>NC_072437.2:8822500-9433125 GCF_028878055.3 Symphalangus syndactylus | reverse complement strand
ATTACTGGGGGAAAGACTGGGAGATTTATTTCATTGGCTCTCATTTTGATTTATTTTTATTTTGAACTATGTGAGTATATAATTTTTGAAAATAGAAAATTATTTAAAATAGTAGTATAGATATTAAGCAATCAAGAAAACCCAGGAAAATACTGAAAAATAAAATATAGTTTCCCATATATTAAAACATATTATAATGTGGCATTAGTTCATGAATAGAGGGATGCAACTACCTAGGAAGTCTGGAAAATAGATGCCATATTATTACGTAATAAAGTGGCATTTGAAATCAGTGGGAGAAGTGTGTGATCATCTGAAAGAGAAAGCTGGATTCCAACCACTCACATTTACAAAGTAAATTTCATATGGATGGAAAATTTACACATGAAAAAATGAAACCTTAAAAGTAACAGAAAAAACTGGGAGAATTATTAAATAATCTCTGATTCAGAAAGGACCTTTTTAATTCTGACACAAAATCTTTAAGCCAGAAAAGAAAAGATTGAGAAATTTGATCAACTCCCCACCCCTCAAACTAAGATATTCCTGAATGGCAAACATCACCAGAAACAAAATTAAATGATAATAAATTAGGAAAAATTCATGTACTTCACATCAGAGGAAAACGGCCAACACAGTTAATTGTGTTGTGTGTTTTAAATATTGATTCCTAAAAATCAATATTTAAAAAGGACAATAACTTAATTTAAAAAGTACCCGAAGACTGTATACACATACATAACCAGTTCCTTGGTGCTCAAACTCCTTACAATAAGAATGCAGACTAAAACAACACTGAAATACAATTTCATTTGCTTATCAGATTGGCAAGGAATAGTACAAATAAAGTTTGTTCCCACATTGTATTTGTAAAGATGGTTGGGGCGGGGGGGAAATGCACAGTTTATCTTTGCTGCTGGAACTGTAAACAGGTAAAATTTCCGTGGAAGGTTCTTTGACGACAGCTAACAAAATTTAATATGCATGAAGTCTTCAACCCAGCAACTATAGGTATTTAGCCTATGGATCTACCCCAAGGGTGCAGAACGACTCCTGCACAAGTGCACTGAGCACAGTGGTATTTGTCAAAGCAAGAGAATGGAAATAATTTAATGTCTGTTAGTGGGGATGGTTCAACAAATATTGGTACTGCCATACAATAAAAAGCTATGAAGCCATTTCAAAGAGTGAGGATGCTCTATATGTGCTGAAATGAAACAATTTCCAATACAGAAAGTTAAAAAAACTAATGTGAAGAAGTAAAAAGAAAAAAAAACAATAACAAACAAAAACAATGTGAAGTATGTTTAGGATACTGTCACTCATATAATATATTGTATATGTGTATACACGTATGTATGTGTATATATGACATATATTTATGCAGATAACGCATTATATAATACTTGCATTGCCAAGAAACTGGTAAGCATGCTCATCTCTGAATGGTAGAAATAAGTGCTGGAGGAATAGAGGGGCATGCCAGTGCATGTTATATATTCAAGAAATGAAAAAAAAATAAGATAGTAAAATAAAACAATTAAAACCTTTAAATTTATCCTTTCAACAGCTTTTACTAAGCATCTTCATTGCTGGCCCTGTATTAGATGACAGCATAAACCAGCAAGACAGACCAGGCTGAAGCAAAATTAAGACTGAGACGAAACCAAGGTTGAGCCCAGGTTAGGAAATTTTAAACTCCCAGCTGGGTGCTCCAGCGTGAATAGCGCCGCGATGCTGGGGATGCGGTCTAGGAGAAGGGAAACGGGGGGCACTTAGAGCCCCAAATCCATGAACCACGCTGGTCTGTTTTAGGAAAGCAACATCTTGAGGCTTCATGGTGTTCTGTGCTCCCTGCTGGGAAGCGCTGGGCTGGCTGGAGGTTTTCATCTCCGGACTGGGGGGTCCATCCCCACACTGCCTGGCTGAACATGTCGGTGTTTTCCCAATGTCCTTGACGTCTGGTGTTCGTCTGGTGCAATACGTCAGGGCTGTGGAGACGGTCGTGCTAACAGCGTATTCCGCTCAGCAAAAGCTTTCATTGCATGCATCCATGGCCTCTTTGCAAAGATGGGGACAGCACGTCTCAATAACACACAATTTCATCTGGCTCTGATGATTCAGAAGGCACCCCAGTGCCTCAGGCTCATCATTAGAAGCCAATGATGGCTCTGTAGATGTGGTAGTAAAGTCCAGGTAGCCGAAAGATTGAGTAAGGAAGCATTTGCTGGGAAATGGGGGTCTCCTGCTGCAGTGCTCCCCAGACACCTCAGGAAGTAACCTTCTGCCTGGGGCCTCTCTCCACTGACAATAATGTCGCAGACTTCCTTGTCTCAAAGTTGAACACTGCCAAAATGATCCACATCCAAGGTAAGCTGGCTTTGGCTTGTTAATTTAGTCCTGCTCTCAAAGAAAAGGAAGAGGTCCTCACCCTGGCTGACACCTCCGGCCGCAGGGGCCCTGGTCCCCGGGGTGACAAGGGCCACACTCCTTAAAGAGCCTGAAATTCCCAAGATGCTCTCCTTTTAAATCCAGTTAGGGAATATTATTTATAACACATGCCTCACAGATATTAATTCATTAAGAGAAATAATGGATGCGGAAGTGCTGAGGACAGAGAGTAACCTACTAACACGGCCCCATCCTTAAGGGGCTTTCCCCGTTTAGCCGAGACTGGAGAACTGTGTAGGATGTTTACTTAGTGCTTTGAAAAAACTCACTGCATCCCCTCAACAATCCTTTCATGTGGCTGTTATAATTTTCTCCATGGTTGCAGATGAAAAAAATCATTCGGGAAGGTTGAGCCATTATCCATGGCCACACAGCTCCAAAGCGGTGGAACTCGGAATTGAAGCCCAGGTCGGTTGAAGCCAGAGCCGCAAACGTGCTCCCTGCTGCCGCACTACCTGGCCGACACACTCACGGGTGCTGGGGCCACTGCACGCATGACAGTGCCAGGAGCGTGCACTTACTCTCCGAGCCCTTCCCTCCACGGCCAGGCCAGCAGTGTGAGTGCCAGGGCCTTCAGCGAAGCACAGGGAAGCCCAGCGCCCTCGCCCTGGTCCTTTGACACATGACGAGACCTCCTCCGGTCAGAGGCCCCTGGATTCTGGGGCTTTCTGCCAGGCAGGGGCTGGGGCGGTCACTTCCTCCTGAGCCACGAGTCAGCACGTGTGGAGACGGAGCTCGGGGATGCCAGCCTCTGTTAGCCCCGCACGCAAGCACCTGCCCCTGCCCACAGGCATCTGCGCCCCCGGGACTTAGCCCCCCGCTGGCCTGCTGCAGTCTCCATTCCTTAAGCACCCAGAGATCCCTCTGCGCTCCCCTGTGCCCGCGTCTCCCCTGTTCTGTTTCGTTCCACTCTGCTTCGTGCTTGTCTCAATTCCATTTCCGTAAGGGTTCAGGTCCTCAGCTTACTGAGGGGCCTCTGAGAGGCCAGCTGGCCACCAGGACTGTTTTTCCTGCAGTGGAACTTTCCAGATTATTTTCCTTTCCCCCGCCCCTCGCCTTCTGCCTCCTGCCGTCTCCTCAGTGTTTAGCTCAGGCAGGGTCCCTCCTGCAGAAACCGCTCCTGCCCGCAGCGAGCGCTTGCTGCCTCCTGCCCCGCTAAGTGAGGGCGGTTTCAGACAGATCCATTGGAGGCAGATCTCCAGAGCCCGAAGCCAAAGGGGCTGTGGCAGAAGGGGAGGCGGCCTTAGGGCTCAGGCGAGAGAGGCTGATTCCCCAAGGAGGACGGGGCTGCCTGGGGGAGGCGAATGCAGGGGCCATGAGGCACTGACAGGAAGAGCCCCTGACGGTGGGGGGAGCTGGGGAGTGGGAGCTCCAGGGGGAGGGGGGCAGAGACTCGCCTCACGGCGCGCCCCTCAAGACGTCCCCGTCACGACGCCCTCCACGCGACGCGCCTCCTCACAACGCGCTCCCCTCACGATGCCGCCGTCACCACGCGCCCTCCTCACGACATCCCCCTCACGACGCCCCCGTCACGACGCGCCCCCTTCATGACGTCCCCCTCATGACCTCCCCCTCACGACGCCTTCCTCACAACGTGCCCTCCCACGACGTCCCCCTCACAATGCGCCCCCCTCACGACACGTCCCCTCACGAAGCCCCCACGCCCCCCTCCCGCCGTCCCCCTCTCGACGCCCCCTCGCCACACACCCCCCTTACGACATCCCCCTCACAACGCGCCCTCCTCACGACATCCCCGTCACGACGCTCCCGTCATGATACACCTCCTTCAGGAAGTCCCCCTCACGACGCACCCCCCTCACAAAGTCCCCCTCATGACGCCTTCCTCACTACGTGCCCTCCTCACGTCGCGCCCCCCTCACGACACATCCCCCTCATGACGCGGCCCCCTCACGATACATCCCCCTCATGACGCGCACCCCTCACGATACATCCCCCTCATGACGCGGCCCCCTCACGATACATCCCCCTCATGACGCGGCCCCCTCATGACACATCCCCCTCATGACGCGGCCCCCTCACGATACATCCCCCTCATGACGCGCACCCCTCACGAAGCGCCCCCCTCAAGATGCGCCCCCTCACAATGTGCCCCCCTCATGGTGCCCCGCCCACGAGGTGCCCCCCTCACGACGTCCCTCTCATGACGCCCCCTCACCACGCCTCTCCTGACGACGTCCTTCTCATGACGTCCCCCTCACGACGTCCCCGTCACCACGCTCCCCCCTCACGACGTCTCCCTCAGGACACCTCTCTCACGACGTCCCCCTCACACTACTGCCCCTCTTGGCAACTTGACCTTCAACCCTCCAGGGTTTCCTTTTGACCTGTGCTTTCCTTCCCAACTTTACTGCCTCTGGAGTAAAAGAGTCACAGAACAGAAAAATACTTTAGGGATGGACTGTTTTGCAGGTGAGGAAACAGGCTCAGAGAAATCAACCGGGGAACTGCCCAAGGTGACACGGATTGGCAGACCCACGCCTCAGACATGGATCTTCTTCCTTGGGTTCTTTCACCAGCCGGCTGTCTTCCCACTCCTACAGGAACAGCTGCATGGGGGCTGCATCCGTTTTCAGCAGCTGTGTACGGAGCTGAGAAGCTTGGAGCCACGCACGTGCGTCATCTCACGGTTTCCGGACATGCGCGCTGGGCCCGCTGCCCGGGCTCTCACTAGGCGGGATCAAGTGTTGGCTGGGCCGTATTCTCATGCGGAGGATCCGAGGATGGGCTAGGAAAGAATCCACCGCTTTGGAAGTTCCCACAGGCTGTTGGCCGAGTTCACTTTCTCTCTGAGGGCCCCAGGTCCAGGTCCGTGGCTGCCCTCAGTCTCTCTCCACACGGAAGTTTCCAGTGCAGCCACTTACTTCATCAGCCAGCAGGGAGGCTCTAGAGCAAGGCGGCTGTGGGTGGAGGCCAGGGAATGTACCTGGATCATGGGAGAGACATGCTATCCCTCTACCATATTCTGTGGGTCAGAAGCAAGTCACAGGTCCCCCCACATCAAGGAGATAGGATTCCAGCAAGATATGAACACACGAGGAGGTGGGGACCCTGGTGCCACCTTAGTGTCTGTCCAGCAGAGGGACCAATTCCCAAACGAATGCACGCACAGTCGCACACACTAATCCCAAACAACAGCAACACAGTCATGTGGTCAACAGTGTTTTTATTTTATTTTATTTTATTTTATTATTTATTAAATGCTAGGCACTGGAAACATAGCAGTGAAGAAAAAGAAAAATCCCTGTCCTCATGAAGCTTAGATGATGCTGGAGCACACTAAATCCACGAATAGCAGTCACAGCTGTGTGCCGAGCCCTGCCTTCCGCTCAGTGTCAACAACATGCGTCTACACGGTTGTGATGCTTAATTTTATGTGTCCATGTGACTGGGCCCAGATGTGAAGTCAAACCTCATTCTGGATGTCCCTGTGAGGATGTTTTTGGATGAGATGAACATTTAAACCCGTGCACTTTGAGTAAAGCAGATGGCCCTTGCTAGTAGGTGGGCCTCCCCGGGTCAGCTGAAGACTTGAATGGAACAGAGACTGACCTCCCTGAGCAAGCAGGAGCTGCAGACACGGTCTTCCTGGGGTCTCCAGCCTGCTGGCCCACCCTGCAGATTTCAAATTTACCAGCCTCCATAGTCACCTAAGCCAATTCCTTAAAGGTAATCTCTCTATATATACATATACACATATCCTGTTGGTTCTGGTTTTTTGTTTGTGTTTGCTTCTAGAGAACCTGCTATTACAGTGGTGTATACACATTCCATTCTGTGATGGGTAATATAGTAAGAGACAGCTTTTATTAGTTTTCCTTCCAAATATTCAATGTGTTAATATGCTCAAAACCCTTAATTCAATTCTCTGAATCCTTCTAATTTGGGATGGAGTAAGGTTTGCAGAAGAAAGTCCACCTAGAGCATCATTTTGTGGAGGGCTTTGTGTCTGAGAAGGGGTTTCCTGCGGCAGCATCTGCCCTGCTGCTGCTCACATCTGAAGCTTTCTTTTCTGTCAGCTGCTCCTAGGTCTCTGACCTTTCTGGCCTCCGCGTTTTTTTTTTTTTTTTTAAATTTCTCCCTCTTTTTCCCAGCCTCAAACCTGTCATCTCCATCTTTCCTTCTTTAACCACTGAGCTAGGTGCTCTAAGGCTTTGGGCTCCTTGGTACTTTATGATTCACCCCCACCCTGGGGCTGGACAGCCTTGGAGAATTTCCAGAGGTAAAAGTCTTCTGGTAACCAGATAATTCTTTCAGAAGTAGGTGTGTTTTTGCAACATTAGTCAATATCTCACGTCCTGCAAGGGACTTTCTATCAATTGCTTTTGAGAGGCCTGTAGGGTAGGTTACGGTTAAGAAGGCTTTTCAGAACACTGTAAAGGAAGGGAGGGCGAGTGCATTTCATGGCCTTGTAACCCTTCTGTGTCCTTGTTGGTGAAAAGAGAGGGTGGAGCTTTATTCCTGAGCACCAGATGCCTTTCCCTGTGGTCACAAACGTGTAAATGGATCAATTTCTATTTACTTAAGGAACAAATATTCCTCTGGGAAGTGACTAAATAGCATCCCAGAAGCAGTGGTTATGGGGCGTTTGGACCAGCTGGGCATCTTCTAATCAAGGCAGGAGGGGGAATGATGCAAAAACAAGATGGGTCTACCCTGGAACATTTCCATTGTCAAATTCACCAGAAATGTGTGGCAGGCTCACTCCCCAAGCCACAAAGCTCTGATTCACAGACAGCCCTGGTGCACGAACAGCAGGGGCCCCATCCTCTGCCATTCACTCTGATGTTGACTTTGAAACCAGTCTGTGTGGCCACTTCCAGCTTGAAAGACCTTGACCAATTTACCCAACCTCCCTGCCACCTCAGTTCTCTCACTTGAGAATGGAAATGTTGCAGCAGCGCCTTCCAACAACCCCTCGGAAAGGCAGGGCGCAAAGCCAGTTGTCACCTGCGACAAACCTGTGTGGGACCATACAAGTTCCCACTGTGATGTTTGCCTGGATAGGGTAGTATTACCACATTTCAGGGTCTGGCTTCAATTTTGTAGGCCCAGAAAGTCAGTAGATAATACAGAATAATTGATCAAGCACCTAAGAGTGGATGCTAGAAGAACTCACAAGAATCTGAGGTGAGTATTAATTTACAGCAAGAACTGTAAGCAAGTGGACAGGACAGAAGCGGCCGCAGCTCCCATGCTCCTTCTTTAAAGGCAGAGCTATACGCAGGGCCAAGTGATCATTGCCGTGGGATTGCAGTTTGCTTGCTGGGTGTGAGTTGGGTGGAGGTGGGGCTGAGGCTGGACAACTCTGATGGCAGTGGTCCCTCTACAAGAACCGAGGCTTCTGTGGCACTGTGAGGAGGCTCTTACAGGCTTGGCAGGTCCCACGAGAGTCCCTGCCAGTGGCTTGGCTGGCAGCTCCCCCTCCTGCTGCTTCCCATAACCACATGCCCTGAAGTCCACAGTCATTACTAAGGTATAGCAAGGCAAACGGAGACCATAGGCTTGGAAAAGATAAAAATAGCAACCAGCAACACCAAACCCAAAAGCCCTCAAGGAAACCAATTAATCCCCTTAAAAATAGTCTTCATCGGCCTCTTCTTCCTCTTCTTGTACAGCAAATGTTTCCTCAAGGATCAACACTGAAGAAAAATAATACATATTTCTTACCAAATGTTTTATTATTGTTCCCCCTATGTTGTGAAATAGATTATACATATAAAAGAGTACATAAAATTTGCGTGTCTAAGGAAAAAGAATAAGGACAAACACCTGCATATGCACCCCCGGGTGACATGCCCCTACCTGTGGGCACCCTGACCTGCCCCTGCACAGGAAGCACCACCTGCAGGGTATGCAACCATTCCTGTGCTTTTCTTGTGCATTTTCCACTATGTATGTCTCAGTGGAGAAACGTCCTGCTCGGTTTTGTTGTTTGTGAACCTTACACAAATGGAATCTTACATTGCGTAGTCTTCTATGACTTCTCTGCTCAAGATACATCATGTGAATTCAAGTGGCTTTATTTCATTCTGTATCACTGCTATAGAGTGTTGTAACACAGAACAGACCACAATCTATTTATCCAGCTTACTACTGATGGAGATGTTTGTGTTGCTTACATGTTTTTACTATTACAAACAATGCTGGTGTGAACATTCTTCTAAACATCCCTACTACATAAGGGCCAGAATTTTTCCAGGCATACAACAAAGAAGGGCTGTTATGGGCCGTGGAACAGACATGCTCACATCTACCAGATGACACCTAGTTCTTTCCAAAGTGGTCACCCGAGTTTCCACCCTCCCCGGAATTGTGCATGAGTCCCTTTTTTGCTACATTCAAATTTCTGCCAGCATTCGCTGTCGCCTGATTTTTAAGTACAAAATGGTAGTTTATTGTTGCCTCTTCTGTGAATTGTCTGGTGGGGATTTTTGAGCACTTTTCTATTAGGTTGTTTGTATTTTGCCTTGTTGACTGATATGAATTCTCCACATCTGCTGGATATGAATGTTTTGTCAGGTACATGCCCAGGCATTCTTTTCTACTTCCTGGCTCATCTTTTTAATCTCTTGGTGGGATGGTGTCCCACCAAAATGAGTAGAAGTTCTCAGTTTTAACATAGTTCAGCTTATTAGTTATTTTCATTGGTTGTGTGTGTGTATGAGTGTATTAAGAGCCCTCCCTGCTCTGAGGTTTAGGAGATGACCTTTACTTCATCGTGTAAGAGAGTTTCATAATGGTTTTTTTTTTTTGACATTGAAGTCTTTAATCCATGTGGAATTGATTTTTAAAAATATAATGTGAAGTAGGGATCGAATCTCATTTTCCTTTGTTTAGTGCATTGCCCCAGTACTGCTTATTGAGTAGTGTTTATTTGCTGTTTACATACTTATGCATATGCTGTTATTAAACAGGGCAGGCCTGCTTTAAAGGAGATCTGTTTCCTGGGTGAGCGTGGGCTTGGCCTGCTCTGTGGCACCGCCCGTGTGTTCATGGTCTTGCCCAGCTGCTTGTTCTAAAGACTTAGCTTTTGGAGTTGTCTTGAGCTTTGAGAGGGCACATCCCCAACCATGTCCTTCCTGAAGAACAAGGGTCCTGGCTGTACCTGGTCCTTCATTTATTTCCATATAAATTTGAGAATCAGCTTTTCAAGGTCCATAAGAAGAGAAACCTCACTGTGATTTAGATGAAATTGTATTGACTCTACAGGAGGTGTTTCTACTATGTTATTGTCGTTTCCTTAAAGTAATCTTACTCAAAAAGAAATGTCAGCTCCGCGTAGAAAACAGTGAAACATGGTGAAACAAAGGAGAAAAGAAGCAGTTACTACATCACCTCGACTGCCCCCACCAGATGACAACACTGCTAACATTTTAATGTCTTTTATCTTTAATATATATTTTATTATATATAAAATATCTAATAAATATATGCATACATAGTGTACATTTGCATACACATGTATTTGTAGATGCCACACACCACGTGTTCCCAGCTCTAAGAGGCCTGTTTGTCCCCATTTTACCACCTCTGGATTCAGGACACGCCTGGCTGCATTGTCTCCTTGTCTGCATAGAAACTTGTGGGACAAAAGCCGCTGGCAGACGTCGGTGGGGACCCTCCCAACGCCCCCAGTTCAGGCTCCTGAGGCCACAGGAAAGGATGTGGCACAAGGAGGCCAACCATGCGGTCCTGCTCGGAGCGGTGACTGGGAAGACAGACGTACCCTGAAGAAGCACGGAGGAATCCAGACCAATTGTTTTTGCCTTATTTTCCTAGTTAAGTATACAAAGGAGTGATATTAATAAAAACCTATGTCTAAATAAGTAAAAACTGCTCTTTTGACAGGTATGAAATGAAAACTCTCAGTGTTGATAGCAGCTTTCTAGTTTGGGGGACAATGTTGATCTCTCTTAGCTGAATAGGACTCTTTGATTCTGTGAAGGGCCAGACGCATTGCTGGTGGGTGGGTTGGCACAGTCCACTGCAAGCCTTCACCAGTGGCACTGATGCCGCCGCTGCCGCAAGGAGGAGAGGGCTGCTCTGTGGATTGACCGGTTGGAGGCAGGTGCAGGTTCCAGAGACCCCCATGTTCCCCAATGCTTGGGAGGCGCTGTGGTTTGACTTGAATGCTGCTGTGGAGTTTTTGGTGGCTCCCCCAAGCATCGTTCCCAAATGAACTCAGGTTTGATGTTGTTTTAGGTACCATACGTGTTATTTTCTCAAAAATAGGTCCCGGAACGTCCCTGCCTCGGATGGCTTTCTTTGGGGACATGAGTTCCCTGGGATGTGGGTGGCAACACTGCCCCCTGCTGGTCCTGGGCAGCATCATCAGGCACCCGGGCAAAGGCTCCAGCCTCAGCCTCGGCCGTAGGTCACAGCCGGTTGGACACAGAACCTGAGATTTTCCTACAAGGTTTAAGATTTGAACTGAATACCATCCAGAGGTGTGATCCTAAAGCAATGGCGACATTGCTGCTAGGTTCAAGCAGAACTTACTTTTTCCCTACTGCTCACCAGGTATTAAATATTTAGTGACATTTATGTCTGGCATTGTAATTATTTCAAATGAATTCTTGTGTTCTATATTGTTTCGTTTTTATTGGACTATGTTTTTCTTTACATGTACTGTAGATACCTTTGTAAAGACTCATTCAAATTTATTTTTTTGCTCCATATTTTGTACGAATTTTTAGTAATGCATTTGCCTTGTCAGTATGAATCTTATATACATTTATTCTAATTCATTTCATATTGTAGCTTGCTTTCTATTTACTGGCATTTCCTGAAATACAATGTCTATATTTGCTTTTATATGATATGTGAAGTACTTGTAAATTTACAAGTAAATTTATTGTGTTTACTTGCAGCCTATATACTTGTATTTACAAATACAACATATTTCTTCTTAGCTACGTGGCTTTCCATTTTTCTTTTTTGGGTTTAGTAGAAAATTACCACATATCTAAAACCTATTATCTCAACCAGATTCCAATATGCAATATAACTTTATTTATGCCCGTGTTTTCCTATATTATCTCTTGAAAATAGCTTTCAGTACACAAATGCTTAAGGTTTTTTTTTTTTTCAAAAAGTGTCCTGTGGGTTGGGAGGCACTGATGTGTCCCCAGTGCCAGCAGGTGTGTTGGCTGTTGGTGACGGGCTGCTAATCCAGCTGCTGCCGGCTGATTGTTACCGTGGGGATGACCTCCAGGTGTCTGATGGCGTTGTCAAGCAGACTCTGTGGACACAGGGAGCTTAAGGACTGCCTCGCTCTGAAGCGGTTATCTCTGCAGTTAATGTTTCCACCGAGGACTCTGCTTCCCGCCTATCCATCCTGCCCACCTAAGAAAACCCTTAGAAATAAGGGGTGAGTCCCTCGAGGATTTAACTGTTTAGTAGTGAAATGGGCACGTGGCGTCCAGGGAACACAAGCAGCAGCGGAACTGGACAGCGAGGGCTTCGTGGGGAGCTGAGTGTCCTCCGAGGGCGGTGGCTCCTGCAGGGAATGGCTTCCAGGTTCAGCGTCCCTGATGTGGGAAGGCCCAGCCCCATGCCCCGTGTGCTCTCTGGGGCCCGCTTCCCATCCATAGTAGACTGGTTCAGGCTAGACCCTCTGCAAATCTGGAATAAGGTTTGCCTTCTGCCTGGGTGGAACCGTTTCATGTAGCCTGGAGCCCAGGTAAGCAGCGAAAGCCGCCTAGAGACGGGGGAGCAAAGCGGATACACAGAGGTGGAGGCTGAACGCTGAGAAAAAGAGTGCTGGGGTCTTTGCAGTTTGGGTTGCAGCCACTTTCTGAGCTCGGGGTCCTGAGACAGCCCTCATACGAAACCTCTCTGTGTCCTTTCCTCGCTCCAGCCTGAGCTTGCGTCTGTCTTTTTCAACCCGAGCGTGTGAATGAACACCGCAGGTGGTGCTCGTCTGTTTGATGTTTTAAGAGCTAGGCCTGCGTAAGAAGTCAGGAAGTGCAAACGTCTTTAATTCTTCTTCTTCTTCTTCTTCTTCTTCTTCTTCTTCTTCTTCTTCTTCTTCTTCTTCTTCTTCTTCTTCTTCTTCTTCTTCTTCTTCTTCTTCTTCTTCTTCTTCTTCTTCTTCTTCTTCTTCTTCTTCTTCTTCTTCTTCTTCTTCTCCTTCTTCTCCTTCTTCTCCTTCTTCTCCTTCTTCTCCTTCTTCTCCTTCTTCTCCTTCTTCTCCTTCTTCTCCTTCTTCTCCTTCTTCTCCTTCTTCTCCTTCTTCTCCTTCTTCTCCTTCTTCTTCTTTCTTCTTCTTCTTCTTTTCTTGAGACGGAGTCTCACTCTGTCGCCCAGGCTGGAGTGCAGTGGCGCAATCTCGGCTCACTGCAAGCTCCGCCTCCCGGGTTCACGCCATTCTCCTGCCTCAGCCTCTCCGAGTAGCTGGGACTACAGGTGCCCTTCACCACGCCCAGCTAATTTTTTGTATTTTTACTAGAGACTGGGTTTCACCGTGTTGCCAGGATGGTCTTGATCTCCTGACCTCATGATCTGCCCTCCTCAGCCTCCCAAAGTGCTGGGATTACAGGCGTGAGCCACCACGCCTGCCCTCTTTAATTCTTAATTTTTTTTTTTTTTTTTTGTGACAGAGTCTCCCTCTGTCACCCAGGCTGGAGTGCAGTGGCACAATCTCAGCTCACTGCAACCTCTGCCTCCCGGGTTCAAAGACTCTCCTGCCTCAGCCTCCCGAGTAGCTGGGATTACAGGCGCACCACCACTACGTCATGCTAATTTTTGTATTTTTAGTAGAGACGGGATTTCACCCTCTTGGCCAGGCTGGTCTCGAACTCCTGACCTCAAGTGATTTGCCCACCTCAGCCTCCCAGAGTGCTGGGATTAAAGGGGTGAGCCACCACACCCGGCCTAACTCTTAATATTGGATATCAGGTTAATTTTATAATGAATGATCATTTCTTATAATTTTATTTCTTGGTTTGTTGCCCAGGCTGGAGTGCAGTGGTACGATCTGAGCTCATTGCAGCCTTGAACTCCTGGCCTCAAGTGATCCTCCTGCCTCAGCCTCCTGAGTAGCTGAGACTAGAGGCGTGCTCTACTGTGCCTGGCTCATTTCTCATAATTTGAAAAGTTAAACATCCAAGCTATAGTGAACTGAATCCAGTATTAATGGAGTCGTGTCACTTGGGGTGTTTGTATTTTATTTTGACACAAGAGAACTGACATTAAAATAGCCGAAGGAGTATGGTTTCATTCCGAAGAAGGATTGGTCAGCAGGGAAGCTTAGAAATTGGAGATTTAGGCTGGGTGTGGTGGCTCACACCTGTAATCCCAGCACTTTCAGAGGCCAAGGTGGGTGGATCACCTGAGGTCAGGAGTTTGAGACCAGCCTGGCCAACATGGCGAAACCCAATCTCTACTAAAAATAGAAAAAGTAGCCAGGCATGGTGGTGGGTGCCTGTGATCCCAGCTACTCGGGAGGCTGAGGCAGGAGAATCGCTTGAACCTAGGAGGTGGAGGCCGTGAGCCGAGATTGCACTAATTTTTGTATTTTTAGTAGAGATGAGGTTTCGCCATGTTGGCCAGGCTGGTCCAATTTCTAAGCTTCCCCTGCTGACCAATCCTTCGAACCAAGGCTTTGTGGACTCTAATTGGGGTGGCTTCTGGCCGCAGGTGACTTGTCGCTTGTTCCATGCAGGCAGCAACTTCTTGGAAATACATGCTCTGTATTCGAATTGAGCAAACGTTAGCCTGGTAACAGATAACCCCCCATCCCAGCAGTTTAACCCTTTCCTATTTGCCCCAAGAATACTCACTGGTGGTGCTTGTGGCTGCAGCGTTTACCCCGAGATAACTTTGCCACACAATAGCTTGTTTTTATTATTTTCACAGTGCTCGAGTATATCGACTTTGGAAACAAAAGACATCATTCTATTTATAGCATTCTGTTTTTAGTAGAGGTGTTTCCACTTACAAAATATAGTTATTCTCAATCGTTGAAAATGTCAAATCCTAGAAAACGTAGCATTCCTCCGCGTGATGTTAACATCATTCTCAAACAGTTTTTGGCTGAAGATTCATTTGATGAATCTGATTTTTCAAAAATAGACAATTCTGATGATTCAGACAATTCTGATGCTAGTTCTGTTTAGAAATAACTCCAAGAACAGTTTTTATATTTTATTTTCACATTGAAAATCTGATTTGCTTCAGCCTCAAAGAGCGTGTTTATGTAAAATTAAATGAGCGCTGGCAGTGAGCTGCACTTTTTGTTTTTTCCTAAACAGGAAAAGGGTGACTCCCGTGCAGGCTGATTTCTGGCTTACGTCACAGTCCAGTCTGATTTTCTGCAAATTTCTCTCTACAAGATGATTTGGGGACCTCAGTTTACCATCTCCCAGCAGACTGATGGGTGCGGTGAGTGGAGATGATTTTGTGAGAGTTTTTAGGCCAATCCTGGAAGTGGGTTTGTCACTTCTGGCTGCACTCCATTGGCCTGAAAGGAATCACACGGCCCCACCCAAATGCGGGAGGCTGGGAGTGTTCAGCGCCTGCAGAGAAGGTCAGGTGGGCTGGAAGCCTTGCGCCAGGCATGGCCACGCCTTGGTGAAGGTGCTCGACAAATGTGAACATCTCCACCTAAGCCCCACCTTGGCACCACCACTGAGTCAGTCTGTGTTTTGGATGTTTAATTTTGGGGTTCAATTTGCTGATGGTGAATTCGACAATGATGTTATTGATTAATTCAATTAAAGGGAGGAGAATCACAAATATTGTGGCTAGTACAGAACAACCTCTTCCACCAAGCCAGTTGTGACTGCTGCGGATGGAGATGGACACCTGGTGAATGATTTAATCCACCAACAATCGTGGCACACAGCCATCGTCTTCCCGATGCCAGGACTCAGAGGCTGAGCCCGGGGTGCTGAGAGCCTGAGCCCACAGCTTCGGGGTGAGGAATGGAGCTCGCCGAGCGCGGCTTATCTTTCAAGGGAGCTCACACTCTTTTACAACACTCGAGGTAAGGGCTCCTTCTGAGTCTCCCAACTCCACCCGTGGCCACAGCCTCCGGGGCAGGGCTCCTGTTCCTACCCATCCCTCAAGCTCCTTCTCGTCCACATGCCCAGGCTCACGTTAGCCACACTGGTAGCGGGGGAACTGACCCTGAGCAGCAGGCGCTGGCCCCTGTTCCAAGCCCTGCTTTCCTGCGTGAACTCTAGTACCAGCTGGAATTGTCCCCGGGTGCTTCCTCCGTCAGACCACGGTCAAGTGCAGGTCCAGTGTTTTGGGTCAGATGTCAGTGGGCAGGCTCAGCATTCATCCGAAGAAATAGCAGCCTTGTAATTGGTTACTTGTAGGAGTAATTAGCTATCTGCATAAATTAACTGATTCCTCCTCATAGTATGTCCCCTATAGACAGTGAGGGTTCAATTTGCTGTTGGTGAATTTGCTAATGTGACTTATTGATTAATCCTTTTAAAGTGGGGTGGTTCCCAACACTTGAGGCCAGCTGAGCCCATGGAGAGGGTGGAAACTGACCCACTAAGCCGTCAGCTGCTGGGGAACATGGGTCAGCCCAGTGAGGCAATTCTCTGGCCACATTGCCCACTGCCTGCCCTTCACTCCCTCAGAGTCCCATGGCTGCTCTGCTGCCCAAGGAAACTGTTCCTCTGGGTGTTCTCAAAGGCCTGAATGGATGAGTGCCATGTCCAGTGCTATGAGTCTCCTGATGGTGGATGGACACTGTGTCCCGTGTCCAATGGTGGGGACTGTGCCACGCCCTGTGTCCAGTGATGCTGGATGGGCCATGCCCAGTGTCCAGTGATTATGGACAGGCACCGTGCCAATTGTGCTATGATGATGGATGGGTGCCTTGTCCAATGTCTAATGATGATGGACAGGTATGTTCAGGGTCAATTGATGGTGGATGGGCGCCATGTCCAATGTCTAATAATGGTGTACCATGCTCAATGTCTGATGAGAGTGTATAAGTGCCTTGCCCAGTGTCCAGTGATGGTGGACAGGCACCCATGCCCATTGTTCAGTGATTATGGTCATTGGACATGCCAAGTGTCCAATGATGGTGGACCATGCCCAGTGTCTGATGAGGGTGTATGGGTGCCATGCCCAATAATGGTGGACAGGCATCATAGCCATTGTTCAGTGATTATGAACAGGTGCTATGCCAAATGTCCAGTGATGGTCGATGGTGCAATGCCCAGTGTCCAATGATGGTGGATGGGCACCATGTTCAGTGTCCATTGGTGGTGGATGGGTACAATGCCCATTGTCTAATGAGGGTGTATGGGCACCATGCCCAGTGTCCAGTGCATTGTCCAGTGATAATGGACGGGCCCCATGCCCAGTGTCCGGTGATTATGGACAGGCACCATGCCCAGTGTTCAGTGATGGTAGATGGGCCCCATGCCCAGTGTCCAATGATTATGGACAGGCACCATGCCCAGTGTTCAGTGATGGTAGATGGGCCCCATGCCCAGTGTCCAATGATTATGGACAGGCACCATGCCCAGTGTTCAGTGATGGTAGATGGGCCCCATGCCCAGTGTCCAACGATTATGGACAGGCACCATGCCCAGTGTTCAGTGATGGTAGACGGGCACCATGCCCAGTGTCCAATGATTATGGACAGGCACCATGCCCAGTGTTCAGTGATGGTAGACGGGCACCATGCCCAGTGTCCAATGATTATAGATGGGCACCATGCCCTGCGTCCAATGATTACGGACAAGCACCATGCCCTGTGTCCAGTGGTTATGGACAGGCATCATGCCCTGTGTCCAATGATTATGGACAGGCACCATGCCCAGTGTCCAATGATTATGGACAGGCAGCATGCCCTGTGTCCAATGGTTATGGACAGGCACCATGCCCAGAGTCTAATGATGGGGAATAATAGAGTTTGGATGTTGTCCCCACCCAAATCTCACGTTGAATTGTAATCCCCAATACCAGAGGTGTGGCCTGGTGGGAGGGGATTGGATCATGGCAGTGGATCCCTCATGGCTTGGTGTTCTCTTCGAGACAGTAAGTGAGTTCTTGCAAAATCTGGTCATTTAAAAATGTGTGGCACCTGCCCCCCACCTCTCTTACTTCTGCTTTTACCATGTGATGTGCCTGGTTCCCATTTGCCTTCAGCCATGATTGGAAGCTTTCTGAGGCCTCCCCAGAAGCAGAAGCTACAATGCTTCCTGTAGAGCCTGTGGAACTCTGAGCCAATTGAAACTCTTTTCTTATAAATTACACAGTCTCAGGTACTTTTTTTTTTTTTTTTTGAGACAGAATCTCACACTGTTGCCCAGGCTGGAGTGTGGTGGTGCAATCTTGGCTCACTGCAACTTCCACCTCCTGGGTTCAAGCGATTCTCGTGCCTCAGCCTCCCAAGTAGCTGGGACTACAGGTGCACGCCACCATGCCCAGCCAATTTTTTTATTTTTAATAGAGATGAGGTTTCACAATGTTGGCCAGGATGGTCTCCATCTCTTGACCTCGTGATCCGCCCACCTCGGCCTCCCAAAGTGCTGGGATTACAGGCGTGAGCCACTGGTGCCCGGCCTCAGGTACTTATTAATAGCAACGCAAGAAAGGTCTAACACAGTGGACAAGTACCATGCCCAGTGTCTGCTGAGGGTGTATGGGCACCCTACCCACTCTCCTCTGATGGTGGGACATTTGCCCATGGGTCTGTGAAGAGCCAGGAATACCTCGGCCATGTGGGGGACAAGCTCCCCAGCCTGTGGAGTCCCCTCATCCTTCTTTCTGTACCATGACTGCTCCTCCAATCAGAGAATACTTTTCTCCTCACCGCATTCCACCTGTTACCATAGGTGTTTGTCTTTTGGCCTCCCTGATAAATTTCAGGCTGCTCATGGGCTGGGCCCACTGAAGCCCCTATGGATCTCCTAGCACTGGTCCTTAGCAGTGTTAATCGATGGATGGTTGCTGGGTGCATGAATGGTTCAACTTTTCTTCATATATTTATCACAAGTTAGAAGGAGGATTCCATTCACACCTCCCAAAAAGTCCAAACTGCTCACCACTTAGACCTGGAAGCCTTCACCGGAGACAAAAACTCCTGGTGAGGAAGGTAGAGCTTCTAGGGAAAGAAAGAAAAAAGATTAGCAGCTTTGTATGGGACCTTGTGTTCAGCCATTCTTGCACTGCTATAAAGAAATACCTGAGACTGGGTAATTGATAAGAAAAGAGGTTTAATTGGCTTGTGGTTGTGCAGGCTGTACAGGAGGCATGGCACTGGCATCCACTCAGCTTCTGGGGAGGACTCAGGGAGATGTCACTCATGGTGGAAGGTAAAGCGGAAGCAGACACGTCTCATGGTGAGATTGGGAACAAGAGACAGAGAGCAGGAGGTGCCACACACTTTTAAACAACCAGATCTCACTTATGACCAAGGGGATGGTGCTAAGCCATTCATGAGGGATCTGCCCCCATGATCCAATCACCTCCCATCAGGCCCCACCTCCAACACTAAGGACCACATTTTAACATGAGATTTGGGTGGGGACACACATCCAAACTCGATCAGACCTTTGCCTTCGTGATTTCACCAGATCTTGCTGTGAGCACACTCACAGGGCCATCTGCTCTCTGCCATCCGTGTCTATTTGATGGCAGTGCCTCCTTCGGGCTGCCTGGTGCCATGATGTTTCAGTTGTCCCCTTTTGATGGCCATGCCTGGGAAGCCACAGGAGTAGTTGCTCAGTGTCAGGACTCAGTCTTCTGGTCCAAAACCCAGACCCACTTCTTAAGGCAGTGTGACCTTCGGCAGGTCACTTAAGCTCTTTCTTGTCTCTGAAATGACTGTAATAATGGAAAGCTCTTCCTACAGTCACTACAGGGACTAAGCGAGTTAATGTAGGAAAGCCTTAGAGCATTGCTGCACATCACAGCGCCCAGTAAATAGCATCCATTGATGCCTCCGTTTCCCAGAGGAGGAAACTGAGGCTCTGAGAGGTTCAGAGATTTGCCCAAGGCTGCACTGCTAGTGTGCGGCAGAGAGAGGACTTAGAGCCAACTCTCTCTTCACCTATTTATTGATCACAGGCTTGGTCAGACCCCAAGGTCTCCCGCACACTCCCCAGTGGACATCTCCACTGATGTGGCTCTGACGCCACCAGCCCCAGCCCTGGTGTGTATCAAGCCAGTGGCGGTGGTGGGGCCAGTGGCAGCAGGGTAGGGCAGTTGCTTTCACTGGAGTCTTTAGCACACAAGGCGATGGGTCCAGCTGGGTCGTCTGATACTTAGACATGGAGTTGGGCTGAATTGCCTGGACCTAACATCATTTAAGGATGAATACGTTGTTCTGGGATGTTCTCATAAGATCACAGGGACACAGAACAGACAGAGGTTTTCTCTTTCTATTTTTCTGTTTCTCCACCTTGATGACATCACTTATTGTAGTGTGTTTCAATAGTGTCTCTGCCAAATCCATGTCTACCCAGAGCCTCAGAATCTGCACTTATTTGAAAATAGGGTTTTTTGGCCAGGTGTGGTGGCTCATGCCTGTAATCCCAGGCACTTTGGGAGGCTGAGGTGAGCGGATCACCTGAGGTCAGGAGTTCAAGACCAACTTGGCCAACATGGTGAAACCCCATCTCTACTAAAAATACAAAAATTAGACGGGCATGATGGCGGGTGCCTGTAATCCCAGCTACTTGGGAGGCTGAGGCAGGAGAATCACTTGAACCCGGGAAGCGAAGGTTGCAGTGAGCCAAGATCATGCCATTGCACTCCAGCCTGGGCGGCAGAGTAAGACTTCATCTCAAAAAAAAAAAAAAAAAAAAGAAAAGAAAATAGGGTTTTTGTAGACGTCATGAGTGAAGATGAGGTCTTCCTGGAGTAGGGTGGGCCCTAAATCAAATGACTGGTGTCTCCATAAGCAGAGAAGAGGACACGCAGCGGGACACCGGGGAAGAGGGTGGCGTGACAGTGGAAGCAAAGGCTGCAGTGAGGCATGGACGTCTACAAGCCGAGGCGCAGCCGGGATGGCCGGCCACCGGAAGCTGAAGGGACAAGGAAGGAGCCCCCTGAGGAAGTGCTGCTGGCCCACACCTTGATCTTGGACTTCCAGCCTCCAGAGCTGGGAGAGAAGAGATTCCGTTGTGCAAACACCTGGTCTATGGTGCTTCGTCCCTGCAGATGCAGCAAGCGGGCCCACCCAAGAATAAATGTGAAGTGGGCAGCAGCGGAATCACTTCTCACTGGGGTGGGATGAGGCCACAGGGAAATGAGGAGGTGGGTTCAGAAGCCCAGTTCGCCAGTGGGGTCTTTTTTTTGCCTTCCCAGGGGTGGCTCCTGCGTGGCTCCTTTTGCCGCCTGTCTGCCCATCCTGACTGGATCTTCTTTGCCCTGGCGGAGCTGCCTTCCCCCTCATGTCACCTCTGCCCTTTCCGGGTGGGGCCCTTGTTCTCCGCCCCCAGCAACACTCCCATCCCGTGAGCCTCAGGCTTTGCTGCCAGGCTCTGCTGTCCCAAATGTGCGGCTCACTCCTGTCCTGTGTGGGCTGTCACCTGGCGGGAGAGTGGGTGGATACAGAGGTGGTTAGGCTTCAGAACGGTTTCCCTCTCCTCTGTGACTGTGCAGCTCTGTCATTCATCAAACCCTTAGATGCCACACAGTTTCCTATCTCTCAAACAAAGGTTAAGCAAATCAAGTTTTCACAGACTAAAGCTGTGACAGGACAAATTGCTTAAGGAGAATCCATCTCACTGTCGGCAAAATCCATCAATCTAGGGTTAGTCATTGAGTATCTCCTGCCAGAACAAGGGAATGAGAAGTGAAGGGATGAGAGCGAGCACGAAATACTCAGGCCCTGCCCGCAGTCAAGGACAGGTCCCGGGCAGGGGCTGTAATGGAACAAGAGTGTTTCCTGTTCCTCTCCCTAACCCAGGCCCTCACTGCACGCCAGGTCGAGCACTGAATAAAGCACCAAGAGATATTGTGCATGGCACACCCCTGTGGGCAGTCTCCCTCCTCTCCTCGGTCAAGCAGGGCCCCCTTGTGTACCCCCATCTACCCCACTGCAGCCCCACACAGGTTCTCCCCATCCTGCGGCCCAGCCCCTGTCCGTGCCATGCAGTTGCCGCCCCCGCCCCCCCCGCCCCCCATGGAGGCCTCTGCCCAGCTCTCAGCTCTGGGGTGAGCTCACCTCCCAGGCCAAGCCAGAGGGAGCACAGCCCTACTCACACCCTTTTCTCACCTCCCCGCCTCTAGACTGCGAGGGAGCTTCCTGCCGTGTGAACCACCCAGGCCATGGTGCCTCGTCCCTGCAGACACAGCGAGGGAACCACCCAGAGGTGCATGTGGAGTGGGTGGGTGGCAGCCAGGAGGCTCTTCTCACCCAGGGGATGAGGGCAGAGGAACACCAAGAGGGAAACCAGGCCACAAGGGGCTCCCCGTGCCTCTGCCCCTCCTGTCCATGGCGATGACCTCGGTAGACACCAGCAGGCCCCAGGCGAGGCGGCAGGAGGCAGCAGGCAGGCTGGGCCATCCAGGGAGGGAGCCGGGAGGCCGAGTGGGCAGTGATGGGCTTCAGCCTCCCCGAGGGGCTCTCATCCCACTGAGGAGTCCTCAGCCTCATTATTAAATAACCAGGGTTTGTCTCTGTGGCATGGGTGGCAGGGACAAAAATCAGTGCCCAGGAATCACGGCTTCCTTCCTCCCTCGCTGCCCAAGTGGGAGATCAGGCTCCTTCCCCACCTCACAGCAGCCAGAGGTGGGGGCCTCGGAGCTGGGAGAGGAGAGATTCATATCACCCAAGGGGCTCTGTGGGAGGAGGTAAAGGTGCCTTGGGGGAGGAAGGGTGACGAGGATCAAGGATGATGCTGGGCTTGGGGAGGAGTGTGGGGAAAAAGAGTGTCCTCCCAGGGCTGTGGGAAGGCAGGGGAGAAAGGGCACATGAGAGGCAGTGCCACCCTGGCATTCCCTGGAGAGACCCTCGCAGAGGCGCTGGTCTGTTGGTTGCTATGAAGAGGGTCCCTTTTGATTGACATGCGAAGGGCGCTGCATGAACCTGGAGCCGAGGCAGCGGGGTTTTCACAGCTTGGAAAAGCCCAGACTTGCTATTTGTTATGGGTTGAGTTGTGTCCCCTGAAAACCAGGGTTCTGAAGCCCGAAACCCTGGTACCTGTGAATGCGACCTTATTTGGAAATTGGGTCTTGCAAACATGATGAAGTCATGGGGGTCATGAGGGTGGGCCCGAGTCCAATATGGTACTGGCCTTATGGGGAGGCGAGAACCCTGTGTGAAGACTCCCACGGGAGAAGGCCTGAGATGGAGGCAGAGATAGATGCGGTGCATCTAAAGCCAAGGAAACCTGAGACTCACAGCACCCCCAGGAGCTGGGGAGGGGCCGTGGAGGACTGTCCAAGTCTCAGGGAGGCGGCCCTGCTGACATCCTGGCTTCAGGCTTGCCAGCCTCCAGAACCGGGGAATGACAATCCCTGTTGTTTTAAGCCCCCCAGTCTATGGTTCGTTGTTACGGCAGCCCCAGGAAGCTAATTCAGCGCTATAAGTTGCGTTGCAAGCAGAGTCCTTCAGGAGAATGCGAGGAACTGCGTGGTCCAGCTTGGGCTGAGGGCGGTGAACAGCACCTTGCCAGGAAAGGAGACCATGGCTCACCAGGCCAGGCAGCCCTCTCTCCTCTCTGGCCCCAACGGGCACAGCAAACTGAGGCTCCAGACAGGAGGCTGAGCACAGGCTGTCTCTGCCCTGTGCCCACACCTGCCTGTAAGCTGAGGGCATTTTATTGGCACAGACTTCAAAAGCATTGAAAAACATCCCACATGGTAATGTTACATACAAGCAAGGTAATTCTACGTGTCTGGAGAATGGATGTAGCATAAATCGGGTCTTTTGGCCAAAATGAGAAATAACGGATGCAAAGATATTGCTATTTAACAAATGCACAGTTTTGCTCCACTTTTGGTTAAGAGTCTTGTTTGCTTTTGATGAAGAGTCAAGGACTGAAATAATGTAAAAAAGTTAAGAATATTTATTTAAACAGGAATTTTCATCTAAAGTCCAAGCACAAATAGCCCCCGCAACACCACGTTCCAGTGCCGAGCACAGTACGGTAACTGTGCTCAAGGTTACCTTTCATTTCAAGTTGTAAGCATTTTTCCAGAAATATCTATAACTGGAGTTAGAACCATGATGGCTCAGTCACGTTGTTAGTCTCATGATGAAGAACATGAAATAGTTTGGAGAAAAAGACAGATACATTTAATGGTTCCAAATTACAGATCCTCCACGGTGGATCAAAAGCTTACTGGGACCTTTTCCTTTAAGGGCAAGGGAATTCAAGATACTGGTGGTGCCATTTCAACAAATCATTGCCATAAATGTGGGTTGCAGGAGGCCACCAGGCTGGTGGACATGGGTTGTTCCACCAGGCTAGAACACAATAGCTTTTGTGTGTTGTGTGTGTGTGTGTCTTATGTATGTTTCTGTGCTGTGCTGTGGTGTGTGTGTGTGTGTGCACAATCTCAATGCAGGTAGGTTACCCAGGCACACGGCACACCTGGTAGAGCACCTTTAGGAAGTTGAGCCAAGAATTATTTCCATAAACCATGTCAGGATTTTCACTGAACACTTGCCCTTCCTCCTTATGCAAATGTCATTTAATTTACTCATTGTTAGGCAAAAAGCAGATGCTTAAGATTTTTCATCATCATAAAAGAAGTGTTATCTATGACAAATGAGTCAGTAAACACACCCTAACAGCAATATGCTGCAAAATGTGTCAATTTGAGGCCAAACATGTTCCTTTATTAGAATTGATGTTCTCCATCCTGAAGCTCCTATTACAGCCTCATTTGGGTGGAAGGAGGAATTTCAGGGAGCAATGCAGTTCAGCAGAAATTGTTGACATGTCATCTCCCTTCACCAAAGGTCAACATTTGATGGAAAGTTACACATACTAAAATAATTCCCAAATTTGGTTTCCAGAGCAGGGTTCTTCACCTGGCTGCCCCTTGGTCTCACCTGGGGAATCATTACAACATTCTGATGTTCAGGCTGCACCCTATACCACCTATGTCAGAATCACGGGCTGTGGAGACCAGTGTATTTTTTTTAAGCTTCCAGATGTTTCTAATGTTCAAACAAACCTGAGACCCAGGGCTCTACTTTGCTACGTGAACTGTGGCTCTTGGATGAGTGTTAGAGTGTTACCAGTGCCACCTGGGAGCTTGTTAGCACTGCAGACTCTCAGGGGCACTCCAAACCTGCTGAATTCCAGCCTGCATTTTAACAGGATTCCTTGGGACTGCTGTGCACATTAAAGGTTGAGAAGCTTAGGCATGGAGGCATTGCTCTGCCCCTGTGTGGCACTTGGGAGGCCAAATGTGTGGCATCAATTCCCTATGGCCAGGACAGTCTCAAACAGAGGGGAAGAAAGCCTCTGCATCGCGGGCCCTGGTTGCTGACAACTCTCTTGCTAATTTGTGGGTCCTTAGGCTGAGCACCCACATACTCCTGGGGAAACATGTTTTCTTGGGCCTCACAGGTATGGAGAGCTTTAGGGGAACCCTGAACACATATGTATTCTTTCTTAAAATTGGTCTACCTGAGAACATCTGTCTTCTGCCACATCTCCTCTCCTTTCACTTTTGAGCCCCTGCCACCATTCACAAGGCAGCCACCACTCATACCCATCCCACTTCTCTCTATGGTGCTTTGCTCTGGAGTTTGAAATACCTGCCATTTTTGCAAAAAGCAACACAGGGAGGATAACCCAAAATGAATGAAATGACTTTTGTGTAAAGGTGGATGGGAATGGGGTGAAAGGGATGGGGAATGTATCTTGTTTGTAGTTTTGAATTTTGGAATTGTGGTTAATGATTCATATGCTTATGAAAATAAAATGAAATAATTAAAGATAGGGAGAAATACTCTAAATTGAATACAGCCAGAAACAAATAAAACTTACTGTATTTTAGGTGAATAACATAACCACAGTGATGGAAAAAAACTAATCTAAGCAACTTCTGAACACAGTAGTTTACTATATATCTTCAGTTTGATGGGGAAAAAAGAGAAAACTGCAAGCAAACCTTGAAATCTCAGCAGGTTTATGTTTTGCCATACAGTGTAGTGATTCTGAAACTCTTTTGGGTATGTCGTAGAATTGAGAAAGATGAGCAACCATATTGATGGTACTGGAAGCCAGCATTCTCAGTGTTGAAGAGAGAGAGAACTACAGGACGGGAAAAGGCAAGGAAGGATCCATGGGTATCATTACAAACTTTTGGAATAAGAGTCAGAAGTGGCATTTTCCAATGGAAGGGCCTAGAACCACTGGCAGCCCGGCAGCAATGAGCACATTTTGCACACAGATCTTGATTTCTAAACACCATTCTATAGTGAAAGGAACTATGGCATTTTGGAGAAATGGCTGATTCTAGAGAAAAGACGGGCCAAGTACAAGATAAGCCTGGAATGTCTTGGTCTATAAAGTAGGAAATGCTCAAAAAATGAAAGGGATGTGTCAGAATGGCATAGAAGTCAGCTTGGAGACGTTTTCTACTGGCCAAAGCTGGGGCAATTAAGCACATAAAAATTAATGCTAACAGTAATAGAGTATAAACCATTAAACAAAATAAGAATTAATGATCCATCTTAAAAAGAAAGAAAGAGAGGAAAGAAGGAAAGAAGGAAGGAAGGGAGGGAGAGAAGAAGGAAGGTAAAGGAGGAGGGAAAGAGGGAACATTACTTAAAGTAGAATGCCAATTAATAAATTTGGAAGGACTGACGGAGTTAGAAAATCAACATTTTGCAAACACCATGTTAATATTTAACTTGAGCAAGAATCATCAATACATACTAAAACTATTCTGCAAAGAGTAATGAGAAGCAACATATTTACATGGTGTTAACTTAAAATCACACACTTTATAAATTTGGAAAGGAGAGCTATATTTCTTAAGAAGGGAATTACAACCTGCAAGCAGGAAGCACAGTCTCAGGCTAAAAGAGTGAAAGCAAGCACTTCTAGGGAGGGAGGGGTGAGGTAGGCTGGCCAAGTATACATATTCAACAAGATATAGAGGGGGTTATGAATATTCATGAAGGGGAGTTCTGTGCATGCATGATGAGCAAACGTGTATGTTCCATGTATCACATGTTCACCTGTATGTCAAAAGTTGAGGCAGGGACTTAATGGCACTGAGCGTGCAGCCTCTGTAAACCAGCCAGAATCAGGCCATGGTCAGTGGTCTCTGATCAGGAGAAAGTTACTGAAATCAGTCTCTTGTCCAATCAAAGCTGTAGCTATAGCTGGTGGAGTTGGTCAGAGTCAGTCAGTCTGGTGGTGGGTGGGCTGCAGCTGCTTCAACATTGCTTAACTGAACGCCGGTTCTTGATTAGCTGCTAGAGAAAAAGGAATTTAAAAAAAAACCTTGTGGCGAGTAGAACATAGACTTATTCTTTAAGTGTAGGGGTGGGTGACTTAACCTTTGCCAGGCATGGCCTGAGGTCTAGTTTATAATTCGATATCTTATTGTTACAAAGAGTTCATTCGATCAGTCTTACGATCTCTATTTTAACATTAATGCTGGTCAGTTGTTGTGTCTGAATTGAAAAAAGGAGGGGGTGTAATTAGGTGTGTCCAATCTCCCACCTGATCATGGCTGGGAACTCAGTTTTTGAGGTTTCTCTGGGGTTCCACTGGCCAAAAAGGGGTCCGTTCAGTCAGTTGAGGGGTTTAGGATGTTATTTTTAGTTTACTGAAGGGGGCCTGCCCCTCCACACCTGTGGGTATTTCTTGCAAGGTGGAGACGAGGGACTGAGAGAAGAAATAAGACACAGAGACGAAGTATAGAGGAAGAAAAGTGGGCCCAGGGGACTGGCGCTCAGCAAGTGAGGACCTGCACGGACACTGGTCTCTGAGTTCCCTCAGTATTTATTGATCACTCTCTCTACTATCTCGATGAGCGGATGTGGCAGGACTATAGGGTAATGGTGGGGAGAGGGTCAGCAGGAAAACATGTGAGCAAAGGAGTCTGTGTCGTAAATAAGTTTAAGGAAAGGTGCTGTGTCTGGATGTGCACGTAGGCCAGATTTATGTCTGACTTTATACAAACATCTCAGTGCAGTAAAGAGCAGCATTGCCGCCAGCATGTCTCACCTCCAGCCATAAGGCGGTTTTCTCCTATCTCAGTAAATAGAATGTATGATCGGGTTTTACACCGAGACATTCCATTTCCAGGAGACAGTTGCCTTCCTCTTATCTCAACTGCAAAGAGGCCTTCCTCTTTCACTAATCCTCCTCAGCACAGACCCTTTACGGGTGTTGGGCTGTGGGATGTAAGGTCTTTCCCTTCCCACGAGGCCATATCTCAGGCTGTCTCAGTGGGGGGAAACCTGGATAATACCCAGGCTTTCTTGGGCAGAGGTCCCTGCGGCCTTCCACAGTGCATTGTGTCCCTGGGTACTCGACACTGGAGAATGGCGATGACTTTTCCCAAGCATACTGCCTGCAAACAGATTTTTACCAAGGCACATCCTGCACAGCCCTAAATCCGTTAAACCTTGAGTCAATACAGCATGTTTCTGCAAGCACAGAGTTGGGGCTAGGGTTACAGACTAACAGCATCTCAATGCAGAAGAATTTCTCTTAGTACAGATCAAAACGGAGTTTCTTATGCCTTCCTTTTTCTACATAGACATAGTAACAGCCTGATGTCTCTTTCTTTCCCCCACAGTTTACAAGAGCTTCAAAGTAACCCCTTCCACAGACACAAATTGTTTACTAGTTATAAATAGAACAACAGTAACTTTACAGTGGAAAAAGCTGGCAGACATCATTTTAGCCACATAATCAAAGTTAACGTCAATAGTAAGAAGCAAATCAACACCACGTGTCTTCTGACAACGACGCGCTGATGGGAGCCCAACATCATTTACATCATAAACAAATGTTTATCCATTGGCGATTCCAGCCAAAAATAGATAACCTGGTCCAATCATGAGGGAACGTCAGACAAACCCAAACTGAAGGACATTCTACAAAATAACTGGTCTGTACTCATAACAAAGAATCAATGTCACGAGGGACCATGAAAGGCTGAGGATGTCCCACAGGTTGAAAGTGACGAAAACAAACAAAAAACAGCCAGCAACTAACTACAATGCACAACCTTGGATTGGAGCCTTCTCAAAATTGCTGTAAATAACATTATTGGAACAAGTGGTGAAATGTGAACATGGACTATATATTAGGTATTCATTTTATGTCAATGTTAAATTTTCCAACATTGATATTTATACCAGGAAATGTAAAAGAAGGCCCAAATTTAGGGATAAATTATGCCTGCCACTCACTCTCCAATGATTCAGAAGATAGTACGGATAGATGAACAGATGATAGACAGATGGTAGATAGGTCAGTAGATGGATGGATAGATAGAAAATATGACATAAGAAACTCCTGGACACGAAGCATATAGACCAAGTTCATCACTCCTGTGAGGGGGCACCTTGAACTCCCATAAGAAAAGCTGAATGTGCAGGAACCGTATCTCATTCAGTTCACAAACCATGATGGGTTCTGTGTTCACCCTGGCTAACTATCTACTTCTACCTCCCCTCCCCTCCCCTCCCCTCCCCTCCTCTCCTCTCCTCTCCTCTCTTCTCCCCTCCCCACCCCTCCCCTTTCCTCCCCTCCCCTCCCCTCCCCTCTTTCATCTTGAAATTAGAATTCAGAAGTAAAAAGGTTGCCACAGAAATATATAATAGTAATGTGTTTATTTGAATTAGAAAAACAAGGTTAGACTTTTTCTAATTAGTGTCTGGGTTTTGGCATCCTCACTTGACAGTGTTGGCTGGCCTTGCCAATTAGGTCATATGGCAGATATTTTGCATGAACTAAGTGAGTCAAATCTGAATTCCAATATTTTGACAAAAACACAATTTAAAGCATGTATAGAATGCATAATAACCCAAAAAATAAATTCATTGGATTATGTAAATATATATACAACTTAAAATTATGTACAGAGAACTATTTTTCAAAATTATTTCAGAGATACATGAGCAAAATGGCTGGCCCACAGGTTGAAGAAGGATAATGAATGAATATCATTTCTTCTTTACTTTTTACTTTTGGTATAATTTCAGACTGAAAGAATAATTGCAGCTATGTATTTCTTCCCCTACTCTTCACCCAGACTCCCCCTAAGTTGAGATTGTGCCATACTCTATCCCTTCCACCTTCTCTTCCCAGCACATGATTTTGTCCATCTTCTTGATTATAGTCATCTCAGTGGGTGTGACATTATCTCTCATGGGGGTTTTGATTTGCACTTCCCTCATGGCTAATGACCTAGCTCATCTTTCTTGTGTTTGCTGACAATTTGTATATATTGCTTGCACAAAAAAAATTTTGGTTTGAAATCCTTTGCCCAATTTTTAATTGTGCTATTTATCATTTTATTGTTGAGGTGTAAGAATTCATTATAAATTCTGCACACTAGACCATTGTCAGATATCTGTTTTTTGAGTATTTTCTCCCCTTCTGTGGCTTATGTTTTCACTTTCCTGCCACTATACTTTGAAGCACAAAAATTTTTAATTTTGATGAAGTCCAACATGTCTATTTTTTTGTTGCTGTTGGTTGTGAGTGCTTGTGGTGTTATAATGAAGAAACCATTGGCTAACTCAAGGTTGCAAAGATCTACACCTATGTCTTTTTTCTAAGAATTTACAGATTAGCCTTTTTAATCTATTTTGAGTTAATGTTTGCATGTGGGGTGAGTAGGGGTCATGTTCCTTATTTTGCATATAAATATCCAGTTGTCTCAGCACCATTTGCTGAAAGGACGATTCTTTCCTCCATCGAATTATCTTGTAATCCTGGTCAAAAATCAGTTCCCCAGAAATGTATTGGTTTATTTCTGGACTCTCCATCCTTTTCCATTGATCTGTATTTCAATCCCTATGCCAGCACAACGCAGTCTTGGAAAAGGTAGCTTTGTGGTAGGTTTTGAAATCAGAAAGTGTGTGTTCAAATTAGTTCTTCTAGTTCAAATAATTTTGACTATTCTGGTTAAATTTATTCCTAAATAATTTATGCTTTTTGATAATACTGTGAATGGAATTGTTTTCTTAATTTCATTTTCTAGTGTATAAAATAAAATTGATTTTTTTCCTGATCTTGTATTCTGCAATCTCTCCAAACTTGTTTATTACTTCTCATAAGATATTTGAAGATTCATTAGGGTTTTTTATATACAAAATCTTGTCATCTGCATATAGAGATAGCTTTTCTCTTTCCTTCCAATTTGAATACTGCTTATTTCTTTTTCTTGCCTAATTGCTTAGCTAGAAACTTCAGCAAATTGCTGATTAGAAGTGGCAAAAGTGAGCATCCTTTTCTTGTTCCTTATCTTAGGGGAAAACTTTTCAGTCTTTCACCATTAAATACAATGTTAGCTGTGGGTTTTTTTTTTTTTTTTTTTTTCTGATCCCTTTCAGGTTGAGGAATTTCCCTTCTGAATCAGTTTTCTAGGATTGCCATAACAATGTGTCACTAAATGGGTAACTTAAAACAACTGATCCTCATTCTCTCATAGTTCTGGAGGCTCGAAGTTCACAATCAAGGTGTCTGCAGGGCCATTTTCCTTCTGCAGCTTCTAGGGGAGGATCCTTCCTGCCTCTTCCAGCTTCTGGTAGCCCCAGGCGCCCCTTGGCTTGTGGCAGCATCCCCACAGTCTCTGCCTCTGTCTTCTCGTGACCATCTTGCCTATGTGTCTCTGTGTTCACATGGCATTCTCCTCTTTTTACAAGGACATCAGTCCTATTGGGCTAGGGGCCCACCCTATACTAGTATGACCCCACCTTAACTAATTATGTCTGCAATGACCCTACTTTAAGTTAAGTCACATTCTGAAGTATTAAGAGTTAGGACTCCAGCATGTCTTTTTGGGGGACACAATTCTACCTGTAACGTGTCACCCTCTACCTCCCCCGTATTCATGTCTTTCCCACAAGCAAAATACATTCCCCATCTCAACATTGACCAAAGTTTTAACCATTTCCACAGCAACTCTAAGGCCAAAATCTCATTTAAGTAGCACAACTCAAAGTCTCAAGTCCCATCATCTAAATTACATAATCAGAGACTTGGGGCATGGTTTATCCTGGGGCAAAATTCCTCTCCATCTGTGAATCTGTGAAACCACATAAGCTATCTGCTTCCAAATGACAATAGCATGACTGGCATATGATTGACAGTCCCATTCCAAAAGGGAGAAACTGGAAGGAAAATAAGGATCACAGGTCCCAAGCAAGTCCAAAATCTAGCAGGAAAATTGTATTTGATTTCAATAATTCTCTGTGGCTTGATGCTCTGTCTGAGCTTTGCAAAGCCCCTTTGGACATCTAATTCCTCAGTTTCTCCTCTTACACTTTTGGTGAGCTTACTGTCTGCCTAGCTGGCTGACAGCTGCAAAGTTAAACAATTATCTCTAATTCTTTCAACAAACTCTGAGACTGGTCAAATAAAGACCACGCTGCAAGTGAGGACTTCCAGGCAGCCACTCAACAGGTCAGATAATGACAATTTTGTGGGAACGAAGCTTTGTATGAGTACCGATCCCATCCTGTCCCTTTGCTGATGGCCAGGCTGACGGGGGCCGCTGGGTTCCAGTGCTGCCACAGAACTGGGGAGCGGGAGATGGGAACAGGAAATGTTAGAACACACCAAGATCACTGCTCTTCCTGAAACTCAGCAGTTTTTCTTGATACCCCCCTCAATTGCTGCAATCATTTAGTTAACTTCCAGAGTTCTGAAAAAGTTGATTCTAACCATTTTTGCCAGTTATTTATTTTTATGAAAGAGAATTTTCAGATGTTCTTACTCCGCCATGTTCGCTGATATCATCCCTCACCTTTATTCATTTTAAAAGTTATTTAAAAGCTATTCATTTTAGAAGTTATCCATTTAAAAGTTATGGTAAAAAAATACGTGATCTAGAAAATTAAATGGAGGAATCATCTCACAATACAGATTAAAAATATAGGTGAATGGGAATTATAAATAAGACTAGAACAAGAGACCTAGTGCCCGAATAACAGGGATTCTAGAAGGATGGAACAGAATAGATGCAGGAGAGAAAGAGGCACGGAAGTGGAGAGAAAAAATCTTCCTGAAACAGAACAAAGGTGAGTTTCAGAACAGTCTTACTGACTGGTAGGAAGGCCCTAAAAAGTCACTCGTCAAGACACATCCTGATGAATGTTTGAACTCCAGGAGAAAACATCACAGGCTCCCAGATCAATTTGCGTTATTAACAGTGGAGTAAGAATCAGGTTGGCACTGACTTTCTTATCTGCAGAAGGCAGTGGATAATACTGACAGATTTTTTAGATGAAAAGCACTGTAATCCTAGAATCAATCCAGTATTATTTATATGTGAGAGACAAAGAAAGGCATTTCTGAACACTCAAAGAAATTATTCAATAAAGTACTTCAGGAAAATCAAAGACCAAGGATGATGCAATGTGTAGGAGGGAGTGAGGAATCACAAATCCAGTTAAACATGAGGCTGAACCTAATGGATATTTACTGTGTGATCATGAACTACAACAGAAGTTAACAAAGGATTCCTAAAATAGAAGAATTGTGCGATAAGAAAAATAATAAGGAAAGTGAAATTAAAATTCAAAATTATTTCAAACAAACCTGTGAGTTTGGTGCTGAAGGAATGACAAGTCAAAGCTGGCTACGGAGCTTATCTCCAGCAGAAGGCAGCAGGCAGGAGGCAGAAGTATTATTTATTTTGGTGCATTGACATTGAGGTAGAGGTATGATATGACTCTCAGAAATAGGTAATCACTCTTGGTCCAGAGACACTATATTAATAAAACATCAACTACCAATATCAAAACCTAAATTAAAATTCTTTTGAATAATTTGATAAATATCAGGAAAGAGAAAAAAAGACTAAAATTGAAGTATATAATGAGTTGGTAACAGTATATCTGAAGTGAGTAAATTCCTTTATAAGAAGTCAAAAACTCAGATTATTGAAAACAAAACACTGAGCTATATTATTTTTATGAGGCAGCCTAAAAATATTATAGAACTAAAAAGAGGAACATGCACAAGTGAAATAACAGAACAGCAGGCAAAGTGGAATTTAAGGCCAAAGGGAAAGTTCCCAGGAAGCAGACAGCATCCTCAAATTCGGATGCTCTGAGGAGGGTTTTCAAGGGTGGGGCAGTGTTGAGGCTCCCGCAGGTGACACTCTGTAGTGGCAATTGTGGGACTGTCTTCCGCCAAGGCTCGACAGGGTGGGGAAGGGAGTGGCTACCAGGACCAGAGGGAAGAGTCAGTGGGAAGGGCCCTGAAGCCATTGGGGAAACCTTGGCCCCAACCTGAGCTGAGCCGTTGAGAAAGGAACGGCCTCTCTGCAATCTGTGGGCCAAGGTGCAAAGCCCCCCAGGGTGCAGGTCAGCCTCTTCAGACAGACAGCAGGGGCAGGGATCCGGAGGGACCAATGTGACATCCACAGGCATCACTAGGGAAGAGATGTTTTGCAAAGGTAAAAAGAATAATCAACTAAAAAGGTAAACCATCAAGAACCTTTATGCACCAAACCACATACACAAGGCAAAAACACCAAAAACGCAAAGACAACTTGTTAAAATACAATCCCAGTGGGAAGCTTTAACATCCCTCCCTCAGAATCTGACTAATCAGGAAAGAAATGCACAAACACTCAGGGTTTAAATCGGATGGTGTGTGTGTGTGTGTGTGTGCGTGCGCGCGCACATTCACGCATGTGGGGAGGGGTACGTTCTTTTCTTATAATAGACATTTCCCAAAATTTCAAGTTCTTAATATCAAAGATGTTTTTCATAAAAATTAACAGTTCTTCTTAAATTAATATGGAGACATGATGCAGGTTTTTTTTGAGGCAGGGTCTTGCTCTGTTGCCCAGGCTGGAGTGCAGTGGTACAATCACAGCTCACTGCAGCCTTGACCTCCCAGGCTCAAACCATCCTCCAGCCTCAGCCTCCCAAGTAGCTGGGACTACAGGTACACATCACAATGCCTGGCTACTTTTAAAAAATGATTTGTAGAGATGGGGAGCTCCCTGTGTGGCCCGGGCTGGTCTCAAACTCCTGGGCTCAAGCGATCCTCCTGCCTCGGCCTCCCAAAGTGCTGGGATCAGTTCTAGTTAGAAGCTCCAAGGAGAGCTTTTGGGTAGCATGATCACTTAGTTCCAATGTTCAGCAGGAAAAATAAATGTATAAGAATACCAAGAGTGTTGTAGAAAAAAAAAGAGTAGGAAGCTGGCACGAACATAGTCAAATGCCCAGAAGAACAAAGCGGAAGCCAGTGGCCTGCCAAAGCACACACAGAATTCAGTACATGGTTAAAGGTGGTGTTTCAAGAGTGTGAAGAAGCCATTCAATAAATATTTTGGGGGCAGTGCCTATATATGTAGAAGAAAATAAAAGTTAATGCTTCCTTCATACCACATGCAAAAATAAATTCTGAATGCATTAAGAACTTGATATGGCCGGGTGCTGTGGCTCATGCCTGTAATCCCAGCCCTTTGGGAGGCTGAGGTGGGTGGATCACGAGGTCAGGAGTTTGAGACAAGCCTGGTCAATATGGTGAAACCCCATCTCTACTAAAAATACAAAAATTAGTTGGGTGTGGTGGTGCACGCCTGTAATCCCAGCTACTCAGGAGGATGAGGCAGGAGAATCACTTGAAACCAGAAGGCGGAGGTTGCAGTGAGCCGAGATTATGCCAATGCACTGTAGCTTGGGTCAAAGACAGAAACTCTGTCTCAAAAAAAAAAAAAAAAAAGAACTTGACATAAAACAAAGTCACAAATGAATAAAGAATATGTAGCAGCATATTTTTGAAATTTTGTGGTCAGGAAAGCAATTTTATATAGGAAATTAAATTCAGAAACCATAAAGAAGATGGGGACAGATTTGACTACTTGAAGACAAAAATGTACAGGTTAAGGACACTAGAACAAAGTTAAAAGCAAGGGACAGAAAGGTGAGAATACATGCCACGTATAAGCCATGATTGGAGCTGTATCAGTCTACAAAGAACTGCCTGGGACTGGGTGATTTATGAAGGAAAGAGGTTTAATTGACTCACAGCTAAGCACGCCTGGGGAGGCCTCAGGAAACTTGCAATCATGGCAGAAGGGGAAGGGGAGGCAAGGCCCCTTCTTCACAGGGCGGCAGGAAGGAGAAGTGCCGAGCAAAGGGGAAAGAGCTCCTTATAAAACCATGGGATCTCGATGAGAGCTAACTCACTATCACAAGAACAGCATGGGGAACCACCCCCATGATTCAGTCACCTCCACCTGATCTCTCCCTTGACAAGAGGGGATTATGAGGATTACAATTTAAGATGAGATTTGGATGGGGACACAAAGCCTAACCATATCAGTAGCTTAGGAAAGCAACCATAGATCAATAGAGACAGTCTGGCATAAAGCTAGACAGACCATACAAGCAAGTCACAGAAAAATAATTCGGATGGCCAATAAGCATATAAAAATACTGCCAGTGAAGCTTCCCTCTTCTGAGGCTGGCTTAAAATTCTGTTCAAGCCCTTGTTTCAGTTCTGTTGAAAATATTTTGCTCCATAAGAAGTATTAAAGTTTTAAGAAACTGATTCCGGAAAGTCTGTATTTGAGGCAGTTACCTGATCTGTTACCTGATCTTTTAATTTTGATCAAGTCTGACAGGTACAAATGACAATTCTTTTTTTTTCTTAATTTGCAAATTTTTATTCATTATGTAGAGTGATCAATCAAGTTGTCTCATCATGTTAAGGGCACTCTCCTGATTTTGGCAGAAACGCATTCTTTTCACATTTCATAAGTTAAATAAGGTTTAAAAAATGTTCCTATTCTTTAAGCACAGAAATTAAAAGCTGGACAGGGGGAGCAGAGCGTGCGACTTACCGTAGGACAGCATGTATCACATCAGGAAAGCTGCTGGTTGGACATCAATTGCATTTTAATTTCACTTTTAGTGTGTTTCTAATTTCTTTTCCATGAGCTGCCTCTTTCAAGGTTAAATGAGTTGTTCCCTTGGCAGTTTCAAAAATAGCCACTAATACTTTAAAGATCACCATTCAAGCCTTAAAAATCCTCACACATTCCATGGGCCAATTTAATTAATGTTGGTTTCTAGGATTGAGATCTGAGGCTATTTGAATAAAATGATTAAATTAAGGATGGACCAGATCATCGTGGGCATTTTGGGTAAATCAGAGAAACCGCAGTTTCCCCGAGGCTTTCTGGGCAGCATCCTTGACCATGAAAGTGACACCTCTGCTCATGGTTCTTATCCTTGACTCAGTCCTCCTGGAACAAAATTACTCCTGGCTCCCATCTGGTCCTGGACTTCCTATGATGTACTAATTTTTCTGTCATCTTGTTTCCCCCCATCTCTGCCAGTTTTTAGAGTCTTTTAAAAGAGATTTATTTGATGACTTGGAGATATATATATATGACAGGTGAACCCTTATGTGTTTGGGGAGGCATGTGGAGCTCTCAGTCTCTTTTTAAGACTTAAATATTTGCAGTATGCACATTACCTGGATCACTTAATTTCCAACAACAAACACCAACCAGGTGCATGGCAGGATATTCGTGCCACAGGTCTCTGAGAAAGGAAGAATTTGTTGTCACCTTTTTAGAGAGCCTGTGAGAACAAAAGTAGACTTAGCTGATCACAGCCTTCTACAATATCCACCCAGATTGCCTTCCCCACTCCTTTGTTCCCAATCCCTCCTCCTGACACAAACATTTAAAAAAAAAATGAGTGTCCCAGAATTTAAATCCCATCTTCCTTCTGGAGATTAAATCAGTTTGTGTGTCAAAGGGCTTGGAAATATTCCTATGTTATAGTGCAATCATTTTATTTCTGAGGTTCTATCTTAAGGAGCTAATACCAAATATGGAAAAAGCCACACGTTCAAAGATATAAATTGTTTCATTGTTCATACACTAAGATAGGATCATCTGCCCTCTCTTGCCTTTGAGGCAGAACACGTATCCCCCCCTCTACAAGGGATCTGGGCCACTCCAAAGAGTGTAATACAATGGGGTCTTTTGTAAAAGAGAGAAAACAACAGAGACTCTACTAGCAAAACAACACACGGCAGATGATAATAAGATTCACTGCTTTCCTGGCTATCTCATTCCTGGGGGAGCTGTCCTTCTTCCCCTCCTCTGCTGTGTACTGGAGAACTTGAAGCCCTCCTTCTTCAAGAAAGAAAACTGTTGGCTGAGAGTCTCTGTCACGAACCAAGTATGAGAAGAGCACAAAAGACTCTGGGACAGGACAAAAAGAAAAGGTTGCGGGATGGGGAACCACAGGGATTGAAAAGCATGGGAGAAGAGGACGGTAGACCAGATGCCCCAGTGGGCTGGTGCCTCAAGGGGGAAAGTAGCAAAGGATTTTCTGAGTTATTTCAACTCTGTATGTGCCTATTCGTTCAGTAGAAATATTTTCTTTTGGTACTGGACCTCCTTGCTTGGGTTCCCTTGAAAACAGAGACAGAGGCAAGGATGAAAGTGGTTGTGCCTTATTTGGGAGGTACAGACCTGGGGCAGCAAGGGTGAGGGTGCGGTGCTGGAGGCAGGGAGAGGTGGAGACCATGTGGAGTGACGCAGCCCTGTGCACCCTGCAGCTCACACCACGCGTGCATCCACTTGGTGTGAGGGCTGCAAGAAGCCATGCCCCAGAGCACCACAGGGCCCGAAAATAGAGGGGGCCAGCTGCTGGCTGCCCTCTGATCTCTGTTTCCCATTGCTCAGTGCTTGCCTCTCCTGGCTGCGCCACCTGCCTTTCTGTCCCTTGAGGCTGCTTGGAACTCAGGTGCACGCTCAGCAGGATGGGAAGAAGAAGCAGCAGCAACTAGACACTCAGCCACATGGGGCCGGGAGCAGGACCAGCACCCTGTGCAGGGACCACGGCTCTGGAGCTGGAGGAGCAGCCGGGAGGCCGGCAGTGCAGAGGGAAGCCAGGCAGTGCTGCAAGTGGAGAAGGACATGAGTACAGTGATAAAAGCAAAAATGTGAAATTAGCTATACGGCCAAATGGTAAGCCAACCATCTACCTAGTGGATAAAACATTAATCAACCATTAACATAATTTAATGAAGATAACCCTATAACACAAGAAAATGTTTATAAAATAATTTTTAAAAATTCATCAGTATTCCAGGTTACTGGTATACTATGATTACAGTTATGTTAAAGCCAAATAAAAGTTGGGAGATTCACTTCTGAAATGACAGAGTGAGGGTTAACAGATTGCTCCTCCAAAAAGCTACTATAAAATTGGACAAAACTGTGAAAAACAACCATTTTAATGCTCTGGAACTCATCAAAAGTCATATAATAAACCTTATAAAAATGAAAATATGGCATATCCAAATTTATGGGACACAGCATGATGAGAGGTAAATTGAAGTCACTAAATGTACACATTAGAAAAGAAGATCTGAAATCAGTAATCTAAGCTACCACCTTGAGAACCTAGACAAAGAAGAACAAAATAAACTCAAACCAAAGAGAAAAAAGAAAATGTGAAGAAAAGAGAAATCCGTGAAATTGAAAACATAAAAACAATAAATACAAGCAATGAAAGAAAGAGCTTGTTCTTTGAAAAGATCAATGTAACTGACAAACTTCTAGCAAGACTGACACAGAAAAAAAAGAGAGAAGACACAAATGACCAGGATCAGGAATAAAATAGACATTACCACAGGCCATGTGGACATCAAAGGGACATTAGGGAAGTATGTGATCAACTCTACATACATAAGTGTGACAACTTAGAAGAAATGGGACAAAAATTTTCCTAAAAGGATGCAAACTGCCAAAACTCACACCATATAAAATTTATGTTTTGAATTGCCCTATAAATATTTAGAAAATTAAATTTTAATTTTATCCCCACACCGCTACAATCAAACTTAAAGAAGTCTCCAGGTCCAGATGGCTTCTCTGGACAATTCTACCAAATATTTAAAGAAAAATCAACACAAATTCTACACAGCATTTTCCAGAAAACAGAAGAGGAGGGAATATGTCCCAACTCATTCTATGAAGCTAGTATTATCCTGATCTCAAACCGGACAAAGAATATACAAGAAAGGAAAACTATAGACTAGTATCCCTCTTGAACATAGATACAGAAATTCTTAACAAAATGTTAGAAACCAAATCCAAAAAACAAAAAAGATTAACATGATCTAATGTTATTCATTCCAGGACTACAAGACTGAATTAACATGCAAACTTCAATTCTCCTTGTATACCATATTTACAGAATAAAGGAAAAAAACCATATTCTATTTACATTCATCTCAATAGGTAGTGAAAGAGCATTTTTGGACAAACTAAAGAACTATTCATGATAAAAGATAAAAAAAAACCTCTCAAAAACTCAGAGTGAAAAAGAACATCCTTAACCAAATAAAAATAAACGGTAAAGGACAACTATGAAACGCTTGCAGCTGACTTCATCCTTAATGATTAGAAACTGAGTACGTGCTCCCTTAGATCAGCAACAGACACTCCTAATTAACACTGTACTGGAGGGTCTAGCCGGTGCAATAAGGCTAAATAAAGAAATAAATGTAACCAAATTTCAAAAGAAGAATAAATAAAATGTTCTTTATTTTCCGATGATTTGATCCCATATGTAGAAAACCCTAAGAAATCCACAAAAAGCGCCTAGAATACGTGAGTGTAGCTGGATTGTGGGATACGAGGTCGGTGTACAAAACTCGGTTGTCTTTCCACAAACAGGCAATGAACAATCTGAAGATGAAAGTAAGAAAACATGAAATCAGCAACCAGGCCTCATTTAAGGATTGCCGTGGTGTACCTCAGAGAAAGGGTCCATGAGGCCAGATTTGCATGGGGGATGGGAGAAAATGGTTTAAAAACATAGGTCGGATCTGCCGTCCTGTCGCCCACACGCAGGAGTGAGGCACCAGTGCTGGGGAGGAACGCTGGGGACTCAGAGGCAATGCAAATACAGCTGACTTCTAGAGAGGGCGCTAAGGTCGGCCCAGAAACCGCGTCCAAACCAGGCTGCATTCCAGTGGGGCTCAGTGCCTGGCAGCTACGGAGCGAAGCCCCAGGGAGGCTCCAGGCTGCGCTGGTTTCCTGGGTCGCTGTGACACAGCTGTGCAGACTTAAAGCAGCACAGATTTATCATCTTACGGCTCTGGGGGTCAGAGGTCAGAGCCGTGTCAGCAGGGCTCCTGGAGAGAATCCTTGTCCCTGCCTCTTTCAGCTTCTAAGCGGGTGCCGCACCCCGGGATCCGGCCTCAGTCACTCTGACCTCCGACCCTCCCGCCTCCCACCCGTGTGATTCCAGGAAGCCCGCCCCGTCACTCAGGAGAATCTCCCACCCCCAGGTCCCCAGCTCCCTCAGTCTACCAAGTCCCTGCTGCCAGGCGAGGTTTTGGGGATTAGGATGTGGACATGGGTGGGGGGCGTTATTCTGGCCACAGGAGAAACTAGGGAGGCTCGGGAAAGGAACCAGGGGGTAAGGAGGGAGCCTGGGAACTGCGGAGCCCACAGACAAGGGGAAGATACTTTTTTTGTTGTTGTTGTTGAGACAGAATCTCGTTCTGTCGCCCAGGCTGGAGTGCAGTGGCACGATCTCGACTCACTGCAAGCTCTGCCTCCTGGGTTCACGCCACTCTCCTGCCTCAGCCTCCCGAGTAGCTGGGACTGCAGGCGCCCGCCACCACGCCCGGCTAATTGTTTGTATTTTTAGAAGAGACGGGGTTTCACTGTGTTAGCCAGAATGGTCTGGATCTCCTGACCTTGTGATCCGCCCGCCTCGGCCTCCCAAAATGCTGGGATTACAGGCGTGAGCCACCACGCCCGGCAGGAAGATACATTTTTAAAACAGGCTTCTTGCTTACATTCGATTTCCAATTGCTTTTTTTAAATATATAGTTTTCTTTTCTTTTTTTTTTTTTTTTTTTGAGATGGAGTCTCGCTCTGTCACCCAGGCTGGAGTGCAGTGGCGCGATCTCAGCTCACTGCAATCTCTGCCTCCCGGATTCAAGCGATTCTCCTGCCTCATCCTCCAGAGTAGCTGGGGGATTACAGGCCCGCGCCACCACACCCGGCTAATTTTTGTATTTTTTAGTAGAGAGGAGGTTTTGCCATGTTGCCCAGGCTGGTCTCAAACTCCTGGCCTCAAGTGATCCGTGTGCCTCGGCCTCCGAAAGTGCTGGGATTACAGGCGCGAGCCACCGTGCCGGGTCTTGTTTTATTTGTTTTCATTGTTGAAAGCAACCTCAGCTCTTTTCCAAAGTCAAATGTAGAAAGACACTTAATAAAAATGGAAAGTCCCTCCCCACACACCTGCCCCTCATCAGAGGTAATAATGCAAGTTAAACTGTTTTCCACACAATTACAAATAATTTCTATATTTTGCCACACATTTTCTTTTTTCTTTTTTTTTTTTTCTTTTTTTTTTTGAGACGGAGCCTTGCTCTGTCCCCCAGGCTGGAGTGCAGTGGCGCGATCTCAGCTCACTGCAAGCTCCGCCTCCCGGGTTCACGCCATTCTCCTGCCTCAGCCTCCCGAGTAGCTGGGACCACAGGAGCCCGCCAACACTCCCGGCTAATTTTTTGTATTTTTAGTAGAGACGGGGGTTTCACCGTGTTAGCCAGGATGGTCTCGATCTCCTGACCTCGTGATCCGCCTGCCTCGGCCTCCCAAAGTGCTGGGATTACAGGCTTGAGCCACCGCGCGATTTTCACATGGTTGCTGTTCAAATGAGATGGGAAGGTTTGTAAAATGCCTGCACAATAAATACATTTTTCCATATAATCCTTTTGTTCAATCGAGTTTTTTAAAGACAGGTTTCCTGAGGCGTAATTTGCATACATTAAAATTCACCCCTTTAATGTGTAGGTCTGAGTTCAGTGCTGACAAACACATAGGGTCATGAAACCACCTTTACACTCAAGACAGAAAAGTTCCATCCCCCAATTCCCTTGTGCCTCTTGGTAGACAATTCCTCCCTGACCTGGCTACACCTGCTCTGTTTACGGGGCCGCCACACTTTGTCTTTTCTGGAATGTCATATAAAGGAAATCATGTCATGTGTAGCCTTTTGAATTTGGCTTCTTTCACATGGCATAATCTCTGTGTATTTTTAGTATGACTCTCAGTCTATCATCTCCCGGGCGTCAGAAGTATTTTTGGAGATTTTCTGGAAATCCACTTTACTCTGACTCTGCACATCAATCTCACTGGGGAGGCAGGAAATGCAGCCGCTGCTGTTCTTGGGCCTCCACCCCGTGCTGGGTCTGGGTCTTTCTTGGTTCCACACCAGGGGCTGCTGAGATGCCCACCATGCACTGGCACTGGGGTCCCTCAGGTCTCCCCTCTGCTTCCAGCCGGGGCCCAGCAACCTTGCGAGAGGCTGGAAACTCCAGTCCAGAATCCCGCTCCCTGGGGCACCACCGCCTTGGCGCACAGCCTCACTCCCTGCACTTTCCACAGGGGCATGCCCTCCCGCCCCTGGTTCCCTCAGTGAGCTTAGACTGCTGAACACCAATGCTTGGTTGTCTTGCCACAGTGCCTTGGAGGCAGGAAAGCCCTGAGCAGGCCACCTTGAGCCGGGGAAAGAGTACCTGTGGTCCCAGCTACTCAAGCAGCTGAAGTGGGAGGATCACTTGAGCCCAGGGGGTTGAGGCTGCAGTGAGCTGTGACCACACCACTGCACTCCAACCTGGGTGACAGAGCGAGACACTGTTTCTGAAAGAAAAAAGAAAGTCCAACTAACCTTCTCCAAAACTCTGTGTGCCTTGTGAGACTTACCAGTGTGTCCTTGGGAGCTCCACGGGATGAGCAGCGAGGTAAGTTCTACCCAGAAAGTCTGGTTCCTCTGGGCCTAAGGACACAGCACCACTGACCAACAACCCAACCACTGGCCTTGCAACTGACAGAGCCTGCTGGCCGGGCAGCTGGAGTCATGACTGCCAGGAACAGAGAGACAGCTGGGGGTTTCACATCCTCCTTGCTGGCTCTGCAGAGAAGGTCCCCCAGGCTCACAGCTGGGCCATTTGAGGCCTCTTGTCACACCTCGCTGTGGGTTCTCTCTCCCCAGGAATGGTGAGCCTCTGAGGAACCACACCCGTCCTGTCTTCCCGAATGTGTCCACCTGGGAATTTCTTTTTCTGTCATTCGCTCTTCTCTCTCTGCATCCTCTCATCTACTTAAAGCCCTACTTACAGGAGACTTAAAATTTTTCTTTTCAATTATAGGTCTTCCCTGATAGTAAATAAATTCCCCCGCAAGCCCTTCCATTTTACAACTTGCATTCACGTCAACTCTTTTCTTTCAGCAGGAACCTCATTTCCTGTTTCCTTTCTCTCCAGTAAATGTGTGTGCCAGGTATTGGGGCACTGCCCACTGCCTTTTATGCGGAGAGCTCAGGTTGTCGTTTGGTGTTCATCACCCACAAATGCTCGGTCTGGTGTGTGTGCCCAGCACGCTGTGGGGAGAGATAGGATGAAAGGCACTGGGCATCTCTGGCTCTCCCTACCCTCTTTGTTCCAAGAGTTGTTCCACTTGGCTGTGGAATGAATGGTGAAGTGTGAATTTTGGGAGGCTTCACAGGGAATAGATTGTCCGTTGTGATGAATGCACTTTAGAAATGACAAGAAGAACAAAGTTGACTTTGAGCCTACCGATCTCGTGCAGCGGTGCTCAGGGAAAGATGATGGACTTCAGAATGCCTGCACAGCCCGCCTTCCAGAGTAGGACGGTGCCCATCTACACTCTGTAGCACTACTTCCTGGTGAGGGCTGCCAATAACTAGGTCCTGGTCAGAAGTTATGCTGACAGAAGAATAATGGACTAAAGTGGACCACACGCAATTTGAAGGGGATGATTTTAAAGTACTGTGGTGGATCCATCAAGCTCATCTTCATAAAACAAGATGTGTTTGTGCTGACATTGGCTTTTGGGTGACAGGGACCTTCACTGGAGACAAGAGAGGCAGTAAAATAGACTCCAAAACAGCCATTCAATGTTCAATGTTTAGAGCACAGTACAGTGTGGTGCCATTCTGCCCCCTTGGGTCAGACCAAACCCGCATTAGTCTGCTGGATAACAAATTACCCCAAAACTTAGCAGATACAAACAACAAGTGCACACTTTCTCTCCTGATTCCTGTGACTCGGGAATTTGGTAGCAGCTTGCCTAAGTGGTTCTGGCTTGGGGGTCTTGTGAGATTGCAGTCAAGATGAGAGCCAGGAGCAGTCATATGAGGGCTTGATGGAGGCTGCAGGATATTCCATGGCTGATGGGTTGGTATTGGCTGCTGGTGGGAAGCCTCCATTGCTTTCCATGTAGACCTCTCCCAGGGCTGCTTGAGTGTCCTTACAACATGGTGGCTGGGTTCTCCAGAGTGTGCAATGCAGGAAAGAGAGGAAACTAGGTGGAGGCTTTATTTTTTAAAAAAGATTTTGAATAACCTAGCCTTCCTAGTGGAAGCCACACAGTATCTCTTCTGTCCCTGTCTATTCATTAGACATGAGTCACTAAGTCCATCCACCACCCAAGGGAAGGAGACTTAAACTCCACCTTTTAAAGCCACCATGATATGGTTTGGCTGTGTCCCCACCCAAATCTCATCTTGAATTCCCACATGTTGTGGGAGGGACCTGGTGGGAAGTAATTGAATCATGGGTGCATGTCTTTCCTGTGCTGTTCTCATGATAGTCAATGAGCCTCATGAGATATGATGGCTTTATAAGGCGGAGTTTCCTTGCAGAAGTTCTGGCTCTTTGCCTGCTGCCATCCATGTAAGATATGACTTGCTCCTCCTTGCCTTCCACCGTGATTGTAAGGCTTCCCCAGCCACATGGAACTGTAAGTCCAATTAAAACTCTTCCTTTTGTAAATTGCCCAGTCTCAGGTAGGTTGTTATCAGCAGTACGAAAACCTGCTTTTTTCTGTCACCACATGCATTGCCGTTGGCTGACACGTCTCCTAAGGCTTTTTAAATATCAGTTCACCCCTATATTTTACTCATTTTCCTCAGCAATTTATTTGCTGAAGGAACTAGGTCGCTTGTTCCGTAAGTTACTCCAGGTTGGATCTGTGCTGTCCAAGAGCAAGTGTTTTCATCAACCCAGGACCAACCTCAAGCCCTGGACTCACACCCAGGCGGTCAGGGGACTGTCTGGTTGAAGCAGCAGAGACTCCAGGTGGTGGGGCCTCTGTATCCCCTGCCCGCATGCTGCTTGTGCTGAGCCCAGGGCATCCCCTTCTTCTCACTACATGCTTTAAATGGGTGTGATAAAGCGAGGGCTCATTTGTCTTCATTTGCTCTGGGGCTCTGTGTTCTGTGGCCTCTGGGATCACCTCTCTGAGAGTGACCTTGAGACCATGCTTGCATCAAGATCATTCCCCACACAACTGCCTGTAAAAATCCTTTGATATTTATTTCCATTGCAATTTCAGCTACCTGAGCATCATTTAGGGAGAATTAACTTCTTCATGACATCATCTTTTCAATTCAGTATCTCCTCCATTTATTTAGTATTTATTTCTCACAGTAATGCTGCTTCTGCACAGAACTGTTGCATACCTTATGTTAAATATATTTGATAGTCGATGTTTTTAAAACTGGCGTTCCTGATTAAACTGAGGTTTCTGTTTGTTACTGGTGTATAGAAATACAACTAAAAAAAAAAAAAGTTGACCCTATAGCTGGGCGTTGTGGTGTGCGTCTGTATTCCCAGCTACTCCAGAGACTGAGGTAGGAGAATTGCTTGAGCTCCGGAGGTCAAGGCTGCAGTGAGCTCTGATCACACCATTGCACTCCAGCCTGGGTGACAGAGTGAGGCCCTATCTCAAAAAAAAAAATGTTGACCCTGCACCCATAAACGATTTAAACTCACTTATTAATTCTAATTATATTTGAAGTCTTTTAAGATTTCTACATGCAAAATTGTATCATCCACTAATAGAATTGTTTTTTTCCTACCCAATCTTTTTTATTTCCTCACCTTATTGCACCAGAGAAAAACCTCCAGTAAAAGGTGAACATACGTGGGCAAGTGAGCATTCTTGTTTGTTCCTAATCTCAGAACACTACCAACATTTTACTATGTTCCGTGTGATGCTTGCTGTAAGGTTTTTGTAGTTTCCCTTAATTTGGATAAGATAGTTTCATATTCTTATATTACAAATGTGTATTTATTAAACACTTTTCTGCACAGATTAAGATAACCAGATGATTTTTCTTTTTTCTCTCTTGTTAACGTGATGAATTATACTGGTTAATTTCCAAACATTAACCCATCTTGTATTCCTGGAATAAACCTGACGTGCTCGTGGTTTCCATCTAGGCTCATGAGTGGTTAGTGACGTGGTTTGGATATTCGTCCTGCCAAATCTCATGTTGAGATGTAATCCCCGGTGTTGGAGGTGGGGCTCGGTGGGAGGTGGCTGGATCACGGGGTGGATTTCTCATGAGTAGTTTAGCGTCATCCCCGGTGCATCCTTAAGATAGTGAATCACTTCTCCCGAGATCTGGTTGTTTAAAAGTGTGTGGCACCTTCCATCTCCCTCTCTTTCTCGCTCCTGTTCTCAATGGGTGATGTGCCTGCTCCCGCTTCACCTTCCTCCATGAGTGAAAGCTCCTTGAGGCCTCCCAGAAGCTGAGCAGATGCTGGAGCCAAGCTTCCTTACAGCCCACAGAACCAGGAGCCAGTTAAACCTCTTTTCTCTATAAATTACCCAGTCTTAGGTATTTCTTTATAGTCATGCAAAACTGACCTAACACAGTTGGCTTGCAGTTTTCCTCTCCTGAAATGTCAGGTTTTGGCATCAATGCTGTTTTGGTGTCATAAAATAAATATGGAGTGCTCCTTCTTTACTTATTCTCTGTAAGAATTTGTGTTTGACTGCCATTTCATTGTTAGATGTTTATAAGAATTTACAGGTGAATTCATTTGGGATTAAAGAGCTATTTGTGGGAAGATTTTAAATTGCACCTTCAGACAATAAATTTAGAATTAGGACTATACAGATTTCTTTCTTGTGTATATTTTGAAAATTTGCACTTCTTAAAGGAATTTGTCTATTTTATCTAAAATTTCAAGTTTATTGATTAAAAAGTTGCTTATAATATCCTCTTATCATTTTAATAAGAAAGATTCTATATGACCTTTTACAGTCTTGAAATTTTTATATCTTCCCTCTTTTCTTTGATCAGTCTCACCAATGGATGTTTAATTTTTTTAGTCATTTCAAAGAACCAAGTAATGGTTTTATTGATCTTCTCTATTATACACTTATTTCCTATTTCATTAATTTCTTCTTTTATTTTTATAGTTTCTTTGGGTTTAAAATGCTGCTGTTTTTCTAACTTCTTAAAATGCATACTCAACTTATTTTGGCTTTTTTCCCCCATAATATATGTTTCTAAATTCATACTTCTCTTCATGCAAGGCTTTAGCTATAACCTAAAAGCTACTGAAATGTAGTACTTTTATTATCATTTAGTCCAAAATACTTTTAAGTTTCCACCATGTTATCTTCTGTGGCTCAGGGGTTATTTAGATGTGTATATCTTACTTGCCATACATGAGGATTGTCCGAGTGTCTTTTTGTTACTTATTTCTAGTTTAATTCATTGTGGTGAGAGAAAATATCTGTCCTTCAACTCGAATCATCTTTTGCAGTAGGCATCCTAGTGGGTGTGAGATGGTGTCTCACAGTGGTTTTGATTTGCATTTCCCTGATGATTAGTGATGTTGAGTATCTTTTCATGTGCTTATTGGCCATTTGTAGATCTTCCTTGAAGAAATGTCTATTTAATTCCTTTGCCCATTTTTAAATGTTTTGTTGTTGTTGTTGAGTTGTGGGAGTTCTTTACATATTCTGGATATCAACCCTTTATCAGGTATCTGATTTGCACATATTTTCTTGCATCCCACGGGTTGCCTTTGATGGCTGTGTCCCTTGTTGCACAGGCTTAAATTTTGATGTGGTCAAATTTATGTCTTATTTCCTCTGTTGCCTGTGCTTTCAGTGTCATATTCAGTAAATTACTGACAACTGCAATGTCATGAAGTTGTTGCCGTGTGTTTGCTTCTAAGAGTTTTATAGTTTTAGTCTTACATTTAGTAAGAGCTAATCTTACAAAATAATATTTAATAAGAGCTAAAACTATAATTAAGTGTATCTATATATGGTAATTAATATTAAGTAATATTTATATGTGGTGGAAGGTAAGGGTCCACCTTCATTCTTTTGCACGTGAATGTCCAATTTTCTCAGCATCACTTGATGGCAAGACTGTCTTTTCCCTCACTGAATGATCTTGGCACCCTTGTTGAAAATCGTTTGTCCATATATGCAAGAGTTTATTTCTGGGCTGTGTATTTTATTCCATTAATCTATAGGCATATCTTTATGCCAATACCATATTTTAAAAATTACTTTAGCTTTGTAATATGTTTTGAAGTCCGAAAGTGTGAGGCCTCCAACTTGGTTCTTCTTCAAGATTGTTTTGGCAATTCAATGCCTCTTGAGATTTCATATGAATTTTAGGACGGATTTTTCTATTTCTGCAAAAATGCCATTGGGATTTGATAGGCTTTCTGATTCACTTTTAAAGTATTCTTTATATGTGGAAGAACATTAGCCCTTGGTCTAGCTTGTGACAATCATTTGTTTATTCCATGTGGAATATACCTTGGAGCATGGTGTGAGGTGGTGATTTAAAACTTATTTCCCCCAATGCTAAGTCATGATATTTAATCCATTCTCTACTGATTTCTGATAACACTATATATAAATTTCCCCTTTTCATTGATCAGCTTCTGGTTTATTTACTTTGATCTGGCTTTATACATTTTTCTATTCCAAACTATCTGAAGTTCCTGCCCTATCATGCCACAAAACTTTGGTGTGTGATTCTGAGAAACAAGGACACACTCCTCCACGGTCACCCCCGGCCACCATGCATGACAGCTGTGCTGACCACCACCCCACCCACCCTCAGGCTTTAGTCACATGTCTCCAGGTGTCACAATAATGTCCCCTACAGTGAAGAATCTGGTTCACTGTAAAGGACATTATTGCAGCCATAAAAAAGAACAAGATTATGTCTTTGTGGGGACACGGATGGAGCTGGAGGCCATTATCCTTGGCAAACGAACGCAGGAACAGAAAACCAAATACCACAAGTTCTCACTTGTAAGTGGGAGCTAAATGATGAGAACTCATGAACACAAGGAAGGGAAGAACAGGCACTGCGGTCTAATTGAGGAAGGAGGGTGGGAGGAGGGAGAGAAGCAGAAAAGAGAACTATTGGGTACTACACGTAATACCTGGGTGATGAAATAACATATACAACAAACCCCTGTGGCATGAGTTAACCTACATAACAAACCTGCACATGCACCCCTGAACCTAAAATAAAAGTTAATAAAAATCAAAATCAAAGAAAGAACCTGGTTCAGAAGGCAGGGAGCACCATGGTCAGGTCTCTTCGGTCTCCTGCCGCTGGGACGCTCCCCAGGCGCTTTTAACCTTTCCGACCCTGGCACAGGCCGCCAGTTCCTCGGTCAAGGTAGCAGCTTGGGTTTCTCTGGTGTTTTCTCTGAGTCAGGGTCAAGGTCTGCACCTCCAGAAGGAATGTTCTGGAAGGCACATCTCCATGTGCCCCACTGTGTGTGTGAATGTTTGTGTCTGCACATTTACATTCATTATTATGCCTACTTTTACGTATTGGAAACCCTGAGCTCATGCCCGTGCTTCCAGATCCAGTCTAACCCTGCAGGCCCACTCCCATTTCCTGCTGTGACCTGAGGTCACCCTTCACACACGAAGGCCTGGTGGGCAGCCTCTCCACTCCAGGTGGCCATAGCAGCGGGAATATCACATACCTGGCCTTTTTCTTTAATGTGGAGTACTCCATATAATGATAGGAAGATAAAATACTTTTGACGAAGTTCATCTTTGATAGAAAGCATTGGGATCCAATAATGCTCTGAGCAATGCTTGTCAAAACTTCTCTCCTGCTTTCGTCACTGGGCAGTGCTGTGGCCAGAGCCCCATTGTTCAGTGGGGCCCTAGGAGGTCCGTGCCTGCCCTTCCTTCTGCTGCAACCCCTGTGGTGTGAGTGGTCCTCAGCTCCCAGACTGTTTCTCCCAAGCATAAAGTCAGGTCGAAATTTTAAAATTTTCAGAGTTACATTACTGGGTAATTCAGGTGCTCTATTTACACATTAAAACAGAAACAAATAATATTTATTTGCAATCCAAATCACTCGGTGTAGGGAGCCTGCATTGAGTTAACCGGGTTAGCCCTGACCTGCCCTGCTGCTCAGCTGTTCCCGGCACACACTGCTGTTGTTACTGGCCTGCCATTGCTGCATCCCACCCCACACACTCACACCCCACTGTCTTTTATGGCTGGGAAGGATTGTGAGTGTCAAATATACTTTCTATACAAGCTTACACTTTTAAAGAAAATTTCAGAAGGAATATAGGAATCCATGCTCATGGTAAAACTGCCAACAACATAGAAGCTGATTGTATTGGTCCGTTCTCACACTGCTGTGAAGATACTACCCGAGACTGGGTAATTTATAAAGAAAAGAGGTTTAATTGACTCATGGTTCCACATGGCTGGGGAGGCCTCAAGGAACTTACCATTATGGCAGAAAGGGAAGAGGCACATCTTACAGGGCAGCAGGCAAGAAAGGGCGAGCAAGAGCAGGGAAAACTGCCTTGTAAAACCATTAGATCTTGTGAGAACTCATTACTATGAGAGCAACATGGGGGAGCACCCCCATGATCCAATCACCTCCCAACATGTCCCTCCCTCGACATATGGGGATTATAGGGATTACAATTCAAGATGAGATTTGGGTGGAAAAACAGCCAAACCATTATCATTCTGCCCCTGGCCTCTCCCCAATCTCATGTCCTCCAATTTCAAAACACAACAATGCCCTTCCAACTGTCCCCCAAAGTCTTAACTCAAAAGTCCAAGTCCAAAGTCTCATCTGAGACAAGGCAAGTCCCTTCCACCTATGAGACTGTAAAATCAAAACCAAGTTAGTTACTTCCAAGACACAATGGGGGTACAGGCATTGGGTAAATGATTCCATTTCAAATGGGAGAAATTGGCCAAAACAAAGGGGTTACACACCCCATGTAAGTCCAAAATCCAGTGGACCAATCATTAAATCTTAAAGCTCCCAAATGATCTCCTTTGACTCCATGTCTTACATCCAGGTCACACTTATGAAAGAGGTGGGTTCCCATGGTCTTGGGCAGCTCCACCCCTGTGGCTTTGTAAGGTACAGCCCCCCTCCTGGCTGCTTTTTTGCGCAGGCATTGAGTGTCTGCAGCTTTTCCAGGCCACAGTGCAAGCTGTCAGTGGGACTACCATTCTGGGATCTGGAGGATGGTGGCCCTCTTCTCACAGCTCCACTAGGCAGTGACCCAGTGGGGACTCTGTTATGGGGGATCCAGCCCCACATTTCCCTTCCTCACTGCCCTAACAGGTTCTCCATGAGGGCTCCATCCCTGCAGCAAACTTTTGCCTAGACATCCAGCTGTTTCCATACTTCTTCTGAAATCTAGGCAGAGGTTCCCAAACCTCAATTCTTGAATTCTGTGCAGGCTTGGGGCTTGCACCTGCTGAAGCAACAGCCTGAGCTGTATGTGGCCCCTTTTAGCCACGACTGGAGTCGGAGTGGCAGCAGCTAGGACAGAAGGCATCCGGTCCAGAGTCCAGAGGCTGCACAGAGCAGTAGGGCCCTAGACTCGGCCCATGAAACTATTTTTCCCTCCTAGGCCTGTTATAAGAGGGGCTGCTGCAAAGTCCTCTGACATGCCCTGGAGACATGTTCCCCATTGTTTTGGTGATTAACATTTGGCTCCTTATTACTTATGCAAACTTCTGCAGCCAGCTTGAATTTCTCCTCAGAAAATGGGTTTTTCTTTTCTACCATATTGTCAGGCTGCAAATTTTCCAAATGTTAATGCCCTGCTTTTTTGTAAACATGTGTTCCAATTTCAGGTCATCTCTCTCACGTTCAAAGTTCCACAGATCTCAGGGCAGGTGCTAAAATGCCACCAGTCTCTGCTAAAGCATAGCAAGAGTGACCTTTACTCCAGGTCCCAAGAAGTTCCTCGTCTCCATCGGAGACCACCGCAGCCTGGACTTTATTGTCCACATCACTATCAGCATTTTGGTCAAAACCATTCAACAAGTCTTTAGGATGTTCCAGACTTCCCCACATCTTCCTGTCTTTTTTCTGAGCCCTCCAAACTGTTCCAATCTCTGTCTGTTACCCAGTTCCAAAGTTGCTTCCACATTTCAGGTATCTTTATAGCAGTACTCTGCTCTCCGCAGTACCAATTCACTGTGTTAGTTCATTCTCATACTGCTATAAAGAACTACCTCAGACTGAGCAATTTATAAAGGAAAGAGGTTTAATTGATTCACAGTTCTGTATGACTGGGGAGGCCTCAGGAAACTTACAATCATGGTGGAAAGGGAAAAGGCATGTCTTATATGGCGGCAGGCAAAGAGAGTGTGTAAGAGCAGGAAACTGCCTTATAAAACCGTCAGATCTCATGAGAACTCACGAGAACTCACTCATTATCATGAGGACAGCATGGGGGAAACCATCCCCCTGATCTGATCACCTCCCACGGGGTCCCTCCCTCGACACGTGGGGATTATGAGGATTACAATTCAAGATGGGATTTGGGTGGGGACACAGCCAAACCCTATCACTGGTGGACAAACACCTTGTGAGGGCATCAGCTCATTTAATCCTCACCACCATCTTATGAATGAGGAGTGGGCATTGTCACAGACCCCGCTTTAGAGAGGTGGAAAGGAAAGCACAGAGAGGTTTAGGTATTTTGCCCAAATTGCACAGCACTAAGTAGGAGCAGGATTTGAACCCAGGCAGTCTAGCACCAGGCGAAAGCCCTTCTTCACCCTCTCCCCATGCACAGCTAACCCCTCCTGGTGTGGGGTGACAGACGCATTACAGATGGATGCCCTTATGTCCCTGTGTAAATGCACAGCCTGGGGCTTGTTCTTTTTCTCCTTTGAAAATGCAGATAGAGCCGTCTTATCCCGCTGATGCTTGGAGACGCCTCTCCATTTCTCACCTGCCCACAGTATCCCACAGCCCCGCAGCTCCACCACTAGACCGTTTCCCACGGATGGCATTTAAGTTGCTTCCCATGTTTTGTCATAACAATGTTCAACCCTTGTCATCCTTTGTATATTTTGTGTGCTCTCATAAATATTTCTGTGAAAATGTCCCCTGGAAGTGGATGCTGGATGAAGGTTTGAATGTCGTCACTGGGGGTAGATGTTACCCTACTGTTCTCGAGCTGGCACCACTTTCCAGCCCACCCTGGCCTGAGACTGTCTACTTCCCACACCTCCCCATGCCACAGGCTGCCAACTCCTAAGCTCACATCTTAATATATTCAGTTTTCAACAAATTCATATGTGCAACCAGAAACCAAGAGGAGACTCCCCACAGCCCCACTTTTCAGAGGCATCTTGCAGTCATTCCTCCTCTTTACCATCAGCCTGGTTTGCTTTTATCTCTAGTTCTTGATCTGTCGACCTCAGATATTACCTCTCAGGCTTGATGATCAAAGATGGGGATCTGGCTCACTCGTGCTGGTGCTGCCGGAGGGAGGCAGTCATGGCACTGGGTTTTGCTCTTCCAGGAGGCACTTGTGGCAGCGAGTGCCCATGTGTTTCCCCAGCATCCCTCTCTGCTTCCATGGCAGAAGATCCCAGTGTCTTTGTCTCTCCCGAGTTCCTGGACCTCTGGAAGCCACAGGCCGGGAGGACTGGAGGTGCATGGTGGGGTGTGGCAGAGATGCAGGGCCGTGGATCTGATGACACTGCAGCTTTCAGACTTGTTTTACAAGAGAGAGAAACAACTTCCATTTCATTCCCTGTGGTTTGAGGATTTTCTGTGATGTGCACCCTAATTTAACCCCAAATAAAGTAATGTCATTACAACCGCGTCTGTTGTTTTGTCTTCCGCACTCACTCCATGAGGGCACCGTACCCTGACTCTCCTCCGTGCCTCCTCTCGGCCACCACCAGGTGCTCTTGCCACTGCCACACTCCCCTCACCTGGTACCGGGTGACAGGCCACCCTTTTCTACAGAGACAACTGAGTTCTGTGCTTTGTCCATAGTTGAGTCCCAAAGAAACCCTAAACTACACGTGCATTACTACAACTGCGTGAACACTGGTCTCCTACCAAATTCTGCAGAGGTGGAGCCCACAGCCTCCCCAGACAGGCAGGAAGCTTTGCCTCCTTCCCTGCATGCCCCACACAGCTCACGAGGAGCTAGTTGGAGATTCTGGGTACTGCTGTGAGCACCCAATGCACCGTTTACACACTCAAGTATTTGGACCGCAAGTGGTACTTGTGTCTTTACTCAAACTGTTGCTATTATGGATGTTGCAGGGCAGTGGTGGAGGTATTTGGCCAAAGAGTGACCATCATCTCAGTCTGACAGAGACTGTCCTAGTGTTAGCATTAAAAGTTCCATGTCCATAAAATCCCCTCAGTAGGCTGGGCACGGTGGCTCATGCCTGTAATCCCAGCACTTTGGGAGGCTGAGTCAGGTGGATTACCTGAGGTCAGGAGTTCGAGACCAGCCTGGCCAACATGGTGAAACCCCATCTCAACTAAATATTGAAAAATTAGCCAGCATGGTGGTGGGTGCCTGTAATCCCTGCTACTCAGGGAGGCTGAGACAGGAGAATCGCTTGGACCCGGAAGGTGGAGGTTGTAGTGAGCCAAAATCACGCCATTGCACTCTAGCCTGGGTAACAGAGAGAGGCTCTGTCTCAAAACAAACAAACAAACTCTCAGTCCCAAGCAAATTGGGACAGTTGGTGACCCTGGTGGAGCACATGCTGTAAGATTATTTCCTAAACTATGAGTGGGTAAGAATTGTTCTAAGTCTCTCCCTGTTCAGAGTCCTCATTCTTTTTCCTTTTCATGTCAAAGCTAGTTTGATTCTTAGCAGGATTCTAGGTTAAACAACAGTTTCTTCTCAGACCTCTGGAATAGGTCCCATTGGCAGGCCACCCACATTCTCCTGAAAGAGTTCCTGACTGTCCATCCGCATCAGTCCACAGGCGGAGCCGCACAGCCAGGACGGAGCCGCACAGCCAGGACGGAGCCGCACACCTGCTCCCTTCCACCTTTGGTCAATTCCATGCCCACCTGGTTCTTGGAAATGAATCAGGACATGTAACAAAATCCATTTTTTCTCCTTAGGATGAAATGATGTTGAAGGAAAGAATGTTATTTGAGGACTTGCTGTCTGTCCTTTTGCTTAAAGTTGCCGTTTCCAAGAACCTAATGACGACCTTAAGTGAGGAATTAGTGTGCTCATAAAAAATTTCTAGAAGTTTTATGCTTACAGGAAAATGGTGAGGATAATGCAGAGTTCTACTCTGCATTTCTACGGGAAAATGGTGAGGATAATGCAGAAATTTCTACTATTATTGACGTCTTACATGAGATGGGCACATCCTGTCCCTGTGTTTGAGGACTGGACAAGCCCACTCTAGCGGTGCACACAGCTGGGGCGTGCCCCTCGGCAGTGGGGTGACCTGGCCCTCTCGCCCAGTGACGTCCTCATGCTTTGTGTCACGTGAACCACAAAATCTGAGTGAAAACAAAAGTCCACGAACGTCCAGGGCAGCCACCAGACGTGCGGAAGGAAGTCTCAGGAAACAAAAGCTTCCCTGGATGGGGACAAAACACACTTCCTTCTGCTTGTCGCCATCCCTGGCTCCTTCCACTCGGTCCGCCTCCATGACGTGTTCCTCTGCTTCTCTTCCTCCGAATAAAAAGGAAACACGCCTCGGAAGGACAGCAGTGCCGGGCTGGAGCCACCTCTCCCCATCAGCACTAATGGCGCGGTACCTCTCGGGCCGCCCTTCTCTCTCCCCACCTGTGTTTTCCTTTCCTCCCGAACCTCCTCTTGGCTGAGGCCTCATGGGGAAAAGAGAGGCACTTGCCCCATGGGCCCCAGGGAAATGCCAGCGCCCCAGGCCGGAGAGTAGCCGAGACCCCAGACTGAGTCATCGCTCCGCGGGCCCCAAAAGCTGGTTCCTGCACAGCAGCCGCCCTGGGCCCCGGCAGACACGACAGAACGGGTTTCCTTACACAACCTGTGCTTGGCAGATGTCGCCTGAAAGACAAGAACACCGAAATTCCAACAGGAGGACCAGAGGGTGGCTCTGTCCTGGCAGGCTGCAGGCTCTAAGGGACACCATGTTTCCGGAAGGTCAGCGTCAAATGCTGGTGAGAACTCACTCACTCCTCGCCTCCAAGACAGGCACGTGTGTAGGCTCCACCAGGGTGGAGAAGCCACACGAGCTGCTTTAACAGAAGAAATTTATGCAAAGAACAGCTCTCGGGCCGTGGGGCTGTTAACCAGGAGGGTGCGCAGTGCACGCACCGTGCAGGTTCCATCACCCTGGTGGGCGTTTCATGTTGTTGCTGTGAGAATTTGCCGTTGCTTGAGTGAGTCACGCTGACGTGGCTCCTCCTCCAGGATTGCTAGTCTTTCTGCTCCTAGACTGACTCGGCGCCAGTCATTAGGCGCTGTCCATCAAGGGGAACTTGCCCTGGGCATGGAAAATGCTGACCAGCTCCCTGTTTTGGAAAATGACCTCATCCCCAGGCTGCCCACAGGAGGCGAAGCATGCCAATGCCGTTCCTTGTTGGTGTGTATATTACTGTTTTTGTCCTTTTTATGCAGCCTGTGGAGTGTACTTCTATAGCTGTCATTTCACTCCTGTGTTTTCCCCGCCTTGGGCGAGAATCCCATGCTGCTGGTAATGAAAGCTGCCTGTTCCCTCGGTTGCTTTCACAGTCCCTCCTTTCTCTTCCAGAGAGAGGTTTTTTTGTTTTGTTTTCTTTTATTTGAGACAGGATCTTACTTTATCACCCAGGCTGAAGTGCAGTGGCATGATCTCGGCTCCCTGCAACCCTGCCTCGCAGGCTTACACCATCCTCCCACCTGTGAAGGGAGAATAAATCTTGGGCCCCCAAACTCAAGCCAAGTGAAAAGTCAAGCTGGGAACTGGGTCGTGCAAACCTGCCTCCCCTTTCTGCCCCTAAATAAGATGCTGCAAGATGAAAAGCTACACACCTCCCCTATATTTTGCCCACAAGGAAATTCCTAGTGAGCTCTGAGATCTTTAAGGTGTTTCTGTTAAGATTTCACCATGGCAATGCAAATTGATAGCTCATCTTTACAGGTGCAGTCAACCCCTGCCCACCAGACACAAATGCATACCTGATTGTTCCCCTGCCCCATTTGTCTAAGTCATCTTGTATAAAAATAATGCAGATTCGATGAGCCAAAGGCATGACTATTTTTCTCTACCCGCCTCTTACATGAAAATTGTGTACTTGTCATTATCTCACCCTTTCCCCTTTAAATTTGGAGCCCTCAAAATCATCTTCAGAGAAAGGTACAGCTGTCTCCCAGGTGGTCGTCCTTAACTTTGGCAAATAAACCTCCTAAAATGATTGAGACTTGCCTTGTCATTTTTCTCAATTGACACACCTCAGTCTCCCAAGTAGCTGGGACTACAGGCATGCGCCACCAAGCCCAGCTAATTTTCGTATTTTTTTGTAGACACAGGGTCTCACGTTGTTGCCCAGGCTGGTCTTGAACCCCTGAGCTCAAACAATCTGCCCACCCCAGCCTCCCAAAGTGCTGGGATTACAGGTGTGAGCCACTACGCCCAGCCAAGAGAATTTTAAAACCACTAAGGAAATAGTGCCATTGTTATGAATCAGAGATTTAATGTGCTGTTTCATGTAGTGGTTCCTGTCGTTTTGTTTGCAAAATTGGCTTCAATTATCTTGAATTATATGAACTGTCAGAAAAGCCGTACAGCAGATGATGGTAATGAAAAGACATCCTTTAGCAGACAGGGAATAGGACTGATTCACTGATGCATCTGAGTTGCAATTTTTGTAGCTGTTTCTAAAAACCTTGTAATTAAATTCACTGGTGAGAGCACAGTAGCCTTCATAAATGCGAAAACAGAAAAATCGAAGTTGTTCTCAAACCATCCTGGAATCTTAAAGTTCAGGGGGCACCTGGCAGAGGGGAGCCACAGAAAGACAGCAGGGAAGGGAGGGTTAAGGTGAGGCCGGGATAAGCCAAGCAGGGCTGTTCTAGTTTATCTTTCTTACTTTGTTCTTGAGAAAACTTGCTGAATGTAGTTGGCTTCAGATCTTCCTGTTAAAAAAAAAAAGGCAATAAAATGAAAAACCTGATGTGTCCTCTGCCCTTCCCCAGCCCTCCGACCTCTCCCTGCGGGGCGTGAACACTCCTCAGGGTGCCTGGTGGAGAGGCCCCTGCCCTCGCCTGCACGGAGCTGGGGTGGCCTTAGGCCAACAACCATCAAAGAACTCAGGCCCTTAGTTCAGCGACCGGGGGGAACTGGGTCCAGTCGCCAGCCATGTGCATGAGCTTGGATGCAGAGGCTACAGGGAAGCTTTCAGATGAGACTGCAGCCCTGGCTGACACTGCACTGTGATCTCCTGAGAACGTGAGCCCGAGGAAGGGGCTCCTCCCCAGGTGGGATGTCCTGCCTCACAGCTCAACGATCTGCTGCTGCTGTCAGTGCTGTGTTTTGAGGGGGATGCCGGGTGCTGCACTGACCAGCTCTAACCTTGGGGACACTGCAGCCCTGGCCATGGCCTGGGGACCCCTTCTAGGTGACCTTCCAGCACAGGTACTGGGCGGGTACCCACCCCCCAGCCTCTGCCAGACTTTGCCCAAGAGGCACATCCCTCTTTGCTGCACTGTGGACCTGCCTGCCTGGGTACTGGGGCACTTGGTCATCTGGGGGCTGTGACCATTACTGGGATGAGGCCTGAACTCCAGGCGGAGACCCCTTTCCCAAGCCTGCACTTCCCGCAGCTCCTCCCTGAGCCCTGGGACCTCCCAGAGTCCTCTTAATCTGTGTGGCTCTGCTTGCACAGGTTAGAAACTTCTAGTTCAGCTTCCCTGGCTGAGCCCTGACGGTTTTTCTGCTGAATGCCCAGAGAATTGGGGGACCCATGGCGCCCCCCCTCTGCCTACCCCTTCCCTGCCTGGCCACGAGGTTCGGCGATGCAGCAGCTGTAGGGCTTTTCACCTGGCCCTCACCTGTGGGGCCTCTGCCTCGTCCTCAGCTCTCCCTGCGGATTGACCAGAAAGTGGTCACTCAGAGTCCCCTCGGGGATGGTTTCAGAGCTTCACCGGCCTCCCTTCCCCACCCTGCAAACCTTCAGAGCCCGAGCCCACGCCTCGCGCGTGCTATTCTCAACAGAGAAAAATGTGACCCCATCCATGTCCCACCCCAGACACCCAGGAGCTCCAGTCCTCTCCCCTTTCCGCGGACTGGAAGCTTCTCCAGGGCTTGAGATGCCCACCTTCCCAGAGACTCCTGCCCGGCAGACTCCGATTCCGACCCCATTCTGTCCACATGTCCCCTTTCCAGCCCCATCTCCCCCTGCCCATCTCCTGAGACCTCTCCAAGGCCCCTAGGCTCCTGAGCAGACCCCAGCAGGGCCCCTGAGCTCCATGATTCTGCACTGCCTGGGCCTTCCCGCCAGAGCCGACCCTGACGCTTCCCTCCTGCCCCCCAACAGGAGGCCGAGCTGCCCTCAGGCGCCTCTTCACGGTGTGCAGGGGCCCCCACCCCGGCCTCTCCTCCCCAATGGCCTCTCCGCCCCTCCCCTCCCCCATGGCCTCTCCTAGGCTCCCTCCGCCCTTCCCCATGGCCTCTGATCCTCCTCCCTCCCCTCTCGCCAAGCGCCTGCTCTTCCATCCATTCTCCATATCTGCACATCACACACATGACATTCACACACATGCATATATTCACACCCACACAAGTCACACACATTCACACACACACGTCACACATTCACACACATGCATACATTCACACACATCCACACCCACACAAGTCACTCACACGTAACATTCACACACGCACACACATTCATCCACACATGTACAAGTCACACACACATTCACACACCTGCATCCACACATCCACAGATACACAAGTGACATTCACACACATGCCCACACCTCGACACAACACCCACATGAAACATTCACACACATCCACACATGCACAATAGCCACACACGTTCACACATGCACACATATAACCCAAGTCTCACACTACCACTCATGCACATTAGCCACACATATAAAACATTCACGCCTGCACACACACATTCACAAACGTCACACACATACAGCATGCACACATGCACAGCAGCCACACACATTTACACACATCCACATGCATCACACATTTATACACATCTGCACACAAGTCACACAAATCAACATTCACACGTGCACACACATACACATCCACACACATCACGTACATTCACACATAAACATTCATTCACACACACCAGATTCCCACTCACAACACTCACGCTTCCCTTCACATTCTCATACACACATTTGCACACTCACACATTCCCAACTACACACTTCCGTCCACATTCCCCCCACATTCCCACACTGACACACTCTCACATGGTCCCACAGTCCTTGCACACATTTGCACACTCACATCCATACATGGACACACATCCTCATGCTCGCTCACTCATATGCATTTGCACACACTGATACACATCCTCACACACACACTCGCACACTCAGGGTCTCACTGGCTGCAGCTGTGTCCGGGGTCACTTTTACCGTTGCTCAGTGCAGACTCTTGGGGTGGTGTCCACCTCCAGTCCCCAGCTCCAGCCCTGCCCTGCCGCAGCCCTCACTACCCTCCCACCGCCCCGGAACCCCTCACCCGCCCCGGCCCATCCCACCCACGGCCTCCCCGCAACCCTGGCTGCGGTTCCCAAGCAGAGCAGCGCCGGAACCGCCCGGCTCAGCCCCCTCCACCCGCACCTACGCCACTGTCCCTGTTCCCACCCTCCTGGATGGTTCGTCCCCCTCCACCCGCGCCCGCGCCCCACCCCCGGTTCCCGCCCTCCCGATGGCTCCCCCCTTCCGGGAAACTCTTCAATGTTTCCCATGTTCTGTCTCCAAATTATTCTCCCGTTTTCTCTTCCTTAATAAAACCCCAAAAACCCAATCTATGGAAAAGTCAAAAAGGGTAATTCAATGAATACCCAGTCTACATTTTCCAGTATTTATCACTAGTTGCTTAGATCTCATCATTCGAAACATTCCAGCAGTTCTCACTGTGGCCTGCAGAACCCCAGGGTCCCCAGGACCCCATTTCAGGGGGTCCCCAAAATCAAAACTGTCTCATTACCAAGATGTGATTTGCCTTTTTCAGTGTTGACTTCTGCACTGAGGGTTCAAAAGAAACGGTGGGTAAAGCTACTAGCACCTTAGCAAAAACCGGCCCGGCCTGATCACCTTTATATTCTTCACTGCTGTGCAGTCAAAAAAAAAAAAAAGAAAAAAGCCAATTTCACTTAAGAACGCCCGCAATGCTGTAAAAATGAGTAAATTTGGATGGCACACGTTCTGTGTGATGTAAAGGGAAGTGCGTGTAAAGGATTTGTTGTGTACGGCTGTCTCCAGGAAAAGCACGTCTCTGGCTGATTGTGCGATAAGTGGATCCAGTCACTTTTTCAGAAACGTCATTTTCATTTGAAATAATGATTGACAAGCTATGTGATTTAAAAAAAAATAACCAGGTTGTAATGCAGTGGCTCAAGCCTGTAATCCCCACACTTTAGGAGGCCAAGGTGGGCGGATTGCTTGAAGTCAGGAGTTTGAGACAGCCTGGGTAAAATAGTGAGACCCCATCTCAAAAAAAAAAAAAAAAAAAAAAAAATTGCCGGGCATGGTGGTGCACGACTGTAGTCCCAGCTACCTTCAAGGCTGAGTCAGGAGGATCCCTTGAGCCCAGGAGGTCAAGGCTGCAAGGAGCCAAAATCGCATCACTGCACTCCAGCTTGTGCGACAGAGTGAGACCCCGTCTCAATTTAAAAAAACCAAAAAATTAACCAAGTGAGCTTTCTACTTCAAGGAAAACTGACAGTATTTGTGTCCAATGATAAAATTTGAGTTTTTCAGCAAAAATCAGGATGTTGTAAAACTTGTATCCAGTACCATGAGCTTGACAACTTCCAACTTTTGACTTTCATGAGATTATTGGTGATCAATGTTTTATTTTTTTGAGACGGAGTTTTGCTCTGTCGCCTAGGTTGGAGTGCAGTGGTGTGATCTCGGCTCACTGCAACCTCTGCCTCCCAGGTTCAAGCGATTCTCCTGCCTCAGCCCCCAAGTAGCTGGGATTACATGTGCGTGCCACCACACCCAGCTATTTTTTTTTGTTTTGCTTTGTATTTTTAGTAGAGATGGGGTTTCACCTTGTTAGCCAGGATGGTCTCTATCTCCTGACCTCATGATCCGCCCGCCTCAGCCTCCCAAAGTGCTGGGATTACAGGCGTAAGCCACCGTGCCTGGCTGGTTATCAATGTTTTAATATTAATGAAAAGTTTCAACATTTGAAAGACTTGCAGAACTCAGTTAAAAAATATTTCCCAAGTAAGTAATGCATAAAGTTACAAAATTATGCATGGGTTAAAGGTCCATTCTAAGTGAAAGATGGACTCTACAGTAACTGAATACAAGAAGCTCACTGATGTGGATCCTGATTCCACATTGCAACTAGCCTTTAAGAAACTACTGTTACTGGATGGAAGGTCTCGACCGCGAGTTGTCCAGGTTCCTGGTGCAGCTGAATAAAGAGTGGAACAAAACACACAAAGCAACAAAAGAAGTAAACAACGAAAGAAGCAAAAAAGGCGCAGATTTATCGTAGCAAAAGTACACTCCACAGAGTGGGAGCCAACTTGAGCCAGGCTCCAGAGTCCCCCCTTTAAGGTTTTTACTAAGCTAAAAGAATTTGGTAACATCCCTAGGTGACCTTTAGAGGCCTCCAATTGGCTGCACTCTATGAAAGATTAGCCTGCAACAAATCAGAGGCTGAAGTGGGGACTCTCTGGTTATCACAGACAGGAGGCTGTGGCCTGAGTGCTGCCTAATCTTGCCTAGAACTGGCTGTACCTGCTGTTCTTTTGCTTATGCCTTAGCCCTTGGTTACCCTAACTTCCTATTCTCCTGCCCCGTGACCACTACAGAGTTTGGGCATGGTATCAAGTACTCACAATTAACTGCAAATACGGTTCAAATATCCCTTTTTCCAATTACCTATTTGTGTAAGGCCAGATTTTCTCCACATACTTCAACCAAAAATGTATTTAGGTATTCTACCTCTGAGTAATGTTTTATAGTTTTCGGTGTAGAGGTCTTGAACATCCTTTGTTATTTTCGTAGGTATGCATGGTTTGGGTGTCACTGTAAATGGGCTTTATTTCATTTTCCAATTGTTTCTACTAGTACAAAAGATGCATGCATGGGAAAGTATCTTCAGGCCAAAAAGGTTAAGACTCAGTGAGCTATTCTTGCAGTCAGGATAAACGTCAATTCTGGTGGACACAGAAAAACCTAAGCTTATTCTCAATGTTAAAATGACCACCATATTTTTTAATAGAGCATTTTTTCTTCAAGTCCTAAAGAAAAAAACCCAAAAAAACTTCTCAAATAAATACAAAATAGACAGACTAATGCACCTTCACATACCCACCACCCAGATTTAACATCAGCTCGCACCAGTTGTGTTTGATCCTTGTCTCCACTCACCAGGGAGCATGGGCTCCACTCATACTTTTATATTTTGAAGCAAATTCCAGGCATGATACCAATTCCACCATCACAATTTCCTTATGTATCGCTAAATAAGAACTGAATATACTGGTGTAAATGACTCTAAACTAGAATATGACAAACTACTTCAATCATCCACTCCAGCGTGGATGTTGCCCTACTCTAGGTTCCATGCAACATTTTTGTTCCTAAGCAGTCATCTTCTGTCCAAAAATTCAAGACCAATCAAAAGTATGTTTACTGTGTTTTCAGGATTCACTTAACGTTTTTCAGCAAATAATTAACTCACTATAGAACATCTGGAATACCTTAGAAAACAGTCCAAACGGGAAGGCATCAAGTTTCATCTCTTAAAAACTCAGTAGTGTGGGTGGCTTCCTGGATCAGTCTGAGGCCAAATCTCAGTTCTAAGCTTGATTACTAGTGTCTGCCATAAGATGGGGGGCGGTGGCCTGGACAGCACTATGCATTCTCTTCCTGTTCTCACTGTAATTTTTGCAAAACTTCCAAAGCGTAATGCTCCCTCATTGTGGTCTTTTAAGTTTTTGCAAGAATATGCATGATGTAGTGAATGTTTTAAATAACATAAGTAGGCATGCCAGAATGGCTATTTTGATGCTATTTATAACTGTAATTCATATTCCTAAAAGGCTTACATTAACAATTGCTAAAACCAAAGAAATTTAGAACATTATAGTTGCTGTCTTTTATGAAAATAAGCACCCAAGCACAATACTGAACTGACATGCAATTCATCCTTCCTCCACAGAGGTTCAGTACCAACAGTGCCCATAAAACTAAAGTAGAAACTCAAAAGTGGAAACAACACCGTATGAAGAGTGTCAGAAGAGTCAAGTAAAATCTTATAAGCAAAATGAAACAATAGTAAACCTCTCCTCCCCTCCCATTCCTTCCACAGATATCCACACCCCGCTGGCCCCCAAGCCCAGAGAGAAACCCCAGGGACAAACTGAGTGTGAGTTTTTTATTCAATTTGTGAAGGACAGTTTTAAAACAAAATGTTAGTAACACTCTTAGAACACTGGTTTGTTCATTTGACATTTTATCTGCACCAATTTTTATTACAAAAATCAAGAAAGTAAAAATTCATTACAATATTTGCACAGTATAACCACTAGTTGCCTAGACAAAAGCTAATTTCTACAAAATCAAAAACTTAATGCAGCTTTATTAAGAGAGTCAAAATTCTCTCAGTTAACTGGATATACATAGTGGTATATATGTCTTAAAGCAGAAAACCCCAAAAAACAAAAACAAGGAAAAAGAAAATACATGTCAAAAGTCAGTTAAATATTTTGACCTGACAGTTCCTACAAATAGTAACTTCCACTACGTATAAAGGAATCTGTTACATGTGGTAAAATTTCCAGAGACCAAGTAGGAAATGTGGAATAAAAACAATAAATCAGAACGCAGCCCCAGGCTGGGCCTGTTTTCCATGAAGCCCAAGGCAGTGATCTTCATCATTAAGGAGGGACCACCATGTCTACAGCTAAAACCTTCAACCACGTGGTGATCTGCAAAGCTTCATTGAAAAAGACAAACGTTCTCTTCTTCACACAAATCACTGCAGAAATCTTTGTAAGGCTGTACCTTGCATAGGGAAAAACTGTGTTCTGTCAAATTCTACAGAAAACAGTGGAAGCAAGCTTTTTAAAATGATGCCCATGTGCAAAGAGATAAATTACCAGGCACCTCATTTACCACCCCAATTTATCTTGATCATATAATCTTTTAACAAAAAGAAAAATGGCAATATCTGGTGACAGTATTAAAAAGACAATGTTGAGATTGGCATCAGAAAAACTCCAAAAGTGCACCTTATAAAAAGGACACCTCACTGTAGAAACATCTATGCACTTAGTATGCCCTACTCATGCACAAACAAGCAGTCGCTAGGAACTTGTCGAAGTTTACTTTTTCAGAAAGTTGAAGTATTAAAAAAACAGTACAGGTTGTGACATTCGTTCAAGTTGCTGCTACATGGGTATTCTGAGCTGGCTACCAGGAAGGACTCCTGCGTTTCCGAGGGCCAGGCCAGCGTCTCTAGGAGCCGTGGTGCAGGTGCATGGTGCCCAGCACGGCACTGTCGTACCGCTCCTGCACCTTCACGGACTTGGAATGCTCGACCACACTGTTCAGTTCTGGGATGCTTTCAGCAGTGTCCCCAAACCCGTGGTAGTGTCCATAGTACAGGTTATCCCCAATGTCTTCCACCCAGGAAGGCCTACTGGCTATGCAGCTACTTGGACTCCCGTTCAGGTGCAGAGAACCGCACAACTCAGGGTTAGCTCTCAGGGTCTTCTCTGGCTCCTCAGTCCCACTAATGCAGAGAGAACCCTGGCTACTCGGAAACGGCTGTCCTGGGGCTAATCCACTGCTAATTCCGTTAGATCCTGTCAAGCACTGGCCATTCCTGCTTTCCATCCCACTGAGCGGGGTCGTGGAGGGGAAGTCCAAATGTCCATTGATGACACATCCATTTGTCAATGTATTCGATACGGAGCTACTGTTTTTCATATCTGCATTAAGAAATACACCTGTCACCAAAATTCAGAACCAATGAGGGAGGAGAAACTATAAAATGCTTCATTGCCATTACAATTTTAAAGAATTTTAGTTTTTTTTTTCCTTTTAAACCAGTTCTTTTTCCAAAGTAAAATCAATGTGCATAAGTAGACTTACTATTAAAATGTTAACAGTAGTATTTGCCTGGTAAGATAGGAAAATCATATGCGTGTCAGTAGCATCAGGTAGCTTAACTGAAAAATGTAAGCTGACAAACACACGGCATGAAAAATACCAACACAGTCCTGAAAAGCCATCAATAAAGTGCTCTCATTTTAAGACTACTTTCGAGAGCGGTTTTTTTAAAAATCGCCCCTGAAAAGGTCCATCAGAACTGAGTGTAAAGTGTTCTACAGAGGGTTCCAACAGAACACAAACTTCTCTAGCTCTCAAGCGAAAATGGAAAAAAAGGTAAATGAAGTGAATTAAGGAAGCTCTTTGAACTATGTACAACAGCATCACATGAGGTTTTTAAAAAATCTTCTCTCCTCATAAATCAGGTAGGGACTCTTGACCCTCTCCTGAGTCTCAAATCAGGGCTATTAAAAGGAACCACTTTGTTTTTATTTTTTTCAGTAGCACAGAAATCTACGTAGTACTTCTGCCAAATGCCACATGAGAGCGCTGGCAAAATACAGAGAGACCGGCGACCACAGCAAGGAACTGTAACAGCCAACAGTCCTCAGGCATGCAGGCCTGGGCCACCAGCATAATGCAGAGTCGCTTCTTCTCAGTCCAGCAATTAAAATGACCATGGCAGCCAGGGTTTCATTAGGTTACTTTCAAAAACCACCTTTGCTGGAAAAAATGTTGGTAGTTTAATCTGCATATACAGACATCTATCAGGAGGGAGACGTCTTATGGGATAAAAAGTCCATCATGGAACATCTGGGCACACCAGGACAGGCAATGACAAGTTATTCCTCTGTATGCTGGAACTTGAGAATCAGTAATATTCATGTTCACAGGAATTCACATAACAGTATAAGGGATGATCTAAAATTATCTCTAACTTGGTAATACTAGATTTTATCTCAATGTTCTTCACTACCAAAGCAAAGCATGTTATTAAATCTAGAAGAGCTCAGTTCTAATAACTTTTAGAATAAGGACGCAGCTTAAATACATCCGATTACCCTAACATGTCACACACCGTGTGACTCTTCCCATAGAGGGCTTCTCCTCCATCTCACCTCCTGTAAACCTCTGACAGAGGTTTCTGATATGTCCTGCAAGTCTTCCTGCCAATCAAGGATCACGGCTTGTTCAGTGAATGGAAACATTATCTAAATATTCCGTTAATCATCCATTTTTTTTATATTTAAGCAACATAGTTTAATAATTGCTATAAATTCTTCATAGGACAACAGATTTTTTTCCCCCAAATTAAATGATAGCTTTTCTATTTGGCTAAAATCCTAGACTAGAAAACAAGTGTTTCAAGGACTAAATAGGAAATAAAAACCGAAATAAAACAAGTTATTCCCACGGGAAATTCATAAGAATTTTTTCAAAAACAAAATATAAACAATGTTTTCCTAGGTGACAAAACTCAAATATGATGGCAACCTTGACAGTTGTTTATTGTGTGTATAGTTTTTACTAAGAGAATAAAGTAGGTAGAATTTTACTTCACTGCCTAGTTAAAGTAAATCTGTTCAATTATTTACTCTCAAAATCAAGGCTGGTTGGTAAGCTCATGTTGTTACAGAGAATCTAATAAAACTGAGCATAACAACAGCGGGCGCCTCAGACCTACTGAGGCAGAGCACGCACATCACGGCCTCCAACGCTCTCCCTTCCTCTGCTCCCAGCTGCCATCCAAGACGCGCACTTGCCTTCTGTCTGCCCGGCCAGCCCTCGGATCCCACGAACATCCAAACACAATGCTGGGGATGAGGTTTCAGACAAGATCCTACTTCTCTTCCAGCCAACCCCATAGAGATCGGGATTTAGAAGCAAGCACCCTCCTATCCGAGCCCTTTCCAGGGGTGGGGACACTTGACCCTCCCGAGTCTCCAACTAGGGGCATTTAAAATGCAAAGATGGTGTACACAGTAATTCGAAGTTACTCAAGTGTTTAAAGGAGAGCAGCCTGACTTTTGGTCTGATTCTCAAAGGACTGTGGAGGCAGCTCCCTCAAGCTTCCAGTGGACATGGAGCACCATGTCCCACAAGGAAAGCCTCGAGTAATCTCTAGTGATTTAAAGCATTGTTTACTCAGAGTGTCATAAATCAAATGACGGGAAACACAGGGTGTACGGACTTGGCATCTGGTATATGGGATGGGCTGGGTTTTTCAAAAGTATGTTCCAGTTTGGATAAAGTTTAACAAGTAACTCATGTCTGAAGAATAAAGCGTGGCCACTTCTGCCTATTCAAAAGCAGGTAGCAAGGTCATTTTTAAAAAACGCAGGATTTCAGTTTTGTTATGGATCTTTAGCTAAGGTCAAATAGCCCCTGACTACAGAAAACCTATTATTTTAAATATACTAACTGATCTGAATTTCTCTACTGGGAAGAAGGTGACCCCAGCAATTCTGTAGCTTCCAGAAAGATGAACAGATTTTCTTTTAACTTTAGTGAACACAAATGATTTTTTTTTATGTGGGTTTGGGAAACAATATACATACTTTTTTTTTTAATCCCTAGTGAAGAATTTGCATAAAGACATAATAAACTTAAAATCTACTTCTAATATTAATACATGTTAAGAGAATGGCTAAAAATGTTTTTGTAGTCACCTGAATAAAAAAGCAATAGCTAAATGGACAAATCATTTTAGATATTCTAAATGCTATAAGAACTGAGCTGCTTCTGCTTTTTAAAAATTGGAAATGGGAATACTGTTTTAATATACTAAAAACATTAATGTATAAAATGTGTGTTGTGAAACACAGTGTTTACCATTTTAACAGACTCAGAATGAAGACCACAGAAACCAGAGCAACCAAGTCCTGGGTAAAAGATTCCATGCTGGAGTGACCGGGCTGAGTCAGAACCACATTTACTAGTTCTCAGTGTGTACTGCTAGTCGTCCTCTTTGCGGTATATTGGTTTGAAAATATTAACCGTAGCATGTTCGGTATATTCACCCAAAGGCCATATGTCAGAAAATTAAAAATGCAAACCTCATTAAAAATAAGCAAGGCACATTAAGCAACAGCTTCAAATCAGAATAAAGATTGCACTTACATTTTTCATGTCCATAGAATATACCCAAAACACTTATCCTTGTATCTACAAACTTGCCCAAGATATGCAAATTATAGTATAACATTTTTAAAAAGACACTGGACAACAAAGTGCAAAACATCTGAGAAAGACTTATGTTAGAAATAATATGCATACTGATTCCTGCAACGACAGGGGGTCTGCATTGCTGACACAGTATATATTTCTATTTCTTTTGGTCCAACAGAACCACTCTCCTGCTGTTTGGTGTCTTCGACCATTGGATTGTTGTTGCAGCTAACAGGAAACTGTCCACTCCCACCTGTTACAACAGCAAACTCCCTATCAACGTGCATTTTGTCAGCATCGTCTTCTGTGTCGCCATTCATGACTGGCATGGCAGAATCCAAGCTTTGAGCTGCACAGAAAACAAAGACTATTTCAGATTCCTTTGTCTGTAACAAGTGTTCAGACACACAGTTTACATTATTTTGTGTGAGCACTGAACACTTTCAACAATCACATAAAAAAAATCGGCAGGTCACTAATGAGCTTAGCACACAACTGAAAAACTTTTCTACAATCAAAACAATTTCTTGACGTGCAGATTTTAAGGTCATGGAATTTCAGATACCTATTATAGATTTACTTGATGGCAAAAATTCTAATTTTCTGGACATTTAGAGGACATAAAGTGGTTATATAACCTGGAAACAATTCTAAACTCCATTTTCAAATTCAGATTTAAAAAAAAAACACGAATTCTTAAATTAACATACAATTAAAACAATCCTGATTTTTTTAAAAAAAATACACTATTTCCATTAACAAAAAAATAATGGAAAGGCTGAGAGACTCAAGACTAGTCTGTCAGCACTGTCCCAGAGTGGCATTTGATCTGAGCATCAAAATACAGTAAAATAATTACACCAAAATACAGAGAGCATTAGAAATGTGAAGCTAAAGCTACACGGGCACTTCACTTCCAAGATTACCATTCTCTGTACTGTGGAGATGCGAATGCCCCATGTCATAGACACGCTACACAAGCACCTCTGCCTCCGAATCCTAGCAAGACTCACTTCTTACAAGCAGCTCCACGTGTCTGAACGGCTTCTCGTGTTTAAGAATGTGTTTTTACCAAAAAGGATTCTAACAAATCACTGTTACATCTTGCTTTATTCATTTACCATGGCATAAATGTTGTATCAGTTAATTTCAAAACAATCTTTCCTCTGCCCTATGACTGTATTACGATTCACCTAACCAAATTCCCTGCAGCTGTCTGGGCTGCTTCTCTTTTCCTTCCTATCATGAATACCACAATTAACATAATCATAAATGCATTTGTGTATTTCTGGTTAACTCAGATACTTAGAATTATTTCTGGGCCAAAGAATACACACCACAAAAAGCAACTTTCAGTGCTAAATACCTCTTTCATGTAAACATTTAAAAATAGGGAGAAAGGAACTTTGCAGCTTGAATTAGCTCTAGTTTTAGAGGCACGCGAGTCATTTTTGATTATACTGTCTATATGAGATCTGGATTATTCTACAAAGATGCTAACGTACAGAATGAGAAACCTGATTTCTGAAATTAGTATGTGGGAGAGAAACAGAACAGTGTGATTTGTGTAGTTGGGGGGATGGGGGTTAGTCAGAAGTCTGAATAGGTAGGAGGCCAAAAGCATTCTTCAAATACAGGTGCTTTAAGACCAGAGGCATTAAACGGTGGATTTTAGTCTTATTCAAAGCTTTAAAAAATCTTCCACAGGCCAGGCTCCACTTTCACTGTGACTCAGGTACATACTTTTAAGAGATCAGTGTGTAAGCAGGGCATCTTTTGAAAAAAAAAAGAAAAAAAAAAAAAAAAAAAAGGGCTGGGCGTGGTGGCTCATGCCTGTAATCCCAGCACTTTGGGAGGCCGAGGCGGGTGGCTCACGAGGTCAAGAGATCGAGACCGTCCTGGCCAACATGCTGACTACTACTAAAAATACAAACATCAGCCAGGAGTGGTGGCAAGTGCCTGTAGTATCAGCTACTCAGGAGGCTGAGGCAGGAGAATCATTAGAACCCAGGAGGCAGAGGTTGCAGTGAACCGAGATTGTGCCACTGCACTCCAGCCTGGTGACAGAGCGAGACTCCGTCTAAAAAAAGAGAAAAAAAAAAGAAAAAAGAATGGGAGAGGGGGGTGGTGGGAGAACAGATCCCCCAAGTGTGCCAAAGTCATCTCAGCCTCCAGGAGCCTTCATGGCATGCAGACACAGAGAACCTGCAGCCAACAGCAGGTCAGCATTTGCTCCTCCCACAGGCTGCAATCCTGCAAAGCCAACCACGAACACGGTTTGTACAAAAGGGTGGACTTTGATGGCAATACAATGCAGACAGCTTAAAATACCTACACACTCAATTGGCGTTCAGATGCCAATGTTCCCCGGATAAAGTGGCAACTAGGGGTTACCTGCAATTTCACACCTCTGAAAAGCAGATTAGAAAACCGTAACAGAGAAGAGCTTCAAGAAAGCTGGGGTGTCTGTCTTCTCCTTCACTAGGCCCAGTACCTGGAATAGTACTCACATCAACAGATGAATCCCACCCACTAGCCAGGAGAAACAAAAACACAAGGTAAACAAAAACAAATGATCAGTAGCTGGCGTAGCCTGTAATACAACTTGAGGAATCACAACCATCCAGGCAGGCCTGGCCATGCGAGGTGCAGGGACATGCACCCCGAAGGCAGAAGCGCCACTAGGGGGCCGGAAGAGCCGCGTCAAGGGCAGCCCAGGGAAGATGAAGCGGGCAACACACTAATCTCCCAGCAACAATTAATCCTGTAACTAGAAGGCTCACAGTGACCAGGGACCCCTCAGAAACAGCTCCATTGAGTAGATGCATCTTTTGTTAATGCAGATGGTTTCTCTAATAAAGCAGGGTAAGAATGAAAGCCTTCCATATTTTACCAATCAAGATTCTATTGTGGGAATCATTCCAACAGACACCTTAGAATTTCATTCCATCTCCATAGATACGGCCTCTCTATACGGTGTAGTTCCCACAACCAGCTGTCACAGAGCCTTGGGTAATGCTGTTTCACATGAGTGCTGCCTTCTTCATTCCTAGTAGCTATACATAAGTTCTCAATTGGCTGGTAGAGATATTAAGCCTGCAGTTCTTTCTTTCTTTTAATTATGTTGTAAGCCATGAAATTAAAACTGGCCTCTCAAAATTTTAAGAACATTGGATTTGGACCTGTAAGACCCTGCCATCTGTGGCATTTTCTCCCACAAACCTGTTGCCACTGCTGAAGGAATCATTTAATTACGCCTTGCATTTGAGAAGGGTGGCCTGTACAGACATTTCAGAAAAACATGTCTTCCAAGCTCATCAGTTTACTCAGTTTGGGAAAGTAAGCACAATCCTTTCCTATCTTCCTATTGACTCTTTCAGTTACACAATGATTGAATGCTTCTGAAAATGTTAGTATGACCACTTTTTACAAAGGGTCTTTACCTGCTGACTGTAAAAGCAGGTGTCTGTTGGGAAGACAGGCTTCTAGTACACCTGAGACAACGTTCAGGATGGAAACCTACCTAGGACTAGCTGAAAACCTCCAGCCTCCCTGCTCAGATATAGCCACGCCCAGGTGTGGTCACTGCCTGCCCTTCTAAGTGAGAACTAGAGCCAGTAGAGGATGCCTCTGTCTGAGAAACCCACATTCCTGACCCTGGGGGACACGTAGAGATGCTCCACTTGGGGCTGATGCCCAGAGCAACTAAATGGTCTGCATTTGTATTTTCATCTGAAATTTGGGGGTTGCACAAAACCCCTAAAGCCAGTTTCCAGTAACTCTGTAACTATATGAGCTATTCAGGATCAAGCAGCTTGAAACCATGAAAAAAGTCTTAGTTTCAAGTCCAGGAAGGTCTGGTGCATTACAGAAGTAATGCAATTGGACACCAAGGTCATGCCACTACAGAGGCTTATGGGAGTGCTGACCAGGTGGAGTGAAGACACTCCGGTGCACCACTCATACTGACACACAGGAAAACAGGACTGTAATTGCCAGGCATGCCTGCAGATACATGTAAGGCTTAGGAAAAATGCCTGATCACAACTTTAATCTTTACATAAAAACAAAAAAAGCACTCTATAAACAGTCATATTGTGGGATATAAGCTGCTCCCATCAGCCAACAGGACATGACTCCCAAGGCCCAAGCCATACTGGTTACATTCCCCAAGACTAAACCAGGAAACATACAAGTCAAAAACTGCCAAGTAGTTTCACCCAATGAACTTAGGCGAAGCTTGAGATGCTAACCTAGATTAGTAATCTACTTTTTACTGTGCTTCCAGGTGCTGGGTGGAAGGGTCCCAGGTGTTGACCCATAACCCTTGAGAGGTGGCCAAATGGTCCAGGACCCCTCCCGCCTGTGGCCTTTCCACTGAACTGAGTGCATCCTGCTGTTGCGTCCACTGGGGAAGCCTCCATGGCCTCTCATTAAGGCAGCAAGGAAAGAGCTCTGCCTTCCTGGTTTCCCACCAGCCATTACCTGGAACTATTCTTTGTTCTGCTGTAGAGCACATTTTACTCAACTTTTTAAGGTCCTGTTAAAACCAAATTGTTTTCCTATTGGAAGGTGACCTTTTCGTGGGACCCGCCAGGGCCAAGATTCCAGCAGTGCAGAGGGCTGGGATGACTCCAGGAAGCAGCAGCGACAAAGGACAGAGAAGGGCACTGAGCACTCTGGAAAGACCAGGGGGGACTGGGGGTTTGGCTCAAAAAATACAAAAGCAGCTTGTGATCAAGTGTGCCAGTCTTGGTTTTGTTTCTCACTGGAGTGTCCGCAACTGTGCTGAGGACAACTCAGGCCCATGAGGTTTGCTGAAATGGAGACTTTTAACAGTGGAAAACGCAGACACTGTCTGGACTGGAAGTGTAATTCAGACTATTTCAAGACGTCACATCTTCAGGGATCAAGAAAAAACAATCACTCCTTATTTGAACACAATTAGGTAGGTGTGTTCTATCATCCTGGCCAAATTTTTATAAATACTGCAAATTTGAAAACAGTAAGGACGTCTCAGGAGTTAAAGTGCCTATAATATGCAACTAAACTAGGAGGAACTAAATTACAAATTTACTCCTGGGAGGCATTTTATTTCCTCTCAAGTTTCAGGCAATTAACATCTATCATTTAACAAACCAGCTGGTCATATCTGCCCTCCTTTACCAAGTCTTTAAGGACAAAAGGCAGAGATCCTTTATCCAGGTTAAATCTACTCTGGGAAAGTGTTAAAACTTTCCACCAGTAATTTTACCTTTAAATCATCATGATGTAGATACTTTTTTCTGTAAGGTGTTTTTATATCCAATACCTTCACAGTATGAATGAGATTCTAAGATAAACAATATGCCTATGTGATTAAAACCGAGCTGTGAAGTCAGTTTAATGCTTGAGATCTGCTGTCACCACAGCCTACTTCTGGGGCAAATGTCCCAATTGTGAAATTGAAGTTATTGGGTCAGTTTTTAAACTGTGTTCCCCTGCTTCTTCCCCACGACTCTCCAGCTCCATCCAAAACAATTATCAGCAAAATCAAGTTTTCACTCATGGAAGGGACTGGCATTCTTTTCTAACCAGGATCATTGAAAAACTTGACAACAGTTTCTAAGGAGTACATACAAAAATAATTGCATTGGGTTACTCCTGAAGATTAACCAAGAATGCTAGCAAACCTCAACTGAGTTTTATACACAGTGCTGCAGCTGGAGTCCTGAAGCCCATGCGTCGTACCATCAGAGCAAATGATTGACAGAAAACAACAACAAAAAAATTTAAAGACTGATACTTCCTTGCACCATCTAAAATGAACAAAATTCCACACTGGGGAAAGTATTATCCCAAGATACTTTCCATCAAAACAAACTGCTTAAGTAACTGTGGATTTTATTTCACCCTCCAGAGTTCATGTCCACACCTATTATGTCTATGTTCTGACTAAACTGCATTTGATACGGAGGCAAATAACTTTATGAAAGTATGACTTCTTGTAGCATAACTTCCTTCCAAGACAGTTAATATTTAAGCAGTACAAAAGGCCAAGTCTTTCTTCTTCACTTAAGATCTTTTACATCAAGTTTCCAAAAGAAAATTCCTCCAATTTAAAATACTTGAAAGTAGTTTACTAAGAGCAGACACACTACTTTTTGTGGGGAAGAGTGGTTAACATTCAGACTCAGGATTCCAAAGTGTTTTGACTTTTTTTTTTTTTTTTTAAAGAGTGAATTTTACAGGGATCTCCTTAAGAGCTGACTTAGCCAGAAAACTTTCTGGAAGTAATTACTTTTGTAAATATAAATTCCACACTAAAAGCATCAATATTTGTAACTCTTAAATTCTAGGAAAACAGAACGAACTAAGTTTTATTGGTAAGATACAAGTTATGCAGCCAAGATACTATCCCTGGCACCTGTAACTTTTTTGTTTTTAAAGCCAAACAAAACAAAACAAAAAACCCAGCTTAAACTCTCCTAAATATTTTTATATGTGAAGTTACTCAAAGTATTTTATATACGTGTTAAATGAGGGAAAAAGAATTTATCATTTCTTTTACTTTGACATGAGAACCAAAAACCTAGTAACTCAGATTAAGCAAAACTTAAAACACACATTTAAACAAAATCAAAACAAGATGCCAGAAATTACAATGAAAACTAAAGCAACGTATCTTTAATTCAAAACTAAAAAACTGGTCAGCTAATATGGAGATAATTATGTATCTATTGAAACCAAGAACAATTTCATGCAGAACAAACATTCAGGTAACTGGGAGAAAAAAATCCTGTTGTAATGATCAAGAATGACTCCCAATACCCGACATCATCACATTGAGTATGTAATGGTAAAATGGGGGAAAAAAATCACCTTTTCCCATAGGGAAAAGAGTGGTGGGAGTGTAGGTGAACTAAAGATGCCCATCTATGCTCACACAAACACAAAAAAAATATACAACACACTCTTGTGACGAGTGTGGCAAATCTAAGGACTGTCAACTACATAAAAGACGGAACCATTAGAAGTTCCAGGAAATTAGTAAAGTCATGGTCAGTATACAAATTAGGAAAACCAGGGATGAGCAGCTTCGATGTACATCTTGGCTGAAATATTTCTACTGTGATAATCACAGAAACATCAGTCATGTACTGTGTACCTGCAACAGTGGCTCAACCTGTTAGGTCTACGTATTACCTGCAACACTTAAGCAGAAGTGCCGGCTTCAACCATATTTTTGTCTAAATTAGCACCCTCGGGCTTAGGACCAGGAATGTATAGTTTGGGAAGGCTGCATGGCTAGTTTAATGTGCAAAATGTGAACTTCTGATCACTGGTCAACCAAAACAAATCCTCCTTCTAAAGGAAGAAAATAAAATCCCCGAAAGTCAGCGTGACTCTTTAAACCAAATTTATGTAGTTAATGAGGATTAGGAAACAAGGAATCCTCAGAAATGCTTTTCAGGGTAATTAAGCAACGTGGTATTGGCCAATTCAACCGACCTTAGAAACTCTGAGACTAGTTTTACAAACTCTTCTAGGTGCATTGAGTCCAATTAGCATGTTAAGTGATCTCTTTTTAAAAATACTAAACAGAATTTAAGACTTATCAGCAGTAAGAGAAAATGAAGCATAAATCATTTTTCAAGGACATTTAGACTATACAGTGACATACAGGGACAGACATGTACAATTCCTGCATGAGGCCACTCTATAATATTAACCAGGCTTTAATTAAAGGAAATGACAAAGGATTTTTTTAAAAAGTGGATGCTCTTAAAAAGGCATTGAAAATACATTAGAAAAAATATATTAAAACATGGTACAAATAAATGACAATGCTGAATACATCACCATTAAAAAAGACCATTTTGAATTTTATGCACATCTTCATGTCATGCTTATGATTTTAGCATCTTTCCAGAAATGCTTAACTCATAAAAATCTTGAATTTGATAAAGCTGTTAAGTTCATACATTACTACAAAAAGTCTTATCACAGGAATTTTTATGGTGACAAGATTTAAGTAGTTGTGAAGTACATAATACTGACATTTTATCAACTTCATAGGGAAAAAATGTTTCACTTGGACACACTCATTAAATAAGGTAGAAATGATGATGCTGGTTCATGAAATTTAAAGTTAACCAAAATCTCTAGATTTTTAAGTGATTAACTGATAGTCACTCAGTTTTCCTTATGCTATAATTTGTAGTTTTTTTTTAAACCAACGGGCAAAACTTTGTGCTTATCCTCACCAAATCTGAGCTCATAATCTGCTTCATTACTTTACACTCCCACCTCTCCCACTATGTTCACTAAATATGCCTGCCAAGCTATCACATTTACCTTCTTATTAAGACTTTTTTTTTTTTTTTTTAATAGAGACAAGGTCTCACTAGGTTGCCCAGGCTGGTCTCGAACTCCTGAGCTCAAGTAATCCTCCTGTCTCAGCCTCCCAAAGTGCTGGGATTACAGGTATGAGCCATGACAACTGGCCTAAGACATCTTATCTATAGATACAGATGATTTTCCTATAGGAAAGGGAGATGTTTTCAACTTCAAGAGTGACTGGCTGACTCTGCTTATTTGCAAACTCAAACCTACCTAAACAAACAAACAAACAAACAAAAAAAACCAGAAAACCAAAAAACAAAAAATCCAAAAAACCGGCTAGGCACAGTGGCTCATGCCTGTAATCCCAGCGCTTTGGGAGGCTGAGGTGGGTGGCTTACTGGAGGTCAGGAGTTCAAGACCAGCCTGGCCAACATGGTGAAGCCCCTTCTCTACTAAAAATACAAATTAGCCCGGCATGATAGCATGCACCTGTAATCCCAGCTACTTGGGAGGCTGAGACAGGAGAATTGCTTTAACCTGGGAGCCGGAGGTTGCAGTGAGCCGAGATCACACCATTGCGCTCCAGCCTCGGTGACAGAACAAGACTGTCTTTTTTATAAAAACAACAACAAAAAAAAAAAAAAAAAAAAAAAGAAAAAAAAAAAAAAAAGGGGGTGAGAGAATACTTACAACGAAAACAACTTACCTTAGGGACTTAAATCCTCAACATCAAATTATACACCAGATCTTGCTGTGATAAATCAACACACATGTGAGGTACAGAGACCAGCTGAGGTCAAATCATAGTACAGAAATAGTACAGAAAACATTCACCTTCCCGAATGTGAAAATGTTTTACTGCCAGACCATCAGCAATTTTTGTAAGCCCAGGAACATTTACAAGAAGCAAATTAAAAAAAAAAAAAAAAAATCAGGCACAGTGGCAGATTTTCTTTAATAGATATATTTCAAACAGATACAACAAATTAAAAAATCTAATTCATGGCAGGTAAACATGGGTGCTTAAAAAGTTCCACAGACATTTACACTTGGGCCATCAGTATTTCCCTCACATTCCCTCTTGTTAAGTGTCCCATCTTCGCAGTGGCAGTACAGGAGAAATCTCCACCGTCACCGCACAATCCACCAGGCGCATTACCACCTGAAGTGAAGGTCTCATCTCGAAGGTGCGTTCAGCCATAAAAAAAAAAATATTAAAGAAAGGAAAAATAAGTGTGCTCTTCCCACCCGCAAAGTGGTCTCACCTTCAGTTCTAGCTTTCTTTACTCCAAAGGCTTCCGAGTCTTCCAAGCATCTCTTTCGATTTGTTCCCACACTAATATGATTAGGAAATACATTCTGATGACCCCCATTTAAGATGCCATTGTTATAGAAATGGTTCAGATGACAATTCTGGAGGTTCAAGAGAAACTGGGCACACTCTTGGAAACCCTGGGTTTGTGCAATGTCTGCTGCTGTCAGGCCACTGGCATTTCTCAGGCTGTACAACACAAAAACACTGAATTATACCCCGTCCGCGTGCTAACCTGGTCTCTGCTCCTGCTGAACTGACTAGCTATCTGAAGGTGGTATGAAAGAGTAAACAAATTCATAGCAAATCTTCATTAAAGAAGTAGTTAATCAATCTAGCTCTGTAACTAACTTCTCTTATATACATTTGATTTCTAAGCAAGATTTGGGAGATAAATATGCTAAACTTTTAAAAAAGGCATCTTCCTATTTAACTTCTCAAAATCATGTTTTATGTTAGTCTGAAGAATCTAAATTTATGCTAACTTCAGACTTGAAACTGAATTCTATATTATATGCACTTCATTTTAATAACCCATTCCTTTAGCGTGAATAAAATCATAACAAACAAACATGTACTGAAATTGTCCATGGCATTCATAACTGTCTTCCTAAAAACAAAAGTAATGGCTTACCAACAAGCCAGCCTTTATGCTTACATGTGACACTGTAAGTGGAAGTTTAGAAGGATGTCCTGACATTAAAGTAACCTATCATCAGACTCCAGAGCTGAAAAGCTGTGTTTTTCTGTCAGATTTTGATTGTCTTGGCCTTGCTTGGAAAAACCTGCAGGAGTATTGTATTTTTGGTATTCTAGAGCATTTGAGTAGTTGGTTCCTTTAAAAAGGCTTTGAATACTGTCCTAAAAACTCATCCCCACCGCTCACAAGAACCAAAGTTTTACCTGGCTAATAGTACTAAAAAGGAAAGGTCTGGGACTTCTACAGTAGCTAAAACTCAGATTAAAGTAGGAAGTGATGGCAGAATAAGCGAAACAGCTGAATAAAATAGAGTAAGTTGAACTTGTAAACCTTTAGACACTGAATTAAACTGAGGGATCAAAAGTAACTCCATGTTGAAGTTCCCCTGGAAGACAAGAATGTACACTGCTCTGTGAAATAAACCTGTAAAAAAGCAGACATCCTGTTAGCTGCAGGTTGATAAACAAACTGGAGAAGTACTTAACAGCAAAGACAGCTTCCATACCTGTTCAGCAAGCTACACTACCTCCACAGCAAAAGCATGATGAAATAAAGGCCTTGTGCTGTGTCACTCAACCAACCAATCCAGAACCCTGATGCTTTTCTTGGGGTTACTGTTAATGCAAAAAAAAAAAAAACCCGCATTTGAGAGTGAAAACTACAGAATTAGGGATAAATAATATTTTCCTATTTATAAGGACTAACAATAGCCTTGTATTCGTTATTTCCAGACATCATAAAGCTCTGACCTCAGAAATGAAAAGTGTGCATGGACACTCACTAAACGTGTCTCTACTTTTTAAAGCATAAGATAAATGTATTATACCTTTTGAAAAAAGACCCAAATCCTATTTCATCAGATATAAAAGAGAATTGAGAATCTCAGAAACCAACAAAATTCTTAAAAATATAAGGCAGCTATGTGCAGGACTATTAGAGACTAAAGTCGCTATTTTTGTTAGCCAATAAGACTGCATGGCTATGAATGGCCATGAGTATTTTTTAGTATTGCATAATATTTTTTTGATATATTAATTAAATGAAAAGGAAGAACCAAAGTTTGGGCAGATTGAATTACATTAATTACACTTTGTACAAAATCAGATCACCTTGTTATTGAAATAGAAAATATACTAATATTAAGTGACAGCTTAATCATGTAGCTGGACTTTTTTTTTTAATAGTATATTTCACTTTCAAAAGATATCAGAAGTGCAGATGACCTGGGAGGGTCTACTCTGTCAAGAATGTGAACAGAAAAATAAGTTGCCACATGAAAATTCAAAAATTCTTCAAGGAGAACATAAGTTTACAAACTGATTATTTCTATAGATAAGCATAGAGTTGCTCTCCAAAATCAAGAAACAGAGAAATGAGAAGCTACCGCTTAGAATTAGGAAAAATAAAAATATGAAATAAAGCCCACAGTAAAGATTACTCTTTATAGTGGACCAGAGAATAAAAAAGAGCAAACGGATTTTTGAAATGGCACTTAGAATCATAAATACCATGCTGGGCATGGTGGCTCACGCCTGTAATCCCAGCACTTTGGGAGGCCAAAGAGGGTGGATCACCTGAGGTCAGGAGCTTTGAGACCAGCTTGGCTTACATGGTGAAACCCTGTCTCTACTAAAAATACAAAAAATTAGCTGAGTGTGGTGGTGGCACATGCCTACAGTGCCTGCTACTTGGGAGGCTGAGGCAGGAGAATTGCTTGAACCTGGGAGGCACAGGCTGCAGTAAGCCGAGATCACACCACTGCACTCCAGCCTGGGCGACAGAGGGAGACTCTATCTCTAAATAAATAGATAAATAAATAAATAAAAAAAACCGGGTGCAGCAAAACAACATGGCACATGGATACATATGTAACAAACCTGCACATTGTGCACATGTACCCTAAAACCTAAAGTATAATAATAATAAAAATAAATAAATAAATAAATAAAACCAATTCGCTGAGGGAAGTTTAGATGCTCAAGGGGCATACCAACATTCTAAAGTTGTTAAAAGAACATCCAAAGCATATTCAATTCCTTTATTCCTTATTCAGAAGCTGAAGACTACACTGAATTTGGGTTAGAACAGCAAGTTTACTGATCTTCCAAAGAAATATAACCTTATAGCAAAATAATCAACAAAATAGTGCCAACATATGGAGATTCTTGGAGACTGTGAAGTTTGAGAGTGTTAGCCTACACATAGGTAGCACTGGGAAGCTCTCCCACTTCACTTTTTCCCCTACCAAAAGCAGTTAAACATGTGCTTGTCCTCTACTCAGACCAACCAAATTTCCATGTGGTCTTAGGTATTATCTCAAAACTTACTTTACTAAAAGAGCTCAAAAGATGGATTCTGGCCCAATCATGCTATGTACTTGTATGTAAGGACCAAGGAAGCAAGAACAATCACGGGTCAAACAACTAGCATCTCACATAATTTTGGGGCACTAGAAGGCAGACATGACAGGGAGATGAAAAAGTTCTAGAAATTGTATTGGACAGGTATCAGAATCTAGGACACATGGTAACTGGAGGAATTACTTAGAGGAGACTGTAATTTTGCTCTACATTTAAGTGGCACTATCTATGCAGCATTATCGGAAACAGAAATATCCAGCACCCTTTCTCTGCTTCTAGTGAGGTACAAGAACATTTCAACTCTATCATTTCCCTTGTTACCAAGGGCTGAATGTATACAACATGTAGTTTAACTTGTTAGCATTTATATTCTACTCAGAGGAAATCTGTTGGTCCTGACTCAGGAACACAACACAAAATGACACCACCATCTCTTGCCCCTGAAAGTCCTCATTCTCATTTCCTCTCCTTACCTACATTCATCACCTCCTCTATCCCTGCTCACATTAAAAACCTTCCAAGTGGTGTCACTCAACTGTGTAGTGCACATTATAGAAATTGGCCTGAAATGATCATTAAGGATCATCTAGTCCAGAAGGCACTTTTCTAAAAAGGACTACGTAGTAATTATTTTAGACTTTGGAGACCATACATTCTCAGTCCTAACTACTCAATTGTTTTGTTGTAGGCTGAGAGCCAGCCTCAAGGCAATTGAGCACGGCCATGCTCTCATAAAGCGTTATTTATGAACACTGAAATTGAAATCTCATCTCATTTTATGTATTAGAAAATATTATTCTATTGATTTTTGCTCAACTATTTAATTATGTAAAAACCATTCTTGGGCCATAGGTCATACAAAAAAAGGCAGCAGGCCAGAACTGCTGAACAACATTTAACCAAATAGATGATACTGTAAATATTCCTCTATCCTTTATTATGGGGTGCATTGTAAATTCCAATACAATGTATAGGGATAAAAAAAGCATTAATTGCATATGCATCACCTCAAACACTTTCCATTTGTACTGAATTAGCTATATAAAAAAATTAAAAATTACTATTAACTAGTCACCCTACAGTGCAAGGTAACACTAGAATTTATCTTTCCATCTAGTAACCACTGTTTTTTAAAGAGACAGAGTATCTCCCTGTTGCCCCAGCTGGAGTGCAGTGGCACAATCATAGTTCACCGCACCCTGGAACTCCTGGGCTAAGGGATCCTCCTTAGCCTCAGCCTCCCGAGTAGCTAGGTATACAGGCATGTGACAACCATGCCTGGCTATTTTTTTTTTTTTTTTTTTTTTTTAATTTTGAGAGAGATGTTGCTCAGGCTGGTCTCAAACTCCAGGCCTCAAGCAATCCTCCCACCTCAGATTCCTAAAGCACCGAGATTAGAGGCATGAGCCACTCTCTACTTCTATGAGATCTTTTTTACCTTCCACTAAGTACAGTACATGCAATATTTATCTTTCTGTGCCTGGCTTACTTAACATAACGTCTTCTAAGATCGTACATGTTGCTGAGAATTACAGAATTTTGTTTAATGGCCAAACAGTATTCCACGGGGTATATATACCACATTTTATCTGTTCATCTGCTGATAGACACAGGTTGATTCCAAATCTTGGGTCTTGTGAATAGTGCTGGAATGAGCATGGCAGGTGCAGATGTCTCCGTATATGGATTTTCTTTTGGATATATACCCAGTAGTGGGACTGCTGAATCCTATGGTAGTTCTATTTTTAGTTTGTTCAGGAACCTCCATACTGTTCTCCATAATGGTTGTACAAGTCTACATTCCCACTAACAGTGTTTAAACGTTCCTTTGCCTCTGCATTCTCATCAGCATTTGTTACTGTCTTTTTGATAACTGTCATTCTAACAGGGGTAAGACGGTCTCTCATTGTGGTTTTGATTCTTTTTACAACGAATATTTCTCCTCATAATATTCCTCTACTATTAATAATGGATTTTCTGAAAAAAACCTATTAATTTATGCACTATTCAATTCAAATAAAATAACTTTTTAAAAGTTGCCAAATCTGTCACAAAATATTAAATAACAAGAAAAATATCTAAAGGTAAACTTGAGAGGGGTGTAAAACAAAAGACCCTGAGAGAGCACTTAGCTGTAAAACAATCATTTCTATTCCTAAATTTAGTGTTTTTGGTTACATGTTCTAAGTGCCTTACAATAAACCAGGCAATGTGCTTTATCTGGACAAAAGGAACCCTAACTTCAAAGTTTAAGTTCCTCAAACTTTTTTAATAGTTAAATTTCAAATATGTTAGACTGAAAATAATTTGGGTTTCCAAGTCAAAGATTAGAACAAATAATCATTAAAGATCATAAGAGGTTCAGGTCTTTAAATTCTATTTTCATATGTGCTTTCCTATTTGTTAAGCAATATTTCAATTTTCATGTTTTAATTGCTAAAATTCAGTAAGAGTTGAGCACGTACATGAAACACTTGCATCCACACTCAACTCTAGTACTTCTAGTACTTTGTTCTGTCATAGTACTTTTTAAATACTCCATCCTTTACCTTTCACTCCACAGGTTTTTTGGTATGTTTTAAACAGGGTCTCACTCCCGTCATCCAGGCTGGAGTGCAGTGGTGCAATCACAGCTCACTGTAGCCTCCTCTACCTCCTGGGCTCAGGTGCTCCTCCTTCAGCCTCCTGAGTAGCTGGGACCACAGGTACACAACACCATACCCAACTAATTTTTCTGGTTTTCTTTTTTTTTTTTTGAGACAGAGTTTCACTCTTGTTGCCTAGGCTGGAGTGCAATGGCGTGATCTTGGCTCACCGCAACCTCTGCCTCCCAGGTTCAAGAGATTCTCCTGCCTCAGCCTCCCGAGTAGCTGGGATTACAAGCACCCACCACCACACCCAGCTAATTTTTTGTATTTTTAGTAAGGACAGGGTTTCACCATGTTGGCCAGGCTGGTCTTGAACTCCTGACCTCAGGTGACCCACCCACCTCAGCCTCCCAAAGTGCTGAGATTACAGGCGAGAGCCACTGCGCCCAGCCATTTTTTTTGTATTTTTTATAGAGACCAGATTTCACTCCACAGGTATTGACTTAGTGTATTACGTGACCATAGGCACTAACTGCTGGCCACTCCTGTCAACCTCAAGTGAGGTATCAGTAGTAAAGACAAAGTGCATCCGGACTGTGTTTATGCACACTATTCCAAAGGGAAAATTAAAGTATCCAGAAGAGTTTAAAAAGAGTCTCAAAAACTATTTTGAATGCAAGCTGGTGGTAATGAAGGTGTACACATTATTTTCAGATGAAATCTTCAAAACAGATGCACTTTTGAACTTAGCATCCCCAGTTTGATGCACCTGGATACATGGGCTGTGCCTGACCTAAAACGTGTGTCTGTTCGTTTCTGAAAATAGGAGTGTGTCGTTCTACAGCTATAGCCTACCCTCCTTGGTCCTCTCCTACATCCATTTGAAAAATCTTTGAAAATGAGAAGAGATTTTTAAAACTCAGACAACGGTCAACTTGAGGTTCAAACTGGTTCTAGTCTGAAGTTCTAAAATTAACTTTCTTTAAAAGAAACTCAGCATGATCAGATTTTTAGGCTAGCAAGCTAAATGTGCTGCAATTTATTGTGGAAACTATGATGACTGTGCTTTTATCTATAAATTCAATCTCCTGTAACATTCACCAAGACTACGAAAAGCAATCACTGAGCAGGCCACCCATTTTCTCTCTACTGTTCTTTCAAAACAGGAATATTAAAATGTGGTACAACACAGAATCAGCTTTACTGTGAAATACATGTTCTGCTAAGTAACTGGCAAAAAAAAAAATCAAACTGGCATTAACTTTATTAAAGACACAAATGCTTATATGCTGTACTTTCTTACTCGGAATAGAATATTAAAATTTATTACCTCTAGGCCAAGCACAGTGGCTCAACCCTATAATCCTGGCACTTTGGGAGGCAGAAGCAGGAGGATCACTTGAGGCCAGAAGTTTGAGACCAGCCTAGGCAACACAGGAAGACCCCGTCTCTTCAAACACTTAAATTTATATCTAAGAATTCTCCCCCAAAGAACTTTCACTAAAATTTATATCTAAGAATTCTCCCCCAAAGAACTTTCACTAAAATTCATATCTAAGAATTCTCCCCGAAAGAACTTTAAAAATCAGGCTCCACTCTGAAGCCAGCCAGGGTCCCACCAGTTTCCACTTATAGTGCCACAATTCCAGAAGAAAGGAGAAGCCACTCTGATGAGAACGACTTTGTTTTAATTTTGAAAAACCACGGATCAGGAAATACCTGAAGTATAATTTTTAGAATCCGAGTTGTCACATCACCTTCAGGATGTTTTCTTGTTGTTAATGCCATGTGACAATAAAAGATAACAATTTTTATATAAATAATATTTCTGTTAAAATTCTGATCTCAACTTAGCTATTGTTAGTTTACAAATAGAAAGGTAGATATCATAAATTAGGTAAGCAAAGCATGCAAATCTAAAGCATCTCTATCTGAATTCCTAGATTAGCGTTAAAACCAATCACCGCAACAAATACCTCAACAGTATGCCTCGTGTGCAGAAAGGAAGCGATACTGAACATTCAATGCCACAACTGTAAGGTTTTCGGAGAAGCACCTGTGGCAGTTTCAGCAGTTTCTATATGGAATGCTCCCCCTTTCTAGGATTACTTGAAAAAATCAAGTCAATTCGAATTACGTAGCTGTAAAACATTGACATGTGTAGTTTTTACAGATTCAGAATCTTCTGTGTGATTTAAAACGGGCAATGGTTCATAATACAGGAAACTTAAATAATAAGGGATCACATATTTGCAGGCAACATTTGGATTAAAAATACATAGACAACGTAAGGGGCAGAAGCACACTGAGCTTAAGCCATTGTCATGTGACCACCTTGACCATGAGCTACTGCTCTAAAACACTGCCTTTTAAATTACCTTTGGTAATTTTTTAGCATGAAGCCAATTTAAATATGTCAATATTTCAACATAAGTTTAACAGTATGGACTAAAAACCATCAACTCACGATTCTGGTTACTTTAAAATTTGGTATGCTGTATCTCAAATACATTAGTAACTATTCCTAGATGGAAATAAGCAAATACATGGAATCATTAAAAAAAGATAAAAAACATTACTAAATTGTCCATTTGTAAAGACAAAACATTAGCAAACATCTAAGATATCTTCAGCAAAAGAAATACATGTGTATTTTTAACCCTTTGGTATCCAAACTCTTATTTAATTATGAAGGCTTTCTTAAATATATTCTTCAGTTAATAATAGGAAGAAACTATTTTTAAAGAGTTTCTACCTAAATAAATTTGGTGCCAAGTTTTCAAGTTCAAAGTTACTGAGGATAGTTCTACACTGCAGTTGAACCACAATTATGTTTGCAAACATTAAAATGTAAAACCATCATTCCAGTAATTTGATGAAATATTTAGCATGCTCCTGCTATAATTTAGCAAGGGAAAAAGACATTTGGATTTAGAAATCACTGGTTTTATTTGAAAGCACTATCTATAAAAGCAGTAAATAAATTATTAAAATCTGTATTTTAATCAAGCTGCTATGAAAAACAATCAAAATTCTAAACAATTTCTTAACAAGTCTGGAATGGTATCAACCCACTTACTGTCCCTGTCTAGCAGGCAGAACTTAACAGCTATCTCAGGAAGTGATTCCTCCATCCTGAAACACCTTAACAACTGGAAAATAGCCAAGACCAGACAAGTGTGCTGTGGTGACAATTAGATAAAAGGAGGCTGCACAGTGGCTCACACCTGTAAACCCAGTGCTCTGGGAGGCCAAGGTGGAAGGATTGCTTTAGCCCAGGAGTTTGAGACCAGCCTGGGTAACAGCCTGGGTAACATAGCAAGACCCCATCTCTACAAAACATTTTTAAAAATTAGTTGGGCATGGTGGTATGTGCCTGTAGTCCTGGCTACTCAAGAATCTGAGGCAGGAGGATCACTGGAGCCCAGGAGTTTGAAGTTGCAGTGAACTATAATCATGCCACTGTACTTTAGCCTGGATGACAGAGTGAGACTCTGTCTCTTTAAAAAAAAAAAAAAAAAAAAAAAAGAGGCAGCAAAAAGTAGGATGTGAGGATGCCTAGAATTCAGAGGACCTAAAATCAGAAAATATGAATTCAGAATCATAATTCTGGTAGATTTTGTAACTGAAATATTATTCTGACGGGCAAAAAAATGAACACATATAAATAAACCACAAATTTCAAAATGAATAGCTAAAAGTAAATCTAGGTTACATTTTGCCAAGGGCAAAAGTCGCAAATGAATTTAACACTAATATTAAATATGCTCATCACCTGTATCTGCCCTAATGAAAATCTGGTTTCTAGACAGGGCTCTATGGTAAACAAAGGTGGGTCATAAATGGTCAATTATGATCCAAACTAAGACAATTCCATTTTAATTAAAATTTATTTTAATTAAAGTGAAGCAGTATTTTTTTGTGGCATTAGCATAGTCTACTAACATCACATTCTAGGCTTTGTTATTATAGCCAACTGTGCCTACTTTCTAAACTAGGCAAGACAGACTTTTCTAGAGTGAGTCACTGAATTTGCTTATATAAGGCTATCGATGCTTCTCAAGCTATCTAACGATCCCAGTTAAGATAAAAATAATTAAGTCAAAATACATGTAGCTCAGCTGAAGATCTGGTTACCACAGAATAAATGGCTTCTAAAGAAATGCTCTTCTATAGAAAAGTTCTGAGACTTTGCCATTAAACACTGGCATCCGCATAATACAGTATTAAAATGGACCTACAAATCTGCCTGAGATGCAAGTAATGCTGGTTTCATTCTAAATCTCTTTATTTCTACTCAGTGGCATAAAGCTATTTTACTAGATGGTTGATATGGAAACATCCTCCACTTTATCTCTCAAGAAAATAAAGACAAATCAGCCAAAAGTAATTGGTACCAAATTACTGAAAGTACAGCTATTCCAAGGCTCGAATTCTATTTACAATGCTAGTAGTGAAAAGGTCTTAATTATCAGCAGACAGCAAGTTTTCAAGTCTTTTTCCAAAATCAGATTAAGACTTAATGTTATGCTGTTATCTGTTCCACGGTCCAAAAGAAAAATGAGATGACCATCTTTTTGTAATAGTATATTCTCTTCTTCCAGTCAAAACCTGAGTACCAAGCAAGCAGCACTCAAATATTGGGGGCAGTGGAAAAATGGAACTACCATATAAGCAAGATTAAGAATGGTGACAACTTCACGTACTTGCTGAAAACTCCATACACAGAGATTTAGGTCCTTTTAAGTACACAAACATTTAGTTTGGTCACAAGTTAGATTTAATCCTGTGCATTTTAATTTTTAGATGTAAACAATAATATTTAGATGCAAATAATAATGACCGACATATAAGCCAGAAATAGAGCCTCACACACAGAAAACTTGGCACCAAAACTCAAGATTTAAAATAAGAAAAGAAAAAGAAAGTCCATTAACATACTCACGTGTGGTGCTAGAAAATTTAATACGATGCACAGCAGCTGAAATGCGTTATCTTACAGATGCAACCTACATTAACAAGTAAGTTATATAACAAACCATTCTAGCCACAGACACTTTAGTGTACTTGCCCTTATTATTATGTACCTGATGTCCAAAAAAGCACAACAATTTAAGACTTTGGGCACTTTATGTAGCAGATATATAAAAAACAAAGCAGGAATTAAGAGCAAATGAATTTAATAATACTGATATAAGGCAGCTTTTAATCTATCCACAGGAAAAGGAAAAATTTATATTATCTCCTAAATATTGTAGCATGTAATATGAAGAGTTAATAATCTGGTCCATTCTGAATGAAAAAAAGTAACTTTAAATAAGTTAATTCTATGCTCCTTGAACGTCTTAAAAAAAAAGAAATGATTATGATTTGCTAGGACTACACTTTATCATATGAGCAGCGTTACAGGGAATAAAATAGACCTAGTACCATTATTTTGGAGATTCAAACTGTCACACGTTGGTGGACTAAATGGGGTCAATTATTAAAATGTGCAGAAATCAAGAAGCAACTTACGAATTAACTTACTGACAAAACTGACATTTTATCTCGATGTTAAAACTAAATAACCACATATACAATAGCAATGAATAATGATTACTTGTGCTCTATCTCCAGGCCAAAGGCTTATAACTTTAAGAATTGTTTTTGGCTAGGTAGCTCAGGCTAAATATTTCTTCTAAAAAAAAAATACGAAAGCTCAGTCCAGGGAAGTCACCATAATGCAGGGTCTTGAGTGGTGGCTCTTATACTGAGAAGGAAAAACAGACTGGCACCTGAGCCCATCTCAGCCACACCTGGTGGAAAAGAGACACTTGAGGGCCCTGTAACCAAGGACAGAATTGTAAATAAAAGATTCTCATTTTTTTAAAAGACACCTACTAAAAAAAAGGACATTGTGATACTTATTGGCTGAAAAGATTAAGCTATCCATAAAATGAATAAAACATCTTTGTAATAAAATGTTCAGGACCAATTAAAGTATTATTTAGAAAGTAAGTCATTAAAAATATCAACTAATTATCCAGTTTCAATAAATGACAAGCAATTTAATCAATTATGTTATGACTCCGTATTTTATAATGAAAGCTTGTTATAAAAATTAAAGATGAGTTTTAAATCTAACTACAGCTAAGAAAAGTGTACAAATAACTTTGCTTTAAAGCAATCCACTGAGAATCATCTCAATGTTCTACTAGTGTGTAAAACATACTATCAATTGTTTCTACATTACCTTTAGTCACAACTATACATGAAGTCACAAGAGTCCCTGCAATGTAACAGTAAATAGAGGCCATGTTTATAATACTAAATCACTATATAAGGATCACAGCCCAAACTAATGGCAAATCTTGCCAATAAACTTAACAAAACAGAAGTTATTCAGAGATGACTGACAGCCTCTGGTACCTACACATGTCGTGCATTAACCTGTATGGTTTTGCTGTCTAGGATCTATTTTCAATACAATACAGAGTCAAAGCAATGAAATGGAAACCAAAGGGTTAAACTAGTTTTGTGGGTTTTATTTCCTCCAAAGTCTAAATGTTCACATTTGATTAGAATAATGTGGTTTATAATTAATCTTTATGAATTATTCGTAACACTTAAGGTAAAACAAAAAAGCTGATATCCGTTATTTTGGTTATCACAGCTCTATAGCTTACACTCAACATTTAAGGGTGAAAACCGCATCCGTTTTGTTAATGCTGTGAACTGCAGAAGAAAAATTTTTATAATATAAATCTTTAAGAGAAAGTTAATACAAATAAATTTAATAGCTAAAATAAATGTATAATGCCATGGCTAGCTAATGATTTGCATATAAGATCTCATTTCTAAAAGAATACACATAAACATTAAGATTGTCCTATCAAAGCATAAATAAGCTAACTGATGTAAGCTGGGCTAAAACAAAAGATGTTTTAAAATAATGCCACCAGTACCAGAAGCTTACAGCAAGCTTGAGGTCTTTACTGTAAATAGTCCTATTTTACAAGGAACTATCAATCATTAAGTTACAACAGGCTTTAAAACATAACTTTCTCACATCTGCTAAGACGTGGAAATCAAAACCTAGAAAAGTTAATTTTCTTCAGAAACCTTTTGAGCCAGAGAGGCCTGAAAAGGTATTTTAATCCAATCCAAGCTTCTTGTTTTGAAATCAAAACTAGGCAAAGAAAAGTTTAAAGACCACAGTGACACAACTAGTTAGTGGCAAAGTAATGGTGGCAAAGTAATGATGCCAAGTTCCAAATCTAATTAGTTAACTGTTCTTTCAGTTCAAATACACTCTCTCGACCAGAATAGAGGCTGCTGTGAAATTAAACCCCTCCTCTAGAGATCAATTTAATCCACACAATTTTCCTCACTAACACCAACTGTTCTAAAAGGCAAAATTACATTACTAATTTTGAAAACAAAGTTTTAGGACTTTTGCCTGCTTATGTACTGCCTTTAAACAAAACATCCTCGACTAAATCTTTAGCTGGAAAGAATAAATGAAAGACACTTACTCGACGTGAGCCCCATTCGCCACAAGGGCACTGATGCATTCTAGGCTCCCAGAGCGAGCTGCCTTGTGAATGGGAGTTTCACCCTCACAATCCTGAAACAACAAAAAGCAAAACATACACATACTTAGAACAAAACTTCTGACATTTTGGAAGTAATGTCATTAGCACAGATCAGAGACCTTCTCATCCGTCTTTGAAGTAAAACGTGTTGAGCAAGATCTGAAGCAGAACACAAAGAAATCTATACATGAACGGAGGATGAGAGTGAACCAGGAGGGGCCAAGATATTTGGTCAATGACCAAATATCTTGGGGCCTCTCCAGTAGTGACAGCGTGATTGCTCTCAACAGTGATTTATAGATCACTTTACACTGGATCTCAGCACATTTGTGTTTTATATAAACCCAGAATAAGTAACCAAACAAGCCAACCAACCAACCACACACACACATTAAAATAGTAGCTGACATATGGTCTCAGCTACCCACTTTCCTCTGTGCCTACCCCAATGTTAACCCGAGTCAACATCATCAATGCCGATCTTGAATCTTCTGCTTTGAACTTGAAGTGAGACCACAACTTAGAAAAGATGGCTTGAGGTTCAATAGTTGATCTATTTTCAATATTTACTAGAGGGAATGTTTACTAAATATTCCCAATCTATTTTCAGTATTTATTAGAGGAAAGGGAGAAGAACACAAAGGTAAAGCAAACCAAGCTTCATGAGAATGAAATTCCTGCTTTAGAAAGTGCAGAGGGGGTGGGGGGTGGTGAAGCACACACACCGGCAGAGAAAAGCGAGCAGACCCAGGAAAGCCACTGTGAACATCAGCAGTCAAACCCAGGTCTACACTGCATGAATGAAACAACCTGAAAGACCATCTTCATAGGCTATCAGCTGAGCAAGAGGAAAGGCAATCAGACACAGCAATCGAGAAAGTGATTTCTGGTGGAAAATGAAGACTGGGAAATCCTGGGGGCTCCACAGCAACACTTCTTGACTACTCACACTGCAACCTCACTGGAAGCTGAACTGGGCAGACTACCACACAATTAAGAGACCAAGATAAAAAAGAGCGCAGCAATTGTGGGTCACTTAGAAAACAGTTCATTCCTAAACTCAGTAAAAAGCTAAGCTCCTTCACCAACGCATACTCACAGGAAAAAATATGAGGTGAGGGCCCCCCAAAGTTAAAAAAAAAAAGCGGTAGATTAATTTACAGAAAAATAGTATGAAAGGCTCAAGTGCTTGGTAGAGGTAAAAGCGTGCACATTTATTTAAACAAAGGTCTAAAGAGAATATAAAGCAATGTAAAGTTCTAAACAGAAAAATCCATTTTTGAAGACACAAACACAGAAAACCATGCGGCTATAAACTATCCAGTCAACTCGGATTTTTTAAAAAGCGAAAACCTAGCCCTATCCTCCGCAAGAGAGGTGGGGAGGGGAGGGAAGCAGTACAAAGTAAAGACAAATAAAAATTACATAAAAACATTCCCAGGAAAACTGGAGCTGAGATTTACATAAAGTATTGCCAAAAAAGAAAAAAGCTAAAAAGGAAAAAAGGTCTTTAAAGCTATCCTTGGAACAAGACAAAAAAGTAAGGGTCTGTCATGGTGGGATACTAACAGATGACAATGAAAAAGCAAAACTACCAAGCTCTGCAGGGACAATCTTTAAAGGCAGAGCAAATACTAGAGAAAGGCCGGGACATCCTGAGAGAAGGTAGCCAAGAGAAAAGATACTTAGAGCAAAGAGCCAGGTGAAGGTGCCCGGGCCTCCAGCTCAGCCCATCACATCATAGCCACGGCAAATTGAGTGATCTATAGGGAAATGGGAGCAGTGCCTGAATGCTAAAGACAGGCTGGGCACCCTGGGTTTTCATAAAGAAAAATTTCATTTCTAATCTAGATATGAAAAATTAAAGACAACATCAAATGCCAGCAAAATTCTAGAAGAGGTATATGAAAGAGAAGGTTTGCTAATTACACACCAAGGCTAGTCAATATAGATTCACTAAAAACAAATCACAGGAAAGCTGACTTCATTTCCTCTTGGGGAAATCGAGAACACAGGCCTCCAGGCAGCATATGAGCTTTGGTAATCTCACAGGCTCACCTCAGAGACTGCCAAAAAAGTCTGTGGTATTAACCTTGAGGAAAATGAACTTAGAACTGTTAGTAGCTAACATGCCAAAAGATTAACAGACTAGAAACTGGCTTAAAACACTGCATCAACAGGTTCAAAAAATTAAATGGACACAAACAACAAAGGAGAAAAACCTGGATCTGGCATCCTGAGTTTATATGAGAAATGAGAGAAACCGTCTACCTGGAGATGAGTCAGCAGGTAGGCGGGGTAGGAAGCTAACAAAAGGGCTATTGTGTCCTCTAGAGTTACTGGGTGCCCATCACAAGAGGTGTCGAAATTCACCCACTACGTAATAGAGCGAGATGATGCCTCGGATTCTGATGTAAACTCCACATGCCAGCAGACCACAACTACCTAAGATACACCAAGGAGAAATTCCAGGATGCTTAACGATGCCAAATGGTACGCCCTAGGCACATGTGAGGACTTGGAAATGTCTACCCAGATACTTCAAATACAGGGAGGGCTGCAAAGAAAAAGATCTGAGGATCCTGCCTGGGAAGAAGCAGAGCGCGGTAGGGGTTTCCAGGAGGTGTTATCTAGAGGCATCTGAGAGGAAGGTGGGGGACGCAGCAGCACACTTTCTGCCTCACTCCCTTTATCTATTGAAAATACTGAACTGCCGAAGACACTTTAAAAAGGGGACTTCTCGATTTAAAAAGGTCTGGAAGGCAGTGTTAGACAATTTCTCTAGTCTTCTCTAAATAAGATGCTATGTAACAATTTGATGAAAATTAACATATAAAAATTATATACTTAAATTCCATACTAAGTATTAATTACTGCCATTCATGGAATTATTAACTGTATTTTACTGATAAGGAGATTGAGCTACAAAGTTAATGACTTGCCCAAGGAATCAAGCCCACACTGCCCTTTCTACCAGGGGACAGGGGTAGGGAAGAAGGAAAAACACAAGGCGCTGCCCAGCACGTTAAGGGTATTGAGTAGGTAATTCCTAACTCTAGAATTTATGAAGACAAGCAACAGAGAAACATACATTATGTAAAGGCATACGTGCAGAGATGGAAGAAGTGGCAGCACAACCTTAAAACTTGTCCCATATCCCACGTTTCAGTTTAGTAACAAACAGCCCTCAACTCTTGGCCACCTTCCCTTACGTTGTCTTTCCTACTTCACCTCTCTTAAGGGGACAAACTGCCTTATCACTTACCCCACTTTCTCATTGATCCTTGTTCTAAATCATGGCTAAAAACACCTTCTTTCTCAATTACTTACTGCTCAGGTGGGTGGCTGGGTTTTTAGAAGAGGGACTAGCAACAACCTTATACCTGGTTATAATCAAGGATTGAATCTTGGGAAAGACAGAAAAGTAGAAAGAAGACTTTGCATACAAGATGTTATGACTGTAAAGCATTTAAAGATAGGAGTAAAAAAGGCATAAAAAACAGCTCCCAGAGCCCATGCCCAGGTCTTAAGACATGAAAATTATAAATTAGTCTGAGGACTAATCCATCTGCAGCAAAGGACGCTGAGTCTAGGGACTGCTCCCAGTCAGACAACCTATGGTTATCAGATGCTGCTTGTCTTATACAACCAAGTACCTAACAATCTGAACGCTCGTGTGTTTGGTTTAGGTGAAATGATACTGAAAACACATCATGAAACAAAATCTGGCACGATTATGTTCCTGTTAGTATGCTTAATCTTAAATACCAAGTCCTCAAGTCACTTACTCTTCCCACTTAGTAAATGATACTTAGCACTTATCTGCATCAAGGCATCAACTCGTATCTGAAGCTCACTTCGGAGCTGACTTAACAGCCATGCTTTTCCTAGGATGAAAGTGTTTTTATAATTATCTGTGGACTTGAGGCTAAGGCAGCTACGAGTAGAAAGCCAGGAAACCTGGGCTCAAGGCCAGGCTCCTTTAATTACCAGCTATAACCTTGGGCACATCACCCTGGATCAGTTTATCACACAAGAGGTGAAAGCACTCTATGAACGGAAAGCATTCCTATGGAAAGGGCGTATTATCCTCCATAAACAATTGAAGAAACATAAATTCCAGTCTGCCCTCAGGTAAAGATATCAAACTCTAATTAAGGCCTCGATTTAAAGCACTACCCTGTATAATTATAACTGCAAAAAGAAAAAGCAAAAGCAAACAAAGTCCATCCCCAGCACTCTTACCGGTTTGTTAATGTTGGCTCCTGCTTGAATCAGCCAGAGCAGGCACTGAGGATGTCCCCCAAAGGCCGCAATGTGGGCTGGCGTCTGCGCGTACCGCGTGGTGGAGACGTTGAGTGTGGCTCCCGCTCTCACCAACTGCACTAAGCACTCCAACTTAGAAAACAAGAGAGGTAATGAGACCATGCAGACATGTCAGTACACTATTCAATATTACACAAATAATCTAAATTCTATAATGGCGACAAATGGCACTGTTACCAGTTTAACAGATTAACTCTTTCCCAATGCCATGCAAATTTTAAAGGACATTTAAGATAACATTCTCCCTTGTCCTTATGAAAAAGATGGTAGATAGAAAAATGCAAAAAGACGACTAACACTATACAGATTTAAATATTTCGATTTCCCTACAATTGAATAAGCCAAAATCAGAAAATATTGGACTGCGCTGTTCCAAGACTTCTATCAAAAGTGTTTGTTGCACAGACTTTTCTAAACAAGAACGTTAAAGGGATTGGTGGGTTAAAAAACTTTGTGTAGGCAGGCGCAGTGGCTCATGCCTGTAATCCTGGCACTTTGGGAGGCCAAGGCGGGTGGATCACTTGAGGTCGGGAATTCGAAACCAGCCTGGCCAACATGGTGAAACCCCGTCTCTACTAAAAATATAAAAAAATTAGCCTGGTGTGGTGGCGGGCTACTTGGGAGGCTGAGGCAGGAGAATTGCTTGAACCCAGAAAGCAGAGGTTGCAGAGAGCTGAGATCATGCCACTGCACTCCAACCTGGGCGACAGAGCAAGTCTCCATCTCAAACACCAACACCACCACCACCACTTTGTGTAATGCCGGGCGCAGTGACTCATGCCTGTAATCCCAGCACTTTGGGAGGCCAAGGCGGGTGGATCACCTGAGGTCAGGGGGTCAAGACCAGCCTGGCCAACACGGTGAAACCCCATATTGGGGTTTCAAAAACACAAAATTACAAAAATTAGCTCGGTGTGGTAGTGCATGCTTATAATCCCAGCTACTCAGAAGGCTGAGGCAGGAGAATCGCTTGAACCTGGGAGGTGGAGGTTGCAGTGAGCAGAGATCACGCTGCTGCACTCCAGCGTGGGCAACAGAGCAAGACCCAGTCTCAAAAAAACAAAACAACAACAAAAAACCCTACAAACTTTGTGTAGCCAGAGTAAACTCCTCATAGTCAAAGACTATTTTCTATAGTGTGCACAACTGTGCACTTTTACACAAGCCAGCACTGAATACTCATTGAATACTCAATTGAGGCCCCATTCTCCTTTTTTTTACTCTTTTCAAATGATTTGTATTTAAAAACTCTATGGGGGGAAAAAAAGCCTACAGCATAACTGAGCAATGCACCTAGTGGGTGACTAACACGGCAAGTTAAGACTTTGTGGCCAAGCACCAATACTATGATAGCCTCTGGCTAAAATAATTCAGCACATTCAACAAATTTAGCAAGTGCCTACCACGTACCAAGCAACTGTTCAACCCACGTTCTCTGATCCTAGACTGCCCGTTTTCCCTCACTCCAATCACAATGCAGTTAGGGAACAAGCTATGCCTGACTGCAAGCAATTCTCTTCAAGAGGAGAGACCTCACCTGAAGACAAAACACCTGACACTCTCCCATCTCACCTCAAGGTTTCCTTTTCCATCTCTCTTAGCACTTTCAGGCTTTCAATAAACACTCCTGTGAGATGAAGAGTACACAGATTCAAAACACCCTCTTCAACCAACTTGGACCTGGGAGTAAAGGCTGATGTCTATTTTTATTTATTGCCTTTATTAATTTACTGGGTGAAAATGAAAGTATTAATTAGCGATAAAATGAACAGGTTGCAAATCCAATAAAAATAAAACGGATGAAAATCACGTGGCGTACCAAAAATCAGCTATTGAGAGCTCGCTAGGCTTAAACCTATTACCCTTGGGTTCAATTTAGAAACTTGGATTTGGAATTCTGGAAAGATCCTGTTCAATATGGTATCATAAAAGCTACAATAGAGATTTTAAACAACCCGTTTAGTCCTCTGGCAACAAACGAGTCTTACCAGCGGTTAGGGATCTTGTGCACCACTGGTACATTTCTAAGAACACGAGCCTGAAACCTATGTAAGAGGGCAGCCGTTAGCAGGGCTGGGGAGAAAGCCTGGACTTCGCAAGCGGCAGCCCTGAGTCCTGGCCTGATTTCTGTCCTAACAGCTTCTTCTCAAAAGGGAATGTTTGGACACCGGACAGGGGCTTTCTACGGCCCCTTCCGTATCTAAGACCAAAGAGCCCTATGATTCAGACAGCTGGAAACAATGAAGTAACTGCTTCTTGTTACAACATTTGATGACCAAGGTAAAGCTACTACTCAAAGTCCCATGGAAGTAGACTTTTGAAAAGTGATTTCGGTTGGTGTTTTTTAAAAAAACTGTGACAAAATACACATTAAAAGTTACCATTTTAAAGCAGTTATGGCTATTTTAATCCCCAGAGACAAGTGGAGGCACCACTGGATTAACTTTTCTAACTGACCATTTGTAATGAGGCTTTAAGCATTCTACAGATCGTTGTTCACTGACTGTCACCCAGTATTGTGTCGTTCTCAACCAGGGTACAAAGAACGGAATCCTAAAGTTTGGTGTAAAAATAAACCACAGCAAGAGACGCTCTGGAGGGAGGAAATCCTCAGATTACTGACTGCCTCGGGAAATCTATTTAAGGCTGCAGGCAGAAGCGCAGGGAGGAGGCTTTATTACTTTTGTTTGTTAAGAAACTCATTTCCCCTGGGCACCTGTTTTCTCCAGCTGGTACTACGGTTGCACAACTTTAGAGACAGTGCCACAGGAACCTAACAGCCCTTGAGGATTAACTTGCTTGTCCCACCCCGATCGTCAAAACTTCTGCATTTCTTTTATTGAAAGAAAAGTGACTTTTCCATTTTAAAAGAATCAGAAACTGCTTTCCAAAAGATACAGCTGCGTTGTGAATGTAGCACCAGGGTCAGCAAGGTAAACCGCTGCTTCATCAGCTGGTAACATTACCAGGGCCAGGCCTTCTTAAAGTAACTTATTTCACATTATCTCTCACATATTTCTGCAAAACCATTTAACCCCATCTCATCATTTAAGAGAAAAACACTATAAATATACCTGAATCTTAGTGAATTAAAAAATATTAATTAAAACCAGTCACTTCTGAAACGCACGGTGACATCTCATTTTAAGATTTCTGAGATCAAGTACCCCAACGACTTCACAGATGAGGCAACTGTAGCTATCCAACCTTTTAAAACCTTAAAGCAGCACTGTGTTCCCCCAGAATTTTCAGTTTAAGAAAAAAGAGGGAAACGTAAAGGCTCCACGGGAAGAGAATTCTGCTTAATTTAACCACTTCTGCAGTAATTTAGATCCAAGATAAACACAGCCGTCACTAATTTTCCTGAAGCGAGGCCAGCTACGAGCCTTAAAGCAAACCCAGAAGCTGGAGAGCCGGCCTCCATCCCACACAGCTGCCCGGGCCTTCCAGTCCCGCCGGGGCGCTTGTTCCTCGGCTGAGCACGTCCGCAGCGCGGCCCTCGGCTACCGGCGAGGCTGTGCGGAACCAGAAGATCGACCGCGCCCGGGCATTCCCCGCGCGCCTCTTTCCGGCAGCGCGAGGGCGAAAGACGCCTCCGACCCCAGATCAGCTCCCCGGAAGCCGCCTGGGCGACTTCGCGGCCTAATACCCGGCTCTGCGAAATCGCTCGCGCTTGCGGCCCGGCTTGGAAGGCCCAGCGCCAGCCGCGCGCGCGCGCACAGAATCCGGCCAACAGGCGCCGGGACCCCTGGAGCCCGCCTTGTTAGAAACTTGCCACGCGCGCCGTCGCACATGCGCCCCAGGCCCCTCGGGGCGCAGGCGCCGCCGACCCCGCTTCCGCCCCGCGCCCCCCGGCTGCCCCGCCGTGGCCCCGGACCGCGAGCGCTGCCGCACAGGCGCCGTAGGCCCCTCGGGGCACAGGCGCCGCCGATCCCGCTTCCGCCCCGCGATCCCGGCACGCCCCGCGCCTCCGACCCCCTTTCCCCGACTCCCACTGGACAGCCGCGGAAAATGGCGCCTTAAAGCGTTCGCACCCACCTTGCCGAAGTGCGCGGCCCAGTGCACGGGCGTCCAGCCATAGAAGGAGTCCTCAGAGGCCAGGTGGGCGTGGGGTGTCTGCTGCAGCAGCGAGCAGAGCGTGGCCAGGTCCCCGTCGCGGCAGGCGCGGTGCAGCGGGAAACGGAGCGAGAGCAGCTCCTCGCTGGAGAAGCCCGCCTCCACGCCTGCGCCCGCTCCCGCCGCCGACATGGTCCGTCACCGGAGAGCGCGGGGCTGGCTGGCCTAGAGGACGCGTCGGGTAGGACTCGAGAAGCCGCCGCCGCAGCACAAAGGAACGAGACTAGCACCGCGGTCGCGTCCCACAGGATGCCGAGCGGAGCGCGCACAGAGGGGGCGGGGCGGGGCCTGGAGCGGCCGGGCTGGGGGCGGGGCCTGGCCCAGAGGACGCCTTGTGCAGCCGGGAAGGGGGCGGGGCCTGGAGCCGCGGACCTCTGGAGCGGCCGGGCAGGGGGCGGGGCTTGGGTCGGAGGCCGCCTGGAGCAGCCGGGCGGAGGGCGGGGCTTGGAGCTGCGGACGCCTGGAGGGGCCGGTAGAGGGCGGGGTCTAGCCCAGAGGACGCCTGGAGCAGCAGGGTAGGGGGCGGAGCCTGGACCAGAGGACGCCAGCAATAGCCGGTTAGGAGGCGGGGCCTGGGGCTGTCGACGTCTGGAACAGCCTGGCACTGGGCTTGGGCTAGAGGAAGCCTGGGGCGGCGGGCGCTTGGAGTAGCCAGGTAGGGGGCGGGGCCTGGCTTGGGTCCACGCCTGGGGCGGCCGGGGGCGGGGCCTGGCTGGAATCGACGCCTGGAGCTCCGGTACAGGGGGCGGGGCTTGGCTGGGCCGCTGCCTACAGCGGCTTCCGGGGCTTGGAGGTCACGGGGCTCGGAGGTCACGGGGCTGGCTGTGTGGGGGCTCAGGGGCGTAGAGCGGCCAAGCAGCGGTTTGAGCGGGGCCCGGGCCGCCCGCACGGTGGGTCTCGGCTGCGCCCCGTCTGCGGACCGTGATGTGTCCAGCCCGGGAGCCGGTCCGGGCGCGGAATCCCGGCTGCCGGGGGCGCAGGTTGAGGCTCTGCGGGCCCGCACCCAGAGCGTGTGGGAGCCACGGGTCTCCCCGAGGCCCCGTAGCGCGCGGTGAGGTTGTCCAGTTAAAATTTAAGGAGCGCCTACGGGGAGCAGGGCTTCTCGTTAAAATCTGAGAATCAGCAAGCTCTAGTTCCTTGCAGAGCAGGACAGATTCCTCGGTTTTGTCCGAGGGACGCCTTCTTCGGAACCGAGTGCAGTGGGCTAGGACTATACGTTTGCAACTTTGAGAGATGAGCCAGAAGACCAGACAGAGCAAAAAATAAAAGGCTTTTTGTTGAGAACTGTATAAATGTAAGGGAATACTAAATTCTCTATTTTGAATGACAGTATCATGGGCTTTATTACGTATGTAACTGTATTCTGATTATGAAAGCATCAGTAATTTCACTACTGAGGAATAACCACAATGTTTATGAATATTTCCTTTCCTTGTAAATATGCGGCCTTTTTAAATCATGTATTTTGTTTCATTTGTATATATAGTTTTCCGCTGTGTAAATTTCCTTACTTTTTGCAAAATTCTACGTCGCAGAAATTGAACTTTAACAAGGCAATTAGATGTCTAGGGAAATACTGATGCACGAGAAAGCATATTGCAGCATTGGTTAATAAAACAAAAAATAGAAACCTAAGATTTAACAAAGGGAAATTGTTAACTAGTGGTGTAAACCCTCAACACAGACATGTCTTCATACAGCAAACATTTGTTGAGTACAATGCTGAATGAAACACATTGAGAAGCACTCTATAGTGAGGAAGTAGCAAATATTTCAATTCAGTGAGCAATTGCTAATGAATGGAAAATATGACACATAGAATCTATCTTCTCTCAGGGAGTTTGTAATCTATTAGTGAAGCAGGAGAGAATAATCAAGCAATACTTTTTTGTTTGGACCAAAAGGGTGAGAATAGACTATAAACTCATTTCAGGTTTTGTTTACTTTAGAACGTAATCATTTTTCACATGCCATGTTGATTTTAATCTAATCTCTTTAAAATATATCCCCCTGATTTCCATCTTTCTTAGGAAAGAGGCGTCCCATTTTGCGAAAGGACGTGAGTGTATCTTGTCCTCCATATAATGAAAGGGAGGGATTACTCGCTAGGCTACATTCTGGGAATGGTGAAACAGACAGTGGTAAGTCAAGGAATTTGCACAAGGGCAAACTGCATGCCTGTGGCAGAGCTTAGAATAATATCCAGACTTAGGTTCCAACCCACTGTTAGATTTTTTTTAACTTTGGAATTTATTTTGCATAGAGTATTAAGGGCTAGGAAGATAAAATAGGTTATGGTGATAGGATACTTCGTGTACATCTTTCCTCACTTCAGATGACTGGGTTTTTTTAAGGATTATTTAGACTATATACATATTTGTGTAGCTGTACAGGAGTAGACTGACATATATACGTGGTGATGGATCCCCAAGACAGATCTTGTAACTGTGGCAGGAGGATTGTGGATAGGATGGTGTCTACTGACTATTCCCAATGCCAGTGATCTAATTGGTTGGTCACCCAGATTTGCTCAACTCTCATAATTGTCAGATGCGTTCCAACTAGAACTACTCCATCTTAAATGCGACTGGGTAAAATGAGGCTGAGACCTATTGGGCTGCATTCCCAGATGGTTAAGGCATTCTAAGTCACAGGATGAGATAGGAGGTCAGCACAAGATACAGGTCATGAAGACCTTGCTGATAAAACAGGTTGCAGTAAAGAAACCAGCTAAAACCCACCAAAACCAAGATGGCGACAAGAGTGACCTCTGGTCATCCTCACTGCTACACTCGCACCAGCACCAGTTTATAAATGCCATGGCAACATCAGGAAGTTACCCTATGTGGTCTAAAAATGGGAGGCATGAATAATCCACCCCTTGTTTAGCATATAATCAAGAAATAACCATAAAAATGGGCAACCAGCAGCCCTCGGGGCTGCTCTGCCTAAGGAGTAGCCATTGTTTTATTCTTTTACTTTCCTAATAAACTCACTTTCACTTTACTCTGTGGCCTCACCCTCAATTCTTTCTTGAGTGAGATCCAAGAACCCTCCCTCTCCTGGGGTCTGGATTGGGACCCCTTTCCTGTAACATAATCATTACCAATCTCAGATTTCCTTTGAGACTCTCACTTTTTAAAAGCTCCAAAGAGAAGAAGAGTAGATTCATAACATCTTTTTCATCCGATGAAGCAACCATACACAAGCCAACTTAGGCATTTGAAGATATGATCCAAATCCATGAAAGAAAACAGGAAAACTCAAAACTTAACATATTAAGATTGCCTTTAGATTGGAATTTTTTTTTTTTTTCAAAAAAGGATTGCATTGTGTGAGAAATTGTGGAAGTGGGGTAGGGCTCAGTTGTGTAGATGGCACAGTGATTCAGTGTCCATATGTGTGACAGACATTGATGGGCATATCTTGAGTGTTGTTATTACACCAGGAGCAGTGCGCCCTGAGGGACGTGGGGTTGGAGAGCAAGGCAGGCCCCAGTTGATGTTCCATACTAAGCATGCCGTGCTAAGGAGTGGCTTTTTAATTTCAAAAAGTTTGGGAACCAATGAGGGGTTTTGTTGTGCCATTTAAGGGAGGGAGTGATGACTTGGGATGGAGGGGTGGGGGGACCCAGGTCAGACTTGCAGCTTGGCTGTGAGGATGGAGATAGGGAGCCCACTGTGACAACACCTTCAGGACTCGACGTGGGCCTGCAAGCCTTGCTGTTTTCTCCTTGGCCCCTTCTCCATTCCTATCCACATCCACTACGCTGGCAAATCCATCTTTTGAGAGGGCAAATCTGCTTAAAAATTGATGTAGGAACAGTTTCCAAAACTTGTCATTCAGCTACCACCTGCATGTGGAATTTTTTTTTTTTTTTTTTTTAGACAGGATCTCACTCTGTCACCCAGGCTGGAGTACACTGGTACAGTCATGGCTCACTGCACCCTTGACCTCCTGGGCTCAAGGGATCCTCCTGCCTTGGCCTCCCAAAGCCCAAAGCACTGGGATTACAGGTGTGAGCCATGGCTCCTGGCCATATGTGGACTTTTATCAATCTACATAGAATTGATATTTTTTTCTTAAAAACTTAACACTTTTTAAAACTTAGATGCCTCTGTGCACTGGCTTCTCCGGTGCTGTTCACTTCATTCACATCCTCTCATTAATAAACCATTAGTGAGTTTGTGGTGCTAGTTACATTTTCTCCTTACCCATTTAAACAAATAGATATCAAAATAGAGTTTGTTCTATGAACCTTCCAAATTGGCTCCTGTCATTCGAGGTTTTCAGACCACACCTGGGAAAATGCTCTCAGCAAGCAAAGTCCCAGATCAGACCCTTGGCTGGGTGATGTCGTTACAGCCAGGGCCGACTGCCTGTCTTTGGACTTCTTGTTACGTCACTGCCCAGGGCTGTCCAGAACATGTCCTGGATACTGGGGCTACCTCTGCCTGGAAGGCGGCTCCCTTCCCTGTCCCAGAGTCCACTCCTTCTGGTCTGGGTTGAATTGTGTCCCCGCCAAATTCATGTGAAGTCCTAGCCCCCAGAACTAAGAATGTGGCCTTATTTGGAAATAGGGTCATTGCAGATATAACTAGTTGACATGAGGTCACACTGAAGTAGGGTGGGCCCCCAATCCCATATAACTGGTGTCCTTATGAAAGGGGGATATTTGTCATGCCTGTAATCCCAGCACTTTGGGAGGCCGAGGTGGGCGGATCACCTGAGGTCATGAGTTTGAGACCAGCCTGACCAGCATGGAGAAACCCCGTCTCTACTAAAAAAAAAACAAAAAAACATTAGCCTGGTATGCTGGCACATGCCTGTAATCCCAGCTACTCGGAAGGCTGAGGCAGGAGAATTGCTTCAACCCGGGAGGCAGAGGTTGCGGTGAGCCGAGATCGCGCCATTGCACTCCAGCCTGGGCCACAAGAACAAAACTCTGTCTCAAAAAAAAATAAAAAATAAAAAAAAAAGGGGACATTTGAACACAGACACAGGGGAAGACCACGTGAAGATGGAGGCAGAGATGGGGGTGATGCTTCTACAGGCCAAGGAACCCCAAAGACGATGGCAAATCACAAGAAGCCATGGAGAGGCCTGGAGCAGATCCTTCTCTCACAGCCCTGACACCTCCATCTGGGCCTTCCAGCCTGCGGGACTGCAGGACAACACATTTCTGTTGTGAAGCCGTCCAGCTCCAGGAAATAATACACTGGTCCTTGCCGGGTTCCACCTCTCTCACCCGAGGTGGGTAGGCACCAGCCACCCCCTGGATGCCTCTGTGCACTGGCTTCTCCGGTGCTGTTCACTTCCCTTTCCAAAGCTGTTTCCCATGTTAGGACAGGAGCTTCCGTCCCCTGCAGGCAGGCCCAGGAGGATCCAGGTGTCTAGTCTTGAAAATGTTTTCAGCTGATTTCTTAATTTCCCCATGTGGGTACCATAGACGAAAGTCCCTAGTGAGTCCCTAGTGAGTTATTAAAATGGCTTCTGCTGATCTTCCTGGGAGGGGTGCTGGTGGCCCTGCCATGCTCTCCTCCTCCGGCCGAGTGCCCAGGCACTGACCTGCTTCTGGCTGGACCAGGCCCTGGTACCTTGTGTGACTCCAGGGATTTACATCTTCCTCACCCTTCCTGAAATTGTCACTATTGTATTTATTCCTTAAGAACATTCTAAAAACAAAAGCATTTACCCTGATAGGAATCTTCATGACCTAGGATAAAATAATCCACCCATCTCATGTTATAAGAGGAGGTGGATGTCACCTTAAAACCGCTCATACCTCACAGCACAAGACTGAGTGAATGCAGGACAGTCCCAGCCATGCAGAAGCACCAGGGTGTGGGGAGCCAAAGAGATCAAATCACAGTGTGGGCTCTGCCTAGCAGAAAGACGCTTGATTGTCTCCCTTTATCCTATAGCGCCTAAAACCTTCCACAACCCTCCAGGCTCTTCCAGACTTGAGCACTGACTATAAGCTTAGCTAACTAAGTGCTTTACGGAGCAGCCAGAAGCAGGGATGGAAGCTGGAGAAAACAGCACAGATCCGGCCCTGGTGCAGAGCCCGTGGATGACTACTGGGACAGTTCAATTTCTCGTTGTGACAGCCTTCTTTTTCTTTTCCCTGTTTCTGAAGGCTGGGTTGAAAAGAATATTGCAAAGAATATTGCACAGGGGGTTCTTCTGTTGGAGGAAGGGTTTCCTCCCTGCCCTGCCTTAGTTTCCTCATTTATTAAAGGAAGACAATAATTATCCTGTCCAGGTAAAGGTCATTGTGAGGGTCAGGTGAGCTTCTGGGTGTGGAAGAATCTTCTAGACTAGGAAGATGCTGGGTACTAATTGCTCTCCCAAGTGCCTTTATGAATTTACACTGCCAACAGCAATTCACCAAAATCCCAGTTCCCGATTCTTTCTGATATTAGGTATTGCTATTAGACATTTTTTTTTTTGTTTTGCTTTTTCATGAAGGCTAAATTGCAGTGGTAATGGCTGCTAGGGGCTTTGTTGTCAGAAACTGGTGCCACTGAGGGCAGGCCAGCTGCTGAGAGCATCCCCGGTGCCTGTTGGGCTCCTGTGCCCTGCTCCTTGGACCCGGTGCCCCTGGGGGACTGCTTCACCTGGCACTGTCCTCTACACAGGCTGCTGAGTCTCCAGCATTCTGACCTCTGGCTGGGGGCCGTTCATCCCAACTGTAGGATGGCTGTTTCCTCTTCATTCTCCAAAGTGCAGCAGCACTCAGCCTGTGACTTTTATCCACATTTACTGCAGGTTCGGTTGCTGGCAAGGACGTGTCACTCCGCAGAGAATAACCGGGACCACAGATCCAGAGTTGCTCCTGTTTACTTGGACGTGCCTTTCCCCTGCTTCACTCCAGCCTGACTCCACGGAGCAGTGGGCAAGGACAGAGGAACAATTAGAGTTCAGACACACTCAAAAATCTGTTCCACGTGGATTAGACTTCAATGTGAAAGCAAAATGGAAAAAGATTTAGAAGAAAAGATAGCAGAACATCTTTATGACCTTAGAGGGGTAGAGGATTTCTCAACAAGACACGTAAAGCACAGCCATAGAAATGTCCAAACTTGCCTAAGTAATAATATAATAATGTCTTTCAATTGTTATTAATTAATAACATAACTTCTTTCAAAGCAAAAGACAAGCTACAGAACAAGGGAAATTGTTTGCAATTCATTTAACACATACAGTCACGCCTCGCTTAACAGCAGGGATACGTTCTAAGAAATGCGCCATTAGGCGATTTCCTCATTTCAGCATCTTGGAGTGCGCTCCCACGAACTTGGACGGTACCGCCTGTCACACACCGAGGCTAGATGGTGGAGCTTGTTGCTCCGAGGCTACAAACCTGTACAGCATGTTCCCATACAGAATACTGTAGGCAATTGTGACATAACGGTAAGTATTTGCGTATTTAACATACCTAAACATAGGAAAGGTACAGTCAAAATATATTAAGAGTATTATCATCTCATGGGACCGCTACTGTATATGCAGCCTGTCATTGACCAAAAGGTTGTACAAAGGGCGTGACTGTAGAGCATTCGTATTCAGCATATAAAAAGAACTTCTGCAAATCAAGAAGAGAGAGATGAACAACAGGGGCAAAGGATATTGACAGGCAATTTACTGGAAACAGACACAAATGTCCAATAAGCAAGATGCTCAGAAATCAGTAATTTCTCTGCCCTACTGAATGGATTAGTCCACTCACCAGGCAAATCTGCTGCGACCACTTACAGTGGTTCTCTACCTTAAAATAAGCACACGCACTCATCATACTCCCTCCTAGCTCCTGCCCATCCCTCCTCTGCCCTTTCAAAGAATTGTCCGCAGCCATTGTCTCCCAGGACCTTCTCAACCCTTTCCAACCAGACATCAGTCCCCAGCACTCCCAGGGATAGCCAGTGAAATTCATCATAGTCCTTCAAATCTGCCAAACCAAATGGTCAATTCTCTGTTCTTATCTGGCCTTATCTTGCTGGAGCGTGCAACAAGTTGACCATTAGCTCCTTTTTGAAACACTGTGTCCTGGCTTCCATGACACACTAACTCTTGCTGGACCTCCAAATGTTCAAAGACCCCAGGGCTGGGTCCTAGATCCTCCATTCTCTGTATTTTCTTCCTAGGCAATATCATTTAATCCCACACCTCCAAACACTACTTACAACTGGTGATTTCTGAATTTATGTGTCTAGCCCTGACCTCTTCTCTGAGCTCCAGGCTCAAATCCCGTGGCTTAGTAAATATCTCCATTTGGATCTCTGAGGGGCATCTCTAGTCATGCCCCAAATGAAATTCTTGAGTCACCCTCCCCACACCTGTTGCCCATCCCACACATACACAGTGTTCTCTGACTGTGTAAATGACACCACCACCTATCCAGGGGCTTGAGTCCAGCACCTGCAGTCAATACTTTCCCAACTCCCACGTGCAAACCATCTGCAAGCCCAGGGGGGCTCTACCACCAAGTATATCTCAAGTCCACTCGCCTCTTTCTTTCTCCCTTCCTATCTCCCTGATCCATTCTCTCTCACTTAAACTGACACAGTAGCCTCTCAGCTTTTCCTGTCCAGCAGCCAGAGGATCTTTTTACGATATAAATCTAATAATAGCGCCAGCTTAAAGCCTTCCAATGCCTTTTCATTGAACTTGGAACAAAATACAAACGGCATAGAGACTTGGTGCCCTGTTGGGCACCTCCAGCCCCTCCAGCCCAGCCTTCTGCTGCTCTCTCTTGCCCTCACTGAGGTTATGCAGGCCTCGGGCTTCCTGTTCCTGGACCCAGCTCCGTCTGCTGGGAATGCTGCACGCAAAACTCACACTGCTGACTCCTTGTCTTTCAGGCCTCCCCTCAAATGTCATCTCGGAGGAACGGTATGGCCTGAACCCCAGCCCGAGTCGTCTTCTGCAGCGCCATCCTGCTTTGCTTTCTTCCCAGCACGTACCTCTGGAATGATCCAATTTCTTACTAACTGTCTTGGCCCCCTTGAATGGATGGCCCAGAGAGACAAGGCCTCCTTCACAGCAGATGCTCAGAATTTAACTAAATGATTTAACGAATAAATTTAGGTAAAACTAAATTTACAGTGGAGTTGTGTCTTTAGGGATTGAGGACAAATTTGAATCATTTGCTGCTTGTTTCCCAGTCAAAACTGCCCTTGTGTCAGAGGTGTGTGAACCAGGGCAACTCCATCTTGAATAGGGACTGGGTAAAATGAGGCTGAGACCTACTGGGCTGCGTTCCCAGATGGTTAAATCATTCCAAGTCACAGGATGAGATAGGAGGCTGGCACAAGATACAGGTCACGAAAACCTTGCTGATAAAACAGGTTGCAGTAAAGAAGCCAGCTAAAACCCACCAAAACCAAGACAGTGATGAGAGTGACCTCTGGTGGTCCTCACTACTACAGTACCACCAGCGCCATGACAGTTTATGGATGCCATGGCAACGTCAGGAAGTTACCCTATATGGTCTAAAAATGGGAGGCATGTATAATCCACCCCTTGTTTAGCGTATAATCAAGAAATAACCGTAAAAATGGGCAACCAGCCACCCTCAGGGCTGCTCTGTCTATGGAGTAGCAGTTCTTTTATTTCTCTACTTTCTTAATAACCGTGCTTTCACTTTAGGGACTTGCCCTGAATTCTCTCTTGCAGGAGATCCAAGAACCCTCTCTTGAAGTTGGGGACCCCCTTCCTGTAACACTTGCAAATCTCTTTCAATTGCTTGTAAAGGACAGTAGAAAACCAACAACAAAAATGAAGTCCAGATGCGGTGGCTTATGCCTGTAATCCTAGCACTTTGGGAGGCCAAGGTGGGTGGATCACCTGAGGTCGAGAGTTCGAGACCAGCTGGCCAACATGGCAAAAACCTGTCTCTACTAAAAATACGAAAATTAGCTGGGCGTGATGGCGGTCACCTGTAGTCCCAGCTACTTGGGAGGCTGAGGCAGGAGAATCGCTTGAAGCTGGGAGGCAGAGGTTGCAGTGAGGCGAGATCACGCCACTGCACTCCAGCCTGGGTGACAGAGCGAGACTCCATCTCAAAAATAAATAAATAAATTAAAAAAGTAAAATATCCATTTGTTGATCCATTTATTGATAAACAATTATGGAATGGTTTAGTAGAAATAGGATAGTGTTGGGCATCAGAAATATTTGCATCCTGCCCTGCTACCAACTTACTGGAAGGGCGAACAAACGACTGAGGGATTCGAATCAGAGACTGTTTTTACTGGAAAAGCCCTTCCAGGCCTTTCATGCAACCCCTTGTTTCCAGATGAGAAAACCGAGGCAGTGACTAGTGACTCACTAGTTACTAAGTCAGTAGCAGGACATCATGGAAAGAGGTGATGGGACATTTGTGTCTCTTCAGAAGAGAGCACAGCCGGCAATTACAAATAAAATGGCATCATCATTTTATTCCATTTCTAACTGCCTTTGGAATGGTGTTTTGGAAAGAACACCAATCCATTTCTAAGACTGTCCCTAGGGAACAAAATTTCTCTATCTAGAGATGTTCTAAGATATGATCATGAACTTCTCCTGCCTTTCTGGAGAAATGGGAAAAATCACACACTTTAATGGAAATAACACCCCCCAGCCTGATCATATCAATGTGTTGAACAGAGGTAGGTACAGCTTGTCTACAGCCAGAACCAGTTTGCATACAAAAACTTGCAACAAACTGACAGTTGCTGAAAGAAAGGTTATTGTTTCCCAGAGAATGTTGGTGAGTCGAGTCCTTTGCAGGTGAAATGCTGATGACAGGGTTTATCTGTGCAAGTCTTTGCCAGCTCCCCAAGAACCTTCCATTCTCTCTTCACCATAGTTTGTTCCGTTTTGATAAACTGGAATTTCAATGCATTGAAAATTTCTTGAAGGTGAGTCATCTCCTGGGGATTGGAAAGCATTTTGTTTTTGTTTTGTTTTGTTTTGTTTTCCTCTGCAGAGACTTTGGTTTCCTTCAGGGCTGACATTCAAAATACTGTTAACAACCTTCGAGTTTGGCCCCTGGTCATGACTAGCCTGACTACACAGAGGCAGAATATGAACCCTGGCTTTCTGTGACACTCAACCCAGACACTTTGGTAATGCTGTTCCATCTCCACACCACAAAAGTGCCAAGAGCCCTTGCTGAGCACCAGGAGGCAGTGGCGTTCTCTGTGTGCACACATATTCTGCACCCGTGTTTGTGTGTGTTGCAATGGGCTGCAGTAGGAAAGGGTGAGAGGGCGGACTTTCCTGGACTCTGTTCTTAGACATAATCCATCACGGGCTGTGATGGTGAATCTTATGTGTCAACTTGACTGGGCCACAGGGTGCCTGTGATATCCTGGGAGATTCAGTCAAACATTTTCCCGGGTGTGTCTGTAAGGGTGTTTTGGGAGAGATTAGCATTTGAGTGTGTAGCTTGAGTGTAGCAGATGGGCCTCCCTAGGGGGGTGGTGGGTGTCCTCCAACTCTGAAAGCCTGAACAGGAGAGAGGCTGGCTATGCCCTGAATAGGACAGAGGCTGGCTATGCCCTGAATATGCGGAGCTCCTCCTGCCTGCCTGCAGCTGGGACACGGGCTATTTCCTGCCTTAAGCCTGGAACTGAAACATCAGCTCTTCGTGAGTCTCCAGCTTGTGGACTCTGCAGGTCTTGGGACTTGTCAGCCTCCATAATCACATGAGCCAATTCCATGTTATAAATATCTCACATGCACATACACACACACACACGCGTATATTCACACACACAAATACACATGCACACACACACACACATATATTCACACACAAATACACATGCACACACACACACACCACACATACACTCACGCACACATCCACACACATGCACACACACACACATGCACATCCTATTAGTTTCCCTGGAGAACGCTGACAAATACGCAGGCTCTGAGATTATGTTTCTTTGAAGCTTATGCTATTAGACAATAGCAAGCTTTCAATGCTGGTATTTTTCAGAGTCAATTAGGTTTTCATCTCTTTTTATTAAGGAAAAAACCATGTTGCCTCTAACTTAATATTTAAATATGTTTATTTTATTTGTCATCCTTAGAATAAGACAGTTTTCCTTTATACAGAATGTTCCATAATTTGGTTTCCGCTCCCAAGGGTGGGAGTGAGTAGTGAGTGCAGGCTCTGCCCGTGGCCCTAGTCCTAGCCTGGGCGTGGCATCCCCCTGTGGTAACTGGCTCTCAGTACACTTTCATGCAGCTTTCTCTTCTGCTTTAGATGATCTCCTGTTGGAAAGAAGAGAGTTTCTTGAGGAACTGGGTATTTCATTAACTGTTCTTAGAGCCTATGTTTCAGACGCACCATGGCTCACTCCACCAGTGAACACGGGCTGTGAGGCCGGCGGGTGTGGCTGGTGGCATTAGACTCCCCTCCTTTGAGTGTCCACGCCCCACACAGACGCCTTCTTAGGGCTGCACAGGGTGGCCTTCCCCAGGTGCAGGGGGTGAGTACCAAGCGCTCCCTGTGTGCCGGGCCCTGCACTCAGCCCTCTGCAGACAGCATCTCCTTCCATCTCCTCAACACCCAGGACAGGTGCTGTGATTATCCCACTTTGAAGATGAAGAAACGGAGGCTTAGGATGTGCGGTCATTTGCCCAAGGTCTTCCCAAGGTCACACAGCTCACAGGGGCCAAGTTGGGATTGGAACCCAGGTCAGACCGGCTCCAAGCCTGTGCTCCAGCCCCACCCAGTCCCCAGCAGAGCCTGATCCTCTGGCTCCATGGGTGGGTATGGGGCTCAGGGAGCAGAATGCTTGCTTTCAGTTTCCCAGGAAGATGCTGGGTGACTGGAAGGAGAGACAGGGAAAGGCACCTCGAATGGAATGAGGCCAGTTGGTCGTCTGAGTAGGAGGTGCTGGGATGGCCCCTGGGGGTGCTCAGGGTGTGCTAGGATTCGAGAGGCCCAGAGAGGGCCAGGCTGGCATGGGCACGGGGGTGAGCCTGGCAGTGTGCAGTGTGAGGGGAGATGGGCACCGGCAGGATTGGGGAGACACCAGGGGACAGGAGGAACCGAGCCCTCAGTTGTGGAGGGAGGGGAGAGCCCCGCGGATGTGTCCGAGGCAGGAGGACGGAGGGGTCGCTGGCTGCGTCAGGCTGCCTTTGGCTCTCCTTGCGGGGCCACCATGTCCAGTGTCATTTCCCCCGCGTTCTCCCTCAAAACCCATCGACAACTCCAAGCTTGGTGGAGCTGGGCTGGTCCTCCTCCTCTTCCCCTCACGGTGGCCGGCTGTGGATCTCATTCCTGGGATGTCAGTACCAGGAGGTTGGGGACTCCTGGTTCTTCACTGTCCAATATTGCCAGGGCTCTGGAAGTCCCCACTGTCACCTCCGGGGCTTCTGTTGCCGACGGCCACAACTAGAGGTGCTGGTGACGTACGGGAGCTTCATCAGTGCAGAGGCCCCTGTCTTTTGCTGTCTGTGTTATAGGAGAATTTGTGAGTCTCCCTGCAGAACAGTCAGATCCCAGGGAAATGGAACCTTGACAAGGTCAATCATGAAATTGTATCTAAAGCAGCAGAGGTTGTCCTGGACAGCGGCACAGTCTGGGAAATTGGCCGTAGCTTGAACGACCGCTCACTGCCCTTTCTACACTGCGTGTGTTGGCCTGGTCCCTGCTGCTGGGGGCACGAGCAGACCTTGTGGCCTGGGGTTTCATGGTCCTGGGACTTACATTGGCCTGGCAAAGTCTGAACATGGGGGGCTGGGGGCCCCACTTCAGAGAAGCTCCTGGCCTGTGCTCGATGACAACTAGTGCAGCAGGGAGGTCTCCAGAGACGCTTCCCGGGACCGTCCTCATCGGCATTTTAACAAAGGACAAGCTGGCCGGCTTCCCACGCTTGTGGACAGTGAGGGGCTGGGAGCAGCAGCCGACAGGCTGGATGGGAAAGTCAGAACCCCAATGCCTTAAGAGGGGACAGGGAGGCCCACCTAACCATCCTCTAGCGGGTGAGCTCCCAGGCAGGGCTGTCTGTTTTATGTGAGAAGCCCCAGAGCCTAGGACAGTGCCTGGCACGTGGTGGGTGCTTGGGAAGCACCAGTGGAGGTGAGTGAAGGTGACAGGGTCTCAACGTCTGGCTCTGTGCTCAGGCTATGAAAAGCCAGCCGTGTGGCTGAGCAATGGCTCATTTGCCAAAGTCTTTGGTGTTCACAGACAGCAACTCGGGATGCGTGGTGTGACGCGCTCCAGATGGGGGGTCTCAGGCTGCGTGGACGGGCAAGTGCTGCAGGGTATGGGGGGAGGGTCTGGGCACACTGGGCTACCATGTGACTTAGGGATACTGGGAGGACAAGAGGGCTGTCAGCCTCACCCAGGACTGGCTCCCAGGTGTTCTGGAAAGCTCCGAGGAGAAGCCTGGGGCCAGGGGCAGAAGCCACAGGATCTGCATGGCCAACTCTTAGCAGGTGGACAGTGGTGGAGCTGTGTGAACAGGGAGTGAAGAAGGGCTGGACTGGGGGACCCCACCCCACGAGAGGGTGGGGGGCCTCCTGGCAGGGGTGTGGGGGCCCTTCCTGGGCCTGTCATGGGGGAGCAGGCTCCTGTCATCGCGTGGTTGAGACCCTTGAGTAGGTGGGTGGTGGCAGCCTTGTGAGTCCTGATTATTCCTGGGCTGAGAAGAGAGAGCGTACTCTCATTGACGTGGGCCGCGACTCCTTGAATTTGGACTTGTTGGGACAGGTGAATGTCTGGACGGGGCTCCTGTGGAGCTCAGGTGGGTCCACTTGGGGGCTGGGCTCACTTGCTCTTCCTGGAGCTGCTCAGAGACACACGTGTCCGCTGAGTGGGAAAAGAAATCCCCCAGCAGCAACCATTCTGGCACTTATCTGTCATCAGCAGGGTCTCACGTTCTGTTTACCTAAAGCTCTCGGAAGAGTGTCAGTGACCTTTTCCAGAGCTGCAAGGCTTTCGATCTCACACATTGTTTCTGTCTCCTCTTCGGTGGGAAAAATTAAGGGCAATGATCAAGATTTGACAAAAAATGATGACTTAACTCTAAGCTCTTGTTTTTCCTTCCAGCCAGGCCATGGGGCTCTAGACCCCAGGCCATTAGCTTCGACCCTGCCCAGTCCCAGAGAGCCACCGTAAACCTCATTCCACGCCCCATCAGCTCCGACAGATGCCGAGAGAATTGGTTGGATCTGAGAGTGTAGACCTACCACCCTCTGTCTCTTCACTAGCAAGTGAAGTCACTCCTGTGTGCCGCTTTTCCTTTATCTTCTGAGACCATTCTTGGAACGTCCATTAGAATATGGTTGATATCATTAAGAAGCCAAATATAAAAGACTATGCCAAAAAAGAGCAAGCATCAGAACAAGGAGAAATCACATGATAGGTTCCGTCTTCCCTCATCGTCATGTCTGCAGATTTTCTGTTGTGTAAGGAAGCTAGCCTAGCCCCAGGAGCAGAGCCAGTGAGTGTCTGCAGGTTTTCCGTTGTGTAAGGAAGCTAGCCCAGCGGTGGGGTGGAGGGGGTCAGTGTCCACAGGGTTTTCCCTGCTGTGACAACTAAGAGTTTTTCATTCCTTTGAGCCCCACTTTGAAACCTCTCTGCCTCATAACTGCAGGGTGTGGGGCCCAGGGCCGGTTCTGCAGAGCCTGCACTGTCTCTCTTTGGAGCAGTCAGCAGTGGAGCTCGGGCTGGCCCTAAACAATGAGGACCAGGATCCTTGGGATGGCCCTACCTGTGGAATAAATAGATACAAAACCCACCGCTGGGAGCCAGGCCTCATGCCTGGTGTTTGTCAGGTGCGTCTGTTTGAAGAGGAGGAGTGGGATTCTGGAAGGGGCGGCCCGGCCAAGGAAACGCCCTGCCTGTGATGCCGGGAGCATTGGGATTTGCATCCACTCCTGCATAACTGGGGCATTCCTCGAATCGAGGGTGGAGAGAAGCAAAGTGGACACCAGCCTGGCGGCCTGACCCTTCATGGAGCCTGGAACACCGCCCAGAGAGGCTTCCAAGGGCTGGACAGGCCATAGGGAGTGGTGAGCACTGGGCCGTTCTGACCATGCAAACAGCAACTCCTGTGGTCCCACCTGCTGCACTGTCCCCACGGGAAGTACTCTGATGGGAAGCTATGATGGGTGCTCCTGGGAAGGCCGCCCCCAGCATGGTGGGCCTGGGCCTAAGGATGTGAGGCCTCTGCCATGTGTCCCCATATGTAAGAGGGGTAAGTGACACCACCAGCCTTGTTCCTGCCCAGGGCCCTCAGCCTGCTTGTCCCCTGGTGACTGTGAGGGTAGAGGAGCCCACCTCAACCAAATATTTGGACAAACAAAAAGTCTGAATATTCATAGAGCCACTTAACGTCTTAAATGTGCTATCAGTTGCCCACTGAGCAGCTATTGCAGACTGGTGGCTTTCTGAGATGCCATGTGATACGGTTTGGCTGTGTCCCCACCTAAACCTCATCTTGAATTGTAGTTCCCATAATCCCCACATGTCATGGGAGGGACCCAGTGGGAGGCAGTTGAGTCACAGGAGCAACCGCCATGTTACCCTCATGCTGCTGTTCTCGTGAGAGTGAGTGAGTTCTCATGAGATCTGACGGTTTTATAACGGGCTTCTGCCCCTTTTGCTCAGCACTTCTCCTTCCTGCAATCATGTGAAGAAGGATGTGTTTGCTTCCCCTTCTGCCATAATTGTAAGTTTCCTGAGGCCTCCCCAGCCCTGTAGAACTGTGAGTCAGTTGAACCTCTTTCTTTTATAAATTACCCAGTCTTGGGTATGTCCTTATAGCAGCATGAGAACAGACTAATACACCATGTCACCGAGTATCTGTTCCCACCGCAGACCCTACGTGGGGACGCTCCTCTCCAATCTCCCCTGCCCTCCCTTTGCTTGGCATCTCTAGGCACCATGCCTTCCCTCTCCCCAGTCTACCAGGCTGTCATGTTAGCCTCTGTGTGTCCTCACGTCCTCTTCTAGACTGGCCCTCCCCATTACCCCAAACTCATCACTTACCTTTCTTTTCTCTCAGTCCCTAATGCAGCTTGGCTTGGTGGTTAGGAGCAAAACGATTCAATTAAATTGATTCATTTACACTAGAGTGTGGCTTTTGGGGCCCAAAGGAGTCTGGTGCTTCCCAAGCTCAGGAGTTGTGTAGGGAGGGAGGCTCCACCTGGAGGCCTTGAAGTGGCCTCTAGGGCTGAGCAGAGGGGGCAGCAACGACATGGTGGAGGCTCAGGACGGCGTGGGCTGACTTCCTGGGCTGCCGTCATGCCCGCCATGCCCTCAGAGGGTGGCTGTGGCCCTGGGGCCCTGGAGGGCTCTTTCTCTGTGGCTTCTCTGACAGCCAGGTGTGCCTTATGCTGTCCCCTCTTCCCCCACCGCTTCCCCAGACTCAGACCTTCCCCCTTGCCCCCATCTTAGCCTCGGCCTCAGGGCCTCAGTCTGTTCTTATTTCCTCTCATTCCTTCAGTGCGTTCATGGGTCTGACGCACAGAGCTGCATCCTGAGGTCCCTCCTGTAGACCTCGCCTGCCACGGGGCCCACTGCCAAGAAGATGCCAGGTGATATTTAACCCATAACCATCAGGCAATTTGCACAAGCCAATGAGTGGGAAAAATTCTGAGATATTAGGAATGTTAGGTTTAAATAGAATCTTACTCTTGCGTAAGCCCGGAAAATCTCCAGTTCAATCCTTCCCGGCTCCAGAGGCTGGCTTACTGGGGGACTGTTTGGGGAATGGGTTGGGATGCAGATTCCTGGGCCCCAACAGAGATGCTTGACCCAGGGATGTGTATTTAATAAGCTCTCCTCCCTAGTGCCTGGAGCATGATTAGGCTCGGGAGCTGTGACCTGGTCCTGAGGGTGGGGTATACCACAGACATCCTGCACATGTGTTCTGGGCAGGTGTCCTTTCTGGATTTGAATCTCTAGGGTAAAGAGGAGAGCTTTCACACCCTGTGGATTCTAAGTGCCTCACCCTCTGAGCCTTTGCACACTTGTATTTTTCACAGCACACTCATCTGTCAGAGGGAGGCTTTTCCTTACTCCTGAGGGAACCCTCCAGGGGCACTCTGGCTTTCTCTGCGCCTGCCCCAGGGAGGAGAAGTGACAGAGCTGAAGCTTTGGGAGAGGGGGCAAGGCATTGTGGCAGCACCTGCCTCCCTGTCTTGACATCTCTCTGCCCATGAGACATTTCTGCTGTGCTTCTCTGGGCTGTGGTTTTTCCAGGGTTGGCCCCACAGCAGGGGGTGGGGGGTGCTGGGGGTCCCTCAGTCCTGACAGAGACCGGGAGATCTGCCCAACTGGGGGCAGCAGGCACGTTCTCCCACCAAGGGTTTATCCTCCACAAAGGAGATGTTTTTGCCTGCGTCTGCCTGCCTCCTGCCTCTTCCGTTACAGCTGGACTTGGGCAGGGGTAATTGCAAGGCTGAAATTACCATCAAAGGAAACTCTGCCTGTATTCCCAGAAGAGGGTAGCTTTTTCTGATGTTTCTGAGAAGTGCTGTTGTCATAATCCTCTTTAATATGGACTTCTTTGATTAAGAACATGGAAAAAATGGGGAAAAGTTTTCTTGATTACACAGGTATAAACGTTTTTGGCCCATGCTTTATTTTAAAACATAGGGATGGGATGCTAATACTATTTGCAAGCTCTATTTGGAAATGTGCGTTGGCAAGTGAAGGTGTAAACAGAGTCAGGTGTCCTCTGACTCCCTTGAACCAACAGTGTGGACCTTGGCAGATGGCCGGTGAACCAATCCTAGGAACTGGAATTTACATTCTGGATGCAAGATTTCAAGAGAGTGCTGAACTTTCCTGCTGCTGAATACATTTTCATGCACTGTGTGGGGATTTCTGATTCCCAGTTCTCTCCTTGGCAACTGTTGATTCAGTACTCTGGCTTGGTTCTGAATGTGCTGTTCTATTTCCTTGCATATGTCTTTGACCATGTGAAGCTGCACTTGGGGAAGGCTGTTCTTTGTGTTGGTTCATGACTCACTGTGTGGCCTTGGGCAAGTCATTTGCTAGACCTTGGTTTTACCTTCTGTCAAATGGGGTAATGATAACTGCCCTGCTCTCTCAGAAGCTGTAGGTGAGCGTGAAGTGAGAGTGTGGGCATGTGTGGGAGGAACTGTAAAGTGCTGGTTAGTGCAGGGTTCTCATGTTCTTGTGCCCTGTGTTCCTGCAGTGGCTCCCGAGGGTGAGAATGTGCTTGAACGCGCACTCCAGAGATCCCAGAGTAAAGGGAATCATCCCTGCCAGTCTAGGGTTGACTTCCTCTGTCTCGGGAAGCTGTAGAAATGGTTTTAGACGCCATATTCACATCTCCATGTGCCCTTGGCCCAGAAGTAGCTGGTCTTAATGCTCAAATAATAGGGTCATGTATTCCATACCACAGACCTCCGGGAATAAGGGCAATTAGAGGGTTAGAAAGGGGTGTGCTTGCTTTTTTCCTTACATATTGTTGTTGATAATGTTGATGCTGTACTTGGCATTTTGGTCGGTGTTGTTTTATTCAGATGCAAAATCTCCTGGACTAGAATTTCATCTTGGGAGAAGCACACAAGAACATGTTAGAGTCCACCCTGCAGGGCCGGCCCTTGTGCTCCTGTCCCCTAAGGCCATCTGTACACACAGTGAATGGGAAACAGAAACTCCAGGAACCCAGGGGATGTGGGACTTGACTTTCGAAAGAACCTTCTCTGGGTGGGCAGGCCGCTGCCTCCCTCAATAATTTAAGAAAAACTGAGACCATTTGGACGTTTTGGACACTGAACATTGCCCCCCAAAGGTACAAGGCTGGACGCTTGGCCCACACGTGGTCCTAAGTCTCCTTCCTGCCCTGGGTCCCTCTGTCCCATCTCTGAGGCTCTCCCAAAGCTGCCCTCCGTGTGTGAGTGAGCGTCGCTCCTGATCTCTGTGTCAACGCAGCCTCATTTTCTTCTTTTACGTCCCTATGGGTCCTTCTAGGGAGCTTTTACCATGAGAGCCCTGAGCTTCGTGTCTGACAGACCCAGAAAAAACACACGAGCTCTGCTCCCACCAGAATGTGATCTTGGACAAGCGTCCTCCCGGCCCTGAGCTTCGGTTTCCTGTCTGTAAAACGGGAGTGTGTGTTTGCCTGTGGGCTTTCCTGAGGGTCCAGTAAAGCAGTGTATGCAGAAGGCGCTCGGCATGGAGCCTGGGCCATGGCCAGCTGCTGCGGCAACTGAGAGTCACCGCTGTCTCTGCAGCACAGTCAGCAGGCCAGGCTGCAGCGCTGGGCTGGGCAGTGGGTCCTGGTTTGCTGGGGCCCTCTGGGTTTAGCCCGGAAAGTCCCTCAATGAGGAGCTCCTTAGCCCCAGGCAAAGCGGGCGTCTGGTCACCCCAGGACCAGCTCATGCGGAATTTGAGGGTAAAGGGGAAGAGGCTGAAAATGCCACTGGAAATGAAGATGCCAGCAATACCCCCGAGAAAAATGCTTCGTCCTAGGCTCTCGGTGTCTCGCCCAGCAGCTGTGCTCTCCCTCTTCCTCGCTCACAGAGCTGGGTTTTGGCAATGTACGCCCCCAGTGAGGCCCCCTGTGGCCGGGTGGGCTACAGCCCTGTAAGGTAGGAGGAATCTACCAGCTCTGCGAGGAGTTCGCTCCTCCTGATAAAAAGGGAACCAGTGTCCAGGCCTGCACCCCCGCCTGCTGCCCTGGGAGTGGACGAGGTGCCTGGCACTGTGGACACCATCCTTGATCATGAGGCACGAGCTTGAGGAATCAGGAAAATTGCCCAACAGTTGGTCTGCTCAAACGTGTGAGCTGTTTGCACTCAGCCAAGCCTTAAAGTAACAGAACCAGGAAGGAACCATCTATACAGATTCCAGGTACGCCTTTGGAGTGGCCCATATGTTTGGGAAAATTTGGACTGGACGAGGTCTCATTAATAGTAAAGGTTAAGGCCTTGTTCGCAAGTTGCTGATCACTCAAGTATTGAATAATCTTCAGTTGCCAGAAGAAATAGCTATTGTCCATGTTCCCAGACACGAGAAAAGCCTTTCTTTCTTTTGAAAGTCAAGGAAATAACCGAGCAGATCAGGTAGCCAAGCAGGCTGCTGTGTCTTCTGAAATGTGTATTTTTCACTTAACTCCCTGTCTCCCTCGTCTTACAGTAATCCCCATTTTCTCTTCCACTGAAAAAGAAAAACTAATAAAAATAGGCGCTAAAGAGAATTCGGAAGGAAAATGCGTACTGCCAGACCAGAGAGAAATGCTGAATAAACCCCTTATGAGGGAAGTCTCACCCCAACTACATCAGGGGATCCACTGGGGGCCCCAGGCCATGTGTGATGCAGTTCTCAGAGTTTATGGTTGTGTAGGGACTTTGTATGTCTGCAAAGGGACAGAGATGGGGGAGAAATTAAAATATGGACTGGGTATTAGCTGCTATAAGGATTTTCGTTAATTTTGTTAGTGTGATTATGTCATTGTGGATACATTAAAAACAGTGCTTTAATCGGTTAGCAAGAAAACATTTTACATGAAGTGATAAGACACTTGGGGCAGTGCTGAATTATTCCTGGTAACGACAAAAGTGTGTGTGTGTGTGTGTAGAAAAAGCAAGATGGAAAAACGTGCACAATTATTGAAACTGAAGGATGAATATGTGGGTGTTCATGGTATTCTTCCTTGACTTCCTGCAAGTTAGAACATTTCCATAAAGTAACAAAAAGTTAAAATATATAATGTATGTATGGAGTTCTGAAATTATAAAGGGCTTCAAATACAGAAAAACTTCTTAAATTCCTCCATTGCCCAAGGAATAAATGTCCAATGGTAAAAAATTCAGGGAGATAGGGAAGGATGATGTCTTCGTCTATTTGTTCTGCTATAACAAAATACCCGAGACTGGGTAAATTAAAAAGGACGTAATACTTCTGGAGGCTGGGAAGTCCAAGATCAAGCCAGTGGCTTGTTTGGTGTCTTGCAAAGGCTTCTCTAAGCATCCATGATGGCGCCTTGTTGCTGAGTCCTCTGGAGAGGAGGAACCCTGTGTCCTCACATGGTGAAAGGCAAGAGAGCCAAATGCTGCACAAAGCCTCTTTCATAAGGGCCTTAATCCCATTTATGAGGGAGCACCCTTTTGACCAATCACCTCTTAAAGGTCCCACCTCTTAATGTTATCACTATCAGTTTCAATACCTGAATTTTTGAGGGGACACATTCAAACCACAGCAGAGAAGGACTCATGGGAGAAGAGACTATCACCTGCCTGATTCAGACCCATGGTTTTCTGTTTGCCCAACCATCTACTTGGGACTCTACCTGAATTCATTCTTATTGGCCAGGTCTTCACTTCTTGCCAGCAGCACAGCAGGAGGACAAAGCAGAGGGTCTCGTCTCCTTGGCTCACTGCCATGCTTCCTCCAGCTGAGGGAGAAAGACCTTATAAAAGTCTTAAGCTTCCTGGCCTTGGTCTCCAGGACAGTGTGGAATGTCAGGACCTGTGACATCATGACCAGGAAGGGAGCTGCTGACATCTTGCCTGGGGTGAGCAGAGTTTCTATCCAGTCTATGACTGGGTAGGAGGGAGGAGGTTGGTGGGAGTCTTGAGGTAACAGAAATCCTCTCTCCCATTGCTTTTTATGGTGACTTCCTCTATCCTGAGGACTCTGAGGACTGAAGGGGTAGGCACTAATTAGAACTCTAAGTGCCAGTAGCCAAAAGCCAACAAAATCTGCTCGCATGGAAGGATGCTGGAGAGGTCGTTGAGTTACAGAGCAAGTGCCAGAACTGACAGACCCAGATGGTCTAATCACCTCTAAAAGGCCCCTTGAGGAACAGAGCCTTGAAGAACAGAGGCCTGTGGCCCCATGTCCCCTTCCACTCTCTCCCACCCTCAAAGTTCCAGGGTGGTGAAGAATAGGAGACAGATGACCCAGGTTTCAGCATCCTTTCCCCCAAACCTTCTTTCTCAGCATCTGCCCCAATCTCTCCCTGGCAGTGAGACTTATTTCCATGTTATCATCCTCCCAGCTCGATTTCCTAGGCTTTCTAGAGCTTTCTCCATCAGCGCAGTGACAAAAGCCCAAAGGAGTCACTCTGGTTGACTCCGCTGGATCCTATCTCACCCCAGACTGACTCCTATGTCCAGGACTCAGAGCAGGGCACCTGGTTTAGACTGGGCCAGGAGTGGGGTCCCAGGTGAACAGCCCTCAAATCTCAGCTCCGTGGTAGAGAAGGACAAAGAAGTGGTCCTGAACGTACAACAGTGCCTCCTGAGACCAGATCAGGACCCTAAGGATGGCTTGACCACCAGGGATCTTTGACTCTATTTTTTTATTGCTGATATGGGGGTATGAAAAGACTTTCCCACTTTAAACATTATTTTTCACCTTGAAATTCTTGTTTGATTCAATTTCAATTAGCTGGGCTTTATGTTTTATTATTACATTTTCATTTACCTTAAAATGAGCTCATGGATATTATAATCTGTGACTTCACTGATGCTTGAGGATTCAGGTCTGTTGAGTTTATATTCTAACAACGAAATGATTGGGAATGATACGCTTGGCTCAGGCTGTCTTTTCCTCAGAATTTCTTAAAAATAATATTTTATTTTTTGGAGTCGTTTTAGGTTAACAGAAAAATTGAGCAAGAAGTTTCCATATACCTCCTTATAAATTTTAGAGAAATACTGAATGTTGCTGTGGAGAAGTCTGAGGCCAATGTGATTACCATTCTCTGCTGTGTGAGATTTACTTTGCTGTTTGAACACATGAAGTATTATTTCCTTATCTTGAAGTTCAGTAGCATAATCAGGATTTATCTTGATGTTTTTATTCCCCATTAAGTTTCACAGAAAAAAAGGTATGTTTGATATGCAAATGTAAACTTTTAGTTTCAAGAACTTCTCTTATCTTAATCTTTGCGTGTACCATCAGGTATCTGTTTGGTTCTTGACTCAGGGACACTGATTTTTCTTATATTGGACTTTCTTTGTCTGTCTTCAATGTCTAATAGCTTTTCACTGACTAATGTTACTCCTTTGTCTTTTTCACTTCTATTCATCTTGTTTTTGTCCATGCAAGTCATTTAATTTCTAGAAATACCTATATTATTTCTTGTTTCTATTATCTCTATTGTAATATTGTTAGATCCTCAATTTAATTATGCCCCTCTATATCAATTCTATTGTGTTTTGTTCATCTTTGGGCTTTTTTGTAATGTGTCAGTTTTTCCATCCCATGAAGAATTGAGAGGACTTTCCTCTGTCTTTTGCATTGTGTTTCCTCTGTGTTGTTGTTTTGGTTGGCCTTTTGCCTGGTATTCTTTTTCTTTGATTGCTGTTGTTTTAATAAGTTTGTGCTATTCCGTGTATTTCTTTTCACTTTGCTTGTATTTGGGCATGTCTTTCAGATGTTATTATGATAAACAGTGAATGACTATTTGGTCCCCTTCCAATCGTCTTTAAGTCATATTTGTTTTCTCCTCACATTCCCGTACCCTATTCTAAGCAAGAGTTTGAGGACTGGGTTGTGTAGGCTGCCTCATTTTCTACGGCCTAAAGAAATAGAGTTGGGGAAAGAGGGTGGAACAAAGAAGGTGCTGTAATAATGTCACATTTTTTGAATTTCTAAGTTCACAGAACAAATTTCTGCTCCTGAAAAACGTGATAAGAAAAAATAGAGGGTTTCAAACCACTGGGAAGAGATGAGATCATTAGACCGTTCGTCTTTATGTAACCAGACTCCTCAGTTACAGATCATTTTCAAAGCACATTTGCACTTGTTTTTTTCTTATGAAAATATCCTGTATATCCTTAATTTGGCAATATAAATGTGACCAATTGTTTTAAAAACAGAAGTGATGCTGGCTATTAAAATGTAAACTGTTTTCTAAATGAAAAACTTAAAGGAATGTAATTAGAGAAGTATAAACAGTGGTTAATATGCTGCTTCTTGAAAAGACATATTACAACTTACAATCTTTCTTTATAAGTGTATGTCATTACTGTTTAATCAGGCATGTGAAAGTATTCAGCTGTTAAGCAATCCTATTAGCTGGGAAATTGCATTATTATTTGCTGGTCTGTTTATGTTACATTGTTGTTGGCACTCTAAGTTTCTCTTTTTTCTGCAAGCTTTTCTTACTCTAGTCTCTGTAATCTGTATAATTGTCTTTTTTTAACTTTTATCTTTAGAAAATATTGAATAGAGATACTGGGAGTGATTAACTGTGTCAGAATCACAAAGTTCTAGTGCTTTTCAGATTAATCCTAGAGACATTATGTTGCTGTTTTAAAAGACAGAAGGACCTAGATCCATCATGGAGGGCCACAGTTGGGTTGTGGCCAATGGTCCTTCCTGCCTAGGGAGAATCCACAAACGGTGTCTAGGAAGACCTGCTGTTGACTAGACCAAGGCCACTTCAGTGCATGACATCTTCTTGGACTCATCAACCTTGACCTCAATGGTCAGAGATCTCTCTACTAGTAATTCTAAGTGTTGGCGACAAAAATGAAGAGAGCAAAATAGAGAATGCTTTCTATTCTGGGGAAGCAACAGTAGAAGATTTGCCTGAGTAAGAAAATCTCCTAAAAGCTTTCTGTGTCCATCTAAACATTCATACATTCATACATACTTCATTCCTTTGTTCATTCATTTATTTTCCTTGTCTTCTCATAGAATATGTTTTCTGAGATCAGATTACTATGTTGCTGTTACAGGAAATCAGATTGATTTTAAATTTCTATATGCAATAAAATAAAAGCCTTTGACATCTCCCTTTTATTCTCAACAGTTAATAAGTTTAGAAGCTCAGTGATACGGTTTGGCTGTGTCCCCACCAAAATCTCATATTGAATTCTCACGTGTTGTGGGAGGGACTCAGTGGGAGGTAATTGAATCATGGGGGCAGGTCTTTCCCATGCTGTTCTTGTGGTAGTGAATAAGTCTCATGAGATCTAATGGTTTTTACAAAGGGGCATTTCCCTGCATGAGCTCTCTCTCTTTGCCTGTCACCAGCCATGTAAGACAGGACTTGCTCCTCCTTGCCTTCCACCATGCTTGTGAGGCCTCCCCAGCCACGTGGAACTGTGAGTCCATTAAACCTCTTTTTCTGTATAAATTACCCAGCTCTGGTATGTCTTTATCAGTAGCATGAAAATGGACTCATACACTCAGTTTTAAAACAAGTTACATGAAGTTGCAGAGCTCTTTAAGAAAGCCGTGACTTGCCCAGACAAATCAGTACTGGTGTGTTAACTGAACTCAATTTGGTTTTTCTGGGCTTTGTTTTGTATTGGCCCTTTCTTGTTAAATAAAAATAAGAAATTCAATAAAAATGTTAACAAATAGTTTTGACAAAACCGAATATAATACACAAAACATATTGTGATGCAGCTTAAAATTTAAAAAGAAAAAAAGAACAGCTTCAAGAGAATTAAGTACTAATTAAGTACTAAGAACAATCATCAGAGCTAGATACAAAACATCTAATATCTTTCGAGAAACATTACTTATGTTACCCAATTCTTCCTTACACATCTTACTGGCTAACTGAGAAAGTAATGCATTAAAATCATATTGAAATGAATTAATATGATAACTGGAGGCAATGAGAGGTAACTGAGACATAATTGCAAATGCAGAATTTTTTTTCAATTTGAAATTGAACGTTTAACAACCAATTCGGAATTTTCTATTTTTGAAAATCCAGTAGCTCTTGGAGTGAATAGACCAAATGACTCCATTTTAATAGGTCTCATCATTGATCTCTGCTTATAAAGTTTGCTTCATTGCCTTTGTGTACCTGAGACTGAAATGCAGAGCTGTTCTGGAGTCTCCAGGTAGTCCAGGATTTCAGTGCAAACTTGTCTTACACAAAGAGGTCTGAAAAAATAATCCGGCTGCTATGATTTGAATGTCCTCTCCAAAACTCTTGTTAAAGTTTAATTGTCATTGCGATGGTAGTAAGAGATGGGACCTTTAAGAGTTAATTAGGTCATGAGGGCACTGCCTTCATGAATAAGTTAATGCCATTATCATAGGAGGAAGTTTGTTATCTCAGGAATTCAGCCCCCTTTCTCTCTCTGTCTTGCACCCTGCCTCACCGTGTGATGCCTTCTGCCATGTTAGGATGTAGCAAGAAGGCCCTCACCACCTGTAGCCCCACAGTCTTGTACCTTCCAGCCTACAGGACCCTGAGACAAACAAATCTCTCTTCTTTATAAATTACCTAGTCTATGGTTCTATTATAGCAGCAAAAACAGACTAAGACACTGGCCTTTTACTCTGGATTTTGTTTCTATTGATTTTTACCAGGTACATCTAATTTCAGCTCTTGAAGATGGCTGACATGGTCATTGAACTGAAGCTTTGTGGTGAAGAAACTATTAAGCAAATGGGGAGGAAGAGCCATACAATTTCACTTTAGTGAGGAGCTAAGAACTAATTTTATTCCAAAATCAAACTCATGCCAAAAACAGGCCAATGCAATCATTTAGGGATAAAGAACCTGGAGTTTCAGGCATGAGTGGAAGGTGCTGAGGGGTCCAGAACCTGCCACTCCAAAAAAAAAAACCCTCTTTGGCATAAAGATTGTTTTGAGCTGAAGGCAATTGAGAATCAACAGATGCAGGAAAAATTCTCTACCCTTTCTTTTGTGCCTAAAAGCAATGCATAAACTTGTCTTTGTGAAAATGACATGAATTTTTCCCTCTCCTGAACCAGGATGAAGAGAGCTACCCTTATCACCACAGATGGAGAGCCAGCACCAAGATGAGTCAGTATAAAAAGACCTTACTAAAATAACCCTTAGTTTCAGTAGTTCCCTGATATATTTGCTAGTCACTTTCCCACAAGTTATCACCCCTAGAAGCCAAAACCCCTCTCCTTTGTCTAGTCACTTCTTTAAAATTTATTGCCTTTTGTTAAAATGGTATGTAATCTAAGTCTAACTGCTTCTTTGTTTTTTTTTATTTTTTTACTTCTTTTTTTTTGTGAAGCCCTTGTGCACACAGAATTAAAAATATTAATACGATTTTTATGCCTTTTCTCCTGTTAATTGACTTTTGTCAGTTTTGTTCACAGACTCCAGCCACTGAGCAAAAGAGAGTGGAGGAAATGTTTTCCAACCCTACAATGCACACTGTATCTCTGTGTAGCATACACCTCTGTATGACAATTTCCCTTGTTGTTTGCCGCAAGACACATGAGCTGCAACGCTGAATCGGGAAATAGAACTTTACTCACTTCCGTGGAGCAATTGGGGAATGAAACAACCTTGCATGCTCCTCTGAGGAGTATGCCATGAGAGCTCAGAGGCTACTATTATTGGCTGAGCATCGGTGTCAAAATCTTGATTGATGTCGAAATGCTTCTGGTCTCATCCTAGACTTGTGAGGTGTGATCTCCATAGGTCTGTTCCCATCCCTTTCCCCTCCACCACGCCCAGTCCCACATTCTTTTCTGCATGCTGTGCAGTGTGCTCTGCTGTATTGATCACCTTAACCCAGCTGTGTGCAGTCTTCCACTTGTCCTGAAAACAGCACACCCATGTAGCCTTCTTCTTTGATGATGTCTGGGTCATGTGTTGGTGTTGTGCACACTCTTATTATGATCATTTGAACTCTTATAACACATTGTTTAACACATGTGAAAACGTAAGACAAACTTGCAGGTTTCAGTCATTTAAAGATAAACCACGATATAAATGTTCATATCTATTCAATATATTTAAGATAAGCACTTCAAATTCTCATTTAAATATCTTAATCTTGCTTCATCTGTAAAGTCATAACTTTATTAGTTAAAATGCTTATTTGGATAATTTCAGACTTTCACAAAGATTGTGAAAATTGTACAAAGATTTTCTAAATGCTCTTCACTTACATTCCCGAAATATTCCTAAATTAGCATTCTCTCTCTTCCTCCTCTCCTCTCTCTCTCTCCTCTCCTCTCTTGTCTGTCCTCTCTCTCTCTCTCTCAAGGTTCTACAATTACTGATCCTGACACTTAGGATGTGAGTTTAGGTAGAGCTTTGGGAAGTTCAAGATCGCTCATCATTTTATTTGGTAATGTCTTTTGCTCAAGTGACACCTTTTACTTCAACTGCTATTGTTTGCCTCGCTAGTTTCAATTGTGGGATTTTTCAAAAATGCATCATGATTGATAGAGTTAAAATTAATCTTTCCTGACATAAAGCATATTGTGTTCACTGCTGTGGGCCTGCTATGTTTAGTATTGCAATGCCAGTGGGTTTATATCACCTACCAGTTTATCTTGTTATAACTCATCTGACTGCTTTATCTCTGTGAGGTAGCTGTTTAGAGCTTGGGTTCTGAAGTCAGAAGATTTGAATCTGACTCTTGGCTTTAGTTCCTGAATCCTGGACAAATACCTTCACCTCCCTGGGCCTTCCCTTCCACATCTTCCAGATGCGCATATGGTAGTGCTTATCTCATAGGATTTTGTGTATGTGTGAGGATTGAGTCAGACAAATAGGAAGTGTTCAGTATGTTGTCCATTGTTGCATTAATCTAAAAAGAACATTGGATAAAATTTGAATATCTTCTGTGCCTAAAATGTCTATAGCCTTTCTCTTATTTATTTGCAATTCTCTGCTGTTTGAGTTTCTGATAGGCTCTACATTTCTAAGCTTTTATTTAGTCTTGATTAATTTTAGTGAAGTTTTTCTTCAATTTACTCAAAATAATGTATTTACCATAGGAAGTTAGTAGTTAAAGATAATTGCTATGTTTGATCTTTACATAATTAAAACTTGAGAATTTTATCCTTTCAGTTCCTATGTAGGTTAGTTGTTCCTCAATATGGCTAATGTGGGTGGTATCTTGGATTGAAATATCTTATTTCCTCAAGTGTACAATCCATTTTAAATAGCAATTTGTGTGGTTGGTAACCATTAACTTGATAGAAACGTTAGGTCTGAATCTGTCTCTACAAAATTCATGTGTTGGAACTTAATTTCCAGTGGGGTAGTGTATTAACTCATTTTCATACTGCTGTGAGGAAATACCCAAGACTGGGTAATTTATAAAGAAAAAGAGGTTTAATGGACTCACAGTTCCACATTGCTGGGGAGGCCTCACAACCATTGTGGAATGTAAAGGAGGAGCAAAGGCACATCTTACATGGTGGCAGGCAAGCGAGTGTGTGGAGGGGAACTGCCCTTTATAAAACCATCAGATCTCATGAGACTTATTCACTATCACAAGAACAGCATGGGAAAAATTCACCCCTATGATTGAATTACCTCCCACCCGGTCCCTCCCATGACACGTGGGGATTATGGGAGCTAAAATTCAAGGCAAGATTTGGGTAGGGACACAGCAAAAACATATCAGGTAGTATTAAGAGGTGGGGTCTTTAGGAGGTGATTAAGTCATGAGCATGGAGCGCTTAAAAATGGAATTAGTGACCTTACAAAAGATGTGTGAGGGAGCTGTTTGCTGCTTTCACCTCTTCTGCCAGGTGAGGATGCAGCAACAGGAAAACATGTTGGAAGCAGAGAGCAGTCCTCACCAGATACTGAATCTGCCAAAACCTTGACCTTGAACTTCCCAGCCTCCAGAACTGTTCAAAATAAATTTCTGTTCTTTCTAAATTACCCAGTCTGTGGCATTCCGTTATAGCAGCAGGAGTGGACTAAGATAATTTTATTGAACATCTATCTAAAGAAATGCTACTTCCTTTACTCAAAAATAAAACATGAAGTTTCTGCAGGTCAGGAGGGCCTCTTAGACCAAGTCATTGGTCTGACCATGAGATTCAACTTCCAGGATCCTTTTCCGAGTCTTGCTTCTCTCTCTCTGCTAGATTTAAGCACTCCTGTTCACCATGGAGTCACTATGTTTAAGTAGAGCCCTGCAGCTCTCACACTGCGTGTCTGTTTGGATGCTCTTGGGGGCCTTGCAGGAGTTTTAATGTGGACTGATGTGGGCATAAGGATTCTCAGAGCCCCATGGTATGTTTGCTGTGCAGTGAAACTTGAAGACCATGGCCTACTCAACCTCTGATTCTCTGCAGCAACCCCCAGGGTCACGTGGGGACCTGCAAAGTTTGTTCTAAAATTGAGGTGATGAGAGGGGGCTGAGTTCAGAGTGCTACCTCCTTCCACACCAGCTCTACACACTCATCTCCCCTCCACACTCACACTCCTCTGTGCAGTAGTGCAGGCTCCAAGAAATTCCCTTAGAAAGAACTCCACTTAACTTTGTTCTATCCAGCGTTTCCAAACTTAATATCAAATTAGTGCTGTGGTAATATGTGGGCTTATTTTATTAACACATTAAATAAGGATTAGTGGCTATTTCAAAACACCTGCAACAGCTTAACATGTGAAATATATGGTTCCTGTTAGTGACAAAGATACGGGTACCATGGTTTGTTAGTTGCATTTATAATTAAAGGAAGAGCTAAATTTCAAATAAAAATTACTGAACATAAACATGAGATTATTTTTTATCCCAAATTCACAGACCCCCTCCCAACCCCACCTTCCTGCCCCCTGCTGCCCTCTCTGTCCATGGGCCCTGGTTAAAGGAAACCCAAGTTGGAACAAGACTCGGGGCTTTTCTTTGACCTGGATTTTTGCAAACACAAGAGATGCATGGGCTGGGTATGGCGCTGGTGTGAGAGCTGCACTTTCTGTAGTGACTTGAAGCCTGAATTCACCTCGACCTCCACTTCCTCCTGCCTGGGAGCTGGTGAATGCCCGCTGGATCCATTGGAAGGGGTGCGTCTCCCTCTTGGCTGTCTCTGTCCAGAGCTGTTCCTCAGGGACTTCCTTGCATTGGGCTCCTGCCAGTCTCAGGACTTCTCGGTCTCTCTGTTGACGGCCCATCAGAGCTCATTCCACTTGTGAAGGCTTCCTCCTGTCATCCTTCTTGGAAGCTCTTTGAATACCGACCATGGCTGAGCACTGCGCTGCCTCCCTGCCCAGCTGCCACTGGGCTTGGCTGATTTTCAACCTCCACATGAAAGGGAAACTTTCAGATGGCATCTGGGCTTTGCTATTTCTGGTGTGGTGTCATTAAAAGCTGCCTCAGTCTAGCATCTGTGATTTTACTTTTTGATATAAAAAAGATATGAACTGTTAGTGCAATAGTGCAGAGAATGATATCCAACTTTTATTTTATGTATATATTTTATTTGTGTCTCATAAAGGAGTTCAGGACACAATAACCCAAAGCATGGCACTTTGACCTTTGAGAAAACAGCAGAAGCAGGAAGGTCTCTCTCATCTTCCTCTGCCCTTCTACCCTGAAGCAGGTCATGAGACCTTCATTCAAGAAGTACACACCCTATACCCAAAGAAAAGACACATGCTTATCTCTGAAGACACAGAGACACAGAGAAGAATCTGAACACACCGGCCTTACTAGGCCACCCCATGCCTCCCAGGTTACTACCGTTAGATCACGCTCCCTTTGTCCAGCCGTACTTCCCCGAGACTGTCCACTCTTCATCAAGCCTAGCATAAAAACATGTTTCCCCATTTCTTTTGGTCTTTATTTCTGAAGACACCCATGTCACATACAAATTATATTAAATACACTTGTATGCTTTCCTCTTCTTAATCTGTCTTACAGGAGCCTCAGGCATAAACCTAGCAAAGGGTGAGAAAATATGTATCTTTTTATTCCCTACATTTGTATTTATGTTGAAATGCAAAGACAGGCAAAAATAGAGGGCTATATGAATTCAGCAGGATTCTAAATTATTAATTTGGAAAGTACTTTCAAAATCTGGAGGAAAGTTTCTAATTACTTTTGGAAGGAAAGGCAGTATTATGTAAGAAAACTGCATTTTCTCTCATGCATTACCAAACTACGGAAGTCACATCTTTATGCCTTTTTGTAGCTAACATTGTTTCTGACCCCTACGAACTGACTGAAGCAAACAGATCAAGTTGATTCAGTGTTAGGTAAATAGGAGGGTGGTGAGATTTTAAGATAAACTTACCAGAGCAAGAAAGGATCAGTGCTTCAAACAGGTGCAAAAAAAGTCGGGGAAAGGTAGAATTAAGCACTCTTGTTTTCAAGTTAGAAAATGTTCACATTTGTTTCTAATGTTTACTTAAACGCTCTAATACCCTAAAAAATCGACCTCCTTGAATTTGAAGGTCAGTGAAATATAAATAATACAGTTACTGCTTTTTGGAATATCTCTGTGGATTCATTCAGCACTCTCACCATTTTATTATTTATTTATTTTGAGATGGAGTCTCGCTCTGTCACCCAGGCTGGAGTGCAGTGGTGCGATCTCGGCTCACTGCAACCTCCGCCTCCCATGTTCAAGCGATTTTCTTGCCTCAACCTCCCGAGTAGCTGAGACTACAGGCGTGTGCCACCACGCCCAGCTAATTTTTGTATTTTTAGTAGAGATGAGGTGTCACCATGTTGGCCAGGCTGGTCTGGAACTCCTGACCTCGTGATCCACCCGCCTCAGCCTCCCAAAGTGCTGGGATTACAGGTGTGAGCCACCGAGCCTGGCCACTCTTGCTATTTTATTTCTTTTATTGTTTTGCTAAGAATTTAAAAAATTTAAATGTTTACCATATAAAACATCTTACTGCCTTGGCATTTTTATACCATACATCTTAGAATATTATAATTTGTAAGTTTATCTTGTAAATTATCCTTTGTTATACAGAGAATCTGACCAACTCACCCATTCCCCTGGTCCAGTTGCCATTTTATTTTCTCTTTGGAGAAATCTCCTGGTAGCTGCCTGCATGATTGGCAAATTGAAGTTGGAATTTTTTATGGTCTGTATTAATGGATCTGATTCTTAGAAATTAATTCCCTTCCTAAGAAAAGTACCCTCTTCATTTCTGCTTTTTGCAAGGAGTCATTGGCATTTGTCCAACAGTTAATGAGAAATTATTATATAATTATATTTAACTTTTTTCTCAATTCTTTCTGTGTTTGACATAATGATGAAAAAGAAACTTGAATGGAAAATGCATCAATATAATAAAAGCATATTGCAATTATATTCTGCCTTTGGTTTTTCCCTCTGTATTTCTCACAGGTTAATTACATTCTAAAGCATACCAAGCTCTTCGTGTTTGCTGCTGGAGTGACTGTGTGTTGCCCTGCCCTTAGATGAAGCAATGCTTTCGTAACCTCTGAAGATGCCTGAATAATCTGAGGTTCTAATGGTTTACATTTTCTTATCGTTCATATGGATAAAAATATGGCTGCATTCCAACTGTCAAGATACATTTGTGTGTTGCCTGTAAAACTAGCTCTTCTGTTTAAATGAAGAGCAGATAAAAAGCATATATGCAATTAGTCTAATCTGTTCAGTGGCAAATTACAGAGCAAAGATTGTGGTAGGATAATCTTTTGGATTATTCATTCTGAGTTTAAAAATGTTTTGGCTTCTAACAGAAATCCTTTAATTATATGCTAAAGTGGTGATAACCTCATTACAATAGTTTTGCTTATTCCTCAAAGCATTTATTAGTTTACTTCTTTAAAATTTGAAAGTGACTATAAAGTTAGGAAGTAAACATTTTTGAAAAGGTCAATTAATGATTTAATAATTTGAATTGTTCTCCAAAGATTAGACATGGCAATTGAAAATAAATGTAGAAATCTCTTCCCTATGGTCATCAAAATTTTGACATGTATTCATATGCCTACTTATAAAGGAGATTGGCAGCACATAATTGATACCATCTAGCCTTTATTTACAGCAATCAAACATAAGACCTTGACATTAACATGCCCTGTGTGCATGTGTGCACATACTTATATATACACACACTCGTATATATACACCCACACGTATAACACCCATACACACACATACATATACACACATATACACACAGACACATAAACACACATATACTCTTCACAGTCTTTCTAGGTGAATCCCCCAATCTAAAATGGCCTCCCTCCACACACCATTTTCGTTTGTATTATCTCTAGCTTGCCTTTGCTTTTTTTCATTGCCCAGGAGTGCCAAATGCATCCAATTTCATCTTCATTTGTTTATGGGCTTGTCTATCTCCCCACTGGAACAGTGCCCAGGGGGATAGTGGCTGTTTCTGAATTGTTCACTGCTGTATCCTCAGTACCTAGATCAATGATGGCTCATGATAGGTGCTAAGAATTTGTTCAGTGAATAAGTGACTGTTCCCATTTGGACTTAGGCTTGTGCAGGGGAAAAAACAGACTGCTTTTCCTCTGCTCTCACCCCACAATCAACACAGAAGACTTCTATGGCCAAATGTGTGCGTTTTTCCCCCCATATACCAAGCAATCAATCTGTTCCGCAGCAGATGCCAGCTGGGAGTCCTCCAGCCCAGTCAGTGCTGAGTCTACCGGAGATAGTGTCAGACCCCACGGAGTGAAGGCTCAATCCCACAAGACTGCATCCACTTCCATTAACAATCGCAAACCCCAGGTTGTTCACCTGTCTTCTGACTGACCAGCTATAAATCAGGGATCCCGTGGCCTCCTCTTTGGGTTAATTAATTTGCCGGAGCCGCTCATAGAACTCAGGAAATCTCTTATATTTGCTAGTTTATTACAAAGGATGTTACAAAGACTACAGATGAAGAGGTGCACAGGACAGGGCATGGGAGAGGGGTGTGCCACCCTCTAGGCACCTCCACGTGTTCAGCTGTTTAGGAAAATCTCTCAAACCCTGTTCTTCCTCTCCTCTCACACCTCAGCAGCCATCAATGCAGAAGACTTCTGTGACCTAATGTGGTGGGGTTGGTTTCTTCACATAGCAAGCAGTGGACACCAGCTGGGTGCCCTCTAATTCAGTTCTAACACTATCTACTTGGAGGTGAACCTCAGATCCCACAGGTTGAGGCTCAGTCCCCAAGACAGCCCGCCTCAGACACCAGTGGCAAGTCCAGGCTCTGAAACTTCTGACTGACTGGCTATAAATTGGGGATCCCAGGACCCTCTTTGGGTTCAATTTGTTGGAGTGGCACACAGAACTCAGGGGAATACCAACTTGTGTTTACCAGTTTATTGTAAAGGATATTACAATGATACATCCATCAAGGATACAGATAATGAGATGCAGAGTGAGGTATCGGGGAGGGCACAGAACTTCCACACCCTCCGTGGGCATCATGCTCCAGGAGCCTCCCCAGGCTCAACCATCCGGAAGCTCTCTGAACCCTGTCCTCTTGAGTTTTTATGGCAGCTTCATTATGTAGGCATGATTGATTAAACCATTGGCCATTGATGATCAACATAACCTCCAGCTTCTTCCCCTCCCTGCAGATTAGGAGGTGGGACTGAAAGTCCTAGCCCGCTAATTATGCCTTTGTCTTTCTGGTGGCCAACCATACCCTGAAGCTATCAGTAAACATCAGCAAACAAAAAGACAGCACTTTGAAGTTTCCAAGGCTTTTAGGAGTTGTATGCCAGGAAAACTGGCAAAGACCAAATATATGTATTTCATAATATCATAGCTTCCTTCTCTGAATTTCTGTAAGACTTTAGCTTCACATGTGAAAATAAGTAATTCAAAATCTAAGCTACTGAAACTTTGAAATATTTTGAGCCTTAAGGAAATGTGATTATGGGATCTGAGTCATGCAAACAGGCAGCTGTAACGTAGGCAGCTGTAATCTTTATTTCTCTGATTATAGATTAGCCTTCTTCCTTACCTACAGTGTTTTGTAAAATGCTGTAAATGACTCAAGAGTGACAAGAAAGACCCCTTCCCTCTTCACTACTGATCTTTGTTATAGATTAACATCCTTCTTACCTTTCTCACACAAAGACTTTGGCTATCACGTTGCCTAAAACAAAATGTTAAATATACACTTTTAAATTGGAAACAAAAATTAGCTGTAAAGAAAAGAAAACGTGTCACATGGAGAAAAAAGCAAACTGCACTAATTAAATTTTTGCAACTAATAAACCAGCCTTGCATAGAAAATGTTATAATTCTACTAAACTTCTATGTTTTCTGCCTAATGAGAAATAAAAAATAAAATCCTAAGCCCCCCCATGTGACTAAACAGAACCCCTCTTAGCCAAGAGGACCCTTGAGAAACCTTTAAAAAAAATAGCCCTCAGCCATGACAGTATAGGATGTCAGATGGGCCTCATGATAGACCCTCCTTTGCTAAATGCCATTAGACTTTCTTTTCCTAAGGTTTAAACAAAAACCAGCCCTCTTGAAAGACTTACTTGACTGCTGATTTCAACCAATCACCTGACACTACCCCGGTTTGGTGGACAGCAACTGATCGAAATTCTTCCTGATAAGAGACCACCAACGATGGAGTGGTTCTGATCAGTTTAAAGAGACTGCACAATGAGGGCCTTCAGGTCATCTGCTTTACCTTTTGATGTATAGGATCTAATTATAATACATTTAAATGATAAGTCTCCACCCCAAAGTAAACGTGGGATACATGTTACTTTTATGTTACTCTACTACACATGCCTATGCCTCCCCTTTGTAAAATATTCAGAGGTCCTCTTATAACCTGTAGAATATGTATACCTAGCCAATCTGTTCAACGTAAGTTCCTGTCATATCCTTCCCTCCCTTGAAGTGCCTGCTTTCAGCTTCTGAAAGAGGCTATGCTTCCCAGCCTACAGGCAGCAACCCTTCATGAGAAATAAAGCTCTCCTTTCCAAATTTATGAACCTCATGATTCTTCAGATGACATTATATATAAAAGCAAAACAACTTTTAAGTTCAAAGTGCTGACCCCATTTCTCTAGTGTCTTTGTCTTCCAGATGGTCATTCCCAGCTTTTCACCTGAATAAGCTTTTTAAACTGGATTCTGATCATTTCTATTATTTCAGGCTGACACACATAATTCATCATCTCCTTCATCTTACTGCATTCATTCATTCATTTACCATGTCTTCCAGTGAGCTCCGAGAGCAGGTTCTGTGGTAGGTAAATTTGTGTTCCCTCTGGCACTCAACTCAGGAACTTGACATTGAAAGGTGCTTAAACATATTATTGAAGAAATGCATTCATCTATTCAAGTCCTGTTTCCTAAGAACATTTCAGTAAAGTCTATTCTGTAAAAATGTACATCTATAGACATGTATAGATATTTGCTTGATTATAGCTAGGAGCCAGTATTATCATTGAAGATTTGTTCTTATAGTGCATGTTCTCATAAAACCAAGTCTGGACATGATCAGTGTCTGTCCTTGGCACAATTGGAGAAAGATCTTTGCTGCCACAGTTTCCTAAATGCCTGTCTTGTTGTCCAAGCACGAGAGGGTTTCCTTTGCCACATCCTCACTTTGCACTTCCCAGAGTCAGGTTCTCTGTGTCCCTGGCGCTTAAATCATTTTAGGCTAAAGGAAAATGATAATGAAGACACACATTCTCCCTCTCATTCACTGCCTCTCTCTTTTGGTGGTTTCTGTCTTAATGGATTGATATGGTTTGGCTCTGTGTCCCCACTCAAATCTCATGTTGAATTATAATTCCCAATGCTAGGGGAAGGACATAGTGGGAGGTGATTGGATCATGGGGGCGAACTTCCCCCCTGCTGTTCTCATGATAGTGAGTGAGTTCACACCAGATCTGATGGTTAAAAGTGTGTGGCACATCCCCATTTGCTGTCTGTCTCTCTCTCCTGCCACCATGTAAAGAGGTGCTTTCGATTAAGTGAAATGAAATAATATTTACTAACTACGTCCCCTTCACCTTTTGCCATGATTGTAAGATTCCTGAGGCCTCCCAGTCATGCTTCCTGTTAAGCCTGTGGAACTGTGGGTCAGTTAAACCTCTTTTCTTCATGAATTACCCAGTCTCAGTAGTTCTTTATAGCTGTGTGAGAACAGACTAATACATGGATCTTAATCCTGGAGATGGACTCTTAAGCATTGTCTTTTTTGGGACGGCACTGGAATAAAAATTTTCAGATTTACATGAGCCAAGAGAAGAGAGCAATGCTCTGAATTGTCCTTGGGGAAACAATGGGGAAGACAAAGTCTGTGGCACCCTGCAGCTCACCCCATAAGCTGTTGGCCTGCTGTAAAGACATGTAGGGTGTTAATTGCTTATATGACAAAACAAATTTTGATAAATTTGATGAGAATTTTATGTCTTGTGCTGTTTTCTAGGATGCACATGGGGAAGATGGACATTTTTGTAATTTTAATAAAGTTCTGTAGGATGATGCACTGTGTAGCTAAAGGTGGTTGTTGTTGTGATCTCATGTTATGGTTCCAGATTTCCAGGTAGTAATTTAAGTGTAGCGTAACATAATGGTGCCAGCCATTCATTTTATGTTAAGTGTGCTTTTCCCACTCTCATACCACAAAGGCAATGTTAAATAATTACAGAGAATTGATTATGAGGCCAAGAAAATGAAAGGCTACTTTTGAGTGATGCTTTAATACAACTTTAAGGTTAAATGTGAAGGAAACAGATAGACTTCTAGATTCATTCAGAGCACAAGGCCCTGTTATTCCTAAAATCACTGAGTTAATAATCTCAACTTGGGAAGACTGATTTGCTGTTAAAGATCATGCAAAGAGTGAGGCTAGTGAATATTAGTGATTCTAGAAGAGTGATTCTCAAATATTTTATGAAGTTGCAGCTAACAAAATTGTTAAGGAGAGACCTGAGTAGACAGACTCCTGAGTGTAACACTTAGTACCCTGAAAATTTAAGATTTGGACTCCATTTTATGAACATTTTAATCCACGTGATCACTGTTTTGATTGCAATGTCTATATAATTGAGCCTGGTCTTAATGTTTCCTTAAATATTCACCATTAGAAGTAGTCTTCTGTGAAAAAAAAAAAAAAAAAGGATCTCTTTTAGTTGGCTGATCTTGGCTTGCTCATTTTAATACTAGGAAAATGATGTTAATTTTTTTAAAAAAGACTTAATGGTGCCATGATTAAGGGTGATGGTTACTGGCGCCTAAAAAAAAACTTCCCTCCCCAATTTTATGATATTTGTGCATTTTAGAAATTTTTGAATATCTATTGAGGAAAGCATTGAGCATATCACAGATAACCTCTGTTGATATTTTTACATAAACCTTTCTTTTTACTGTGCTTATGACATTTTTAATAAGATCACATTGTGCAAAGTAAATATGGAGTCCTTTGTAATCTGCATTATTTTAAAATTGAAGTATTAAAGATTATTCCATTCCACTTAATATTATTTTTCTGCATCAGGCATTTGAACATGTGGTCTGTGACCCCACATAAAGAGGTGATGGCAGTGATGCCACCGCCCATCAGGAAGGCAGCTGCAGCCTCACACCCAACAGCGTTGAACCTTAAGGTCATGGCTGGGAATGTAGACCCGTCCAATGTTCTCAATTTGTTTTCCAGTGAGGGCTCTAGGACTAAATACTCTTTCATGAGTCATGTGAAAGATGAAATGTGTGGCACTGAGTTTTGCATTCAAAATAAAAAAATAGAATGTTCTAACACCTGTTACGTTGCTGTTTTACTTATTCTTGTGGAACTTAAGAACAAAGTGAGAACACCTATTGGTTAGTTGCTTTCAAATAAAATGTATTCATCGCTAATTTGTCCTTGTAAAAGGGTGCCCATTCCTAATGCCGGTGCACTGGCCGTGTGCACTTCATGGTCCCAGCAGCTCTCGCTCCCTGGACTCCCGCCTTAGTGGGCGTTTACTAAGGACCTGTTGATCTGGAAAGACAAACCCAACCCAAAGGGGATTAAGGGTGGAGGGAATACATTTGTGGGTCGTTCTTTGTTTTTTTTGTTTGTTTGTTTGTTTGTTTTGAGACAGAGTCTAGCTCTTTCGCCCAGGCCCGACTGCCGTGGCGCTATCTCGGCTCACTGCAAGCTCTGCCTCCTGGATTCACGCCATTCTCCTGCCTCAGCCTCTCGAGTAGCTGAGACTACAGGCGCCCGCCACCACGCCCGCCTAATTTTTTATATTTTTAGTAGAGACGGCGTTTCACCGTGTTAGCCAGGATGGTCTCGATCTCCTGACCTTGTGATCCTCCCACCTCGGCCTCCCAAAGTGTTGGGATTACAGGCGTGAGCCACTGCACCCGGCCTTGGGGTCGTTCTTTCCTGAAACAATGTTTTACTCCTTTTGCTTCTTTTTAGGGTATCCTGCAGCAGTTTTTGGTGTTACTGACGACCAGCTCTGATGAGTCTTCGGTTTCTTAGCTTCAGGCTGGACTACGGCAAGGGTATATTTATAAAGTGATAATGTCATTGCTGTTATTTAGCATCCTCTTCAGAAACTTTTTTTTGCAATATTATTAGATTAAACTGAAATACATAGAAAATATAGAGAGCATTTTATTATCTTGGTATTCAAGGTTGTAAAGTATGAAAATTTTTGTATCTTACATATATCTATTCTTTTCTCTCTCTTTTCAAGGTTTACACTCACATATTTAATTTACTATTCTAGATAACTTCTAAAACAGTACAGAACAGGAGTAGGAGTGTTGTGGAACAAAAACATCCTTAAACTTAAATTTCTTGACGCCACCAGCTGAAGCGGTGTGGCAACAGGAATGACTAGAAAGTTAACAAAGTATTTTATTTTTAAAATTTTGATGAGCATTATAAAGAAATCGATTTGGATAATGAAGATTTCTTTTTTCTTTGACTAATTTTTCCTTGTAAATATTTATATACTATTGACCAGATGTTAGGGAGAACGGTGTCTGTAAAAAGTCAGGTCATATCAGTTTGCCTTTATTATGCTGTATAAGTGAAAACTTAGAAAATTGAAAGCAATTATCTTTCAGAGCATTGGCTGTTTTTTGAATAGTCTATTAAGTGACAGTTCATTTGCCAGGGGGGTGGGGATTAACAGGATTTGATGTAATGTAGTACAGCATATGAATTATTTAATCATAATTAGAAACCAAGAAATTAGATTTTGTGTGACTTTTGGTGCAGAAGCAAAGGCAGTGCCACCACTCAGGTCTCAGGAGCGGTGCTTTAGTTATCTGAATCCGCCTCTGACTCCTTTAGGTGTGGATTCCCTTTAAAACTAAAGGGGCCATCAGGAATCCTGGCCATGCAGAAATGAATTCATGGCAAAGGCCAGAAATTCTTAGGATAAAAACTTAATTTAATTTTAGTTTTAAAGTTCATAAAATCAGAAATTTGAAGCAGGTTTCTCCACTGCAAGTTTTCCTAGAAATTATGGCGTATGGTGTATCTCCAAGAAAAGTTTACCAAGGTGATTGACCATGCAGCCACCTTTTATTTTATTTTATTCAGAGAATTGTTCCAGGGATTAATCCTCGGTAGAAACCACCCTAGCAAAGGCCCACCTCGATTTTAGGGATTACGACTCCATTGGAGTGTAGGAGTCACCAGGACTTAGGTCTGATTTGTGGACTATGGAGGGCTTCCAGGAGGTGCGGCCCTGTGGGGTGTCTGCGGGTCTGGAGGGTGAGAGCTGGGATGGGGTGAGGCCTCTGAGGAGCTGCGTGAGACCCACTCCCCTTCATTGTGGATGCACAGTCAGGCCCCTTATGGAGCCAGGGCCCCAAAACCCAGCATCAGCCAAGCGTGGATGACTTGGGGGCTCCACACTGGGGTTGTGCATAAAGGAGAGCTCCTCTCAGGGGTGGGCGCGCCCGGCCAGGAGGTGCCGCGTCTTCACCCAGAAAACGAGGCCGAGTCTGCAGGGGCCCTGCTGCACAGATAGAGGTGCGGGTGGTTGGTAGGACCCCAGGCCGGTCTCCAGTAGACCCAGGGGCAGGAGTGCAGGTGCCCTTCCTTCTGGCTTCCACAGCGGGAGGCAGCAGAGCCCGCCTGCTGGAGGTGGCGGCCGCCCACAGTCCAGCCCCCTGCACCTGCAGCACAGGCTCTCGGCGAGGAGGACCAGGCCTGGCTGGAGGCTTCCAGGGCTGCCGGGCCACCCCCGCCTCGTCTCTTTTCCTGTGCAGGCTGTGGCCTGTTTTTAAGGCACCTCTCTTTCTCCATGGTGGCTTCTGGCCCTAACCCCAACGGCACAGGCCACACACCCGGGCCTGCAAGCCTCCTCCCGCAGGCGCTTGCTCCGGTCCTGGGGTCTTCTGGCTCTGAGGCCACCCCTACTCCCCCATCCCTGCTCTGCTCTGAGGTGCCAGCCAGAGCCGCTCAGGGTCCTCAGTCCGGTTTCCCGTGGGCCCAGGAGCAGGGCCCTGGGGTCACCACCCTCCCCTCCCTGCTTGCATCTCAGAAACTGAAGCCTGGGAGTCCCCTGGGCCACCTGAATCTGGGAGATGCGAGCCAATCCCAGGGACAGGCCCCGGCCCCTTCCTAGTGAGGGGCACGCTCTGGTCAATCGTGGGGCAGAGAAATTTGCTTTTTAACATAAAATGTATCCTTTGTCCCTAGAATGACAGGCTACCTCCCTGCCTTATTCTGTGAAGATGTAGTTCTTTTATTAGCAGAGCTTATTTTGAAGGTAGAATAACAATAAATATATAAGCAGTTGGAGAGTAAAATCATTACAGTATTCAAGTCTAAATATATTACAAATGCCAAGTTTTATTGGAAAATTATATATAAAATTCTTATATACATTTTAGTAAGCCTCCATCTTAGTGTCTAAAACTTCATCCACTTTAATTACCAGAGGCCATGTATTTGACTTTTAGAATCAGTTACATTTTCTTTTAAAATAAGTTCTGCTGTGGTTTGAATGTATCCCCCAAAGTTCATGTGTTGGAAAATTAATCCCCAATGCAACAGTGTTGAGAGGTGGGGCCCAATAAGAGGTGATTAGATCTGAGGGCTCTAATGTCTTATGGAGTGAGTGGGTTAGTTACTGAGAGGCTGAATGTGTTATAGAAGTGAGTTTGGCTCCTCTTATGCTCTCTCAAGCACTCTCTTGCCCTTGCAACTTCCACTATGGGATGACACAGCAAGAAGGTTCTCACAAGATGCCAGCACCTTAATCGTGGACATCCGAGCCTCCAGAACTTTAAGAAACAATTTTCTGTTCTTTATAAAGTATCTAGTCTGTGGTATTCTGTTATAACAACACAAAATGGTCCAAGACAGGTTCTCTTTCTTCTCTGTTGTAAAAAGGAAACTTACTATATTGGTAGGAATGTCTTATGACAAAAACATTTTTTTCATTTTTTAGATTTTAAAATGTATTGTAAATTATAAATAAAAATTGTATGTATTTATAGTGTACAACATGATGTATTGAAATATGTATACATTATGAAATGGCCAATAACATTCTTGACAATTCTATATTAATCTTTCCTTCTTGCTATAAATAGAGGTGTAATCTGTGTTAACAATAGCTTATTAAAATCTAGGGAATGTGCTTAAAAGTGAAAGTAAGAGCTATGATTTAATCTTTTTTGGGAGTTTCTTTTAGTTAGATTTTTAAATTTTGAGACCATCATAGAGTCACATGAATCTATAAGGAAAAATACAGAGAGATTCCGTGTATTCTTTATCCAGTTTTATCCACGACAACATTTTGCCAAACTATAGTACAATATTACAGGACACGGACATCAATAGAGTCAAGACGAACAACATTTCCATTACCACCAGGATCTCTCATGGTGCCTTTTGAAGACAAACTCACTTCCGTCCCACCTGGGAGGAGGGGCGGCCATCACCACTGCTGTGGCTGCCTGCTGTCTAAGATGTCTGAGCTCCCTGGGGGAAGGGTGGCAGCCAACACTGCAGCTGCAGGGCCTCCCTGCAGGAACTCCAACTCTAGCCAAGGCTCAGGGACAGAACTCTGATCTCCCTTGGGTCTGATTCCCTAGGGGCAGGGGTGGTTGTAGTCTCTGCGAACCAGCAGACTTAGTCTTTCCTTCTGCTAGCTCTGAGGAATCTGGGCAGCCCAGATGTGTGGGTTCCCCCTAGCACAGCACACCCCCTCCACCAAGGGACAGCCAAAGTGGCTCATTAAACAAGTACTGTTTCCTGTGCCACTCAACTTGGTGAGACCCTCTGCCCCCAACAGGGGTTGTCAGACATGCTATACACAGGAGCATTCCTACTGGCATCAGTTCGGTGCCCCTCGAGGTCAGAGCTCCCAGAAGAAGGAGCAGGCACCCATCTTTGCTGTTTTCCAGCCTCTTCAAGTGATATCTCCAGGTGCAGGAGTGAACCAGATGAATAGGGCCTGAAGTGAACCCTCAGCAAACTGCAACATCCCTACAGAAAAGGGTCCTGACTATTGAAAGAAAAACAAACAAACACAAAGTAACAATAGCATCAACAAAAAAGTCCCCACAAAAACCTCATCCAAGGGTCAGCAGCCTTAAAGATTGAAACGAGACAAACTCATGAAGATGAGAAAGAATCAATGAAAAAAATACTGAAAACCCAAAAAGCCAGAGTGCCTTTTCTCCTCCAAATGATTGCAACAGCTCTCCAGTAAGGGTGCAGAACTGGACGGAGGATGAGATGGGCAAGTTGACAGAAGTAGGCTTCAGAAGGTGAGTAATAACAAACTTCACTGAGGTAAAGAAGCATGTTCTAACCCAGTGCAAAAAAGCTAAGAACCTTGATAAAATGTTGGAGGAGCCGTTAACTAGAATAACCAGTTTAGAGAGGAACATAAATTATCTGATGGAGATGAAAAACGCAGCTTGAGAACTTCGTGGAGCATACACTAGTATCAATAGCCAAACCAATCAAGAAGAAGAAAGAATATCAGAGATGGAAAAAAGAATAAAAAGGAACAAACAAAACTTCTGAGAACTATGGGACTACATAAAAAGACCAAACCTATGACTGACTGGAGTACCTGAAAGAGATGAGGAGAATGGAACCAGGTTGGAAAACACACTTCAGGATACTATCCAGGAGAACTTCTCCACCCTAGCAAAACAGGCCAACATTCAAATTCAGGAAATACAGAAAACCCGACTAAGATACTCCATGACACACAATCATCAGATTCTCCAAGTTCGAAATGAAGGAAAAAATGTTAAGGGCAGCCATAGAGAAAGGCCAGGTCACCTACAAAGGGAAGCCCATTGGACTAACAGCTGATCTTTCCGCAGAAACCCTACAAGCAGAAGAGAGTGGGGGCCGATATTCAGAATTCTTAAAGAAAAGAATTTTCAACCCAGAATTTCATATCTGGCCAAACTAAGCTTCATAAGCAAAGGAGAAAGAAACTCCTTTTCAGACAGGCAAATGCTGAGGAAATTTGCCACCAGCAGGGCTGCCTTGCAAGAGCTCCTGAAGGAAGCACTAAATATGGAAGGGAAAAACTGGTACCAGCCACTCCAGAACACACAAAAATATAAAGACCAATGATACTATGAAGAAACAGCATCAACTAGTGTGCAAAATAACCAGCTAGCATCATGATGAAAGGATCGAATTCACACATAACAATACTAACCTTAAATATAAACAGGCTAAATGCTCCAATTAAAAGACGCAGATTGGCAAATTGGATAAAGAGTCAAGACCCATCAGTGTGTTGTATTGAAGGGACCCATCTCACATTCAAAGATACACAAAGGCTCAAAATAAAGGGATAGAAGAAAATTTACCAAGCAAATGCAAAGCAGAAAAAAAGCAGGGGCTGCAGTTCTAGTCTCTGACAAAACAGACTTTAAAAAAACAAAGATCAAAACAGACAAAGAAGAGCATTACATAATGGTAAAGGGATCAATTCAACAAGAAGAGCTAACTAAATATATATGCACCCCATACAGGAGCACCCAAATTCATAAAACAAATTCTTAGAGACCAACCTACAAAGAGACTTAGACTCCCACTCAATAATAGTGGTAGATTTTAACACCCCACTGTCAATATTAGACAGATCAATGAGACAGAAAATTAACAAGGATATTTAAGACTTGAACTCAGCTCTGGATCAAGTGGACCTGATAGATATCTACAGAACTCTCCACTTCAAAACAACAGAATATACATTCCCCTAGTGTCACATGGCACTTACTCTAAAATCAACCACATAATTGGAAGTAAAACACTCCTCAACAAATGCAAAGGAACTGAAATCATAACAAACAGTCTCTCGGACCACAGTGCAATCAAGTTAGAACTCAGGGTTAAGAAGCTCTCTCAAAACCACACAACTACATGGAAATTGAACAACCTGCTCTTGGGTAAATAATGAAATTCAGGCAGAAATCAAGAAGTTCTTTGAAACCAATGAGAACAAAGAGACAATGCACCAGAATCTCTGGGACACAGCTAAAGCAGTGTTAAGAGGGAAATTTAGAACTCCGGAAGTTGTAGAAAATGAATAGAAATGCAAATAATCTTGTCCCTAGAAATGCAAATTGTGTCCAGTAGAATGCAATTAATTATTGCCCTGTGGATAGTGACCAGTTTGCATCTATTTATAAATTCATTTCTATATTCTTTGTAGGACCTGAAATGCGGTAGTCATTTATAGTCACAAACAACTGTATAAATATGATTAGAGTCATTCCTTACATGACTATAAAACTTTGAATTCTTCTTTGTAACATCTCTGTGTCTGAACATCTGAGCACTATATGTCTTACGATTATTTGTGCACAATTCAAAGCAGTCTTTACCTCTTGTGGGAGTGTGTAAATGTTTTCTTATCTCTGGATGCTTGTACAGCAAAATAAACTTTAGATCACAGCCAAATATTGGGAGATCAGGGATTCTCTGGATAGAGGGGAACTCCCAGGCCTCAGCAAATTGTCCTGTTAGTTTGAGCCATAAAGATAGCTTTATGAGATAGCCCAAACTGAGTTAATTGATATAATTTGTGGACACCTAGATGATTTCTAAGATAGAATATTGAAACACTGATTACTGGGCATAATTTTAAGTTTATATACTTTTGCTTATTTTTATATGCTAGATAGAGGCTATATCTTTGAGTCATGCTAATGAACCAAGCACAGTAGGAGATTTGTCAAAGGTCAGGGGCACTTCCACTCAGAGTCCCTTTGTGGTTGCCAAATTGTAAACCGAGAGGTATCTGAGACAGTTCTCAATCAACTTAGAAAGTGTATTTTGCCAAGGTTAAGGACATGCCCGTGACACAGCCTCAGGAGGTCTTGATGACATTTGCCCAAGGTGGTTGGGGGCACAGCTTGGTTTTATACATTTTAGGGAGACATAAGACATCAATTAATATACGTAAGGTGTACGTTGGTTTGGTCTGGAAAGGCGGGACAACTCAATGTGGGGAGGGAGCATCCAGGTCATAGGTAGTTAAGAGACAAATGATTGCATTCTTTTGAGTTTCTGATTAACATTTAACTGAATGCACAATTTATAGGAATAGTCATTTATGCCTTAGTCTGGCTTAGTGAAACAAGAGAGCAAAGGAAGCAATCAGATATGCATTTGTTTCACGTGAGCAGAGGGATGACTGATTTCTGTGTGCCCTTCACCCACAAGGAATTTCCTTGTGGGCAAATTGTGAGGGAGGTATGTAGCTTTTTTTTATCTTGGTACCTATCTTATTTAGGAATAGAATGGGAGGCCGGTTTGCAGCTCCCAGCTTGTCTTTTCCCTTTGGCTTAGTGATTTTGGGGTTCCAAGATTTATTTTCTGGCCGGGCACAGTGGCTCATGACTGTAATCCCATCACTTTGGGAGGCCGACGCGGGCGGATCACCTGAGGTTGGGAGTTTGAGACTAGCCTGACCAACACGGAGAAACCCCGTCTCTACTAAAAATACAAAATTAGCTGGGTGTGGTGGTACATGCTTGTAATCCCAGCTACTTGGGAGGCTGAGGCAGGAGAATCGCTGGAACCTGGGGGGTGGAGTTTGTGGTGAGCCGAGATCGCACCATTGCACTCCAGCCTGGGCAACAAGAGCGAAACTCAGTCTCAAAAAAAAAAAAAAAAAAAAAAAGATTTATTTTCCTATCACAGTATTGATAAGTTAAATTATAAAATATCTTAAGTTTAAGGAGCTCTGTCTGATTGGCTTACAGAAATAAATAAGCACTTATATAAAGTGAAAATTTCTAAAACTTCAAGAAAATAAGGAAATTGAACTTCATTAATGAAAGCATGCTTTAAATGTGGTGTGTGTGTGTGTGTGTGTGTGTGTACAAAATCTAATTCAGAAATGTTCTAAGAATTCAAGTTTAAAAAATAAGCAACACTTTGGTAAATGAGACTAATTCAATCCAGTCTAAAATCTAGTTTTAAAACAGCTCTCCCTGATTTATCAATGTTAAGTAGAATACCTAACTACTTGGGTTTATTCTTCCTAAACTAAAACAGTTTTTTTTACTTATTTGATCGGTAAATTTATTTTCAAATAAGCTAATATTGCTCCCTTGTAATATATAAGATTATAAAAAAACGTAAGTTTTTAAGTAAATGGAATCCTTATTCTGATGAGCTGTTTTCTTCAATGGCTGTTATGTTGCACTGTCAGCTTGAAAATAGTTTTCAAGATCTTTAGATAACCTAAGATCTTAGAGTGATTTCAAACTGAATTAATTAAGGTATAATTTGTGAATACCTGGATGATTTCTAAGTAAGATAGAATATTGAAACCCTGATTACTGAGCATAATTTTAAGTTTCTATACTTTTGCTTATTTTTATATGCTAGATAGAGGCAATATCTTTGGGTCATGCTAATAAACATGTTCATTTTTGCCACATTGGAAAGGGATGTGTCTGGCTTGTAGAAAGCGGTATGAAGACATTGCTAGGCTGCTAACGTGTTCACGTGTGACGGGCAGTGAAACAGAACTCCCAGGATATTCACATCTAGAGAGAGAGATTTCGTATAGGGAATTGGCTCCCACGATCATGGAAGCTGGCGAACCCAAGGTCTGCAGTCGACAACCTGCAGACCCAGGAGAGCCCCTCCTGCGGTATGAGTTCCAGGCCAAGCTGTCAGGCTTGAGACCCCAAAACGGCCGAGGTTTCCGTTTGAGTCCAATGGCAGGACAAGACCGATGTTCAGCCCAAGGTAGTGAGGGAAAGGAGTTCCCTCTTACGTGGCATGGGCAGGGGGCAGCCTTTTTTGTCCCATTCAGGCCTGAACTGGTTGGGTGAGGCCACCCGCATTGTGGAGGGCCACGTGCTTTGCCCAGTCCACAGATTCAAATGTTAGTCTCAACCAGAAACACCTTCACGGACATACCCAGAGTAACATTTGACTAAATACGGGGTAGCTTGCGGCCCAGTCAAGATAGCACCACCCTAGCCCCCAGGTGTCTATTCTGAAATATAGGTGAACACACTCATAGCAGCAACAGCAGGGAGACACATCCAGGCATGCCTGTGGTTTTGGTGAGGAGAAAGGTAGTTTTGTCCTCAAATGGTGGTTTTACCTTTTTGATCTCTGGGCACCTTTAACACTCTTAGAACTTAACAAAGACCTCAGCTTCTGTTTATGTAGGTCATAGCCATATTTATTCCATTCAGCACTGAGGTTGAGAACTTTTAAAAATATGTATTGTTTCACTGGAAAGCAGCAATAATAAACACATTTCATGTTAACATAAATGAAATCTCAATATTATTGCAACATCAATTTTGGCCTCGTAGACCCTCTGAGATCTGTTTCAGAATATTTAGGATCATCATGAAGGACAAAAATTGGAAAAAGCTTTGTATTTGCCTGATTTTATGATATCTGAACCTGAAAATAAAAGCTTCGAAATGTGTAAAATCTCAGCAAGGGCCACGAAATTTTGATGGACTTGTCCCGTGGTGACGTTTCCCACCTTTCCCTACAATATGCTCTCAGTCACCCTCAACGTCTGAGTGGGCTCCTCAGCCTCCAGTGTCCCCAGGTGACATCCAAGCATCCCGCCTGCCTTCCCCAGGAATCCTGCTAGGTGGGTTTGGCCACAATGCCCCATGGCCCTGAGATTTCCGCTTACTCATTTTCCATCCACTGACCCCACCCTACTCCTTAGCTACAAATTCCAAGTGTTTGTGCTGTCATCAGAGCTGAGCTCATCTCCCTCCCCTGCGAGACCCACGGCAGCAGTCCCTGAACCTGCGGCCACTGCCCCTTGAGTAAATTCTGCTTTCCCTCTTCAGCAAGTGTCATTGGATCATTTTTCTCTTTCACCGTAGCTTTAGCTGAGTAATTGGAAGTTTCGAGCCTTCAGAAACACAAGGAATGCCTGCTGTACCCTTCTTGCAGGGGTGTGTGGAATCAGGTGTGATAATGTGCATCAAAATATATTTAAATATTGTGGAAGTAAACTGAGACCACTCGGATGAGAAAAGCAGAGCCTATCATTCGGAGCTTGCTGTAGCGAGGGCATCAGCTGCCGTCTCAAGAGTTTGAGAGGTGCTGGAAGGCAGGCAGGGGAGTGGGAGAGATTTATGATGAAGACAAGGGGAGGCTCCTTCAGGCACGCCCTGAAGGTGGCTGTTGGCCTGAGGACGCTGCAGGCGGTGGCTGAATGAGGCATGCCGTGTGACAGGTGAGGCAGCGTGTTTGGCTCTCTATTCTTGCTCCTGAGTTGGAAGTAGGGACAAAAATTAGGGAAATTATTAATCAAGTCTGGACCATCGGTCCGATTGTTACAGAATTATTGTTTGCAATGTGACTTCCTGAAAGTTTGACCTGCATTAGGCGGCTGCCCAGGCTGGGCTTTGTGTCTCCACCCGGAGCTGGCTTCCGGGGCAGCAGCTGCAGGCTGTGTGTCCAAGCTCTGTTTTTATGTCTGCCCTGGCCACTGTCCATGTGTGCACTTAGTTTCTCCATATGTATTAAAGTAGTAATAATAATTCCTAATATGTGACTAAACTGATTTATGACATTAGTGTCCAATATTTCTGAAAATAGAGTATTTTTAAGCAAAATTCCAAAATATTACTTGAACTAAACAGACACGTTCCCAGAAACTTCCTTCAGAAAGCAACAGCTGCTGCTATTTAAAGATTTCCCTGAAATCAATTGCCCGGAAAGCTGAGCTGGTTTAACTGTGAGGTCCTCCGGGCTCGGGCTCAGCGTAGAGGGTGGGAGCAGGAACAGGTGGCTGGACTCAGTGCCCAGGCCACTCTGTGCCCGGTGCCTGATTCTTCTATCAGAAGTCACGGAATTGGGAAGGAGCTCAAAAAGGGGCTTGTCCAGCCCTCTCCCTGGAAGAGTATGTCTACATTATTTGTTAAGCAGTTCTACTGAGACCACAATCATCTTACTTGGCAGCTGATTGTGGATTCTAACTTCCAGAAAAGTCAAGTGGGAGGAGAAATTATATGAGGAGCCAAAGGCAGCCATGGGAACAAGGCAGGGAGTCTGTCTGTGGGACTGAAGGCTCCACACGAGGACGTCGCGACTGTTCTGGAACCTTCACTGGCTGAGGCTGAGTCATAGGAGACTGTACTGTCAGCAGGAGACCTCCCACCAGGCCTGGATTGGCCAACCTCACAGTAACACACACTCAAAAGCCCTTGGCTAATCACTCTTATTCCTGTCCTCTCTTTAAGACTTCACTTTCTTAGCAGCAGGCATTGCCAAGGGATTTTGTTATTTTTAATAGGTTTATGAGATATGTAATAGTCTATTTTCACACCGCTAAAAAGAGCTACCTGAGACTGGGTAATTTACGAAGAAAATACATTTAATCACCTCAAAGTTCCATAGGCAGTACAGGAAGCATGGCTGGGAGGCCTCAGGAAACTTACAGTCGTGGTAGAATACAAATAGGAAGGAAGCAAGTCTTTGTATGGTGGGGCAGGAGACAGAGAAAGAGCAAAAGGGGAAGCGCTACACACTTTCGAACCACCAGATCTCATGAGAACTCACTATCCTGAGAGCAGCATGGGGGAAACTGTCCCCATGATAAAATCACCTCCCACCAGGTCCCTCCCCCAACACTGAGGATTACAATTCAGCGTGAGATTTGGGTGGGGACACAGAGCCAAATCATATCAGGGTGCAAGTGCATACATAGCTTGTGTAGTGGTGAAGTCAGGGCATTTAGAGCATCCATTACTAGAATGACATGTTGTACCCATCCAAATATTATTTTTAATACACTTTAGAAAATCTCAAGCATATATAAAAATTGTCACTTGCACTACAATAAAATGCTTCCCCTCACCCTAACCATTTGAGAATAAGCTGAGGTCATGATATTCCATCGCCCCCAGATGGCCTCAGTGTACATTTTTTATGCATTTTTTATGAGGGGTTTCTCCCACACAGTTACAAAATGCCTATCCAAGTCAGGAAAATAACATTGTTGCATTATAAATTATGTAATAATAAATTTCAGAACCATTACCACTATCTTATCCTTAGGCCCAGTTTAGCATTAGCCCTTAGCCTCAAGTTTAGCATGATGATGAATATACTGATTAATAGAATCAAATAAATAGCCTTTCCATATGTCTATGACAACTAACTATAAGATGTAATTTAGAAACATTTCTCACATATGAGAGGACTTTAAAAAGTTTATGAAAAAATGGAATTAAGAGATAAAAGTTTAAAATATGATTTTATTTCTCAACACGAGTTCTACCAAGTTCCAGACACTTTTGTAAGCAGTGATACCATTCATTTAGTCCATCCCTAAAGAACTAAGTGTCCTGGGAATTTAACCATGTCAGTGCAGTCTTTTTTACATTATTAAAGTAAAAAAATGGGTGCGTTTTACCGATTTTTTAAATATTAGGAAGTAAAGAAGTCAGAAGGAGCCTAATCAGGACTGTAAGGTGGATGGTTAAAGATTTCCCATTGAAACTCTCACAAAATCGCCCTTAATTGATGAGAGGAAGGAGCAGGAGCTTTGCTGTGGCGGAGGACTCTCTGGTGAAGCTTTCTCAGGTGTCTGCCTGTTAAAGCTTTGGCTAACTTTTTAAAAGCACTCTCACAATAAGCAGATGTTATCGTTCTCTGGCCCTTCAAGAAGTCAACAAGCACTATGCCGTGAGCATTCCAAAACACTGTTGCCACAACCTTTGCTCTTGGCCGATCTGCTTGTGCTGTGACGGGGCCACTTCCACCCTCGGTAGTCATTTCTTTGATTGTGCTTTGTCTTCAGGATGGTAACGGGAAAGTTCAGCTCCTGTGGCAAATCTTTGAAGAAATGCTTCTGGATGTTGATCCCATCTCTTTAAAATTTCCATTGAAAGCTCTGCTCTTGTCTGCAGCTAATCTGGGAGCAATAGTTTTGGCACCTATGGAGTGGAATGTTTGCTTAACGTTATTTTTTCCGTCAGAATTGTGGAGCTCAACCCATTCAGATTTCTATAGTGTTGGCTATTGTTTCTGCTGTTAATCATTGGTCCTGTTTAATTATTACGTGAACAAAACTTTTTTTCCTCAAAAATTGATGTAGATGGTCTACTGCAGAGAGCTTCATCTTCAGAATTATCTCATCACTTCTTAAAACAAGATATCTATTTGTAAACTGCTGATTTCTTTGGGAATAGCATCTCCATAAATCTTTTCATAAAGCATCAATGATTTCACCATTCTTCCACCCAAATATTTGAGATTGGGTGCAATGGTTCACACCTGTAATCCCAACACTTTGGGAGGCCAAGGCAGGAAGATTGCCTAATACCATTTTGAGATCAGCCTAGGCAACATAACAAGACCTCATCTCTACAAAAAATTTTTTAAAATAGCTGTGTGTGATGGGACACACCTGTCGTTCCAGCTACTGGGGAGGCTGAGGTGGGAGGATTACTTGAACCCAGTGGTTTGAGGTTACAGTGAGCTATGATCATGTTATTGCACTCCAGCCTGGGTAACAGACCTGGTAAGACCTTGTCTCTAAAAAAAATAAAAAATTTAAAAAGTTGTTTGTTCTTGCTTCTGTCTTAGTAGAATTCATGTTGTTCTGACAGGGGCTCTTTTCAAACTGATGTCTTGTCCTTCTTAGTGCCTCAAACTATATCCTGTCCACACATGTTATAACAAGTTGGTATGAGTTTATTTTAGTGCAAAAAAATTGAATTCATGTATCGTTTTTTCCATAATATGCGTTTTTCATGGACTTTTTGAAGACCTCTCATAATGACAAAACTATACTGTACTAAAGATATAACCCTAACACACCCAATGGAAAATATACAAAAGATGTCTGGTTTTTAGAAAATGTAATAAAGTTGGGTATTTCTTCTTAGCTATTCAGAAATGGCCCCAAAGCTGAAAGAATAAGAAACAGAAATGCTTACTGTATTATACAAAATATGAATACATTTGAAGCCCTAATGCTCTGAACAGGAGAAAGAGCTGATGAAGGCAGTAAATTCCCCTTGTAATGGATGAAGTTGTGAAAGGAAGATACACTGTTTGGTTAAAAAAAATAAAAACAGACAGTGCAGAATGACTTCTATAAAATCGTTAAATTTATGTGTTAAAGAAACAACACACAAAATCATAAAATGACACTACATGGTTTGACTACATCGTGTACAGTCATGGACCGCAGAGCAATGTTTGGGTCAATGGTGGACCACATACATGGCAATGGTCCCATAACGTTATAATGAAGCTGAAACATTCCCGTTGCCTAGTATTTACCATACTGTACATTCTATTATTATCTTGGAGCATACTCCTTCTCCTTATTAAAAAAAAAAAGTTAACTGTCAAACAGCCTCATGCAGGTCCTTCAGGAGGTATCCAGAAGAAGGCATTATTCTCAGAGGAGATGACAGCTCCATACATATCATTGCCCCTGAAGACCTTGCAGTGGGACAGACCTGGAGATGGGAGACAGTGACAGTGATGATTATGACCTGTGTAGGCCTGGGCTAATGTGTGTGTTTATGCCAAATTTTTAGCAAAAAAAAAAAAAAAAAATGAAAAATAGAAGAAAGCTTATGGAATAAGGATATAGAGAAAGAATATTTTTGTACAGCTGTACAATGTGTTTGTGTTTGAAGCTAAGTATTATCACAACAGTCAAGTTAAAAAATTAAGTTTTTGAAGTAAAAATATTACAGTGGCAAAGGTTAATTTATCATTGAAAAAAGAAAAGTATTTTAAATAATTTTAGTGTAGCCTAAGTGTATAGTGTTTATGAAGTCTACAGGAGTATACAGTAATGTCTCAGAACTTCATATTCACTCACGTGTCACCCAGAGCAACTTCTAGTCCTGCAACCTCCATTCAGGGTAAGTGCCTTATACAGGTGTGCTATTTTTAATCTTTTAGACTGTATTTTTTACTGTACCTTCTCTATGCTTAGTTACACAAATACTGTTGTGTTACAATTGCCTACTATATTCAGTACAGTCATATGCTGTACAAGTTTGTAGTCTAGGAGGAATAGGCTGCACCATCTAGCCTAGGTGTGTAGTAGCCTGTACCATCTAGGTTTGTATAAGCATACTCTATGATGCACAAGACAAAATCGACTAACAATGCACTTCTCAGAATGTATTCCCACATGACTGTGTTTTCTATGAGAATACAGCATGAAACTGCATAAAACATCTGAAAAGTCCACATCACTTGATAAGAGGGTACCTGTGGGAAGCAGAGGCAGGCACTGGGAAGACACAAGTATTCAAGGAGAACTTTAGCTTTATCTACTATGTTTTGGTTCTTTGGAATTACCTTAAAATGCACTTGCAGTGCTTCTGTCATTGAAAAGCTAACTTAATAACAATCTCTCCTTTTGACAAGCAGTAGAGATCAGAACAGGACAAATTCTTGTCCTTTCATGTGCCTCCAACTGACGTCAACTTGTAGAAACAGCACTGAAGATGGTCTGAATGGGAACTACTACAACTCTGGGAGAAATAGAAGATAATCTTCTTATTATCAGGGAAATAGTTACTACAGCCACACCAGCGTACGATAAACTCAGGACTTCAATGAAGGTGAGATGCAGACTGGATCCAGAGGAACTTTGGTAACAACTTAAAACACACGGTGTTCTGAGGACACTGGCACACACTTCCTCAAATGAGGACTTCCATCATTAAAATGAAACTTGAACTATAATCTCTAATCATTCCCATTCCTATGAGCTCTGTTTTTCTTTATTATTGCTATGTCATGTGTGTTTGAAGTAGAGGTTTCCTTACACCTAGCTGCTAACCAACCTGCTGCAATCTGACTTCTGCCTTTGGAATTGCTCCTGCCATATCCATCAAAGGCATAGCAGTTGCCAAACTTGACAGCCATTTTTCAGAACTTTTAAGTATTCTCTTAGACATTGATTCTGCTGAGAGTTCCTCCTGAACTCTCCTCCCTTGCTCTACGAGGCTAGCATCTCTGACTCTCTTCTTATTTCTCTATGAATTCCTTGGCCTCTTTTACCTGCTATTCTTTTCTTCTGCCTATTTCTTAAGTATTGATGTCCCTCGAGCTCAGTTCTGGGTCCCTGTGTGAGTTGCCAAAATGGTCTGAATTCTGCCTCCACCCACCCTACCCAAAGCCCGCACAGTGTGACTTCGTAGGGTGGAGTCTGTTTCCCCACTCCTAGAATCAGGGCTGGTGCAGGGGAAGTGATGCTGTACTAGGTCTGGGCCAAGACCTTGCATGTGTCATCTCTGTCTTAGAGTCTGCCCAGCAGCAATGGAGCAAAAGCCTGAGCTGATTGGCGAGCTGTGCAATTGCAGGGTCAGATCCTATTTGACTTTGCAATCCATGTCCCAACGAATTGCCAGCAGCCCTAGAAATAGAGTGACCTTGTTGACCAGCAGCTGAACCTAGACCTTTGAGAGAGTCCAGCCAGGACCAATAAAACCATCCAGCCAAGTCCAGCCCAAACAGCTGACCCACAGATTTATGTGCTAAATCAGTGCTTGTTTATTATGTAGCAAAAAGCCAACTGTTACCTCCTCTTCTCAATTTTGGGGGACCTCCTTACTCACAGGCATGACTTCAGCTTCTATGACCTGATGGTGATTCTAACACAGTGCAAAAAAATGTCTTGATCGGATGAAGACACAGGCTTTTGAGACAATGCTTTTGAAGAATATTCATTCTCTGGATTTCTTAGCTCCAGTACATTCCCATTTAGGACTTCCTCCTTTTGTTATATTCTGGACTTGATGTTATAACTGTGGTTATTATTTTCAAACTTACAATGACTTATTTGAACAATATAATTGGGAAGATCAGAAACTGAAAGAAAACACACAGTGCTACCTTTTACTCCTTATTAATGTATTTGAATAAAAACCCACAGCACACTTGAAAATAAATCCTAATGCAGGTGTTTGGCTAAGGTGCACATGGATGTGGAGCCTGCCCCAGTCATTGGTGGTGCCTAGCAAACCACTCCAACATTTAGTGACTACATAAAACTCCATCTTCTTAGGCTCACAGGGTTGGAGATTTGGAAAGGGCTTGGCAGGCACAGTTTATCTCCACCCCATGATGTCTGGGCCTCAGCTAGGAAGGTGAGAAGGCTAAGGGGTGAGTCAATGGCTCAGGACTGGAATATTCTGGCGGCAAATTCACTAACAAGTCTGTGGCTGACACTAGCCATTGGCTGAACTTCAGCTGGATGTTGGACCACTCTCCAAGTGCTCTCTCTGCCTCGGGCTGGTTTGGGCTTCCTCACAGCATGGCAGCTGGATTCCCAGAAGAGGCATCCCAAGAAAGCCAGGTTGAAATGCTTGGCATCTTTACAGTTTCATCCAGCCTCAGAGGTCAGATAACATCAGTTTAGCCACACTCTTGGTCAAGGTCATAGTGAAATTGGCTCAGATTCTAGTGCAGAAGACTGCTTGCTCAATAGAAGGAGTGTCAAGGTCACACTGTTTGTTTTTTTTGTTTGTTTTTTTTTTAAAGCGCATGGAATGGATGACGTTGTTGTGGTGATTCTTGGAAATTACAGTCTGAAACTGAAGCATATGCAAAATGCATCTGAAAATTCAGACATCTGTGCCTTGCAAGGAAAGGAGACACCACAGATCACCCTTTGGGAGGTGAGTTTGAGAAACAAGGAGGCGTCTTCGTAGACATTTGGTAGCTTACCAACTTGATAGGCTGTTTAAATAACCTAAAACAGTGTTATTCAATCGAGGGCCCTTCCTCCATGAGAGGTCTTCTATGTCAGTAATAAAGGCATTTTTAATATTTCAAAATATTAGAGAAATTATGCATTGATTGGGCAGAGAAGTAACTGAAATATAACTAAAACTTTTTTTTCTACTTTGGGATGGAATGCAGGCTAAACGAAGTTGTGACTCACATTTACATATGTTTTTATTAAATAAGAAAACAATCACTGAATGAATGTATCTTATTTGGTAGATAACTATTTCAAAACATGATAGCCTGCTATAGAAGGATAGGGATTGGAAACAGAAATTTTGTTACAATTTGTTTTGACAAATTAAAAAAAAAAGGGCAATAAAAATAGTGGAGCTGGCCGGGCGCGGTGGCTCACGCTTGTAATCCCAGCACTTTGGGAGGCCGAGGTGGACGGATCACGAGGTCAGGAGATCGAGACCATGGTGAAACCCGTCTCTACTAAAAATACAAAAAAATTAGCCAGGCGTGGTGGCGGGCGCCTGTAGTCCCAGCTACTCGGAGAGGCTGAGGCAGGAGAGTGGCGTGAACCCGGGAGGCGGAGCTTGCAGTGAGCCGGGACTGCGCCACTGCACTCCAGCCTGGGTGACAGAGCGAGACTCCGTCTCAAAAAAAAAAAAAAAAAAGTAGAGCTAAGACTTGAGAGCCTCCCACCCAGAACTGGCGACTGATGACATGATGTCAGATTCGCTCCATCTTTTAAAATATAAATGAAATAAAACAAATGAAGCTGGCTTTGTATCATCCCTGCTTCTGTCTCCCTTGCCCTCAGAGATAATCATTAAGAATCACAAATATTCTAACAACCCAAAATGCTCCATATGTATTTATATTCATGAATAGTTTCTATTGCATATCTGATGATTAACATAATTTGTCTCATGCTGCAAATGTCTTTTCCATTCAATATGTTTTTAGGTTTTTACATGTTGTTATAGAAAAATAGTTCACCTCTGCTCTATAGGATTCCATGGTGTGAATGCATCATAATTCTTTTTCTTTTTCTTTTGAGACAGGGTCTTGTTCTGACACCCAGGCTGCAGCTCACTGCAGCCTTGACAATCCAGGCTCAAGTGATCCTCCCACCTCAGCCTCCCAAGTAGGTGGGACTACAGGCACAAATTACCGCGCCTAATTTTTGTAATCCCAGCACTTTGGGAGGCCGAGGCTGGAGGATTGCTTCTGCTCAGGAGTGTGAGACCAGCCTGGGCAACATGGTGCAAACACATCTCTACAAAAAACACATGTCTATCTAATTTTTGTATTTTTTGTAGAGATGAGATCTTAGCATGTTGCCCAGGCTGGTCTCAAACTCCTGAGCTCAAGTGATCCTCCTGCCTTGGCCTCCCAAAGTGCTGGGACGAAGGTGTGAGCCACTGCTCCTGGCCTAACTTATCTTAGTCTAACCAGCCGGTGGATGTTTAGGTCATTTCCATTGTTGTGCTGTTCTGAAGAATGCTGCAGTGGAGCTCCTTGAATATGTCCTACTGTGTCTACGTGGAAGAGTTTCTCTCTGCAAATATCTAAAGGTAGAATTTTTTAGATCACAGGATATGTACGTTTTCAATTTTACTACATACTCCAAACAAGTTGCATGTATAAATGCCTTGGCAAATTTTATTGAAAATGTACTGTGTGCAAAACATTGTTTTACCACCTGTGAGAATATGCAGGTGAACCACAGTCCCCGACTGAGGACAGAAGTCGCCCAGTGCTCTGACAGCCGACATACCCCTCATCATAGATGTTAACCAGAGGACAGATAAGAATCAGTTCAGAATCCAAGGTCTCAGAACTAAGAAGATCCAGATGATTCTTTGGATTCAGGTTAATTTAAGATTCAGTGATTGGGCTGGGCATGGTGGCTCATGCCTGTAATCCTAGCACTTTGGAAGGTTGAGGCTGGCAGATCACTTGAGGTCAGGAGTTTGAGACCAGCCTGACCAACATGGTGAAACCCCATCTCTACTAAAAATACAAAAATTAGCTGGGCATTGTGGTGGGCACCTGTAATCTCAGCTACTCGGGAGGCTGAGGCAGGAGAATCACTTGTACCCAGGAGGTGGAGATTGCAGTGAGCCGAGATGGCGCCATTGCACTCCAGCCTGGGTGACCGAGTGACTCAAAAAAAAAAAAAAAAAAAAAATTCAGTGATTGCCTGCAATCCTTATGTTTACCTTCCCCTCCAAAGTGATAAATATTTGTTTACTTTGTTTTCTACTTAAATTTTTTTTTGTATTTTGCTTTTGTAAACATGTTCATTGTAAAAAAATTAAGAAATTAAGAATAGTACAAGGAAGAATGTATTAAAATCACCCCATACGGCAGTTTCTCAAAAAATTAGAAATAGAAGTATTATATGATCTAGCAATTTTACTTTTGATTGTATAACCAAAAGAATGGAAAGCAAGAACTCAGAGATATATGATATATAAACACTCATGTTCATAACCACATTATTCATAATAACCAAAAAGTGGAAGACACCCAAGTCTCCATCTACAATGAATGGATCAACAAAATGTGGTGTGTGTATGTGCGTGTGTATATTATGTGTATATATACGTATACATGTATATTATGTGTATATATACGTATACATGTATACGTGTATATTATGTATATATATACGTATACATGTATACGCATATATTATGTGTATATATGTATACATGTATATGTGTGTATATATACGTGTTTATATATGTGTATATATGTATATATATACATATATATACGCACATATATATAAAATAACAGAGTATGATTAATATATAATATATATAACATAACAGAATATGATTGAGCCCTAAACAGGGAGGAAATTCTGACACATGCTACAACATGGATGAACTTGAGGACATTATGCTAAGTGAAATAAGCAATAATAAAATAAAGAAAATAAACAGTAATAACCAAGTGAAGAAATATCTCATTATTCCATTAATGTAAGGTATCTAGAGTAGTCAAATTCATAGAGACAGAAAGTAGAATGGTGGTTGCCAGAGGCTGGGGCAGGGAAATGGGGCATTACTGTTTAATGGGTATGGAGTTTCAGTTTTGCAAGATGAAGCATTCTGGAGATGGACAGTGGTGATGGCTGCTGATATAGTGGCTCTGTGTCCCCACTGAAATCTCAGGTCAAATTGTAGTCCCTAGTATTGGAGGAGGTTCCTGGTGGGAGGTGATTGAATCATGGGGTGGACTTCACCCTTGCTGTTCTTGTGATAGAATTCTCAGATCTAGTTGTCTGAAAGTGTGTAGCACCTCCCCCTTTGCTCTGTCTCTCACTCCACCATGTGACGAAGGTGCTTGCTTACTCTTCACCTTCTGCCATGATTGTAAGTTTCCTGAGGCCTCCTCAACCATGCTTCCTGTACAGCCTGCAGAACTGTGAGTCAATTAAACCTCTTTCTTCCTATATTATCCAGTCTCAGGTAGTTCTTTACAGCAGTGCGAGAGTGGACTAACACAGTTGCATAACAATGTGAATGTACTTAATGCCACTGAACCGGATGCTTAAACATGGTTAAGACGGTAAATTTTATGTTATGTGTATTTTGCCACCATTAAAAAGAAATCTTAAAAAGTAAGTGGCAAGAATGAGAAATGTTGTCATCCTCAAGATACTAAAGATCTGTTTCAATCACACGGATAAAGAAATCACCCTAAATATCACCACCCAACTTCAACATCAAAGATTCTGAAATTTAGTTAAAGAAAAAGAAGTGAAAGTGAATGATTTCTTTACTCAAAGGTTAATAAGAGAAAGTTTTTTGGTTTTTTTTTTTTAGTTAAGAGGGCAAGTCATAATGGTCTTTTAAACTGTGTTTAGATTTTAAACAGCATTTGATTTCTGGCTCTAAAGGATGAGGATTTTAGCACTTTTACACTTCTTCCCAACTTCTGTCTCCTGACCTCCCAAGTTTTGTGGAGATTTTTACTCTCAAGGCTGAGAAATGTACCTTCTATTTTGTAGTCTTAAAGTGACTGGGGCTCTAGCATTAATGCTCCATTTACATGAAGCATTTACTTAATACCATTCCTGTGATGTGCCTTTATTTTCAAGCATTTTTCTTTAAAAAAAATGTATTAATTGACTGTATTTCATTAAGAAAGGGTCAAATGTGTTGAGGTTTCTCTTTATTATGTGGACACTTTTCACGTGGCCTATATACTCGAGCAACACCTTGGCTTGGAATAAGTGCCTTTGGTTGCACTGCATTTCCTTCAGAAGTTTGTAGATTGCTACTGTATTTTTTGGGAATAGAGTAAAATACCAACTCAATTTATACCCCTTGTGAAGGATTTGAATTTTTTTTTTTTTGCCCCATAGAATGAAGAATTTCTCCCTCATCTTTGAAGTTCAATAATTTAATACATTTTCCAGACCATGAATCATCAGGGAAATGCAACTTATAAAAAATGAGATGCTGTATGCACACATTGTAGCGGCCAAAATTCAAAAGGCGGAGAGCACTAAACGCTGGTGAGGATACAGAGCAAGGAAAACTCTCATATCCTATGGTGGGAATGTGCAATGATACGGCTACTTTGGAAAACTGTTTAGCGGTTCTGTGAAAACTTAATCATACACCTGCCATGACTCAGCCTTCCCACTTCCATGTATTTCGCCAAGAGAAGGAAAAACTCACTTCCACAAAAAGACTTGTGATAAAGGCTTATAGCAGCTTCGTTCAAAATAGCCAACACTGGTGGGAGGAAATCAGTGGTAATTGGATAAGCAGGATATATTATCTCCGGGCAATGGAACACAATTTACCAATAAAAATAAGTCACTGGAAGGCGATGTCTTCCTGCGTGGGGTGGGTTGATTCCGGAGCTCTCTGAGGTCCCCAGCGCCGCGCCCCTGCCGCTTCATCTCGCAGGGCACACGAGCAGCCCCAGCAGCCCCACGCTCCCCATGCGCACCAGCAGGTTCTGGTCCTTTCCGCTGGGACAGATTAGCACCCTTGGAGGCCACGGCCCTGATGCCCAGCCCGGGCTGGCGCTGGAGACCGGGGGGCCCTCGGGAGGCCGGTCACGGTTGATTTCTGGTTTCCCTGTGACCCGAGCAGGTTTGCACACAATGGAAAGCGCTACGTTTCTTAAGATATTCTGGGTAGCGGCAAAATCATCCGCGAGAAGCTCCGGGAAGCGAAGCACTCAGGCCCTCTTTCCATTCCGTTACCCAAATGGCGCGGACCCCCGCGGGCCACCCACGAGGTCGCCCCACCTGGCAGAGTCAGGAGCCGAGGCACAGCCTGTGCCAGCAGGAGGTCCGGAAGTCCGAGGTATCCCAGGTGGGAGTCCACGCAGGGGTAAGGGCGCACTCTCCGGGACACCCCCGCCTCCCACACTTCCGCGCGCCGTGGTGACATCTGGGAGGAAACTCTCCGCGATGCAAGTGCCCCGCTCCAGCGCTGCACGGTACCCCACCACTTGGACCCGCGCAAGGCTTCCTACTAGGATGAGCGGCCAGCTGGTGCGCACGCAGGAACAGCTCCATGGGTGAGAGACCTAGTGACTTCCAGCACCTTCAGGGCAGAGCCCACAGCCTCCTGCCGGGATACTCCACGAGGGTGCCTCACCATGGCCAGTGGGCTTCCTAACGTGCATACCATTCCCAAGATTGCTTCCTCAATGACGCGGTGGAGGAGCAGAGGGAGCACTCCATGGATGCTGGTGACATTGAGCTGGAGAAGGACAGACACTGGAGGTGGAGACACAGGGCTCCTGAGGGCACAGGCTCAGGCCAGGAACTGCAGTCCGTGGCGAGGAAAAGGACACAGAAAAAAGCCCAGGCTGGCCACCACCTGCTGGTGCCTGAGTGCCCTCCCTCCTCCTGTCCCCCAGGTGGGAGCTGCCCGGCTCTGCTCGCCCTCCGTCTTCCTGTCCCCTAGGTGGGAGGGCAGCCGGCAATGAACCGTGGCCCACAGCATGTCAGCACCCCAGAGATCTAGTCCAGGGATTCTTTTTTTCAAAATTTGTAAACATGGGAAGCTGTTTTTCAAACAAATACAATGTGTGAAACGGATCAAAATGAGAAACTGGAAAAAAATAAACAAATGACTGATACGCACTGCACCATAGAAAAATCCCCAAACCATTATACACAGTGAGAAAAGCTACACACAAAAGATACATAACTGAATGTTCATTTTTGTATAAAATTCTAGGAAAGGCAAACTAATCTATAGTGTCAACAAGCAGATCAAGAGAGCTTGGGTCAGAGGGAGGAACAGACTACAGAGGAGGAACGTCTGCCATTGATGGAGATGTTCTGTTTTCTAGGTATTGGCAGTGGTTTTTGGGTGTCTCTGTCAAACTCAGTAAACCACACACTTTGAATGGGTGCACTTTATTGCACATAAATTAGACCTCAATAAAGTTAAATCTTATCAACAATATAATAATTTAATTAGTGTATCTCTTGGCATTGAGTCCTAGAATTTGATGTGTTCTTTTGGTCTAAAGATTTAATTTATTTTTCATTTAGGATAAATTTTCTTGTAACTCTTCTTAATGTACTGTTTATTCTCTGTTTAGTTTGAAAGCTCTAGAACACCAATTATGCATATGTTGGATCATCTTTTTTGTCTTCAATATCAATTAGTTTTGCTCTGATCTCTAGGTTTTTATTATCTGCATTCACTGTGATTATGTTAAACCTTTCTTCTATGGCAATAATTCCCTTTCAGCCACATCTGTTTTGTATGTAGATTTCTCAAATTTCTTAATTAGTTCTTTAGTATTATTTTGTCTCTGGTTTTATGCTTTTCACAAAACTTTTTCATATCATGGCAGACACAGAAAATGATAAGATTTTTGCAGCATATGGATATAAATGGCTGATGTCCTTTGTGATCAGAAGACAACTTATTCAATAATCTTCACTATTATAGGCCTTCGTCAGCCTTCCTGAAGGCCGAGAGTATCAGTATCTGACACAAGTTGAGAAATTCTGCCCTATTTGTTTCTTCAGGCTGCAATATTTCTTTTAATTTCATTTACTTTTTTAGACATCCTGTCTTTTAACTCTTTTGTTTTATTAAATTTCTGTTGTTAAATAGTTGTTTTATAATCACAGCCAACAGGCATATGAAAATATGCTAAATATCACTAATTATCAGAGAAATGCAAATCCAAACCACAGTGAGATTATCATCCTACTCCAGGCAGAATGGCTTATTACTAAAAAGACAAAATCAACCAACCAAACAAACAGCCAACCAAACAAAAAATAGATGTTGGAGATGATGTGGAGAAAAGGAAACTCTTATACACTGCTGGTGGAAACTAGTACAGTCACTATAAATAACAGTATGGAGGTTTCTCAATAAACTAAAAATGGAATTACCATTTAATCCAGCAATCCCACTACTGGGTATCCACCCAATGGAAAAGAAATCAAAATATCCAAGGGTTATCTGTACTCAAGTGTTGATTGCAGCACTGTTTACAATAACTAAAATATGAATCAACCTAAGTGTCCATCAGTGGATGAATGGATAAAGAAAATGTGGTACATATACACAATAGAATACTATACAGCCATGAAAAATAATGAAATCCTGTCATTTGCAGCAACTTGGATGGAATTGGAGGTCATTGTCTTAAGTGAAATAGGTCAGGCACAGAGAGACAAATATCACTTCTTCTCACATGTATGTGGGAGCTAAAAACTTTGAGCATGTGGACGTACAGAGTGGAATATAGAGAACAAACGGCAGAGTGAGTTAGGGAAGGCAGGGGGAGGATGAAGAGAAGTGAGTTAAATGGTACAATCATACAATAAGATAAAAGGAATAAAACCAATGTTTGACAGCAGCATAGGATAACTATGTTTAACAAAAACATTGCACTTGGCAGATGGACACCCTGAGGATCCTGACTTGAGCACTACACATGATACACGTGTCACACATTTCTTCATGCGCCTCATGAATTTGCACGAAAAAATGTAAAAAAATTGTTTTATGTATCAAAGCACTTTTGGAGGATTTACTCCATTTTTTGGAGGAAAAGATTGTGTGTACGTGCATGTGTGTGTGTATTTTACGTTACTCTCAAGCTATATTTCCATTTGGTTGAAGTAATATTGTACAGAGCCAGCATTTAAAAAAAAGTTCTTGCTCATACTTGTGTGGCTTTTTGTGTTGATACAGTGGTTATTTTCTCCATTGCGCTATCATTTGAGATCTAGGAATTTTGCGTTCCAGACAGTTTTTGGATAGCCTACGAGTAAGGCAGGGAGGAAGGTGTCCAGCTGAGGTGATGCTCAGTCTTCCTTAGACACTTGCACCCTAGTCTTGCTTCTGAGAATTTGCTATACGTCCATGGCAGTATTGACTCCTCCCACCTGGAATGTATACACCATCACACTGGTGGGGTCTGACCCTGGCTCCAGGAGTACAATTCACTGTATAAGCTTCCCTTTCATGTGAGGTCACTAGCCATTGCTGTTTATGCCTCTTGTTTTACCTATTTTTTTCATCTTTGCAGCTCTGTGTATTTTAGAATATGAGTACAAAATTCTCAGATTTTATCTGTTTATCTGACTTCTTTTTGTTTTAACTTTTATTTTAAGTTCAGGACTACAAGTACAGGTTTGTTATATTGGTAAACTTGTGTCATGGGGATTTGTCGTGCAGATTATTTCATCACCAGGTATGAAGCCTAGTACCCATTAGTAATTTTTCCTAATCTTTTCCCCCTCCCAACCTCCACCCTCTGATAGGCCCCAGTGTGTGTTGTTCCCTTCTATGTATCCATGTGTTCTCATCATTCAGCTCCTACTTATAAGTGAGAACATGAAGTATTTGGTTTTCTGTTCCTATGTTAGTTTGCTAAGGATAATGGCCTCCAACTCCATCTATGTTCCCCCAAAAGACATGATCTCATTCTTTTTTGTGGCTGAATAATGTCCTTTACAGTGAACCAGATCCTTCACTTTAAAGGACATTATTGTGACACCTGGAGACACATGAATAAGGTTGGATGGGGTGGTGGTCAGCACAGCTGCCCTGCATGGTGGCCAGGGGTAGTCTAGGAGGAGTGTGTCCTTGTTTCTCAGAATCACACACCAAAGCTTTTGGGCATGATAGGGCAGGAACTTCAGATAGTTTAGAAAAGAAAAAGGTGTAAAGCCAGATCAAAATAAATGAACCAGAAACTGACTAATGAAAAGAGGAAATTTATATATAATGTTATCAGAAATCAGTAGGGAAGGGATTAAATATCATGACTTAGCATTGGGGGAAATAAGTTTTAAATCACCACCTCACACCACTCTCTAAGGTATATTCCACATGGAATAAAAAGATGAATGTCACAAGCTAGACCAGGGGCTAATGTCCTGCCACATGTAGAGAATACTTTAAAAATACCTATCAAATCCCAGTGGCATTTTTGCAGAAATAGTAAAATCCATCCTAAATTTCATATGGAATTCATATGGAATCTCAAGGGACATTGAATTGACAAAACAATCTCGAAGAACAAAGTTGGAGGTCTCACATTTCCTGACTTCAAAACATATTACAAAGCTACAGTAGTTTAAAAAATATGGTACTGGCATAAAGATATACCTATAGACCAATGGAATAAAATACACAGCCCAGAAGTAAACTCTTGCAAATATGGACAAATGGTTTTCAACAAGGGTGCCAAGATCATTCAATGGGGGAAAAAGCAGTCTTGCCATCAAGTGATGTTGAGAAAATTAGAGATTCATTCATGTGCAAAAGAATGAAGATGGACACTTACCTTCTACCACGTATAAATATTACTTAATAGTAATTACCATATATGAATAAACTTACCTTAATTATCATTTTAAGTCTTATTAAATATTATTTTGTAAGATTCAACTCTTACTAAACATAAGATTAAAACTATAAAACTCTTAAAAGAAAACACAGAGGAACACCTTCATGACATTGCAGTTGGCAGTAATTTATTGGATATGACACAGAAAGCACAAGCAACAGAGGAAATGAGATAAATTTGACCATATCAAAATTTAAAACTGCACCACAGGACACAACCATCAAAGGCAACCCACGGGATGTGAGAAAATATGTGCAAATCAGATACTTGATAAACGTTTGATATCTAGAATATATAAAGAATTCCCACAACTCAACAACAACAACAACAACAAACATTTTAAAATGGGAAAAGGAATTAAATAGACATTTCTCCAAAGATCTACAAATGGCCAATGAGCACATGAAAAGAGGCTCAACATCACTTATCATTAGGGAAATGCAAATCAAAACCACAGTGAGACACCATCTCACACCCACTAGGATGCCCACTAGAAAAGATGATTCCAAAGTTGAAGGACATGGATATTTTCTCTCACCACAATGAATTAAACTAGAAATAAGTAATAAAAAAACACTCAGAAAATCCTCACGTACAGCAAGTAACATATACACATATAAATAACCCATGAGCCACAGAAGATAACATGGTAGAAATTTAAAAGTATTTTGAATTAAATGATAATGAAAGTACTACGTTTCAGTAGCTTTTAGGTTACAGCTAAAGCCTTGCATAAAGAGAAGTATGAATTTAGAAACATATATTATTGGGGAAGAAAGCCAAAATAAGCTGAGTATGCATTTTAAGAAGTTAGAAAAACAGCAGCATTTTAAATCCAAAGAAACTATAAAAATAAGATAAAAGCAAAAATTAATGAAATACGAAATAAGTGTATAATAGAGAAGATCAATAAAACCATTATTTGGTTCTTTGAAATAACTAAAAAATCTAATCATCCATTGGTGAGACTGATCAAAAAAAAGAGGGAAGGTATAAAAATTTCAAGAATATAAAAGGGCACATCTAATCTTACTTATTAAAATAATAAGATATTATAAGCAACTTTTTATTCAATAAACTTGAAATTTTACATAAGATAGACAAATTCTTTTAAAAAGTACAAATTTCCTAAATATACACAAGAAAAAATCCTTTATCATCCTAATTCTGAATTTATTGTCTGAAGATGTAACTTAAAACCTTCACACAAAGAGCTCTTTAATCCCAAATGAATTCACCTGTAAATTCTTATAAACATCTAACAATGAAATGGCAGTCAAACACAAATTCTTACAGAGAATAAGTAAAGAAGGAGCACTCCATATTTATGACACCAAAACAGCATTGATGCCAAAACCTGACATTTCAGGAGAGGAAAACTGCAAGTCAACTGTGTTAGGCCAGTTTTGCATGACTATAAAGAAATACCTAAGACTGGGTAATTTATAGAGAAAAGAGGTTTAACTGGCTCCTGGTTCTGAGGGCTGTAAGGAAGCTTGGCTCCAGCATCTGCTCAGCTTCTGGGAGGCCTCAAGGAGCTTTCACTGATGGCAGAAGGTGAAGCAGGAGCAGGCACATCACCCATTGAGAGCAGAAGCGAGAAAGAGAGGGAGATGGAAGGTGCCACACACTTTTAAACAACCAGATCTCGGGAGAAGTGATTCACTATCTTAAGGATGCACCGGGGGATGACGCTAAACTACTCATGAGAAATCCACCCGTGATCCAACCACCTCCCACTGAGCCCCACCTCTAACACTGGGGATTACATCTCAACATGAGATTTGGCAGGACGAATATCCAAACCACATCACCAACCACTCATGAACCTAGATGGAAACCATGAGCACGTCAGGTTTATTCCAGGAATACAAGATGGGTTAATGTTTGGAAATTAACCAGTATAATTCATCACGTTAACAAGAAAGAAAAAAGAAAAATCATTTGATCATCTTAATCTGTGCAGAAAAGTGTTTAATAAATACACATTTGTAATATAAGAGGATGGAACTTTCTTATCCAAATTAAGGGAAGCTTGGGCTTCTGAGCCCAAGCCAAGCCATCGCATCCCCTGTCACTTGCACGTATACATCCAGATGGCCTGAAGTAACTGAAGATCCACAAAAGAAGTAAAAATAGCCTTAACTGATGACATTCCACCATTGTGATTTGTTTCTGCCCCACCCTAACTGATCAATGTACTTTGTAATCTCCCCCACCCATTAGAAGTTTCTTTGTAATTCTCCCCACCCTTGAGAATGTACTTTGTGAGATCCACCCCGCCCGCAAAACATTGCTCTTAACTTCACCACCTATCCCAAAACCTATAAGAACTAATGATAATCCACCACCCTTTGCTGATTCTCTTTTCGGACTCAGCCCGCCTGCACCCAGGTGAAATAAACAGCCATGTTGCTCACACAAAGCCTGTTTGGTGGTCTCTTCACACGGACGTGCATGAAATTTGGTGCCGTGACTCAGATCAGGGGACCTCCCTTGGGAGATCAATCCCCATCCTCCTGCTCTTTGCTCCCTGAAAAAGATCCACCTAAGACCTCAGGTCCTCAGACCGACCAGCCCAAGAAACATCTCATCAATTTCAAATCCGGTAAGTGGCCTCTTTTTACTCTCTTCTCCAACTTCCCTCACTATCCCTCAACCTCTTTCTCCTTTCAATCTTGGCACCACACTTCAATCTCTCCCTTCTCCTAATTTCAGTTCCTTTCATTTTCTGGTAGACACAAAGGAGACACGTTTTATCCGTGGACCCAAAACTCCGGCGCCAGTCATGGACTGGGAAGGCAGCCTTCCCTTGGTGTTTAATCATTGCAGGGACGCCTCTCTGATTATTCACCCACGTTTCAGAGGTGTCAGACCACACAGGGACGCCTGCCTTGGTCCTTCACCCTTAGCGGCAAGTCCCGCTTTTCTGGGGGAGGGGCAAGTACCCCAACCCCTTCTCTCCGTGTCTCTACCCCTTCTCTGCTTTCTTGGGCCAGGGGCAAGTACCCCTCAACCCCTTCTCCTTCACCCTTAGCAGCAAGTCCCACTTTTCTAGGGGGCAAGAACCCCCAATTGCTTATTTCTGCACCCCAACCTCTTATCTCTGTGCCCTGATCCCTTATTTCTGCCCCCCAACCTCTTATATCTCTGCACCCCAATCCCTTATTTCCATGCCCCAACCCCTTCTCTGCTTTTCTGGAGGGCAAGAACCCCCCACCCCTTCTCTGTGGCTCCACTCTTTTCTCTGGGCTTGCCTCCTTCACTATGGGCAAGCTTCCACCTTCCATTCCTCCTTCTTCTCCCTTAGACTGTGTTCTTAAGAACTTAAAACCTCTTCAACTCTCACCTGACCTAAAATCTAAGCATCTTATTTTCTTCTGCAATGCTGCTTGACCCCAATACAAACTCGACAGTAGTTCCAAATAGCAGGAAAACAGCACTTTCAATTTTTCCATCCTACAAGATCTAAATAATTCTTGTCGTAAAATGGGCAAACGGTCTGAGGTGCCTGACATCCAGGCATTCTTTTACACATCGGTCCCTTCCTAGTCTCTGTGTCCAATGCAACTCATCCCAAATCTTCCTTCTTTCCCTCCCGCCTGTCCCCTCAATCCCAACCCCAAGCGTCGCTGAGTCTTTCTAATCTTCCTTTACTACAGACCCATCTGACCTCTCCCCTCCTTGCCAGGCCGAGCTAGGTCCCAATTCTTCCTCAGCCTCTGCTCCTCCACCCTATAATCCTTTTATCACCTCCCCTCCTCACATGCGGTCCGGCTTACAGTTTCGTTCCATGACTAGCCCTCCCCCACCTGCCCAGCAATTTATTCTTAAAAAGGTGGCTGGAGCTAAAGGCATAGTCAAAGTTAATGCTCTTTTTCTTTATCCCAAATCAGATAGCGTTTAGGCTCTTTTCATCCAATATAAAAATCCAGCCCAGTTCATGGCTCATTTGGCAGCAACCCTGAGACACTTTACAGCCATAGACCCTAAAAGGTCAAAAGGCCGTCTTATTCCCAATATACATTTTATTACCCAATCTGCTCCCGACATTAAATAAAACTCCAAAAATTAGAATCTGGCCCTCAAACCCCACAACAGGACTTAATTAACCTCACCTTCAAGGTGTACAATAATAGAAAAAAGTTTCAATTCCTTGCCCCACTGTGAGACAAACCCTAGCCACATCTCCAGCACACAAGAACTTCCAAACACCTGAACCGCAGCAGCCCGGTGTTCCTCCAGAACCTCCTCCCTGAGGAGCTTGCTACACGTGCCGGAAATCTGGCCATTGGGCCAAGGAATGCCTGCAGCCCAGGATTCCTCCTAAGCCGTGTCCCATCTGTGAGGGACCCCACTGGAAATTGGACTGTTCAACTCACCTGGTAGCCACTTCCAGAGCCCCTGGAACTCTGGCCCAAGGCTCTCTGACGGACTCCTTCCCAGATCTTCTTGGCTTAGCGGCTGAAGACTGACACTGCCCGATTGCCTCAGAAGCCCCCTAGACCATCACGGACGCCGAGCTTCGGGTAACTCACAGTGGAGGGTAAGTCTGTCCCCTTCTTAATCAATACGGAGGCTCCCCACTCCACATTACCTTCTTTTCAAGGGCCTGTTTCCCTTGCCTCCATAACTGTTGTGGGTATTGACAGCCAGGCTTCTAAACCTCTTAAAACTCCCCAACTCGGTGCCAACTTAGACAATACTTTTTTAAGCACTCCTTTTAGTTATCCCCACCTGCCCAGTTCCCTTATTAGGCCGAGACACTTTAACTAAATTATCTGCTTCCCTGACTATTCCTGGATTACAGCTACATCTCATTGCTGCCCTTCTTCCCAATCCAAAGCCTCCTTGCGTCCTCCTCTTGTATTCCCCCACCTTAACCCACAAGTATAAGATACCTCTACTCCCACCTTGGCGACCGATCATGCACCCCTTACCATCTCATTAAAACCTAATCACCCTTACCCGCTCAACGCCAATATCCCATTCCACAGCACGCTTTGAAAGGATTAAAGCCTGTTATCACTCACCTGCTACAGCATGGGCTTTTAAAACCTATAAACTCCCCTTACAATTCCCCCATTTTACCTGTCCAAAAACCAGACAAAGCTTACAAGTTAGTTCAGAATCTGTGCCTTATCAACCAAATTGTTTTGCCTATCCACCCTGTGGTGCCAAACCCATATACTCTCCTATCCTCAATACCTCCCTCTACTACCCATTATTCTGTTCTGGATCTCAAGCATGCTTTTTTTTTACTATTCCTTTGCACCCTTTATCCCAGCTTCTCTTCACTTTCACTTAGACTGACCCTGACACTCATTAGGCTCAGCAAATTACCTGGGCTGTACTGCCGCAAGACTTCACAGACAGCCCCCATTACTTCAGTTAAGCCCAAATTTCATCCTCATCTGTTACCTATCTCAGCATAATTCTGATAAAAACACACGTGCTCTCCCTGCTGATCGTGTCCGATTAATCTCCCAAACCTCAGTCCCTTACAAAACAACAACTCCTTTCCTTCCTAGGCATGGTTAATGCGGTCAGAATTCTTACACAAGAGCCAGGACTGCACTCTGTAGACTTTCTGTCCAAACAACTTGACCTTACTGTTTTAGCCTAGCCCTCATGTCTGCGTGCAGTGGCTGCCGCTGCTTTAATACTTTTAGAGGCCCTAAAAATCACAAACTATGCTCAACTTAGTCTCTACATTTCTCATAACTTCCAAAAATCTATTTTCTTCCTCATACCTGATGCATATACTTTCTGCTCCCCGGCTCCTTCAGCTGTACTCACTCTTTGTTAAGTCCCACAATTACCATTGTTCCTGGCCCAGACTTCAATCTGGCCTCCCACATTATTCCTGATACCACCCCCATGACTGTATCTCTCTGATCCACCTGACATTCACCCCATTTCCCCATATTTCCTTCTTTCGTGTTCCTCACCCTGATCACGCTTGATTTATTGATGGCAGTTCCACCAAGCCTAAATGCCACACAACAGCAAAGGCAGGCTATGCTATAGTACAAGCCACTAGCCTGCCTCTTAGAACCTCTCATTTCCTTTCCGTCGTGGAAATCTATCCTCAAGGAAATAACTTCTCAGTGTTCCATCTGCTATTCTACTACTCCTCAGGGATTATTCAGGCCCCCTCCCTTCCCTACACATCAAGCTCGAGGATTTGCCCCCACCCAGGACTGGCAAATTAACTTTACTCAACATGCCCCGAGTCAGATAACTAAAATACCTCTTAGTCTAGGTAGACACTTTCACTGGATAGGTAGAGGCCTTTCCTACAGGGTCTGAGAAGGCCGCCACAGTCATTTCTTCCCTTCTGTCAGACACAGTTGCTGAGTTTAGCCTTCCCACCTCTATACAGTCTGATAACAGACCAGCCTTTATTAGTCAATCAGCCAAGCAGTTTATATCCCTTACAGTCCTCCGTCTTCAGGAAAAGTAGAATGGACTAAGGGTCTTTTAAAAACACAGCTCACCAAGCTCAGCCACCAACTTAAAAAGGACTGGACAATACTTTTACCACTTTCGCTTCTCAGAATTCAGGCCTGTCCTCGGAATGCTACAAGGTACAGCCCATTTGAGCTCCTTTTTATTAGGCCCCAGTCTCATTCCAGATACTGGACCAACTTAGACTGTGCCCCAAAAAAACTTGTCATCCCTACTATTTTCTGTCTAGTCATACTCCTATTCTCCGTTCTCAACTGCTCATACATGCCCTGCTCTTGTTTACGCTGCCGGTTTACACTGTTTCTCCAAGCCAGCACAGCTGATATCTCCTGGTGCTATCCCCAAACTGCCACTCTTAGCTCTTGAAGTAAATAAATAATCTTTGCTGAGAGGACTATGCTGAATTTCCTTAGGCACTCTCTAATCAGATGTCGTAGGTTCTCCCAATTCTTAGACCTTTTATACCTGTTTTTCTCCTTCTCTTATTCCATTTAGTTTTTCAATTCATACAAAACCGTATCCAGGCCATCACCAATAATTCTATACGACAAATGTTTCTTCTAACATCCCCACAATATCACCCCTTACCACAAAATCTTCCTTCAGCTTAATCTCTCCCACTCTAGGTTCCCACACCGCCCCAATCCCACTTGAAGCAGCCCTGAGAAACATCGCCCATTCTCTCTCCATACCACCCCCCAAAAATTTTCGCCACCCCAACACTTCAACACTATTTTATTTTTCTTATTAATATAAGAAGGCAGGAATGTCAGGCCCCTGAGCCCAAGCCAAGCCATTGCATCCCCTTCGACTTGCACATATACATCCAGATGGCCTGAAGTAACTGAAGATCCACAAAAGAAGTAAAAATAGTCTTAACTGATGACATTCCACCATAGTGATTTGTTTCTGCCCCACCCTAACTGATCAATATACTTTGTAATCTCCCCCACCCTTAAGAAGGTTCTTTGTAATTCTCCCCACCCTTGAGAATGTACTTTGTGAGATCCACCCCTGCCCGCAAAACATTGCTCTTAACTTCACTGCCTATCCCAAAACCTATAAGAACTAATGATAATCCACCACCCTTTGCTGACTCTCTTTTCGGACTCAGCCCACCTGCAGCCAGGTGAAATAAACAGCCACATTGCTCACACAAAGCCTGTTTGGTGGTCTCTTCACTTGGACGCGCATGAAAGAAACTACAGAAACCTTACAACAAGCATCACATGGAACATAGTAAAATATTGGTAGTGTTCTGAGATTAGGAACAAACAAGAACGCTCACTTACCCATGTATGTTCACCTTTTACTGGAGGTCCTCGCTGGCGCAGTATGGCATAGAAATAAAAAAGACTGGGTAGGGAAAAAAATAAGACAATTCTATTAGTGGATGTTATGATTTTATATGTAGAAAGCTTAAAAGATTTCAGATATAATTAGAATTAATAAGTGAGTTTAAATAGTTTATGGGTGCAGGGTCAACATTTTTTTTTTTAAGATGGGGTCTCATTCTGTTGCCCAGGCTGGAGTGCAATGGCATGATCAGAGCTCACTGCAGCCTTGACCTCCGGGGCTCAAGCAATCCTCTTACCTCAGCTTCTGGAGTAGGTGGGACTACAGATGCACGCCACAACGCCTGGCTATAGGGTCGATATTTTTTTTAAAAAAGTTGTGTTTCTGTACACAAGTAACAAACAGAAACATGAGTAAAAACATCAGCTGTAAAATGTATTTAACAGGAGGTGTGCAAAGGTTCTGTGCAGAAACAGCACTACTGTTAGAAATAAAGAAATTCTAAATAAATGGAGAGAGATGCTAAATTGGGAAGATGATGTCATAAAGGAGTTAATTCTCTCTAAAATGATGCGTAGATAGCTGAAATTGCAATGCAAATATCAAAGGATTTTTATAGGCTGTTGTGTGGGGAATTACCTTGATGCAAGGGTGGTCTCAAGGTCACTGTCAGGCAGGCGGTCCCAGAGGCCTTTGATGTACTGAGTCTCTCACACATCTTTGCTGGTTTAGATGTGTAACTGAAAAATCCCTGCCCAAAACAAGAGTGTTGGGGTCATGTGAAAGTATTCCTTTGTTCATACCCACGGGATCCACGATGTGGCCTTAAGTTACATATAAACCTTTGTGCTGGTAGAAGAATGATAATAGCTAACTCTCACTGAGTACTTACAAGGATGGCAGTACTTTAATATTTTCACATTATGCGTGCCATTCACATGACATGTACACACACCAACTCATTTACTATATGTATACTGCTTTGATTCTGAAATCTTGCTCAATACTATAGCACAAAATGCATCGAGGACAGGTGCTAGGGAGTTAGGAACTGCACCTTGAAGTGGAAAAATACCAAAACTCCATAAAATATGTCAAAGAGGTTTATTCTGAGCCAACATGAGTGCCCGCAGCCTGGGGAAAACACAAACCCAAGAAGCCCTGAGGGGCTGGTTTCGAGGCCGTCGGTATGCAGCTCTTACATTTCAGGGAGGTAGGAGGTACAGGCAAAGTCATGAATCAATACCTGGAGGTTATGCATTGGCTTGGCACAAAAAGGTGAGATATCTTGAAGTGGGGGCTTACAGATCATAGGCGGGATTAGAGATTCTTTGATGTGCAGTTGATTAAAAGAACAAAGCTTTCTCTGAAAACTCGGAGTCAGCAGAAAGGCATGTTTAAGTTGAGATCAGGACATCTGCTCATCATCATGGGGTACTATGCTGGAGCCAGGTTGCAAGTGCAAGCCACAAGACACTGGAGGAAAATGACCTGTTTAGCAAGATTGACAGTCTGCAGAGGTGACTCCTCCAGGCCCCTTAGGAAGGAATTTTGAATAAAGAGAAAAAGTTCAGGTCTCAGACTCCCAAGGCAGCATGTGGCTTTAGTCCCAGGGCCGAGAGCAAGGGTGGCCCTTGCTGATGCCTCTGAGGCCCTGTGTGCCCTCTGAGGCTGGTTGAGGGCAGCTTGAGAAGAGTCTCTGCTTTATCTGGATGATGAGGAAGCCTGGCAGCGTCCTCTTTTGGAAGATCCCCACAGAGGCCCTGCAGAAGTACACTCAGGCCAGCATGCCAGAGAGCCAGGAGAAAAACCAGCAGGCACTGAGCTAAGGCTGTGCAATAGGCTGGACAGGAGGGGAGAGATTTGGGAGAAATTTAAGAAGCAGGCCGGGCGTGGTGGCTCACGCCTGTAATCCCAGCACTTTGGGAGGCCCAGGCGGGCGGATCACAAGGTCAAGAGATCGAGACCATCCTGGCCAACATGGTGAAACCCTGTCTCTACTAAAAATACAAAAATTAGCTGGGCGTGGTGGTGCACGCCTGTAGTCCTAGTTACTTTGGAGGCTGAGGCAGGAAAATTGCTTGAATCTGGGAGGAGGAGGTTGCAGTGAGCCGAGATCACACCACTGCACTCCAGCCTGGTGACAGAATGAGACTCTGTCAAAAAAGGAAGAGAGAGAGAGAGACAGAAAGAAAGAAAGAAAGGAAGAAAGAGAGAGAGAGAGAGAGAGAAAGAAAGAAAGAAAGAAAGAAGAAAGAAAGAAAGAAAGAAAGAAAGAAAGAAAGAAAGAAAGAAAGAAAGAAAGAAATTTAAGAAGCAAAATTCACAGGACTTGGTGATCTACTGGGTGTAAACATTGCGAGGAAAAAGCCATTTAAGATGAATTCCAAGTGACCGGCTGAAATGTGCAATGAATATTCACTTTCTAAATAGAGTGCACAGGAGGGGGTGTTTGGGTGGAGAAAATGGGGAGATGATTGGGGGCCTGTGAGCTGCAGTGTGGAGCACTCACGTGCCATAGAGATGCCGGGCAGGGTCGGGAGCCTGGGCCCAGCAGCTCGGAGCGGCCGAGGTGGCAGCATCCAGGAGACCACCTGGAAGCGTGTGTCCAAGGGAAGTGGACTCCTCCGCCCCACCACACTCTTTTCTCTCTGCTGCAGGGACAGCCCGCAGAACAGTTCTTCTGTCGAAGGTTCTAAAGGACCCAAGACAGGTTAGTTCTCCATGGAATGTGGAAAAGGCTACCAAAAAGTACAGGCGCATATTACTTAGAATCTGGTTTGTGGAACACGAAGCAGAAAGAAAAGCACGACATTGTAAAACAGATATGACTGTTGCGCCCATTGCTCAATTATACAGTGTGCCACAAGGGTCAAAAGAAGGATGGTCCGTGAACACGCAGCCTCAGGGTCGGACTCCGATGGGGATGTATTTCCAGACTCAGCCAGGTCAGTGCTGGTCATTCCTGCCACTCGGGTCCTCTCCCTAACGCCTCTACTGGTCCAACTGCCTTGTAATCACGGCTCTCCACTGGTTCTTTGACAAAGTGTTTTCAACCCCGACCTTCAGGCTTTAAAAGTGTTTTCAACCCCTACCTTGTTGCTGACCTAGGAAAAGGTTGCTGTCCCATTCTGTGCTAGTGATGCTAGCTGAGCACTTTTTTTTTTTTTTACAGTGAAATTCCGGCCAGAGCCCAGTGGGACCCGTGACAGGCTGTTTCCGAGTGCAGTGGCGCAATCTCGGCTCACTGCAAGCTCCACCTCCCGGGTTCACGCCATTCTCCTGCCTCAGCCTCTCCAAGTAGCTGGGACTACAGGCGCCCGCCACCACGCCCGGCTAATTTTTTGTATTTTTAGTAGAGACGGGGTTTCACCGTGGTCTCGATCTCCTGACCTCGTGATCCGCCCGCCTCGGCCTCCCAAAGTGCTGGGATTACAAGCGTGAGCCACCGCGCCCGGCCTTTTTTTTTTTTAAGTACAGATGGGGTTTCACGATGTTGGACAGGCTGGTCTTGAACTCCTGACCTCAGGTAGACAACTTGGGTTTTTATACAGCCCAGAGGAACATCTCCTACTCTTGGTCTGAACTTGAATTACAGCTGAAAGAATGGTCAAAAGAAGAATCTGAGAGTTGAGTAGTGAGGCTCCGATGGGCAGCTACGGATATTTCTGGTAGTGAGCACGAAATTGCCCAAGGCAGGAGTCAGATAATCATCCTTAAGAGATACCAGATTATTCTTTTCTGTAAAGGTAACCCGCCCTGGTTTTATTCCTGTCCGCCCAATAAATTTGCAGCAGTCAGTGCACGTGGAAAGGCCCTGCTGCACCCTTGGTTCCCGCCTGGGAACACGCTCCTTTGCAGCGTCATGGTTTACTCTGGGTTTTGCTTTAATCGTTATCTTAGTCTATTTGTGTCTCTCTCTGACTTGTAGGTTTTAACATGTGCTGACTTAAAGGAAGACAACAGGCTGTAGACAAGGGGTTGCAGCTCCAGTGGTCTAAGGTCCAGTGAGGTGGGGAAGTGAGGGGAGTGGACCAGGCGATTGGGAGGGTGGGGACTCATGGGGGCAGCTCTGGGGACAGTGGAATTCATGCACAAGTGCACATCCCATATTGACAGATGGCCCTATTTTTAAAGACAAGTCAGAAATTCATATTTTATGTGAACTTTTCCTATTTTTAAAAGTGCCTAACCAATTTAAAAGAGATTTAAAACATTTTGCAGCTCAAACACATTTCTGCAAGCCAGGCACAGCCCCCACACCGGGTCGGAGGACCATCTGTTCATTAGGAAACCCGCGTGGAACCTGTTTCCACACCTGGTAATAACCCTTCAGATGGAAACACTTTGCATTTAGATGTGGTAAGCATCTTGCCAAACCCCACTTCTGAAAATTCTGTAAACTCTTCCCACCTCCCTCAAGATGCCCTGGTGTGGAGCTCACCAGCCTGTCTGGCAGATGAGATAATTAACTCGAGGAAGCCTCTGCGCGCAGGTCTCCTGGGCTGAAAGAGCGCTGTGGATGGAAAGCATGGCCCCTCCCTGCACACCTTAAAAGGTGAGCCTGAAGCTCCTGGGAAGCAGGTGGGCCTGGGCCTCATCTCAGCCTCAGGCGGTCCATCTGGCTCTACTGGACCTTGAAATCCCAGGGGCTCTGGGACTGGAGGGATCAGGGCAGATTTTCTGCAGGTGCATGCTAGGGTTCTCTATCTTCGCGTGATAGGAAATGGAAGAAAAAATGGAGGGCGCTTCTAACAACAGGCAGGAAGCCAAGGAAATGCTGCAGCTCAGACGGGATTTTTGCACGTCTCACTCCCCTCCTTACCTCTTTGCATTCGGAATTCCCAGAGACACGTGGCAAGGAAAACGGCACTTTTCAGCTAGCATTGATATCACTGTTGGGTGATTATTGATATTCATATGCAAACCTGGAGATCTTTAGAGAAGGAAACGAGTACATAAAATAATCCACAACTTGGAGCTCAGATGCAGATCAGCGCCAGACCTTGGCTGAGATGCACGGAACTGCGTTTAGGCCGTGTTGGTGGTGAAGTGCCTCCATCTCCCGGCAAAACGCAGCTTCACTCTTTACGCTGAGATAATTTTTGACTGAAATGTGTGGTCTTAACCAATTCTATTCGGTTTCATTTAACTTACCTTTGTCCATAAATGGTGGTAGAAAAGCTCCCCCAAAAATGAATTTATAAAAGCTTCTGAATATCTGACCTATTACATTTAGAAATAGAGTCACATTCGAAGACACTAGGGACTAAGGACTTCAACATAGGAATTGGAGGGGATGCAATTCAACCCATGACAACGGTATAATTATTATTGGCGTAGAAGAGAAACCTAATCCTTGCCCCATTGACCAGTTGCTCCAAAAAATTTTTGGAGCAGTGACAATTTGTCATTATTTATTTTTTATTTCCTAGCAACACTTTACAAAACACTCCTGCAGGGCAATTTGATCTATCAACAAAGCTAATTGAAATTATCTGTGTCTTAGAAAATTTGCAGTGCTTATTTGAGATGCCTTGGAGACAGGAACCACTCCAGCTCACCATGGAAATCGCACTGGATATCACTGGCCTGGAAACAGCTTAATGTTTCTGAGCAAGAAAATGGACATAAACATTAGGTTTACACAGATTTCTCGAGGGTCCACCTTTGAGAGGCTTGCATCTATCTAGGTCTAGAGAGAATTAAAATAGAAATGAGCTGAGACAGCCACGGGGCCCCTGTGATCTGGACAGCACTGTGACTCCCATCTAGACAGCCCTAGGCAACGGTGTCCATACAGAGGAGAGACCCAAGGCTTGGGTCATCCATGAGTGATTGGCACTTCTGGTTTGGACCAAAAGCTGTAAGCACTGCTGCTTCTAGGAGATATTCAGGCTGAGGTCTGACCTCCTGCGTCTCTCCCTGCACCCACGGCTGTCTGGTTGCACACTCTACAGATTCAGGGATTTGACCTCCAGAAATGAAGGTGCAAGACAGTAGTGGAGAATGTGGGCTGACTCCCCACAACCGTTTACCCACAGGGAGCCGCATAAGCCAGTAGTTTTGGGCCCTGTGTGTGTACATGTGTGTGTGTTTGAGAACTTATGTGTTCCTATGATCTTTTGTTTCAAGATAACCAAAGAAAGATGATTCCTTACCTGTTTCTCGTCACCAGCCTGTGGACAATCCGTGACATTTTACCCTAGGTAATTTCTTCTTTGCTAATTCTCCCTGTCTTCCTAGAAAGGATAGTTCATTCACTCATTTGTCAAGTATTTATTGAGGTTTTCTGTATGCAAAGCATTATGACAGAAACTATAGATGTGAAAAAGGTGATTAAGTCATAGACCCTGCTTTTAATTAATCAATAATCTCCTAAAGGAAGTTACCCAAAAGACTATGAATACAAGCAAAAATTTACAACAAAAAAGGTGTGTTCTGCAGTTGCATAAGATTCTATAAATATCAATTAGATTGAGGTAGCCGATAGCGTTGTCCAGATCTTCCATGTCCTCACTGACTGTTCACCTAATTGATCTACCAATTACTGTGAAAGAGACGTGAAAATCTCCAACTATAAATGCGAGTTCATCTATTTCTTCCTTTAATTTTTTTAAGATTTGCGTCATGTATTTGGAAACTCTTCTTAAGCATTCACACATTTATGATGGTGATGTCTTCTTGATAAGTGACCTTCACTGCTGTGAAACATCTCTATGTCTGACACTATTCATTGTCTTCTGGTTATTATCTGAGCCACTGCAGATTTCTAACACCATCTGCAGGGTAGATCTTTTAATATCTTGTTACTACCAACCTAGTCATGTTTCTATACCTACAATGCATATATTGCAGACAGTGTAGACTTAGATTGGGCACTGGAAACATCACTATGGGAATTTGGAAAATTGAAATTAGAGACCCTTTGATGAAAAGGCAGTGTTTCAAGTCATTGGGATAGATGGGCTCATGGCGGGTTGGAGAGTGCAGAAAGAAAAGTATTACAGGAAGGACCCTGGGGAGGTCCCAACATAAGAGATGGACAAATGCAGGGAATACCACTGAAATCAGGGAGGCAAGAACTTCAAGAAGAAGCGGCTGATGGTGTAAAATACGTACAAGAGTTTCGGTAGAATGAGGACTAGAGAAAAAGTCAGTTTTGACACTACTCATTGTTCTAGTCTATTATCTGAGCCACTCTAGATCTCTGATAGCATCCATATGGTCTATTTTTTAATATCTTTTAATTGTTCTACTAAGCTGTTTTTGCATTTTTTCATGATTGCTATGACATTAGCAATATCAGTTTGTAATTTCCCACTGTCTATGTAGTTATTATTGTGCCACTTTATGTAAAACATAAAACAACTTTGCCATCACATATTTTTATTTATTTCTGGCAGTCATTCAATGGCCACGAGATAAATCATCCTTGGATGACATTAACCTTACAAGCAGAGGGAGAAATAGGTCTATCAAGGTCTATAGTAACCTAATAGAACTGCTGAACCAACCCAAACTAAGTCTAGACTTTTTTTTTTTTTTTTTTTTAGACAGGGTCTCTCTCTGGGACTACAGGTGCATGCCACCACACCCTGCTAATTTTTGTATTTTTTGTAGATTTGGAGTTTCACCATGTTGCCCAGGCTGGTCTCAAACTCCTGGGCTCTAGCGATCTGCCCACCTTGGCCACCCAAAATGCTGGGATTCCAGGCATGAGCTATCCCATCCAGCCAGTTTAGACTTCTTGTTGGTAAGATAATAAATATCTTATTGCTTAAACCACTTATAGTCAGGGTTTTTCACGATTTGTAGCCAAAGCTGCTGTAACTTACAGAAGCAGCCTCTTCACTGCGGAGTCACTCGGTACTGAGAATACTACACCTGTTGACTCAGACAGAGCAGAGTGAGGGGAGGGGCACATCGCAGGGAAAGCCTTGGGAAGGCAGGGCACCGTGCTCACAGTGACCCCTCTTCTCCCTGGGACTCTTAACACTTTGTTCATAATGTTTAAGCATAACAGTAGTTTTTCAGAGTATAAGATGCTCTTTTTCACCCTTTTTGCTCTAAGAAGTTCAAGAGAAAATAGGCATACTTTTGCCCTGTAACACTTTGCTTCACATGATTTTGGAAGACAGCAGGGTATAAACAAGCCTTGTCCTATATAGTCTTTGTCCTAAAAGCCATAGGTGGGCTGGGCACAGTGGCTCATGCCTGTAACCCCAGCACTTTGGGAGGCCAAGGGTGGGGGGGGCAGATCACTTGAGTCCAGGAGTTCGAGACCAGCCTGGCCAACATAGCGAAACCCTGTCTCTACTAAAAAATACAAAAATTAGCCGGGCGTGGTGGTGGGTGCCTGTAATCCCAGCTACTTGGGAGGCCGAGGCAGGAGAATTGCTTGAACTCGGGAGGCAGAGGTTGTAGTGAGCCGAGATTGTACCACTGCACTCCAGCCTGGGCGACAGAGGGAGACTCCATCTAAGAAAAAAAAAAAAAAAGCCACAAGTGAATGACTTTAACTTATTTGTCCTGATGCTGAGCTCATCTGTTGTCTTGTCTGTGAGCCTGCTGTCTGTAGGGTAAGTAAATACACCATCTTGTCTTATGTCTCACCACCCTTTACCAGCCTATGTTAAAAGCGAGGCATACATCCTCCTCTTCCTCACTTGTCAGTCATGCCTCAGCTCCGTGATGTGTGACTTCTGATGCATCACGGAATGGAAACCACACTCTTTAAGAGCACAAATCACTTCTCAGTTCACCAATCCAATTGGCTTCTCTTTCCAGCCCTCATTCTGCTTAAACTCTTCTCCATATTTTACACCATCAGCCTCTCCTTTCTTCTCGACATTCTCTCCTCCCTGATTTCCATGACAATTCCCTGCATTCGCCCATCTCTTAAATGCTGGACCTCCCCTGGGTCCTTCCTATAATACTTTTCTTTCTGCACTCCCCACATCCCATAAGCCCATCTATCCCAATGACTCGAAATGTGAATACCACCTTTTCATCAAGGGGTCTCTCATTTCAATCTTCCAAATTCCCATCGTGGCGTTTCCAACTCCCAGTCAAACATCTTCATTTGTTTACCCTGAGAGACTTCAAGCATAGTATGTCCCAAGCTGAATGTTTGTTTGGGGACACATTATCTACTCCTTCTCCTGCTCTCCCTCCCAAATCTGTTTTTCCTCCCCAGTTCCCTCTCCTCTTACCTACTTGTCCAAACTCGAAATTCATAACTGTAAATGTCTACTCTCTTTGTTCCCCAAATCCACCTGCTCACTGAGGCCTTTTGATTCTGTTTATGATATTGTCCCACACTTTGCATCATTGGTTGTGGGGCACACACGGACCTGGGCTGGGCTCAAGGAGAGGAGGGTTAAGCCCTGGGGTTAGGGCAGCGGCACACTTGCCTCTCTCCACAGTGGCCAAGAGAGTTGGTCCCCAGGATGAGAAGGAATCACGTCTGTGCCCAATCCAGGTGGAGTATGTCATCTGAGGCTGCCTTTCCACCCAGAGGATCAGAGGTGGCCTGTGGCTCTGTCACCCAAGGGTGTGGTTGAACACTGAACATCCAGGGGATCAGTCCCTGTTCGCCTGGACACCTAAAGTGGCTGAATCCATTCAGAGTCCAGGTCCGCAGGGGAAGTGAGGCTGCAGCTGGGACCCATCCAGCCCAGTGTTAGGTACCCGGCAAACTGGAGGAGGGGCTGGCATCAGCAGGGTTCATCAGGCTCTAGCATCAGTGCCCTTTCCTCTGAAGAAAGGTCATGTGGAACTCACCCTCAGCAGGTAAGACAGGCCCCGAGGATGAAATGGGTGTGGAGCACACGCCCCCTCGGCAATCTGACCCACCCTGACACAGAGCAGGTGGTCGGTGAGTGCATGCTAAAGGCATGACTGAGGGCGGTGTCCTACCCCGCCGATGTGCCTGCAGCCAAACAGTCCCTCCTCTAGTTTCCAGAACTTTCCAGTAAAATATACATGAGCCTCCATGGAGACACACAGTGGTGAAAATGTTCTGTTGCATGACTGCACAGTCAGCAGTGTTCGTGACTGTATACATCTGTTGAAACTCATCAATTTATGTTCTTAAAGTTGGTATGTGTATGTAAATGATATATCAGTCAAATTGATCCCCCCCAGAATAAAAGAGCCTGGTGTTTATGACATTTGGAAGCTGAAAAGAAGTAAACATTACAATACTTTAAATTAGCAACAGTAAAAACACGGGAAAAAAAGTCTTAATGGCTGTAAACAAATATGACTGAGTTGTCATGAAGTGTGGGATTCACACCCTATCTCCCTTCCTTCCGCTCCGCGTTCAATGACAGTATTGAACATATTGAAAGTATTGTCACCTAAATCTTGACCAAGTCCACCCCCTTTGGCATCTCCGCTGTGGCTTTCCTGTGAGGACATGACCCCCTGCATGGCCTCCCTTGGTCCCTCTCTGTTGCACTGCTCTCCAGCACACTGTCCCACGCCCTGAGTGTGCAGCGTCTGGAGGACGCGTGTGTCCCTGGGGTTTCTGTGCTCGTCATGGATGACAACACAGAGTCCATGTCACGTGAAGACCCATGTTCAGCCTCTTCCTGCCCTCCAGGCCCATCCTCTGCACACACCCTCCCCTGGGGAAGGCTCTGAGGCTCTGGGGCCAGATGGCTGGGCAGTGAACCATCTTGTGGCCTCATTTCCTCATCTGCAAAACTGGTACCATGGTAATAAGTGACAGCAGCAACAACAACAACAACAAGAAAAACACATCAGGGTTTCGGGAGGGCCACGTGAATTGATATGAGCATGTTCAATTTACAATAGTGCCTGTATCTTCTATGAGCTCAATATTGTGGGCCAGTGTTGTTTCTTATGATTTCTTGCCTCACAGTTTAAAATTCAGCAATTATAGAAATACTTGTTTGCTCCAGCACACACACACACACACACACACACCATGCACATAGACACACATGCACATACATCACATACACAGGTACACATGCACCACATATACACACATACGCAGCATGCACGCGCACACACACCACACACACCACACACACATATCATGTGCATAGACACACACATACACCACATACACAGGTACACATGCACTACATATACACACATACGCAGCACACACACGAACACACACCATGAACACACACACACATATACACATCATGTGCATAGACACACATGCACATACACCACATACACGTGTACACATGCACCACGTATACACACATATGCAGCATGCACCCACACATACCCCCAGCCTTACTTGCTCCTCTGTCCCCTGGCCAGATACTGCCCTCTTGGCTGCCTGAGTCCTGGCTGCCCACAGCTCAAGACTCCTTCACAAGATGCTCCTCTGCCTCTCTCTGAGCTGAGTTAGGGACCTCTTTGCGCTCTGGGAATAATGTGGGTCTGCTCTGCGTGGCCCCCACACACTGGATAAAATAATGCATGTTGATGGAATCCTGGCACTTGGATGGGGGCATGCATGCAGGTCCTGGAGAGGCAGGGGCACGAGCTGGGTCCTCTGCTGGGGGCCCCCTCTATGAACAAATATGGGTTCTGTTACACACCTAGGGCCCCCCAGCGCTCCCTGCATCTACATCTGCAGCCAGGCCAGCCCCAGTAGGGCCTGTGAGGAGGGGCCATGCCAAAGGGACCATGTGACTCTTCCCATCTGCACGATGGGAGCGGGGAATCTGCTTGGGGGTGGACAGTGAGGGCATGGGGTGATGGTGGGTGATGCTGAGCCAGGCTGAGCCCATGGATGTGCATTCACTATGTGGGGATTGCAGACTCTGTGTTCTAGTTTAAGACAGAAAGGGCTATGGGGCTTGTTTGGCTAAAACTTGGCCCTATGGTTGCCCCATCCTAAATGAAGTCAGTGTGTGACCTGCCTTGGGATGCTGTGGAAGGGGCTTGCTTGGCTAAAACTTGGCCCTATGGTTGCCCCATCCTAAATGAAGTCAGTGTGTGACCTGCCTTGGGATGCTGTGGAAGAAGCTGCAGCTCACAGCAGTGAGGGGAGAGGATGCTGTGAAAGAAGCTGCAGCTCACAGCAGCAAGGGGAGAGTGGACCAGGAGAGAGGATTGCCATGCAAGATCTGCTTATCCTGGGAGAGTCTGGAAACCCTACCTGACTGTGAGAGCAAACCTGGGAGGGGATCTGCACCCTTGCAGAGTTCTTCTCTGCAGGCCAGGCCTCACAGTCAGAGCCACAGCCACCACCGGAAAGCTAAAGGCAGTGAGAGCCATCAGAACATGGTATGGGGGGGGTGGTGCCTGCAGGCACAGGAGAGGCCAAGCAGCAGCCAGGGGAGGATGGCTCCCAGGGCCCTGTGGCCTTGGCTGGTGATGGTGGTGTTCCTAGAAGGGAAACGGAGGGAAGCCTACTCAATTCCTTCTTGATCCACATAAACAGAGAAGTTCTAGGCCAAGTGAATGAAAGCCTAGTCTGAATCTAAAAGCAGCATGTTGCTGCCCCTAAATCAATTCCCAAACAGACTTGAGCCAGCTGATAGACCCAGAGCCCTCAAAGAAGAAGCCTGAGGAAGGACCTCACTCTCTTCCCAGAGTTTATATGGTTACTCTTTCTCCCAGACTCCCCAAAAGGCACAGCCTTTCACCCACGTCACTGTGCATGGGAATGGAAATAATCAGAACTTTTCAAGGCTATTGGACTCTGGTTCTGAACTGACTCTGATTCTGGAAGACCCAAAATGTCTGTGGCCCCAATCAGAGTAGGGGTTTATAGAGGTCAGGTGGTCAGTGGAGTCTTAGCTCAAGTCTGTCTCCCAGCGGGCCCAGTAGATCCCCATCTTGTGGCTCCTTCCCCAGGTCTGGGGAGCATAAGTGAAACAGACACACTCAGCAGCCGACAGAACCTCCTCCTACCCCTGGCTGTTCCCAGCATAACGTAGTACACAAACTATGCTCTCAGAAGCACTGTGGAATAGAAGAGGAATCTAAAGAGCAATGATATCATTGAACACGGTGTGAGCACCAGGGGTCCGCTCACTGGGTTTGTGTTTGCAGCTGGTGGTGTGGTTCTGACTACTGGCCATGGCTCTGGCCTGTCCTGCTGTCCTGCTCTTGCTCAATGGGACCACGTGCAACAGGGGCATCTCCTGGGCCTCTGCAGACTTGGTTCCGGTGGGACAGCTGTCCCATCATAAGCTGCAGCTGTCGCAGCTGCTCTCACTCCCACATCCCTGGCACATGACACATCCATTCATGTTTTAGGATTCTTCACTAAGACCCCGAACAGCCCCTGGTTAACTTAGGTCACCTTGGAACACTTGGTGTGTTTTCTTCCTCAAATATGTGTTGAGAGAAGATTCAGAGACATGACTTCATTGGTGCTTCTGTTTTCTGTATTTACTGGGTCTCTTTGTTTTGATGTGGGGCTGTCACCCCATATTTTTAGAACGAAGTCCACATGACAATGACTCACCCTTTTTAAGCTCCCCTTGTGGGAGCACAGGGCTGAGCCATCTTTCACTTCATCTCACTGCCTTAAGAGTAAGCAGAAATTTGAAACTGAAAGATGTTGATTATTACAGTTTATTTGCTATTTCCTTCTTGGTCCATAAAATGGAAACCACTGCACTGAATTTCTTTACTTGTCCAATCACCTGTATTTATGCAACTGCATTTCATATCAAATATGAAATAAATGATCCAAGATGCTCCTAGATGATTCTACAGTCAAATTCAGAAATTATCTCGCTAACTCTTGCATTACAATAAACTGAAGACCAGGAAGTAGTGAATTGCCTCAGATTACATAAAATATGACATAATATTATTAATTTTTAAGGCACTTAGTTTACATGAGAAATAAGAAAAGAAAAGTGAGAACTGAAAAGGGAAGTGCAAGGCACAATGGGAGTAAAACATGGGCTGGTGAGGGCACAGCCAGGCCACCTCGCCCACCCTCTAGTCCACAGCCCCGCAGGCTGGGCCACCTCACCCACTGTCTTGTCCATAGCTCTGGCTCCGCACCCAGCATGCAGTAGGTCCTCAATCAGGACTCCTTAAATGATCACTTAGTAAACAGACAACAGAACAGAAGCCCAGTCACCACTTTGGTTGCTTTTGTTCATGAGTTGACTGTACATGAAATAGAAAATAATATCTATTATCTATCTACAAGAAAATACCAATTCATTGTCAAAATCTGGTTGTAAACATAGAAATAAGGTAAGAAAATGCAAAGTATGGCATGATGAATCTAAGCTCTGTGTCTATATCTTCTCTACTTTGTTATTTAAAATATGAGTTTCACCATTTTGGGAGGCTGAGGTGGGCGGATCACCTGAGGTTGGGAGTTCAAGACCAGCCTGACCAACATGGAGAAATCCTGTCTCTACTAAAAATACAAACAAATTAGCCAGGCGTGGTGGCAGGCACCTGTAATCCCAGCTATTCAGGAGGCTGAGGCAGGAAAATCACTTGAACCTGGGAAGCAGAGGTTGCAGTGAGCCGAGATTGCACCATTGCACTCCAGCCTGGGCAACAAGAGCAAAATTCCATCTCAAAAAAAAAAGAGGTTCTGAAACATCTTCAGCTTTCTCTCTTTCTTAGGAATAGGATTTGTGTTTCACAATATGTACAGTTAGGGAGACCCAGGTAAACATGCTGATGCTGGAACGAGAGTGAGCCTCAGAAAAGTGGAGTCCTGTGGTTCTCTCTCTTCATCAGAAAAAGAGGACAGTGTATTTATTTTTAAAATCAATACGTTCCTAATAAAATTGAGAGGACTGAGGATCTTTTTCTTTCCCTTTAGATAAAATTAATTTTAAGGTTCTTTCTAAAATGGCAAAGTCATTGCAGGGGAACAGACTGGCTCCCACGTGAGTCAGGGAGGGCAGTAGACAAGGGACGAGGCAGTGCCCTGGGGCAAGTCAGGGTGCAGAGAGTCACTCCCTGAAAACCTGGAAAGAGGATCTAGGGCAGAGCTCCTGTGGGCTAGCTCCGGCACCGTGGGCTAGCTCTGGCACCTTGCTACCTCATCTTGCTCCACGCACACACTCTCAAACAGCAGAAGGCACAGCTAGCCAGGTGGGAGAGATGGCGTGTTTGTGGAAGGCATCTACGTGAAGAGCGGTAGTGATAAGTCCACATGCAACAATGTCCAGTCCATAAAAAGGATATGCATGTCCATCAGTGAGCACATCCTTGTCAAAACATTTTCAGCAGAAGTAGAAATGATGTAGGTGTGGGGACATTCTCCACAATATCAGCCTCTAGAGGCATCATGGAGAAATTTCATTAAATACCACCTACAGAAATATGACAGAAAACAGCTATGGTCTGTAAGCAAATTGACCAGCCCCATGTAAACTTAAGCCTAACTATTCCAGGGAAGGCAACTGCAGAAAATCCTTTCAAAACAAAGAAGGCTTCACCACACAGCCCTGGGGTTTGTCTACCCTGTTCGCCTCCCTCTTGGGGAACTCTGACCAGTGAGGGCCCTGCCGCATGTGGAGGACTTGGGACTTGAATGGCCTCATTCCTTGAGCTCTGTTCTCTTCTCACATTTCCCATTCCACTTGGTCTCTGTGAGTGGGTTTCTTTTTTTTTTTTTTTTTCCAGATGGAGTCTCGCTCTGTTGGCCATGCTGGAGTGTAATGGCATGATCTTGGCTCACTGAAACCACCACCTCCCAGGTTCAAGTGATTCTACTGCTCAGCCTCCTGAGAAGCTAGGACTACAGGCGTGCACCACCATGTCTGGCTAATTTTTGTATTTTTAGTAGAGGTGGGGTTTCGCCACGTTGGCCAGGCTGGTCTTGAACTCCTGACCTCAGGTGATCTGCCCGCCTCAGCCTCCCAAAGTGCTGGGATTACATGCATGAGCCACCACGCCCGGCCCTCTGTGAGTGGTTTCACCCATGCGTGGCCTCAAGGGTCATCTCTCTGCAACTGACTCCTAGCCCCATATCACCCTGGGGACAACGCTGCAGCATCCGGGTATTTGCAAGTTTAATGTGTATAAAACAATGCGGTCCAGTCCAGTCCACAGTCAGGTTCAGCTGGCCTCAGTGCTGTGACATGGGCTTCCACAGCAAAAGGGTCCATGCGGAATTACTGGGTGCCAGGCCAGCCATGGGAAAGGATGACAGACTGTTTGGGGCCAGCCACCATATACATTTCTAAGGCAGGGCTGCGTCAGAGTTCTCACCAATTTTGATAAAGTTGGCAATTTTAAGCACAACTCTATGGAACAAATAGAGTTGCAGGTCGTCTCGGTCTCTGCACCTGTCTTCAGGTTCATGGGCTGCCGCATCTTGGTTGACACAGCAGCCCCTACCACTTCTGCAGAGGCTGCGAGGCCCTGCAGCTTCTCCACATCTCCCTCTTGTGACGTCAAGCTGCCCGAGGGGACGAGGCTGGGCTGCCTGGTTCTTTGACCCAAACAGCACTGGTGATGAAGGGACCATGAGAGAAACCGAACTTGCTTTGGTCCTGTCCCCTGGAGATGGAGGCGGAAGGGCAGGATTACAGGGGTGTGTGTGTGTGCACATGCACGTGTGTGCGTGTGTGTGCATTTTGTGTGCACCTGTTCATGTGTGTGGAGTAGGGGTGGTAGGGTGCAAAGAGGCTGAGGTTGTGGGAAAAACCAAAGGACACTCAGGGGAGGGATTTTGGAGTTGGGGAGGGTGTGGAGCTGGGGCGGGGCCACACCAGCTCTGACCTCTAACTGCACATTTGACCAGACCTGCCCCTGGCGGGCTGCCAGCCATCCAGTTCAGAATTGGGGTGCACAGTGGGGAAGGGGGGAATTCCTGAGCAATTTAATTATGCCTGGGGTGCCCTCTGGTGGTTCACCTTTTATTCTGACTCCAAGTTCCAGGAACTTGGAAACTCACTCACTTAGAAAACTGGGGCAGTTTGAGGGGACTTGGACATTTGTTGTGGCTATGAATGAATGAAGCCTCTAACAAGATCCTACTCACTGGAAACACAGAACCTACAGAGGAAGCAAACAGATTTCTGTCTACAACAACGGGAACTGGGGAAGCAAAGTGTGTTCAGTTTGCCAAACGTTCCTCAGCCAGCCTGGGTCACAGTCCTTTTGTTATTAAAGTAAGGGTGGCCCTGAGCCCTCATCTCTCGATTTTGGAAATGTCTGACTTTCGTCCTCAGGGTCTACCTTCTGTGATATGTCCAGACACCTCAGGCCAAAAAATCAGCTTCCTGGATAGAAAACCAGGAAACGTCGTCACCCATCAGAGGCCTCATTCTCACGGTCATCGCTCTGTCAGGTCATCTGTCCTGCTGTGCAGGAGCCCTTAAAGACCAGGCACCTCTCTGCCCACTCAAGCCATAAGCAAGGTCACCACAGGGCCCTCCGAGAGGAAGGGAGGCTCTCTCCTAACATCTTCCATGATGCCAGGGCTCATGGTGGCCCAGTTCTTCTTCATGTATCCATGCAGCTCATGTGTGTGTGCACACATGCATGCATGTGCAAACGCATGCACCCACTTACACACATGCATGCATGCACACACAAGCATATGCACCCACTCACATGCATGCATGCACACATAGACATATGCACCTACTCACACAAATGCATGCATGTGCAAATGCATGCATCCACCCACTCACATGCATGCATGCACACATAGACATAGGCACCCACTCACACACATGCATGCATGTGCAAACGCATCACCCACTAACACACATGCATGCATGCACACATAGACATATGCACCCACTCACACGCATGCATGCACACACAGGCATATGCACACACATTCACACACAGGCATATGCACACACATTCACACACGTGTGTGACACACTCCTACATCTCTCTTGCCCACAAGAACAAATTAAGGGAAGAGCATAGAGAGAAGTTTTGAGAATTTCCGACAGAGAGGGGTCACATCTCTTCCCTATCTACCCATTTTGCCTCCAGGAGGTCTCTGCCTGGTGAGAAGCCAGGAGGGTGGGGACTGTGGCGCAGCTGGCAGGCAGCTGGTCAGTGCTGCTGGAGCACTTGTTTTGAAAATGTAAGTTTTTTCCAGCACATTTGAAGTATTTGAAAACATTTTGAGCATAATGCAAGATGTGCATTTGTTTCTGTGTGATTTCATCCACTAGACGCACTAGGTGAAAGTGGGAATACAGAACACACACGTGCTCGTACCTCAAGCGTTTGCCAGCCCCCTCAGCCCGCCGCAGGTGTTATGAGCCACCCCACCCTGTCTGTGTTACAACTGACAGGGTCAGGACACACTACCCACACACTGGGGTGCCTTGCACACTGGATATTTCAAGTTGAATATTTTCAGGTGGCAGATGCAGGAAGGATTTTCTGACCTTCCGCAGAAGCAGGTCATGAGACCCTCATATGAGAGGGGCCCTCCCTATACCTGGAAGGACATCAAGGGAAATCTGGAGGAACAGGCTTTGCTTTCCACAGTTTGCTACACTCAGCTCATACTGTTTTAGTCCTATCACGTTTTCCCCCGACTTCCCACTCTTCACCAAAGCTAGGATCTTCAGTTACCTATGAAGGCTAATGAGTCATGTAAAACTTATATGAAACCAGTGTATATGCTTTTCTCTTGGCAATCAGTCTTTTGTTACAGGGGCCCAGCTGATGAACCTAAGATGGTTAGAAGAAACAGGTATTTTTCTTCCCCTATGCAGCTTTCCATGTGGTAGCAGGTAACTGCCCCCACACTTCACAATGGTCACAGGCAGCCAGCCACCCCTACCGCCCACTTCCACAGGAAAACATCAGGGCTTTTTCATGGTAAACTGGTATTTTTTCTATAGTTCTTATGTATTTCTTAACCACTTAATGTGTGTAAAGCTGTTCATGTTTTTATTGGGCTCATTTTATTCCATTTATTTATTTTTTACATGAATAAGTTTTCTTAGTGGTGATTTCTTAGATTTTGGTGCAGCCATCACCCGAGCAGTGTGCACTGTACCCAATGTGTAGTCTTTTATCCCTTACTCTCTTCCTATCTCTTCCCCCGAGCCCCCAGAGTCCATTGTATCATTCTTAGGCCTTTGCATCCTCAGAGCTTAGCTCTCACTTATAAGTGAGAACATATGATGTTTGGTTTTTTATTCCTGAGTTACTTCACTTAGAATAATGGTCTCCAATTCCATCCAGGTTGCTGCAAATGCCATTATTTCATTCCTTTCTATGGCTGAGTAGTATTCCATGTTATACGTATACCACATTTTCTTTACCCACTCATTGATTGATGGGCATTTTGGCTGGTTCCACATTTTTGCAATTACGAATTGTGCTGCCATAAACATGCATGTGCAAGTATCATTTTTGTATATTGACTTCTTTTCCTCTGGGTAGATACCCAGGAGTGGGATTGCTGGATCAAATGGTAGTTCTACTTTCAGTTCTTTAAGGAATCTCCACACTGTCTTCCATAGTGGTTTTACTAGTTTACATTCCCACCAACAGTGTAAAAGTGTCCCCTTTTACATCCACACCAGCATCTATTTTTTTGTGTGTTTTGATTATATCCATTCTTGCAGGAGTAAGATGGTGTCACATTGCTGTTTTGATTTGCATTTCTCTGATAATTAGTGATGTTGAGCATTTTTTCATCTATTTGCTGGTCATTTGTATATCTTCTTTTGAGAATTGTCTATTCATGTCCTTAGCCCACTTTTCGATGGGATTGTTTGTTTTTTCTTGCTAATTTGTTTGAGTTCCTTGTAGATTCTGGATATTAGTCCTTGTCAGAAATATAGATTGCAAAGATTTTTTCCACTCTGGGGGTTGTTTATTTACTCTGCTGATTATTTATTTTTCTGTGCAGAAGCTTTTTAGTTTAATTAAGTCCCATCTATTTATCTTTGTTTTTGTCACATTTGGTTTTTGGTTCTTGGTCACAAAGTCTTTGCCTGAGCCAATGTCTAGAAGAGTTTTTCCAATGTTATCTTCTAGAATTTTTATGGTTTCAGGTCTTAGATTTAAGTCTTTGATCCATCTTGAGTTGATTTTTATATAACGTGAGAGATGAGGATCCAGTTTCATTCTCCTACATGTGGCTAGCCAATTATCCCAGCACCATTTGTTGAATAGGGTGTCCTTTCCCTACTTTATGTTTTTGTTTGTTTTGTTGAAGATCAGTTAGCTGTAAGTATTTGGCTTTATTTCTGTATTCTCTATCCTGTTCCTTCCATCTACATGCCTATTTTTACACCAGTACCATGCTGTTTTGGTGACTATACCCTTATAGTATAATTTGAAGTCAGGTAATGTGATGCCTCCAGCTTTGTTCTTTTTGCTTAGTCTTGCTTTGGCTGTGTAGGCTCTTTTTTGGTTCTATATAAATTTTAGGATTTTTTTTCTGCTTCTGTGAAGAAGGGTGGTGGTATTTTGATGGAAATTGCATTGAATTTGTAGATTGCTTTTGGCAGTATGGTCATTTTCACAACACTGATTCTACACATCCATGAGCATGGGATGTGTTTCCATTTGTTTGTGTCATCTACAATTGCTTTCAGCAGTGTTTTGTACTTTTCCTTGTAGAAGTCTTTCACCTCCTCGAATAGGTATATTGCTAAGTATTTTGTTTGCAGCTATTTTAAAAGTGGTTGAGTTCTTGATTTAATTCTCAGCTTCGTTGCTGTTGGTGAAAGCAGAGCTACTGATTTGCATACATTAATTTTGTACCCTAAAGCTTTACTGAATTCATTTACCAGTTCTAGGGCTTTTTGGATGAGTCTTTAGGGCTTTCTAGGTATATAATCATGTCATCAGCAAACAGTGACGGTTTGATTTCCGCTTTACTGATTTGGATGCTCTTTATTTCTTTCTCTTGTCTGATTGCTCTGGTTAGGGCTTCCAGTACTATGTTGAATAGAAGTGGTGAGAGTGGGCATCCTAGTCTTGTTCCAGTTCTCAGGGGGAATGCCTTCAACTTTTCCCCATTCAGTATAATGCTGGTTGTGGGTTTGTCACAGATGGCTTTTATCACCTTGAGGTATTTCCCCTCTGTGCTAATTTTGCTGAGGGTTTTAATCACAAAGGGATGCTGGATTTTGTCAAATGCTTTTTCTGTGTCTATTGAGATGATCATGTGATTTTTTGTTTTTAATTCCGTTTATGTGGTGTATGGCATTTGACTTGCATATGTTAAACCATCCCTGCATCCCTGGTGGGAAACTCAGCTTATCATGGTGGGTTATCTTTTTGATATGCTATTGGATTCAGTTAGCTAGTATTTTGTTGAGGATTTTTGCATCTATGTTCATCAGGGATATTGGTCTGTAGTTTTCTATTTTTGTTATGTCCTTTTCTGGTTTTGGTATTAGGGTGATACTGGCTTCATAGAATGACTTACAGAGGATTCCCTCTTTCTCTATCTTTTGGAATAGTGTCAATGAGATTGGTACTAATTCTTCTTTTAATGTTTGATAGAATTCAGCTGTGAATTTGTCTAGTTTTGGACTTTTTCTATTGGTAACTTTTTAATTACCATTTCAATCTCACTGCATGTTATTGGTCTGTTTGGAGTTTCTATTTCTTCCTGGTTTAATCTGGGAGGGTTGTATATTTCCAGGAATTTCTCCGTCTCCTCTAGGTTTTGTAGTTTATGTGCATAAAGATGTTCATAGTAACCTTGAATGATCTTTTGTATTTCTGTGTTATCACTTGTAACACCTCCCATTTCGTTTCTAATTGAGCTTATTTGGATCTTCTCTCTTATTGGTTAATCTCACTAATGGTCTATAAATTTCATTTATCTTTTTAAAGAACTATCTTTTTGTTTCATTAATCTTTTGTATTTTTTGGTTTCAATTTCTTTTAGATCTGCTCCGATCTTCATTATTTCTTTTCTTCTACTGGGTTTGGGTTTGGTTTGTTCTTGTTTCTCCAGTTCCTTGAGGTGTTACCTTTGATTGTATATTTGTGCTCTTTCAGATTTCTTGATATAGGCATTTAATGCTATGACTTTTCCTTTTAGTGAGAGACAGAACTAGCTAGATTTCCTAGGCCGGCTAAGAATCCCTAAGCCTAGCTGGGAAGGTGACTGCATCCACCTTTAAACACGGGGCTAGCAACTTAGCTCACACCTGGCCAATCAGGTAGTAAAGAGACCTCACTAAAATGCTAATTAGGCAAAAACAGGAGGTAAAGAAACAGCCAATCATCTATCACCTGAGAGCACAGTGGGAGGGACAATGATCAGGATATAAACCTAGGCATTCGAGCTGGCAATGGCTACGCTCTTTAAGTCCCCTCCCTTTGTATGGGAGCTCTGTTTTCACTCTATTAAATCTTGCAACTGCACACTCTTCTGGTCCGTGTTTGTTACAGCTTGAGCTGAGCTTTTGCTTGCCATCAACCTCTGCTGTTTGCCACCGTCACAGACCCACCACTGACTTCCATCCCTCCAGATATGGCAGGGTGTCCGCTGTGCTCCTGATCCAGCAAGGCGCCCATTGCCGCTCCTGATTGGGCTAAAGGCTTGCCATTGTTCCTGTACGGCTAAGTGCCCGGGTTCATCCTAATCGAGCTGAACACCAGTTGCTGGGTTCCACGGTTCTCTTCCATGACCCACGGCTTCTAATAGAGCTATAACACTCACTGCATGGCCCAAGATTCCATTCCTTGGAATCCATGAGGCCAAGAACCCGAGGTCAGAGAAGAAGAGGCTTGCCACCATCTTGGAAGCAGCTCGCCACCATCTTGGGAGCTCCGGGAGCAAGGACCCCCGGTAACATTAGCACTGCTTTTGCCGTATCCCAGAGGTTTTGATAGGTTGCGTCACTGTTATTGTACAGTTCAAAGAATTTTTAAATTTCCCTCTTGATTTCATTTTTGACCCAAAGATCATGCAGGAGGTTATTTAATTTCCATGTATTTGCATGGTTTTGAGGGTTCCTTTTGGAGTTGATTTCCAATTTTATTCCACTGTGGTCTGAGAGAGTACTTGATATAATTTCAATTTTCTTAAATTTGCTGAGACTTGTTTTGTAGCCTATCATATGGTCTATCTTGGAGAATGTTCCATGTGCTGATGAATAGAATGTATATTCTACAGTTGTTGGGTAGAATGTTCTGTAAATGTCTGTCAAGTCCATTTGTTCTAGGCTACAGTTTAAGTCCATTGTTACTTTGTTGACTTTCTGTCTTGATGACTTGTTTAGTGCTGGCATTGGAGTATGGAAGTCCCCCACTATTATTGTGTTGCTGTCTCATTTCTTAGGTTTAGTAGTAACTATTTTATAAATTTAGGAGCTCCAGTATTAGGTGCATATATTTTTAGGATTGTGATATTTTTCTGTTGGACTAATCCTTTTATCATTATATAATGTCCCTCTTTGTCTTTTTAAACTGCTGTTGCTTTAAAGTTTTGTCTGATATAAGAATAGCTACTCCTGGCCAGGCGCGGTGGCTCACGCCTGTAATTGCAGCACCTTGGGAGGCCGAGGCGGGCGGATCACGAGGTCAGGAGATCGAGACCATCCTGGCCAAAACGGTGAAACCCCGTCTCTACTAAAAACACAAAAAAATTAGCTGGGCGTGGTGGCGGGCGCCTGTAATCCCAGCTACTCTGGAGGCTGAGGCAGGAGAATGGCATGAACCTAGGAGGCGGAGCTTGCAGTGAGCCAAGACTGAGCCACTGCACTTCAGCCTGGGCGACAGAGCGAGACTCTGTCTCAAAAAAAAAAAAAAAAAAGAATAGCTACTCCTGCTTGCTTTTGGTGTCCATTTGCATGGAATATCTTTTTCCACCCCCTTACCTTACATTTATGTGAATCCTTATGGGTTGGGTCTCTTGAAGACAGCAGATACTTGGTTGGTGAGTTCTTATCCACTCTGCTATTCTGTATCTTTTAAGGGAGTATTTAGGCCATTTACATTCAATGTTAGTATTGAGATGTGAGGTACTATTCTACTCATCATGCTATTTGTTGCCTGAATATCTTTTTTTATCTTTTTTGCATTGTGTTATTGTTTTATAGGTCCTGTGAGATATATCCATTAAGGATATTATTTTGGTCTATTTCAAGGATTTGTTTTGAGATTTAGAGCTCCTTTTAGCAGTTCTTGTAGTGCTGATTTGGTAGTGGTGAATTCTCTTAGCATTTGTTTGTGTGAAAAAGACGATCTTTCCTCCATGCATGAAGCTTAGTTTCACTGGATACAAAATTCTTGGCTGATGATTGTTTTGTTTAAGGAGGCTAAAGACAGAACCCCAATCCCTTGTAGTTTGTAGGATTTCTGCTGAGAAATCTGCTGTTAATCTGATAGGTTCAGAGAGAAAATCTGGGACTCAAGGGCTGCTGTTCAGATTCTTTTGTCCCACGGGGGTGCTCCCTTGATGTGGTGCTCTCCCCTTTCCCCTACTGATGGGGCTTCCTGAGAGTCGAACTGCAGTGATTGTTATTTGTCTTCTGCATCTAGCCACCCAGCTGAGCTACTGGGCTCTGCGCTGGTACTGTGGGGTGTCTGCAAAGAGTCCTGTGATGTGATCCATCTTCAGGCCTCTCAGCTGTGGATACCAGCACCTGCTGTGGTGGAGGGAGCAGGGGACTGAAATGGACTCTGTGAGGGTCTTTGGTTGTATTTTTGTTAAGTGAGCTGGTTTTGTGTTTGTTGACCTCCAGCCAGGAGGTGGTGCTTTCAAGAGTGCATCAGCTGTGATTGTATAGGGAGGTGGTGGGTGGAGTCATGGAGCTCCCAAAAGATTATGTCCTTTGTCTTCAGCTACCAGGGTGGGTAGAGAAAGACCATCAGGTGGAGGCAGGGTTAGGCATGTCTGAGCTCAGACTCTCCTTGGGTGGGGCTTGCTGCAGCTGCTATGGGTGATGGTGGTATGGCTCCCAGGCCAATGCAGTTATGTTCCCAGGGGGATTATGGCTGCCTCTACTGCATCACACAGGTCACCAAAGAAGTGGGAGGAAGCCAGCAGCCACAGAACTCACCCGGCTCTCATGCAGCTCACAGCCCAAAGGGCCAGTCTCACTTCCACCATGCCCCAGGGTTGGAATGTGAGCAGGGCTGAGAACTTGCCCCGGGCTACAAGCCTCCTGCTGAGAAAGCAAGCAGACTCACATTTCCTTGGTTGTCCCACAGAGCCTGGAGCAGCAATCCACCTCCTTCAAAGGGTCTGTGGATTCTCTCAGCTTTCCTGGTATGTTCCTGCAGTACTTCTTGGATCAAAAGTTTACAGTGTGAGTCTCCACATGCTGCTCTGTCCATCCAAGTGGGAGCTGCAAGTTAGTCCTGCCTCCTATCTGCCGTTTTTCCCGGAGTCCATTGTCGGGTTGATTTTTTTAATGTCGCTGCTGGTATATTTGAGTGCTCTGCCTCTCACCCCACTCTTCCCATAGCCTCTGTGGTTTTTAAGGCACGATCCTGCATAGTGTGGTGGCTTCTAGGAATGCACATGATGTACCACAGTGGAACTGACTACTATGTACAAGGACAATTGTTATAAATAAAGTTTCGGTGCCACAACAGAAATAGCACTCGAATATCAAATTTTCTTTTTAATTCTCAGCAAGGCAATGTACTTCTATAGAGGGGTGCACCCTTACAAATGGAGCAATGATGAGCACACACTTGGACAAGGGAGGGGAAGGGGCTTTTGTCCCTGATGCACACAGCCCCTGCTGCTGTGTCATTCCCCTATTGGCTAGGGTTAGACCACACAGGCTATCCTAATTCCGAATGGCTAATTTAAAGAGAGTGACGGGGTGAGTGGTTTGGCAGGAAAAATTGTTATGGCAGAGCAGGAAATCGGAATGAGTCAGGGTGGAGCAGGAAATCGGAATAAGTCAGGGTGGAGCAGGTAATCAGAATGAGTCAGGGTGGAGCAGGTAATCGAAAAAGGTTGCTTTACGAGGAAGTTAAGTTTAAAAGTAGAAGGCAAAGAATTGAACATGCTGACATATTGTTTCTTTGAGGAGAAATTTAGAACTCATATCTAACACAAAGAATCCAAATCAATATAGCTCTGGAAATTTAAGTTTTGAGGCAACTCCTTGGCTCCAAGCACATAGCAAAGATATAAAATATACAAAGAGAATACTGGAAAGACATAGCAAGGTTCAAAATCATGATCATATCTCCTGGCTCAGAAATAAAGAGCAGAAAGCGACATCCATAGGGCTGAAGCTGAGATTCCACCATGGAACTGTAAGCAGGAACAGTAAAATAATTCTAAAACATTGATAACAAAATTAAAAGCTTGGAAATTAAAAGCATTGTTAGCAGTGTTTCTAATGGAGATACTTGAGAACAATCCAAATTTCCTCAATAAGAGAATCAAAAAATAAGCTGTGAAATATTCATTTACCATTAGACTACAAGTTAAAACAGCAAGAGCAGGCCAGGTGTGGTGGCTCATGCCTGTAATTTCAGCACTTTGGGAGGCTGAAGCAGGAGGATCACTTGAGGCCAGAAGTTCAAGACCAGCCTGGGAAACAGGGCAAGCCCCAATCTCTACCAAAAAAAAAAAAAAAAAAAAATCAGCCTGGCATGGTGGCTCACACCCCCTAGCTACTTGGGAGGCTGAGGTGGGAGGATCACTTGAGCCAAGGAATTTGAGGCTGTAGTGAGCTATGATTGTGCCACTGCACTCCAGCCTTGGTGACAGAGTAAGATCTTATCTCAGAAACAAATAGATAAGTGAAGTAGCAAGAGCCACATCTATCCGCATATATAATAAACTCCTGAAATATTACATTGAGTGGAGGCAAACCACTGTAGAATGACATACACAGTGTGACACCATTAATTTGAAAAAATTTTAATGTAAAAAATAGTGTATATCAGTGGTTGGCAAATTACTGCTTGAGGGCCAAGTTCAACCTGGACCTGTTTGTGTAAATAAAGTTTTATTGAAACATAGCTGCACACGATCATTTGTTTCTATATTGTCTGTGGCTGCTTTCACGCACAGCAGCAGAGTTGAGTTATGACAGAGGCCACATGCCTACAAAGCTTAAAGTATTCATGATCTGATCCTTTACAGAAAAAACTTGCTGACTCCTGTTATATATTATTTATGGATATATATACACACATACAAACATGTGCTATAAAACATAAAAGCAAAAATTTGCTTGGGATTAATACACCTAGACTTCAGAATAGTAGCTGTGTCGGGGAGACAGGAAGGGAAGAAAATTGGGATCAGAGAAGGGCACTTTAAGGGGCTTCAGCTGTGTGGAGTGTTTTTTTATTTAAAGGAATATCTTAAGTAAACATGGTAAAATATTGATTTGCTTAGATGGGTAATAAGTACAGTTATTCATTATGTCCTGTGTACTTTCCAGTGTTTTAAAAATATTTTATAATAATGAATATTGAGAGGGAAAAAGATGAATGTGGTTGATCCAAGGGCCTGATGAGGCCCAGTGTCCGCGCTGTGTCTTAGTGGCCAAATCAGGGTGCAGCGTGCATGTCCACTGCGCGGTGTTTGTGGAGGAAGAGGGAGGGAATCCCTCCTTAAAGGAAGAATATACCTTTTTGTGTTTGGGGGAATTTTTTTGCATGTGAATGTACTAATATAAATTAAATATGAAAAAGAATGACTAGGAATGTAGCACTTAATCTCCTCTTGGCCACATGTTATTTTCAGACTTGTCACACCATCTCTGGGTGCTGGCCATCACCAGCCACAATAACACCATGTGGCTGTGTCACTCAGTCAGTCAATGGGCATTTGTCAAGCGTCTGCATATCCAGGCGTACATCGTACATGCTACTCCACCCTTTATTTATGGAAAAATGCATCTCAGATCTCATCTCAGAGAACACAGTCACATCTCAGAGAACGCACAAGCAAGAATGTGTCATGCAGACTTGGAAACCCTGTTCCCATTTGCTAGGAATGCCGAAGTTCTAATGCAAGTAAGGAAGTGTATATCCCAGCTTGTGTGCGAGTCCCTGGATTCTGTTGCTGGTCGTGTGGGGCCTGACTCAGAGGTGAAGGCCATAGTATGAGTGCCCTAGGAATACAGCTCACCCCTCAGAGAAGCCAGGTGGGCTCTTAAATTAGAAAAGCTGGCTGGGTTCATCCTCACCCTGGAACCAAACAAAAGTGGCAGCATTCACTCACTGTCCCCAGACTGCAAGTGGCTGCCCTAGTCTTGCGGTCACTTTGGCACAGAGCTTGCCCTTGTAAGGCACCTCCTTCAACTGCACTGACCCCACAGGCCTACCATACCTGCACTTGTGAGGTTGGGTCACAACTAGTCCATACCCCACGGTTTAGAGCAGGCAGCGGTCACGGCTCCATCCCTCCCCAAAGTTTAGAGCAGGTGGTGGTCACTATTCCTTCTCTCCCTGGGGTTTAGAGTAGGCTGTGGTCACTGTTTCATCTCTCCCCAAGGTTTAGAGTGGGTGGCAATCACGGCTTCATCTCTCTCCGGGGCTTAGAGCAGCCAGTGATCACTGTTCCATCTCTCCCCAAGGTTTAGAGCGGGCAGCAATCATGGCTTCATCTGTTCCCAGGGTTTACAGCAGGCAGTGGTCAGGGCTTCATCTCTTTCCAGGATTTAGAGCAGGTGGTGGTCAATGCTCATCTCTTCCTGGGGCTTAGGGCAGGCAGTGGTTACTGCTCCATCTCTCCCTGGGGTTTACAGCAGGTGGTGGTCACTGCTCCACTCCTCCCCAGGGTTTAGAGCAGTCAGTGGCCACTGCTCCATCTCTTCCTGGGGCTTAGAGCAGACAGCGGTCACAGCTCCATCTCTCACTGGGGTTTAGAGCAGGCGGTGGTCACTGCTCCACTCCTCCCCAGGGTTTAGAGCAGGCAGCGGTGGTCACTGCCTGGTGGTCCATCTCTCCTCATTGGTAAGGCTTTGCAGGCTGTGGGCTGCCTGTTTTCTTGTTCAGCAGAAGTGCACAGGCATCCCTGTTGAGGGTGAAGCTCTGCCCTATCTCTGCTCACTCTGATTTTCCTAAAGATCAAGTCGTCCTACTTTTATTTCTAATTGAGTCAGTTAGAAAACCAACTTGTTTTTCTAGTTGTCTAGATGACCAAGTAGGGTACCTAAGAAGCAGATCTATAAGTAATAAGCATCTAAAGTTGTGCTTTATAGACAGATCTTTGGAGTGACCTGTTTATTACTCTAAATGATGAATCAGATACTGGTCTCCACTGTAGGAACATCCATCCTATCCTAAACATAATGGAACTCCTGACTATATTCCTGGTCTCCTACCCGCTTGGGGATGTAATTCAAGTGTGTCAGGCCTCTGAGCCCAGGCTAAGCCATCATATCCCCTGTGACCTACACATATACATTCACATGGCCTGGAGCAACTGAAGAACCACAAAAGAAGTGAAAATAGCCAGTTGCTGCCTTAACTGATGACATTCCACCCTTGTGATTTGTTCCTGCCCCACCCTGACTGATCAATTGACCATGTGACATTCCTTCTCCTGGACGATGAGTCTCAAGAGCTCCCCCACCGAGCACCTTGTGACCCCCACCCTTGCCCACAAGAGAAAAACCTCCTTTAACTGTAATTTTCCACTACCTACCGAAATCCTGTAAAACTGCCCCTCCCCATCTCCCTTTGCTGACTCCTTTTTCAGACTCAGTCAGCCTGCACCCAGGTGATTAAAAAGCTTTATTGCTCACACAAAGCCTGTTTGGTGGTCTCTTCACACGGATGCACATAACAAAGTGTGGGTGATGTGAACAATGTTTATGTAATCAACTTTTGGTTAAATCCCTTCCTTAAAGATTTGAATCTTGGTCTAGAACATCACTCTGGAATGTCATATTTATTGTATCATGTAAATGTCCAATTTAACATCCTATAACCCCACGGCATATTGGGTACACATGCGGTACAAGTTACCTTATACTCTGAACAAGAAATGGGTCAGGAAGAATACTAGCCTTGTCCTTGCAGATTTTCTCAATTATTCCTCGTCCATAATGCATATGTGTAGGGAAACTGGCAGGATGTAGAAATGAATACAAAAAAGGAAACATCTTTTTTCCTTGCCTTATATGACCAGCAATCAGTGCCATTGATGTAGCATGTAAACATCAGTTATTTTATTCCTGTCAATGATCCTGTGTGCTAGAAATTACCTCATTTTATTTATGGGGTGACACAGGCTCAGAGAGATTAAATAACATGCTGGAGTCTTATATCTTGCAGGCACCAGAGCCAGGATTTAAATTCACCCAGAGCCTGTGCTTTTCCCTGTGTGCCAGGAAGCCCATGCACAGCAGTCCTCTCTCCTCCAGGTTCCTCATGGCATCTTCCATTCTTCTGGGCAAGGCCTGAGAGCAGAGGCCCTGAAGCCCAGGGCCCAGGCCCCTCAGGGAAGCTTCTGGTGTAAAGCAAAAATAAAATGCTAAGCCCCCTAACCATCTGAATGAACCCCTCTTCCTGGAATGCCAAGGGCATTCCAAAGTTAATCTGAAAAACGACTTCAGGCTATGATGGGAAGTGGGGGTTGGACATACCTCAATATACCTTCCACCCTTTTGGAATTCAGGCACAGCTGACCAGCATTAACATCAACACAGACTTTAAGTCTGATAAGAAGCATTTACAGTCTATTCTCTGTGAAGCCTGCTACCTGGAGGCTTCATCTGCATGATAAAACCTGGCTCTCCACAATCCCTTATTATAACCCAGACACTCCCTTCTATTGATTCCAGGTCTTTAGATAAAAACTCTTTCAACCAATTGCCAATCAGAAATTCTTTGAGTCTACCTGTGACCTGGAAGCCCCTGCTTCAAGTTGTCCCACCTTTCCTGACCCAACCAGTGTACACCTTACATGTATTGATTGATGTCTTAAGTCCCCCTAAAATGTATAAAACCAAGGTGTACTTGACTACCTTGGGCACATGTTCTCATGACCTCCTGAGGTTGTGTCACAAGTCATTGGTCCCTCATATTTGGTCAGAATAAACCTCTTCAAATATTTTACAGAGCTTGACTCTTTTCATCCACATTATACAAAGAGAACAAGACAGGGATGGGAGATTTTGGTTCCACCTGGGTGGCCAAGGCTCCTGGTTTTCTAACCACATGCAGGACCAAGCTGGCATGGCCCATCACAGCACCCACATCCCTACTGCCTTCTGGAAGCTGCTCCTTTTCCTTCAGGGCTAAGCAGGGACCCAGACCCCTTCCTTCACTGTCCTGGAGGATCCAGCACCTGGTCACATTCCTGCTCTCAGCCTTGAAACGTGGAGGGCTCATCTCACCTTCTCAGAAAGTAAAACATGTGGCAGCCTCAGTGAGCCCATGCAGTTTTCTTCAGGGCAGCCCACATGGCACCTGGCATGGTCTTCTCTCCCTCAAAGCAGGAAAGAGACATTCTCATGGGTAAGAGAAGGCCCATGGTGGAAACACAAACAGCCACCTGGCTGAGAAGGAAGAAACACTGATTCTTCCAGATGAGTCTGCAGTGGCGGGAAACAAAGCTGGGGTGGCTTCCCCACTGCAGTGCTTAGTTCTCAGGGGGGATTTGCTGCTCACTGATTTCTAAATTGCCTTCCAGTTACATCATGGAAAACAGGAAGAAAGAGGAAAAAATAGGAAAGGAAGAACAACATGCACTGAAGCAAGAAGTAGGAAGAAAGGGTAGAATGAAGCATTTAAGCAGAGAGGAAGAGAAAAACAGCAATCACAGAAAGAACCAGGGAGTTTATAAAACAGGCTGCATGAAAATCATTTATCAAAACACTGTCCAGGACTTTTTGTTAAAAATAAACATCAAACAATTAGCTAGTCACAAAAAGACAAGAACTGTGGAACTCCACTCATTGTTAGTCAGTGGCTAGGCAGACATGAGCAGGGCAGGAGAGGGCCCACCCCACCAGGAACATCTGGAGACAATCAGGTAATACTCAGGCGGTGGTTAAACTGTTTCTCTAAAATAGTAATTGGTTGCAGCTGTACCAGGGAAAGGCGGGCTCCCAATAGCTGGAAAACACCTGAAACTGATTAGCAGCTTTCTATAAGATCTCAGGAGTGGGGCGAGGTGGCTTAGGCCTGTGCACAGAGAGGCAAAATGTAGTTTAACTGGTGTGTGACCTTCCTCCAGGAACACGAGACAGGTAAGGGCAAAATACTTCAAGCGAGCATGTGCACAACTTCAGTAAACACAGTGCGCATGCGGCCCCTCCCAAGCGCTGGCAGCCCACCGCAAGGAAAGATCAAGGAAGGGGAAACGGAAACCCTGAACCATACCCATGTATAAAACCCAGACTGGGGGGTTGCACCCTGCACTTGGATCTCTCAAGTCGCCCACTTCACCCTCTTCCAAGTGTACTTTACTTCCCTTAATTCCTGCTCTAAAGCTTTTTAATAAACTCTCAGTCCTGCTCTAAAACTCGCCTTGGCCTCTCATTCTGCGCTATGCACCTCGGCCGAATTCTTTCCTCTGAGGAGGCAAGAATCGAGTTGCTGCAGACCCTACGGATTCCCTGCTGCTAACAGTATTAGTCCATGGACTAATCAAATTCAGAGAGACAGAAAGTGGAATGGTGGATGCCAGGAGCTGGGGAGGGCAATGGGGAGTGAGTGCTTATTTAAGGCGGACAGAGTTCGGTTTTGCAAGATGAAAAAGTTCTATTGATTGTGCAAAAATATGAATACACCTAAATGCCTAAAAATGGTTAAAATGGTAATTGTTATGTGTATTTTACCACAATTTAAAAACATAAAAAATAAGAATGTCTGAGTAAATAAACGTATAACGCGTTCTTTAGGTCCACAGACAGAGGCGTGGCCTTGGCCTTGGCCTCTGTGCTCCTCTTTCCAGGACAGAGCCCCGTTTGGTGTTTCTGGTTCTGTGCTGCGTAGAGAGCTTGGCACCCTGGTCCTATGCACAGAAGAGGAGCTTTCCGAAGGCTCCGGGAGAGAAAGCTGGGGAGTCAAGGCCCAGTCCGAGCACAGCAGCTGGGGCCAGCTTGGAGACAGGGACTTTTTTATTCGAGAGAAAGCGAACGTAGTATCCAAGGGGAAGAGCCCTTGCAGGCGCGGGAAGGGAGGCCGCTCTCCCCGGGGGGCCGCGGGGTCAGAGGCGGAGCTTCTGCGGCAGCTCAAAGGGACCCCACACCCTCCTGCACCCCTTCCATGGGCTCTGGGGAAGGCGTTCCTCGTGAGAGACCTGTCTCCCACGTTGTTGCCAGTTAAGAAGTCAGAGCTAGGGGACGGGCCGGGCGCGGTGGCTCACGCCTGTAATCCCAGCACTTTGGGAGGCCGAGGCGGGCGGATCACGAGGTCAGGAAATCGAGACTATCCTGGCTAACACGGTGAAACCCCGTCTCTACTAAAAATACAAAAAATTAGCCGGTCGTGGTGGCACGCGCCTGTAGTCCCAGCTACTCGGGAGGCTGAAGCAGGAGAATTCGCTTGAACCCGCGAGGCAGCGGCTGCAGTGAGCAGAGATCGCGTCACTGCACTCCAGCCTGGCGACAGAGCGAGACTCCGTCTCAAAAAAAAAAAAAAAAAAAAAGGGAGACAGGAAAAATGCAAACTGTGCCTTTAAACCAGGGCGACCTTCATTCCCACAAGAAGGACTCCGCCTTGGTCCCCTTGGGTGAAAGCTGCCGCTGCTGAGCGCCTCTGCGGCCCGGTAAGATCGGGGTTCACAGGCTGACCCAGCGTTAGGAGGTGCCGGGCTGATTATGACCCCCAAAGCTGCTGAGATCGGAGCCCCGACACTGGGAACGCAGCATGGAGCCTGGCCGCGGGCCGTGAACAAAGCGGTGTGCAGGGGACCCAGGTTCACAGCGCAGGTGCGCGGCTCCCCGGCGGCTCTGCAGTCCTAGCCCACGCGGTCCCGGGGCAGCTGCTTTGCGCCGAGCCCCAGAGACGTGGCCGCGGGTCCCGACAGCGCTGCCGCCCGTGAGAGGCACCGGACCTGCCCTCCAGGGCGGGGAACGGGAGGACTCTGATCCCATGAGAACCCAGACAGTTCCAGGTCCAAGGAGGTACCCGGAATGTTCTGAAACGAACCTGCAATTATGACAGCTCCGTATCATGTAGTAGACGAAATTATTACAGCTCCAACCTCCTTTTTACATTTTCTGTTAAATTTTAATACCGGTTTCTCGCGCCTATGAGCAAAAAGACAAGTGTTAAAGCTAGCAATCATTTGTGCAATTTCATTGATTGGTTCCACCGCTGCACTTGCTGCTGGTGACCAATAGGTGGTGTTAATTGTTAATTATAATCAATATTCTGCCTATTGACGACAGTAAATCCTAAAAGCTCAAGTTTCAACTCAATTCTTAAAACGAAAATTAAACTAGCTGCTTGAATCTTATAGGACTTTTGTCAGTCTCAGTGCTTCCAGTTATACAGGTTTTAGTCTCAAAACTAGTTGACCTAAATGTCTACAAATAAACTTTAAAGGATATGGATGTAGTTTTAAGCCAACTTTTAACTGGAAGTATAGCATATATATAGAAAAGCTCACAAATCATAAATGTTCAGCTGGATACATTTTTTACAAAGGTTCACACATCCATGGGGCCAGGCCTCGGGTCAGACAGAATCTCACCAGGGGACTCCCTCACACACTTCCCAGCCCTTATCCCACCTCAGAGAGTAGCTATCTTCCGACTTGTTCCAGTGTAGGTGAACCTTGCCTGTTCTAAGCTTTATATAAATGAGTTATATAATGTATCTGGATTCTTTTGCTCAGTGTTTGCTCGTGAGACTGTCCCTATTCTGAGTGCAGCCATATTATGGGGGTGTAGTGTGTGCGTACTGCCCTGCAATGCAGCACTCTGCTCTATGCATACACCACGAGGGGCATCTCCAACCAGCCGCTCCCAAGCATCGGGGCTGCTTTGGGCTTGGGGCAGTGATGAACGATGCTGTTATGAACCTTCTTGTGCATGTCTTTAGGCACACATATATATGCATTTCTGATTGGCACATATTTAGGAGTAGAATTGCTGGGCCATAGAGTGTGCACATACTAAACTCAGAAGATGCTGCCAAACAGGTTTCCAAAACGGTTGTACGAATTTACACTCCCACGGGCTGCATATGAGAGCTCCGTTGCTCACATTTGCTACCATAAATGTATTTTTATTGCATGGAATTATTATAGTACTTGATGTATAGCTTTTCCAGGGTTTTCCAAAGAGTATAATCTTAGCCAGATACTAGCAAAAGAGTAATTAAGATGTAAGAACTATGTAAATTGTAAGCACTCAGAATATGTATTTACCACGCAGGATTCTCACAGATATCTTAAGATGCTGTTCACATTAGGGAGGTCTATTCTTGATGCATGGAAGGTGTTGTGGATAAAATTATTTTGCTTTATTTCTGCACAGAGTAATCTCATAGTAAGTTTAAATTACTGCAGCAATTTATCCCCAAGTCCTAACTGAGTGTCAATGTTGGGATGACAAAGACAGTCTAACCTTACACATCTGAACCAAGTCCTCATTTTCTCAGAGCTCAACAGGAGGCTGCACCCAGCGTCCCTGTCATGTCTCACCCTCTCAGAGGTGGCCTATGTAGTATCCACTCCAACACTGTTTCACTTCTGTCCTCAAATGAAGCCAGAAGGTGATGGAGCTGTGGGAGGGGAGAGTGTAAGGTTGACAGTGTCTAAGCAAGCAGGACTCGACACAGATGACAAGGCTGTCTTTTCTATTCAGGTTCAGCTCATGAGCACTGGAGAGTTATAGAAACCTCTAGAATCAGCAGAATAGTTAAATTCACTCTCCTTTAATACAAATGAAGAATGTCTTTCCTGGACTTCAGGAGTCACAGTTCTCTTACGCCAGCTTCCTCTGAGAATTCCAGATGTTCTCTGAGTAGAGGTGAATCTTTTGCCAGGTCTTCTGAAAGAGACCCCACCTCTCATCACGGGCTGCTCCTGACCTCTGCCCCCTGTGATAAATGAGCCAATTAACACTAAACTGGAGATTCCTCAGGGGTTTTAGGCTGGTTTTCCCAAGCCAAGTGTTACTCCTCAAATGTTCTCCATTCATCTTGTAGACAGGGCTATGTTTGCAGGATTCCCAGCTCGAACGCAGTGGGTGATCGGTGGCCATGGACAGAGCTGCAGGCCCACAAAGATCTGATCGAGCAGAGCCACGTTCTAGCAGGTGCTACCTAAATGAGTTGATTAGAGCATGCTTTTTGGAACCAAAATAAAAAATGAATTGTTCCTATTGTTTTAAAGTTAGTTGTAATGAAGAATTCGTTTAATTTTGTTGTGGTAAAATATCCATAATCTGAAATTTACCACTTAACCATTCGTAGGTGCACAGTTCAGTGGCATTAAGCGCGTTTACATTGTTTCTTGGGCAACCATCACTGTACTGTCTTCCTTCTCCAGAACTTTTTCTTCTTCCCAGACTAAAACTCTGTCCTCATTCAACACTGACTCCCCCTCCCCCATCTCCCCAGCCCCTGGCAGCCCCCATTCTACTTTCTGTCTCTGTGACTTTGAGTCCTCTATGGACCTCATGTGTCTGGAGGCATGCAGTGTCTGTCCTTTTGGGGCTGGTGTATTTCACTTAGCGTAACATCCTCAAGGTTCATCTCTGCTATGGTACATGTCAGAGCATCTTTGCTTGTTGAGGATGGATAACACCCCATTGTATGAAGGGACCACATTTTGTTTATTCATTCCTCTGTTGGTGGACATGGGTGGCTTCCACCTCTTGGCTATTTTGAATAATGCTCCTAAGAACATGGGTGCACTGATCTTTTTGAGTCTGCTTTCAGTTTTTTTGGGCATTTAGCCAACAGCAGAATTGCTGAATCCTATGATAATTCTAAGTTTAATTCTTTTCAGGAGCTGCTATACTATCTTCCACAGTGGTGAAAAATTCTTCTTGTGTCACTGGGACCATTCCTTTGCCATGGCTTGTGTACATTCTCAAGTGGCTTTCAGAGTTATTTCAAAAGAAGTCAAGACCAGCAATGCCAGCATGGCTGAGCTTTTCACAGGTTTTACACCTAGAAATGGGTGGGACAGCAAGATCCAGGGCAAAAAGATGGCTGCTCTGACCTCTAGGACACTGCACACCCCACTGTTTGATCCAGAGGTGTTGGAAAATGTGAGGAAGGATGAGGTGGCAAGGTGAGAATTGAAAAGCACGATAGCAGAGACGGGGAGTTCTGCAGAGGTGAACAAAGAATTCAGAAGATTCTGCATAGGCAAAGTAAGAATCAGCAAACATGAAGATAGGGCCATAGGAGTGACCAAAAGCAAGGCACAAACAGAAACAGGGATTTTTTAAACAAGCACACAAAAAACCCAGAGCATGCAAGAGCTTTGGGAAATTATCAGACATGCTAACAGATGAGTAACTGGAATCCCAGAAGAAAAGAAAGCAGAAGAAATATTTGAAGATACTGGGGGAAGCTGCTCCCCATATGTCAGCATCGGTTCTATTTTCCATAAGTGTCAGCCAGGTGAGAAATAAAGAGAGAATACAAAGAGAGGAATTTTACAGCTGGGCCGCCAGGGGTGACATCACATATCGGTAGGACTGTGATGCCTGCCTGAGTCTCAGACCAGCAAATTTTTATTTAGGGTTTCAAAAGGGGAGGGGGTGTTAAACAGAGAGTGGGTACAAAGATCACATGCTTCAAAGGGCAAAAAGCAGAACAAAGATCACATGCGTCTGAGGGAACAGGACAAAAGGCAAAACAGAACTACTGATAAGGGTCTATGTTCAGCTGTGCACGTATTGATAAACATCTTAAACAACAGAAAACAGGGTTCGAGAGCAGAGAACCGGTCTGACCACAAATTTACCAGGATGTAGTTTTTCCCCATCCTAATAAGCCTGAGGGTACTGCAGGAGACCAGGGCGTATTTCAGTCCTTATCTCAACTGTATAAGACAGACACTCTCAGGGTGGCCGTTTATAGACCTCCCCCCAGGAATGCATTCCTTTCCCAGGGTATTAATATTAATATTTCTGGTGAGGAAAAGAATTTAGTGGTATCTTCCCTACTTGCACGTCCATTTATAGGCTCTCTGGAAGAAGAAAAATATGGCTCTTTTTGCCCGACCCCACAGGCAGTCAGACCTTATGATTGTCTTCCCTTGTTCCCTAACAATCACTGTTATTCTGCTCTTTTTCAAGGTGCACTGATTTCATATTGTTCAAACACACATTTTACAATCAATTTGTACAGTTAACACAATTATCACAGTGGTTCTGAGGTGACATACATCCTCAGCTTACGAAGATAACAGGATTAAGAGATTAAAGTAAAGACAGGCATAAGAAATTATAAAAGTATTATTTGGGAAGTGATAAATGTCCATATTAAAATGAAATCTTCACAATTTATGTTCCTGTGCCATGGCTCCAGCTGGTCTCTCTGTTCGGGGTCCCTGACTTCCCACAACATGGAGAGTTAATGTCCAAGAATATTTAAAATTCATGGAAGACACCAAACCACAATCCAGAGAACACCCAGGAGGACAACCACTGCTAATAATACTAATAACCACAACAATAATAAACACTGCCTAGACCAAGCATAGTACAACTGCTGCTGGAAAAACAGAGAAAACAGACACTGCAAACAGAGGAACAAAGAGAAAATCACAAACTTTGAATTAGAAACCATCCAAGACAGAAGATAATACAGCGACATTTTAAAGTATTTAAAACAACATGCCTTTAAAGCTAGAATTCTATTTCAGCAAAAATAATCTTGCAAAAATAATCTTTCAAAAATGAAAGGCAAATAGGAGACTTCAGCTTCTGACCAAGATGAACTAACAAGAGCAAGATTAACCATCCCATGAGGAAAAAAAACCAAAAACTAAAAACCAAAACATATGAAACATTTTCAAGATAGTGAGCACCAGGCAAGAAGGCCAGGGACCCAGAGAGATGGGCAACCAGAATTTGAAGCAAAGCAAACCCTAGAGATGTGCAGAGGGCCACACTTCCAAGCACACATGGAACATTTTAAAAAATTCTGTGGTGTGGTGGCTCACGCCTGTAATCCCAGTACTTTGGGAGGCTGACACAGGCGACTCATGAGGTCAGGAGTTTGAAACCAGCCTGGCCAACATGGTGAAACCCCGTCTCTACAAAAAATAAAAAAAAAAATTAAGCATAGTGGCAGGCACCTGTAATCCCAGTTACTCAGGAGGCTGAGGCAGGAGAATTACTTGAACCCAGGAGGCGGAGGTTGAAGTAAGCCAAGATCGCGCTACTGCACTCCAGCCAGTTGACAGAGTGAGACTCCTTCTCAAAAAAAAAAAAAAGAAAAAACCATTCTCCACTGGGCAATAAAGGAAGTCTCAGCAAATTTCAATGACTAATACATACAGACCACATTCTCTGTCCACAATTCAATTAAGTTAGAATTTTTAAAAGAGATATATTTTGAAACTAAAACACAATATAGAAGAACTCTTGAGTTGAATTAACAATCATGAAAATTTAAGAATATTTAGAACTTACTATGTATGCATTCCTAAAAAATATAGCTTAATTTTGCCTAAAGAAATTTGCCTAATTTTATATAAATGTAATCATATTGAATTTATTATGTCTTGCTTATTTTGGCCAACATGTTTATAAAGTTTATCCACTTTGTTGCACATAGTTGTCTTTATTTCAATCAATTATCAAGTCAGGATTCTAATTAATTCTGAGACAGGGAGAAGGGAATTGTGATTGGAGCAGCACATGGGGGCTTATTTTGGGCTAAATTTCTATGGCTTTGTTAAATAAAAGGATTATTTGCCAGCTTGATGATTAGATTGAAAATAAATCTAATTGCATTTAGGTGTCCTGACCACATTTTATTCAAGAGATTCACAGTGAAGTCTTTGCAATGTATACAATCATAATATAACGGAAAGGTGCATATTTAAAGAACTTCCATTGTAAATTTCTGCAGTGACAGGTCCTTACTGGAAACTAGTAATCATCTCCTTATTTCTGCAATTTAAGAATCTATAAGTCATGCAAGTTTGCTTGTGCTTGTGGCCACTGTAGAGTCTTTTTTGTCTCTTTTCACTGCTTTTGACTTAAAGTCTGTTTTATCTGATTTATATATAGCTATTCCTTCTCACTCTTAGTCTCTGTTTGCATGAAATATCTTTCCATCTCTCTATTTTCAGTCCATATGTATCTTTACAGGTGAGATGAGTTTCTTGTAGGCAGCATATGGATAGGTCATTTAAAAAAAATCTATTCAGCCAATCTATATCTTTTAATTGAAAAGTTTAATTTGCTTACATTCAAGATTATTTTTGATACCTGACAGCTTATTCCTGTCATTTTATAATTGATTACTGGCTGTTGTGGATATCTTTTGTTCCTTTTGTTCTTTTATTTTTTATTATTGTTGTTTGCTGGTTTTCTGTAGTGGTAATATTTGAATCCTTTCTTTTCCTTATGTATTTGCTCTACCAGTGGGTTTTATATTTTGTGTGTTTTCATGATGGCAGATATCGTCCTTTCACTTCCAGGTTTAGGACTTCCTTAAGCATTTTTTTTTTATGGCTAGTCTAGTGATAATGAATTCTCTCAGTGTTTGCTTGTCAGAGAAAGACTTTATTTTTCCTCCATTTATGAAAGAGAACTTTGCTGAATCTGGTATCCTTGGTTGCCAGGTTTTTTTTTCTTTTGTCACTTTGAATATATCATCCCATTCTCTCCTGGCCTATAAGGTTTCTGCTGAGAAATCTGCTGTTAATCTGATGGGAATTCACTTATAAGTGACTAGACACTTTTGCTGTTTTCAGGTTTCTCTCTTTGTCTTTGACTTTTACCCTGACCATAATATGCTATGGAGCAGACCTTTTTGAATTGTATCTATTTGAAGATCTCTGAGCTTCCTGTATCTGGATGTCTAAATCTCTGGCTAGATTTGGGAAGTTATCAGGTATTATTTTGTTAAGTAGATTATCTTTCTGTTTCACTTCCTCTTTGCCTTCTGGGACACTGAAAATTCAAATATTTGGTCACTTTATAGTGTCCCATATGTCATATAGGCTTTATCCATTCTTTTTTTTTTCTTTTTGTATGACTGGGTTATTTCAAAAACTTATCTTCAAGTTCTGAAATTCTTCTGCTTGATCTAGTTTATATTGATGCTTTCAAATATATTTTGTATTTCATTCAATAAAGTCTTCAGTTCCAGTTTTATTTTTGTGTGTTATTGTTATTTGTTTGTTTAGAGACAGGGTTTCGCCCTGTTGCCCAGGATGGAGTGCAGTGGTGTGATCATGGCTCACTGTAACCTTGTACTCCTGGGCTCTAGCAAGCCTCTTGCCTCACCTTCCCGAGTAGCTAGGGCTACAGGCATATATCATCATGACTGGCTATTTTTTTTTTTATTTTATGTAGAGACAAGATCCTGCTATGTTGCCCAGGCTGATCTTGAACTCCTGGCCTCAAGCCATCCTCCTACCTTGTCCTCACAAAGCAATGGAATTACAGGTATGAGTCATCAGGCCTGGCCCAGAATTTCTGTTTGTTTGTTTTTTTTAAATAATGCATATTTCTTTGATAAATTTTTCATTCATATCCTGAATTGTTTTTCTGATTTCTTTGTATTGTTTATCTATGTTCTCTTATATCTCACTGAGCTTCTTTAATATCATTATTTTGAATTCTCTCTCCAGGATTTCATACATTTCTTTTTATTGAAATGTGTTGCTGGAGAATTACTGTGTTCTTTGAAGGTGTCATGTTTCCTTGCTTTTTCATGTTTCTTGCGTCCTTATGTTGACATCTGCACATCTGGTATAACAGTCACTTCTTCCAATTTTTTGAATTTGCTTTTGTAGGGATGGACTTTTTCCTGAAGATGTATTTATGGTTTGTTGAGTAGGCTGGGAAAGGAAGTTTGGTTTTGATTCTGAGTATGTGCAGTAGTGAAGTCTCCGTATGGTTTCTTCAGCTGTAAACAGTGTCATTGGTGTCTGTGATTTCCTCAGTGGCTTAGGGTGTGGTTATTAGTGGATGCTATGGTTAAGTTTTATTGGGGATGGAGATGCCAGGTGGGCCAGTCCTTGGGACCCAGTGGTGATAGTGATGGACCAACTGTGTCTGTCCTTGGGCTTGGGCTGTGCATGCTGGCACTATTGTTAGCAGGTCCAGGTGGGCTGATTCTTGGTGTCCTCTAGGTGCTTGCTTGGGTGCCAGCAGTGGGAGAGGTAGGCTGGGCAGGTGGGCAGGTCCTTGGACCCCTTGGCAGTGAGTGTGGTGTTGGTGATGGCAGTAGCAGTGGTGGGACAACCCTCTGGCTCCCAAGTGGTCTGTGCTGCTATTGGCGGTGGCTGAGACAGGTGGGGTGGGCCAGTCCCCAGGCCTTCATGTGGTACATGCGAGAAGGGGTGGTAGTATGTGGTGGTGGTAGTGGGAGTTTGGGTGGGTCCATCCTCAGGCCCTGGGAAAAGTGCTCAGGTGCCAATGATGGTGAATGGAGCAGGACGATCCCCAGGCCCCAGCACAGTGTGCTCAGGCACTGTGGGAGAGTGGAGCTAGCATCTGTCCTCAGGCCCCCCGGTGGTGCATGTGGGCACTGGCTGTGGTAGGCAGGGACAGGGCGCTCCCCAACTCCCCTGCAGGATGCTGGTGTGGGGGTATCAGCAGCTGCATAATGGCCCTGCTGCTGAGGAGGGCAGGGTTGCTTTCAGTGGCAGCAGCCCTGGACAAGCAGCTGGGAGTGTGGGCTTCAGCCCCAGGTGTGAGTGAGGTTGTGAGTGGGGAATCTGTCCTCCTGGTGCCTATAAATGCACAACAGCCCCACTACTGGGGGTGGTGGAGTCAGTAACAGCAGGCAGTGGCAGTGTTGGCCACAGATGGAGGATATCAGTGGGGCTCCAGGAATGTGGAGATACAGGAGATATTGAGCCCCCAGGCAGAATGCAGTTTGGTGGGGGCTGAGCTTCTTAAAACGGTGCTGTGCTGTAGCTGCTTATGGCTGTGAAGGTGGGGGCCGTAGGACCCAGCATGACCTTCCTCTCTGGAGCGGGGCCCTCACATCGTCTCCAGGCAGCTCCCTATGTTAGTATCATGGCCCAAGAGGGCTGAGGGCGTCTCCCATGGCTAGGATTGCAGGTGTCCATGGGGAGAATGTGGACTGCTGGGGCCTCTCACTTACCCTTTCCCTGCCTGGGGAGGCTCGGCAGAGCAGGCCGCCTCGGTCCCTCTCCTCCCTTGCCTGTGGTGCTTCCCATCACTTGTCTGTTGAATTTCAGTGTTCTGTCTTGGGAGATCTATTCTAAATGTGATTCTATACTTGCTCTCTTGTTTATTCGTGGAGGAGGCAAGTGTCGGGTGCCTCCAGTCAGCCATCTTGAAGCAGCTCTAGAACCTTCTTTAAAAGTCATACTTAAAAAATGTCAGAATGCCAGCATGGCATTCTTTTTTTTTTTTTTGACAGAGCCTCACTCTGTCACCCAGGCTGGTGCACAGTGGCATGATCTTGGCTCACTGCAACTTCCATCTCTAGGGTTTAAGCAATTCTTCTGCCTCAGCCTCCCGAGTAGCTGGGACTACAGGCATGCACCACCACGCCCCGCTAATTTTTTTGTATTTTTAGTAGAGATGGGGTTTCACCATGTTGGCCAAGGTGGTCTCGAACTCCTAACCTCAAATGATCCATCTGCCTCGGCTTCCCAAAGTGCTGGGATTACAGGCATGAGCCACTGCACCCGGCCCTGGCATGGAATTCTTGAACCTGATTTTTACAGACATCTATTGATGGCATAGTAAAATGCAAGCACACTCAATTAACTAAATGTAATGATTAAATCAAGTAATAAAACGTGTTTGTCTATGGCATTTTAGAAACATCCCTATGTTCTGCAAAGAATCTCATTTTTTGTTGACTTTCTTAAGCCAAGGCACAACTCCCTCTGACTCCTCCCGAGTGTGAGCCCGTTCCATCTGCAGCCAACACTTCTGGAAAAAGAGAAGAGTGGGGAGAAACACCATCTCATGGTTGGCATGTGGTGTGATGAGCCAAGTGATGGCCCTGCCCACTGGGTCCTGCACTTGCTTCAGGGCTGAGAGGAGCATTTCTTCTCCCCAAGAAAACATGTCCAGTGATTGACCTCAGCCACTGCATCCTGGGCTGACCGTGGGATTAGGACTACAAAGAAAATCTGATCAAGGGGTTATGACTCTTAGGCAAAAATAAAAATTCTATTTTATTGTTTTTAAATACAGACATTTTATTAAGAAGTTAAACATGCTGTAAATTTCAGTCTCACTAATGGATATTAGAGATTTTTAGTTATTAAAGTACTCATGAGATGTTTTAAAATTCAGCATCTATCTTGATAAATGAACTCTAAGTAATACCATTTAAACGCACGGACTTGGGTTTTGGGGGTGAATGCTGGAGCAGTTTGCAAACTTGCAGCTATACAGTGTATCGATTACAGGCATTTTAGAGCCACAAACACAGGTGTGCCAAAATGAAACTTCGCTTTTTCATGATTTTTAAAAAATTTTGTTTGTAGGGACAAGGGTCTCACTATGTTGTCCAGGCTGGTCTCAAACTCCTGGGTTCAAGTTATCCTCCCACCTTGGCCTCCCAAAGTGCATATATTTAAGTTACAGATAATTACGGTACAGAGGAGCCAACAATCGCCATGCAGGTAAAGAGGAGAAAGTCACCAATGCATGGAGCTCCCCATGTGCCCCTCCCTGACCCCATCGCTGCCTTCCTGACCTCACCAGGAGTAACCCTACCCCAAACTGTGGGTTTGTTATTCTCTTCCTTTTTATTTGAGCTTCATTAATATATCTGAAATGCTAACCAGTATATTGTTTATTTTCCCCTAATTTTACCCTATATATAACTGGAACTGTATCGTATTTTTCCAGTGACGTGGTTGTTTCTGCACATGCCTGAGGTTTATACATTCTGCTGGTAGAACCGTGTAGTATTCACATTTCACTGCTTTGCAGTACTCCCTTGTGTAGATATATCACAATTCTTTTAAAATCCATTCTAACTTTAATATTTTTATCTTGAAAAAATTTCAAAACTGAAGAAAAGTTGAAAGAATTGCACAATGAGCACCGTATGCCTTTCACCGAGTTTCCCGAGTCAGTAACGTGTTGGCGCATTTGCCTTCTCTCTCTTCAGTCATTTTCTTCTCCCTGAACCACATGAAATTCTTTGTAGACATCATTACATTTCGCCCCTACATATTTCAGGGATACATTTTCTATGAATGGGGATATTCTCCTACAGAACCACAATGTCATTATTATACACAAGAAAACTAACTTTAATTCAATAATATTATCTAATAGGCAGTCCATGTTCAGATTTTTTGAGTTGTCTGAAAAATGCCTTTATATGGCTGTTTTTCAATTCCGGAGCCACTGAGGACTCCCTCGTTGAATGTTGGGTTTGCCTTTCTCGAGTGTGCTCTAAATCCCTCAGGAATTTTATTTTTCAGTTGTGGAATGAAGTAGGGGTTGCATTTTGATTTTTTTCGACATGGACAACCAAGGCCAGCACCATCTGCTGAACAGGCCACCTCCCTCTCTGGCCTGGAGTGCCTCATTCATGTCAGGGGCCCATCCGTGAGTGTGAGCTGAGACCCCACCAGTCCCCCTGGCCTGCAGGGCTGCAATCGCACCAGTGCTGCTGTGCGAACCGCTGCAGCTTCACACTCATTCCTCACAGCCCTGGAGGCAAGCGCCCCGCGCTGCCCTCCCTCCGGCACGTCCTGGCTGCTTTCCACCCTTTCCTTTTCCACCTGACTTTTGGAATCAATTTGCCAACTGGGATTCTTAGTAGAATTACTTTGAATATGTGGATCAATTTGGGGAAAATGATACTTTTATGGCAGGATATATCTCCATTTAAGCCTTCTTTCATGTCAACTCATTTTATAGGTTATTCTCCAGAACATTCTTGCGCATTTCTTCTTTACATTTAGTCCTAAGTATTTTTTTTCTTTATTTTTTTGAGACGCAGTCTTGCTCTGTCATCCAGGCTGGAGTACAATGGCACGATCCTGGCTCGCTGCAGCCTCTGCCTCCAGGGTTCAAACGACTCTCCTGCCTCAGTCTCCCAAGTAGGTGGAATTACAGGCACCCACCACCAAGCCCAGCTAATTTTTGTATTTTTAGTAGAGGCAGGGTTTCACCATGTTGGCCAGGCTGGTCTCAAACTCCTGACCTCAAGTGATCCCCCGCCTTGGCCTCCCAAAGTTCTGGGATTACAGACGTGAGCCACTGTGCCCAGCTGTCCTAAGTATCTTTTATCACAGTGTAGCTATCTATACCTTTTGATTACACTTATATCTTTGTTACTGGAATATACGAATAAAATTGACTTTCCTTGTGTGATCTTCTATTCAGTAACCTTAGACATTTTATTTATGCTGTTTGGTTATTCCTAGTTTTTTGGGTGGCGGAGAGTGTTTTGGGGGATGGGGAACACTTTTCAAGGTGTTTCATGTAGATAATCATATCATTTGTAAATGAAACAATTTTCTTTCTTTCTTCCAAATCTTATGCCTTCTATTTTTATTTTTGCCTTTTATAATTGGCTATAATCTCTCATATATTGTTGAATAGAATTGGAGACAATGGCTATTTCATCCCCCCTGTAAATGGGGCAATTTCTCCTTTTTTCACAGATATGCATGATTTTGCTGTAGGGTCTTGGTAGCTATCTCCTCTGGTTTGAATGTGTCCCCTCCAAAATTTAGCTGTTACCAATGTGGTGATACCAAGAAGCGGACCACTGAGAAGAGATTAGGCCATGAGAATTCCTTCCTCCTGGAAGGGATTAAAACCCTTGAAAAGGAGGCTTCACTCAGCAATTGACCCCTTGGCCTTGTTGCTCCTGCCCTGCAAGGACACAGTGTCCCTCCTCTCCGGAGAACGCAGCCCTCCCCAGACACCAAATTCCAGCGCCTTGATCGTGGACTCGCAGCCTGCAGAGCTGTGAGAAATACATTATCGTTCTTTGTAAATGGCCCAGTCTGAGGTGTTCTGTGATAGCACCCACAAGCTGAGGGAGATAATACCCTTTCACAGGCAAAGGGAGATTCTTTCCACCCATAATTTGCAGAGTTTTTATGATGAATGTTGAATGCTAATGATTTATTTTTTCACCCACTGAAGTTCATCCTATTAAACTGACCAGGAATTCAAGCGATAAACCTGAATATTTGTGTTTGCTATTTTTGTATACATTGATTTGCAAATGATTGCTGTACAGTTTTGATGCTCATGTTTGAGAGTGACATGGGCCTGCAAATTTCCCTTCTCACATAATCCTTGCTGGGTTCAGATGCCAAAGTGATGCTAGATCAATCATATGAGTGGGGAGTGTTCCCGTTTTGCACAAGTCTAAGGAGGCCAGACTGCAGGAAGTGCAAATCTTGCCACAGACAACTTTCTGCGAGACAGACACACTCCCCTGCTCCCTGTGTGAAATGGTCGTCTTAATGCCCCTTGATAGTCAGGATCAATCACCCCGGTCATAACAGAAACCCTCTTCTTTCCCATAAGTTTGTTGGCACACAGAACCCAAAGTGGCCAGGGGCCAGCGTCCTCCAATGCCATAACACATGCATGTGTGTCCTCCAGTACAGGAAGGGCGTGTCTTCCTTCTGTGACTGGGAACTAAGACCCCGAGTAGCTGGGATTACAGGTATGCACCACCACGCCTGGCTAATTTTGTATTTTTAGTTGAGATGGAGTTTCTCCATGTTGAACAGGCTGGTCTCGAACTCTTCACCTCAGGTGATCCACCTGCCTCAGCCTCCCAAAGTGCTGGGATTACAGGCATGAGCCACCATGCCCAGCCCATAAAGGTGTCTTTCCAGTGAGGACAGATCACTGCCCATTCCCTTGTAGACCAGTGTAATCAGGTGGCCACCCAGTCCTCCTAGGGCATGGTGCACCACAGCGGCTGGGCATGAGCCTTTAGTATTGACAGGTAGCTCCCTCCCCTCTTAGCTACTCAAGAGGCTAAGGTGGGAGGATTGCTTGAGCCAGGGAGGTCAAGGCTTCAGTCAACTGTGATTGCACCACTGCACTCCAGCCTGGGTGACAGAGCAAGACCCTGTCTCAAAAAGAAAAGAAAAGAAAAGGAAAAGAAATTTGCAAGATCAATAGCTGCCTACTACGGTCTGTGTTTATATGCTTGAAGAAAGAGACTGTATGTGGAACATTAGGTACCTTTGGGTCAACAGATTATCAATTCAAAATGATCCACTGTCATTTTCTAAGATTCATCTGTCTTTGGCTCAGTCCAGGTAGAATTGATTAAGGATGTGCTGGGAATCACAGCCCAAGCATACATCAGATCTTCGATGATGGCATTAATCTTTGACATTCCTGAAGGAATGTGGAATTGTTTTCCTTATTGTTGAAATTCAGGTATAGTTCACATGTAGCAAAGTTCCGCTTTTGTAGTCTAGTCTGAGAATTTCGGCATACGCATGCAGACATTTAGCCATCACTGACATCAAGACGTAGGGCAGGCCTCTATAGCCTCTATAGCCTGGTGCCTCTGTAGCTGACCCCTCCCCTCCCTTAGCTCCCCAACACACCTCTGGTTTCTGTTCATATTTTTTTCTCTGTCATATAAACGGAATCATATGGCATGCACTCCTTTTTTGGGGTGAGAGGGGGATCTGGTTTCTATTATTCAGCAAAATGCATTTGAGGTTCATGGTTTGCACGTATCAATACTTCATTATTTCTCATTGCTGGCTAGTATTCCAGTGCATGGATAAACTGAAATTTGTTTATTAGTTCACCAGTTGAAAGGCATTTGGGTTATTTCCAGGTAGGGGTGATTAAAAGCCACTATAAACATTCATGTATGCAGGTGGGCATGGTGGCTCACGCCTGTAATCCCAGCATTTTTGGAGGCTGAGGTGGGAGGATGGCTTGAAGCCAGGAGTTCCAAGACCACCCTGAGCAACATAGCAGGACCCCAACTCTACACAAATTAAAAAAATTACCTGGGCATAGTTGTGCGTACCTGTAGCCCTAGCTAGCTACCCGGGAGGCTGAGGCAGGAGGATCACTTAAGCCCAAGAGTTTAAAGCCACAGTGAGCTATGGCGGTACCACTGCACTACAGCCTGGGTGACAGAGCAAAACCCTGTTTCTAAAATAATAAAAATAAAACAAAAGTAAACCAAAAAACCATTTAGGTATGGGTTTTGTGTAGACTTGTATTCATTTCACTGTAAATATACCTAGGAGTGAGTTATCTGGGGCTTTCGGGGAATGTAGGTTTAACTTTGGAAAAAACTGCCCAAGTGGTTTCCAAAGTGGCAGCACTGTTTTGCATCCCCACTAGCAGCATTTGAGAGTGCCAGTGCACCCAACCTTGCTCAGCTCTGACCCGTCTTTTTCAAGCCATTCATACTCATCACTCATTGTGTTTTCTAATTGACAACTCATGGTGGGTTTTTTGTGACAGGTTTATCGATATGTAATTCACATATGATGGAAGTCACCCTTTTAAAATACAGGCATATCTATATTGTTTTACTGTGCTTTGCATATATTGTGGGGCTTTTGTTAAAAATAATTTCGACTTTTACTTTAGACTTAGGGTACATGCGCAGGTTTATTACATGGGTATATTGTGTGTTGTTGAAGTTTGAGGTATGATTTATACTGTCACCCAGTGATATGGTTTTGTATGGTTTTGCTGTGTCTTCCCAAATCTCACCTTGAATTGTAATAATCCCCACATGCCAAGGGTGAGGCCAGGTGGAGATAATTGAATAATGGGGGTGGTTTACCCCATACTGTTCTCATGGTAGTGAATAAGTCTCACGAGATCTGATCTGATGGTTTTACAAATGAGAGTTCCCCTGCACAAGCCCTCTTGCCTGCTGCCATGTAAGACGTGACTGTGCTCCCCATTCACTTTCCACCATGATTGTGAGGCCTCTCCAGCCAGGTGGAACTGTGCGGCAATTAAACCACTTTCCTTTATAAATTATCCAGTCTCTGGGATGTTTTTATTAGCAGCATGAGAACAGACTAATACACCCAGCTAGTAAGAACAGTACACAATACGTAGTTTTTCAGCCCTTGCCTCCCTTCCTTCCTCCCCACCTCTAGTAGTCCCCAGTATCCATTGTTCCTTTTTTTTTTTTGAAATGGAGTCTCACTCTGTCACCCAGGCTGGAGGCCAATGGCACGATCTCGTCTCACTGCAACCTCCACCTCCCAGGTTTAAGCAATTCTCCTGCCTCAGCCTCCTGAGTAGCTGGGATTACAGGTGCCTGCCCCCACACCCAGCTAATTTTTGTATTTTTAGTAGAGACAGGGTTTTGCCACGTTGGCCAGGATGGTCTCAAACTCTTGACCTCTTAGTCTGCCCGCCTCAGCCTCCCAAAGTGCTGGGATTACAGGCATGAGCCACCACACCTGGCCCATTGTTCCTTTCTTTGTGTTCACATGTACCAATGTTTAGCTCTTACTTACAAGTGAGAACACGTGGTATTTGGTTTTCTGTTCCTGTGATTAATTTGCTTAGGATAACGGCCTTCAGCTGCACTCGTGTTGCTACAAAGGACATAATTTCATTCTATTTTATGGCGGCATCATTGAGGTTTTAGTATGCATTTCCCTTATGACTCTTGATATTGAATACATGCTTATTTGCCACCCATGTATCTTCTTTAGTGAAGTGTTTGTTCAAACATTTTGCCCATTTAAAAAAATGGAGTGCTTTTTTATCATTGATTTTGTAGCATTCTTTACATATTCCAGATACAAGTCCTTTATCAAGTGTATAATTTGCAAATAATAACTCCCAGTGTGTGGCTTGTCTTTTCATTCTCTTATCAGTATCCTTCAAAGAACAACGTTTCTAATTTTTCTAAAGGATAATTTATTAATTTTTTCTTTTATTATATTAGTAAGGCTTTTGGTGCCATATCTAAGTAATCTTCACCTAAACCCAAGATCACACAGATTATTTCCCCCAAAGTTTTCTCTGAAAAGTTTAAGAGTTTCAGGTTTTCCACTTAGACCTGTGATCATTTTGAGTTGATGTTTTCATGTAGTATGAGAATATCTCTTCATTAATTTAGGTTTTCTTTTATCCCTTCCATGTTTTATCACTGTTTTGTCATTTTTTTTAGCACACAGATCTTATACATATTTTGTAAAATTTATATGTAATGTATTTCATGTATATTTTATCCCCCTAAGTATTTCACAGTTTTTGGTGCTATGATAAATGGCCTTATTTTTTAAGTCTCAATTTCCAATTATTCATTGCTAGATATAGAAATATGGCTAATGTTTTTGTATTGACCTTTCGTTTGGTATTCTTGCTAAACTCATGTATGAGTTGAAGAGCTGCAAAAGTTGTCAGGATCAAAATGGAGTCACTTGTGTAAAAAAAAAAAAAAAAAAAACCCTGACAAACACAGTTGAGGAAGGCCATGAAGAGAAGGTTCTCATGCATAAATGACTAATAACAAAAACTATCACAAAAGATTCTACAAAAAAACACAACCTTGCACAAAGGCCATCACAACCTTATACAAAAAAAATACTTCTGTGAGGACATCTGTCCAGCAACTGCCTGTTCAATCTTGGACTGGAGTCATCCTGTATCCTTGCAGCCAAGAATAATTGTCTCAAAACGATTATGTAGAGCTGAGCATGGTGGCTGCCTGTAGTCCCAGCTACTTGGGAGGCTGAGGTGGGAGGATCGCTGGAGCCTAGTGGGTTGAGGCTCTGGTGAGCTATGATTATGTCACTGCACTCCATCCTGTGTCACAGAGTGAGACTTTGTCTTTAAAAAGAAAATAAAATGATGTAACCTTCCTCATTTTTTTCCTTTAAAAACCTTTGTCTTCCTTTACCTCCCTAAATATGCACATAGTTTACTATGATAGCACACTTACTCCTATTGCAATGTCTATTCCTCAAGAAATATCATTTTCTTTTAAAGAGCCTTTTTATGACAGAGCTTTTTTGGGGGCGGGGAGATGGTGGCAAATTTTGTTGGTTTATCTATGCAAACATGTCATCTTCAAGTAGAGAGAGTTTTAGCTTTTCTTCCCAACCTGTATGCCTTTTATTTCTTTTTCTTTCTTATTCACTGGCCAGGACATCTAGTACTATATATATGTTTTTTTTTTTAAAGAAACAGTAGTCTTTATTTTAGCCTGTATGCCTTTTTTCATTCAGGAAGATACATTTATAATGTTAAAAACAGATAAATGATATTGGTTATAACTGATGTGTTCTAGTACATCAGTTGCTTTCAACATTTTCAGATTGTTACATGTTTTCATATTTTTATTCCAGATTTATCCTTTATTCTGACTATAGTGAACTATCGCAAGGACAAAAAACCAAACACCGCATGTTCTCACTCATGTGGGAATTGAACAATGAGAACACATGGACACAGGAAGGGGAACATCACACACTGGGGCCTGTTGTGGGGTAGGGGGAGGGGGAAAGGATAGCATTAGGAGATATACCTAATGTTAAATGATGAGTTAATGGGTGCAGCACACCAACATGGCACATATATACATATGTAACTAACCTGCAGGTTGTGCACATGTACCCTAAAACTTAAAGTATAATAAAAAAAAAGAAAACTTGAGAAAAATCTCAATTTATAATTAAAAAGTTTAAATAGTTGTATATATGTATGCAATGAGAAATACTGGAAGAAGACATGCCAAAATCATATCAGTAATTATTCTTGGGGTTTGGGTCATAAATATATATTTTCATCCAGTACTATATTAAAAGAAGTGTTTGTTCTTGATCTTAGGGAAAAAGCAGTTCACCATACTGAATTTTTCACCATTCAGTATAACATCAGCTGTAGGTTTGTTGGTAGAAATTCTTTCTTGGATTTAGGAATTGCCTTCTAGTTTGTTGAGAGATTGAACGATGAAATTTTGTCAAGTGATTTTCTGTGTCTATTGAGGTGGTCGTATGGGTTTTCTCCTTTAGTCTGTCGGTAGAACGGATTGAATGGTTTGATTTTCAAATGCTAAACAGGCCTTGCATTCCAAGCTTTGTGTGAACATATAAAACAAACTTGGTCATGACATATTGTGGTTTTTTCGTATTGCTGAATCTGATTTGCTAATATTTTGATGATCTATGTTCAGGAAAGGGTATTGGTTTGAAGTTTTTCTTTACTGTAATGTCTTGGTGTGACTTTGGTACCAGAGTAATGGTAGCTTGATATACAATGAGTTGGGAAGTGTTTTCTCCTCTTCCCATATTCTGGAAGAGTGTGTTTAAAAGTGGCATTATTTTTTAAACATTTGCTAGAATTTATCATTGAAACTATCTGGGCCTGAAATTTTTTTGTTTTGTTTTGTTTTTTGAAGGCCTTTTAATTAGGGATTTAATTTATTTAATGAATATAGGGCTACTCATTGTTTCTTCTAGAATGGGTTTTGTTAGTTTGAGTCTTTCAAGTAATTTGTCCATTTAATCTGTTATTTTTGGCACGTAACTCCTGTGTTGCTGTTTCTTTCTGTGAACAAGGCTTCTCAGCACTTACATTGATAAAAATTTTAAAAGGGACAAAATTGGTGATTGCAATGTTGTTCAGTGGTCATTTTGGGCTCCAGTAGACATCTAGACTGGTCAGGGGTGCAGCCTTGCCCTCTGGAGGGGGGCACATCTGGTGAGGACTTTGGAGCCCCATGAGCCTCAAAGATGCTAAGGCGGAGCCTCTCACGACACATAGGGTGCAGCAGGCTGGGTGGGTGTCTCCCTGCACTGCAGCCTCCCACATTCACACCTTCCCAATTCAGATGAAGGGAACCAACCAGTGTCACTTTCATCATGGGCAATATCACCTCGTGACAACACAGCTGACATCATCTCGCCATGACACAGCTGAAACGCACCTGGATACAGCTTTCAGGGGACAGAGCTGGGAAGTCAGCCCAAGGTCAGGTTTCTATGGTGGAGAAAAAACTTTAACATAAAAGCTGAACTTTGTTTCACATCAGCCATCAGAAATATTTACCCATGGACATATGAACTAATTGAAAAGTAAAAAAGCCCTATGCATCTCATTAAAACAATCACTTCTAGAGTCATTTTTATTTTTAATACTGTTATAAAATTGGTATGCTACATTGTTTTTATCAGTCAGGAACTGATAAAAATTATAATGATAACAATCTAAAAGAAATGTTTTTGACACTTGGAACTTTATGATCACATTTTAAAAGATATATATTTCTACTTATGTATGCATTTTGGCTGCAAAGTATGCTAGACTGATTAAAAAAGTCCTGCAAGTATAAAAGTATATTAATTATGATAAATTTGATGCAGAAAATTAAAAATACAATTTTGGGGAAAAAAGGTAAAATGTAAAGTTCAAACTTTTAAAGAACTTGGTGCATTTTAAAATGGATAATAGTGGGGATAAAATTTTTATAGTATAAAAATTCAATACGTTAAAAGATTGATACATTAATGTTTATAATACACTGAAAGTTAAATCCTTTGCAACTATTTTAACTTATGATGAAAGCCTTTAGATGTCAATTTAAAAAATGAAAAGCTATAGTAGTTTTCCATTAGTAAAAATATTAGAGAAAGCTGGGTGTGGTGGTGCACACCTATCCCTGCTACCAGGGAGAATGAGGAAGGAAGATTCCTTGAATCCAGGAGCTTGTGGCCAGCCTGGGCAACACAGCAAGACCTGATCTCTAAACACACACACACATGCACACACACACACACACACACACACACACTGGGGAAGCACTGCTCTAAGGTCCAGCTTTCATGAGTTTAGTGGTTGTATTTGGGGATGCAACTTGAGTCACCCAGCTAAATATAAGTGCTCCATTTATTCTCTGGTAACTATCCTGGGCGGCTCTCAGCCTCAGCAAGGTGGCGATGGACCTGTGTTGACGCTTCTGTTGTTTTTTTAGTAGTAAATTACAGCAAAGTTTTAATAAGTTAGCTGGAGGGCAGAACATTAAAAATTATTGAGATGTAAAATATACAGGCATGCCAAGAATAATTGTAAAGTGTCAACATAAATAAATTAAAAGTCATATTTTGTTTGTGAACCTGCATTTTGGACACGGGTTGCTAATACATTTCTGATGTAAAAACCTGTGTACACATCTTAACTTTGCTATATCCTTGTTACGAAAATTGTCCACAAAGCTTGAGCATTTTCTATGTAACAGTAGCATCACGGAATTGATGAGTAAGCCCTCCCAACACTTCTATCCATTCTGTCAGCTTGTCCAGAATGCCGTGGTAATTGTGTTATGTGGAATAGAAGAAGTTGATATGTCTGAAAACTGATTTCATCGTGCCTGGGCTTGCCCCGCTCTGTGTCTGCCACCACACTTTCCCTGAAGCCCTCATCCCCACTGGCCACTGGCCCTCCGAAATTGCCAGCCTAGAGGTAGGAGAATGAGAAGCTGCTCCTCTCAGTTCATGGCTACAGATGCTGCGGTCGACTGGAATCAGGGAGAGGCCCATGCCGAGGAAAGAGCTGATCCTTGTCTTGATCTCATTTTTGATCCCTAGCCACAAACATTATGTTTGGCTTGTAGTTGACCCACAAATCCAGGTAAATGAGTTTGTTGGGAGGAGGAACAGGAGGAGGTGGGAAGTTGTCAGCCTGAGGTGGGGCAGAGTGTCAGGTGGCATGCCATTGCGAAGCAGTGTCTTCGAGAGGGTGTCCCCCTAATTCATAGGTTGAAGCCACAACCCCCAGTGTGACTGTATTTGAAAATGGGACTTTTAGGAGGTAATTAAGGTTAAATGAGGTTATAAATGTGGGGTCTTAATTCTATGGGCTGGGTTGCCTTGTAAGAAGAGGCAGAGAGAGAGAGACAGAGAGAAAGTTCCCTCTCTCTTCCTCGTCTTATAAGGGGACCAATCTCTCTCTCTCTGTTCCTCTCTCCCCCTCCAGCCCCACCTGCCCCCTCTATGAGGACACAGTGAGAAGGCGGCCATCTGCACCTAGGGATAAGCCTTCACCAAAACCCCACCATGCAGACACCCAGATCTAGGACTTCCAGCCTCCAGAACTGTGTGAAGTAAATATGTGTTGTTTAAGGCTGTGGTATTTGACTAAGACAGGTGGTAACTTATTTGCAGAAACGTTGTTTCAAAGCTTAGACCTGAATTTTTCAGGACCAGGAGCTACAAGCTGGTACTGTGTAGGAAGGTGTGGACTCAAGTGAACCAAACCTCCAACTGACTGATGTATAAATCAGATCGCCAGTTATGAACTAAGAATACAGGGGTCTTGGGGACCAGCCAGTGAGGTCTCTTGCCAGCACAGTGACCCCCCCTTGCATCAGCACAGGTGTTGCCACAAGCATTGCTGCAGCACAATGAGCGGTACCTGCATGGGCCCCAGTGGGTGTCATCAGGCTTTGAGGGCATCAGGTGCCCCCACTCCCATGGGCTGGCCAGGTGGATGGTGGTCTGTAAGCCTGGACATGTCTTCCCCGACCAGTCCTGGTGTCCAGGACGGTCTTCTGCACCTCGCCCCCATTTCCTGCTTCATGCTGGCTTCTCCATTTGGTCAGGATGTTCTTTCTACAAAAAGAGTCTCCAGTTTATTAATAAGCTGCCTTCAATGGGAGGAAAACAGAACGTTACTTTATTCTTTCTCTCCAAAGCCCCTTTAAACAGATCTGTCCACTCTTTCTCTGCAGGCGTCCCAGAAACGCTCGGAGCAGATCTAGGGCACAAGCCTTGGCCTTGCTGGTCGCTCTCGGGTATGAGCCAAGCATCACAGCGTTTGGGTATGAAACCTCCCGGTCACCCGATGTGAAACCCCCACGACTCCTCTCTCCTCCCCCACCAGGCTCTGACCTTGACTCCGGACGGACGCGGTGGGCAGGGGGTGCGGCGTGACTGTCCTCTTCAGCCCCATCTTCCACCTCCCCCAGCACACGCCGCCTCTGGCTTCCCCGTGGAGGGAGAGGAGGGGAGAGAGTTGAAGGCAGGAAGGTTCTCCCTTGCCATAGAGTTGGCACCTCGGGCCATCACAGAGCTTCTGTATGTTCTCCTGAGATGTCCCTCAAGCAGGGACCTCCAGCTTGTGGTTCCCTGATGAGGATGGAGCCTCCTCCAAGTAGCCCTGAATGCCCCTGAGCCCCTGGGCATCAGGGATGCCCCCTACTCTCTTTCTGGAGTTGCTGCATCTCTCCCGATATCCGTTTCAGGAGGACCCGGGTCTGGATCCCTCTTACAGGGTCCACGTCCAGCCCTGGGGAGACACGAGCACACCTCATCCCACCATACTCCTAAGGCAGCCTCATGTCTCCCTGCTACCTGTCCCTGCGCCCCCTGCAGATCTGGGGGATGGCATGATGCTCTGAGGGGTCCCTCAAGCCCCTCTCTTGGCTTGGTGGAGTGAAGCACCCCCTCCTGGTGAGAAGGGAGAGAGCCACAGCGCACCTGCCCTGCAGACATTGCTCCCCTGACTGTCCTAGCCCCCATGTCGCCTGGAGGTGGGGAAGGAGGGAAGGTTGGCAGACCCTTCTCATGGGGGCACCTCAGCACCGTATTTTAGAATGTGGGGTCCCTGAGCACTTGTTTTTATTCATAAAACTCAAGGCAGGAAGAGAGTCCTTTAACCCTGTACACATGCAGAAAAAGGGTATGGAAGGATAAAGAAAAAAATCTTAGTAGCCATTCTTTCTGGGGAGAGGAGAAGGAAGGGAGGTTTTTAATTGTGCATCTGAATCCTCAGCATTGTTTGAGTCTCTTGCTCTGTGCTTCATGGCATTCTGATCAATTGGAGCAGTTGTGACTGGATAGACTGCTAGCTGATCAATTAGCACAGTCATGATTGGACAGACTGCTAGCTGGTCAATTAGAGCATCCATGACTGCATAGACTGTTAGCTGATCAATTAGCACAGTCGTGACTGGATAGACTGTTAGCTGATCAATTAGTGCAGTCGTGACTGGATAGACTGTTAGCTGATGATTTAGACCAGTCATTATTGCAAAGACTGCTCGCTGATCAATTAGCACAGTCGTGACTGGACAGACCGTTAGCTGATCAACTAGAGCAGTCGTGACTGGATAGACTGTTAGCTGATCAATTGGAACAGTCCGGATTGCATAGACTGCTAGCTGATCAATTAGGGCAGTCATGATGGGACAGACTGTTAGCTGATCAATTAGTGTAGTTGTGATTGTATAGACTGCTAGCTGATCAACTAGCACAGTCGTGACTGCATAGACTGTTAGCACTCTGCACAGCTCCTGGTCCTCACGCCATCTCTGTGAGCAATTCTATTCCTTTCTCTCCTTTTCTCTTCCTTGCCTAATACTTTTTCTGGCAAACTGATTACCCTGTTCCATATAACACTGACTCTTCGTTTCACTAACCACCTTCCTCAGCTCTTTGTATCTAACCCAGCCCTCGCCTGGCTTCCGTGCGCTGTCCCCTCCTCAATGCCCCTGCTGGCTGGGGTCCCCTGGGAAGCGGCATGGTTGTCTGCCAGGTAGGACTGCACCTGAGGGACCGGTTGTTCAATAGAACCCACTGGAGGCCACAGGTGAAGGGGGCTCTGAGCTTCCATGGGGTGACCTGCAGGAGGCCACAGGTGAAGGGGGCTTGGATCTCCCATGGGGTGACCTGCAGGAGGCCACAGGTGAAGGGGGCTCTGAGCTTCCATGGGGTGACCTGCAGGAGGCCACAGGTGAAGGGGGCTTGGATCTCCCATGGGGTGACCTGCAGGAGGCCACAGGTGAAGGGGGCTCTGAGCTTCCATGGGGTGACCCGCAGGAGGCCACTGCCTACGGGGGTGGCAGGAGGGAAACGTGACCATCAGAACTGAGAGCGGGGGCAGGCCCTGTGGACCTGGAGCCCAGGCTGGACAGGGAGGGACTGCCAGGCTGCTGGAGCCAAGGGGGTGCTGGCCAGTCCATGGGGCCAGCCTGGGAGAGGAGGCTGCCGGCTGCTGGTGGGGCCTCTAGAGGCTGCGAAGGGCTGGTGTAGGGGAGTGGGGGAGGACACTGAAAAGGGGACAGACAGCTCTGCCAGAGTAGGGTGGCAGGGCAGCAAGCCCGGACAAGGAGTGCAGCTTCAGCCCCTCTGGGTGCCACTCTTGGTAGCAGTTACAGGGGTGGGGTGGGATTGGCTAGGGTGCAGGGGAACAGAGCTGCGAGGCTCCAGCGCAGCGTGATGCTCCAGAGCACAGGAGGGCGTATTGGGAGCTGAGAGAGAACAGCGCCAGAACACGTATGACCTGCCATTTAGGAAATTTTGTAATTCAGACCAGTCTTCGTGTTTGAAGAGAGTCACTGTCCTGCCATGGGAAACGCTTGCATTATCTTCCGACGTCGACAGGATTAAGCGTGCTCCTGGACCGCGTCCACATAGATCTCTCCCTTATGCCCAGGGCTTGATGTGGCGACCGGCTGTGGGGGCCACGGACCCCTGCTTTTCTGGGGTGTGGCCGTAGTTGTAGTATAAACAGTCGTGCTTATTTTCTATACACTGATCTCAGGCTCTTCACGTTGCCTCTGACCTCACAACAGTCTGTAAAGGTTCTACCCTGTTTACCACGCCCTTTCCCAGTGATACGAATTATTTCCAGGCTCCCACATGAAGTAATTACACTGCTATGAACACACGTATGGATGCTGCCTTTTCTTCATTTACCGTGTTTCCTTATCCTAATACTTTACTTCTAAACCAACTTTAGCCTTACATTTGAATTAGCTGGCACCCCACATCCACATTTTATTAGAACCTCCTGTGCTCGCATATTACCACGAGCCTATTCTCTTTTTCTTTCTGTCCTTTCTGTGTTTCATTCTTAACCCTTTTGACTGATGACTTCTTTATCGGGCTGGTTGTTCCACTCCTTATTTTCTTAACTCCTCTTTGAACCCTCCGTTTCATTTTACTGTCTTCATCTCTAACCAGCTTCCCGAGCTAAGGGAACCCCCTCCACCAGAAGCTGTTTGGTGGGGATGAGGCTTTCTCATCCCGGGCAAATTAGCTCACACTGTCTAGGCAGACTCTTAATGAAATCTAGGACCAGGACAAGCCCAAAAATCCTTGTTTCTTAAAGGTCTTCTGTATATTCAATAAGACGTGGCTTCTAAAATTGGGTTCCAATTAATCAAACTCATAATTTAATTGATGTGCCTTTTTTCCGGGAATAAATAAAAATAAAAACAAAAACAGCAGCCAGGGCAATTAAAAATGCTTCCCTTTGGAAGTAAAATTTACATTCAAATGGCCAAAGCCATAAAAAGCAAAAAATGTTCACGTAAGATTGATTTACTACCCAAGTACAAAATATGGCAAGGAACTAATTATGTCATCAAATATTTATTTGTTGGTATCTGCTTTGGTTCTGCTTCAAAAAGTACTTCTCCAGTATAATTTTTTTTTTTTTAAGTTTTGCACAGAATATAGGTAAAGCATTAACGGGCATTTTAAAAGAAGAATCACAGTACCGCTCACTTCTAAGGCAGTATTTGTTTCAGGCTTTGTGACAGATCAGCAGTTTTCGCACCCAGTCCTGGATTCGGTCTCTGCTATTTTACACCCAGGCAAGGGCACTGAGGACAGCACTTGCAAGCCTCTCTTAGGTAAATTCACATGGAGAGGAAAACAGATTTTATTTGTAAAACATTTGACTTTCCAACAAGCCTTGTCTATCATGGCATCCTGATGATGCATAGAAACAAGAGCTCACCGGACTGGTTTAATCTTCCAGTGCCTGCTGCTTTCTCCTGAGTAGGTTTTCTGGGCCGTGGAATCCTTCAGGATCGTGTGTTTTCCACTTGCATCTGCTCCTGAGCTAGCATGTGCTTAATCCGAAGCCCATGGCTACACCCCGGGGCATCCAAGTGCCCTCTGAAATGTTCTGTGTTGGAGGAGAGTTTCCTTAGCTTCCACCAGATTCTCAAGAGGTTTTTTAGCCCCAAGACCATTAAGAATGAGTGTTATAATCCTGTTTTGGACCTTCTTGTTCATGCTTTCTGGAAACAAAATGGTGTGAGAGCCTTTCCTACTTAGCCCTGGGGAAGTTCTGGTACCTGACGGGTAATTATAACTTCCACAAAAAATATGCTTCATTCCTAGTTCTGAGGCTCGTTTAGCAAACTAGTGAAGGAGTTTTACTCAACGCAAGCGTGATTGAGGGGTGAGGAACTAGGAAGGGGAGGGAGAATAAAGGACAATAACTTGAAGAGAAGATGATAGGGTTGTGGAGAGATTGTTAAAGGTTGAGATCGGAGACAAGGAAGGTGGAGAGAGTAGGGGTGCAGAAGGCGAGATGGGGAGATCCAGGGAATATTTGTTAGCAGAAGAGATGAGGGGATCCATCCAAAGGACGGAGAAGACAGAAAAGGGATGGGAAAGTTAGCAGAATACCATCCAGAGGACAGGAGCAAGAGTTCTGGTGTGATAAACATACTCACCAAATTTGGGTTGTGTTTTGGAAAGAAGGAAATGAGGAATTGGAGTGTGGGGTCTGGGGAGGGCAGAAATGCTGGGGGCAGCTGTACTGTGAAATAGGAGAGGGGCTGCCACTTGCTACAAGCCTCCTGAGCCTTCTTTCCCCCTACTTTGGCCATAAAATAATGGAACAATTGTTTTAACCACCACAAACCAGATTGTGAAGGAGAGAATTTTTGTTCTGCAAATATACATTTATTCCTGAAATTATAAACACAAGACAAAAATACGCTTATGGAGTTTTAAGTGCAACACACACACAACTTTCTGAAGCTAAAATAACAAAATAATTGATGAATTAGATGAGAAGAACATCCAAATGATTGGACTAGCATCTAAAAGAGAAGACAAATCTCAAAGCACAAATCTCAGGCAGTTTAGGCAATTCATAACATAATGTGTGCACGCGTGCTCTCTTTCTCTCTCTCCCCAATCTACACAGATAACATGGGTGTGTGTGCGTCCATCTATCATTGCTCACAACCATTTTGTTTTCTTCATCCCTTCATGTAGCCTAAGGCCCCTGTTCTGGTTTGTGTGGTGTTGGTGGGATGTCTGAAGAGATTTACCTCCGGGGGACATGTGGGTGATAAATGATATAATTTCATCTGTCCGATTTCCCATTTACTTCTTCTCAAAACACACATACCTTGCCCATCTCAAATTTGGTGAATGTGTTTATCATACCAGAACTCTTGCCTCTGTCCTCTGGATGCTATTCTGCTAACTTTCCTATCCCTTTTCTGTTTTCTCTGTCCTCTGGATGGGTCTCTTCACCTCTTCTGCTGACAAATATTCCCTGGTTCTTTGAAAGTGAGTGAAAATAGAAGGAGATGAAAATCATTAGGAAAAATATCCGAGACACTGAAAACACGTAAAGAATTCACAGGAAAATAATAAAAGTTCTAAAATGTTGAAAGAAGACATGGAGGAAAGGTATTAAACAAATAATCAAAGAAGATACTTCTAAACTGAAGAGAAATTGAGTCAGGAATTTGAAAAGACTCATGAAGTTTCAGGCAAAAACGATGACCAACATGGATATGTGCACACATGCACGCACACACATGTGCACGTGCACACCCGTGCATGCACATGGTAATCACAGCCTCATGAAAGTTCTAATATCTAATGGTAAGGAGAGAATATTATAAATTTATAGACCAAAATAACCAGTTATTCACAAAGAATAAAAGGATCCAACTAGCATAGGACTCCTTATCTGCAACAGCAGAAGCTGTAAGATAATGGAATAATATCCTGCCATACTGAGGAAGACAGACTGCATCTTAGCCATTCTCTATCCCGCCAAGATAGCAGTCACTGGTTGCGTGATAAAAACAGATTTGCAAACATGGATGAAATTAAATAGTTCATCACCCATACGTCCCACTGGAGGTAAATCTCTGAGACATAACACCAACAACACACAAATCAGAACCAGGGCCTTAGGATGTATGAAAGGATGAGGAAGAAGAAATGATGCGAGCAACAGTAGACAGACACCCACCTACCCATGTTATTTACATAGATTGGGGGAGAGAGAGTGCACATTTGATTACATTCCCTGAGCATGTGTAATATAAGTGCTAAATAAAAACTCCTGGAAAAGGACGGATATTCTACAAGCGAAACTCTAATAATAATTGAAAACTAAAACGACTAAACTGATTGAAAAATATAGGCACTGGAGGCAGAGATGAGTGGAGGCCAGAGCTCTCTAGTGGTCACTCTGGGATGTGAGTGGGGCAGTGCCAGAAGCACAGCTCAAGGCCCTCTGCACGTCTCTTCCTGCTCATGTGGGTGGTGAGCTGGAAGAAGAAAGAACCTATTGGTGGAAAAGCAGTGCATTGTGGTACCTCACTTTTAAAACTAGAGGAATATGTGTCTGACTATAAGCCAATAAAGGGTAGATAACTATTTTCTAAATGGAAAATTATAATGCTGTTTTTAAGTTTTAACAAAAGGACAAAAATGGAAAAGAAGAGTAATTTGAACAAATGAACTAAAACGTGGGAAATGAAAATAGAGAACAACAATGTAAAATAAATAATAATTTATTAAAATAAAGAGAATAAAATGAATGTATTAGTCAGTATAGGATGAACTATTTTTCTTTTAAAAAGTACACTGTCAAGTACACAAAATAAGCCTGATTTCATGCTATTTATGCACTCTCGCTTAAAACGAAGTCTTGAAAAAAGCTTGAAAATTAAGATGTGGACAAAGAATTATCAGGTAAATACAAGTAAAAAGGAAACAAGGATAGAAAAATGTCAGACATGCTAAAATTAAGAACAGAAGAATGAGGGACATCATGAATTGATTTAAGGCATAACTTATGAGAAAGATGTAAAAGTTTTCAACCAACCTGTGCATCAAACATCTTATGTAATTTTTTAAATAATTTGGAATTTAGGGAAAATGATTTAAAAATTTATGTCCGTGAGAGGAGGGAGAGGAGGGGCCAAGATGGTGAACTAGAAGCAGCTCATATGCGCCACTCTTTTTTTTTTTTTTTTTTTTGAGACGGACTCTCGCTCTGTCGCCCAGGCTGGAGTGCAGTGGCGCGATCTCGGCTCACTGCAAGCTCCGCCTCCCGGGTTCACGCCATTCTCCTGCCTCAGCCTCTCCGAGTAGCTGGGACTACAGGTGCCCGCCACCACGCCGGCTAATTTTTTGTATTTTAAGTAGAGACGGGGTTTCACCGTGGTCTCGATCTCCTGACCTCGTGATCCGCCCGCCTCGGCCTCCCAAAGTGCTGGGATTACAAGCGCGAGCCACTGCGCCCGGCCCGTATGCGCCACTCTTACTGAAAGGAAACAAAAGAGCTGGTGAACACTGACCCTGCAGGTCGATCATCTGAGAAACCATGTCGGATCCATCAAGACAGCAGTGGGCCACAGCGAGCACAGAGGAGCAAAGCTGGGCCCCAGCCAGTCTGGGCTTAGTGAGTAGCCGGGAGAACCTCTCCAATATGGGAAAAGATGAGTGAGTTAGTGGAGACCCCTGGGGGGATTCACACTCTCCACAGGGACCTGTGTAAGATTGGGGATGGGAGAATCTCCCTGGCACCCCGAACACCCCCACTGTGCTTCTAGAGTCAGGCAGACAGCCACCTGGACATTTTGTGGGGACAACTCTTGAGTCCAAGGGCACCTCTACAAGCATTGGGTCCCAGAGCAGACCAGCACTGGTGCCATAGCTCCAACAGAGCCACAGCTGCAGGACCTGGGAGGAATACGATTGCACCACCAGCCCTCACTGGACTGGGCTTGGCATTAGCTTCTGGCTCAGCAGCCCTGCTTTTACCTGAACTCAGCACAGCAGCAGCCTCCTGCTGTCCTAGAAAGCACCATGATAGCAGGGTGAGAGACCCCACCCATCCCCACCCATCCCCACCACTGGCAACCACGTAAGCAACACCTGCTAGCGCTTCCAGCCCAGGGTTCTCACTTCTGTGTGAACTCAGCCAGAGGATGTAGCCTCCTGTTGTCCCAGGAAATACCCAGACAGCAGGATGGTCAACCCTATCCAACCCCCCTGCTGGTACCCAAGTGGGCAAGTCTTGCTAGAGCTTTCAGCCCAGCAGTCTCTCTTCTGCCTGAACTCTGCTGGCAAGCACAACCTTGTGTTCCTTCAGGAGGCACTCAGACAGCAGATTAGGGCTGACCCAGCAAGGGTATGGCCTCTCTGCCAACTGCAGCCCCTGCCTGAGGGAGCCCCATGGACGAGAACACCCATTAAAAGAAGCAGAGGCATGGAGACAGTGGTTGAAGGGGCCTCCTCCAAGACCCAATAGTAGACTAGAATCGAAGCCAGTTGACTGAACCCACCTTATACCACAAACGAATCCCCGAGGGCATCAAAGAAACTAAAAACAACCCCATCAAAAGGACACCAGTTTCAAAGATTATAAGAACATCAGCCTACACGAATGAGAAAAAAAAACAGGGCAAGAGCTCTGGCACTCAAAAAGCCAGAATGTCTTCTTTCCTCCAAATAACTGCACTAGTTCCCCAGCAGTGGTTCTTAACCAGGCTGAAATGGCTGAAATGTCAGAAAAAGAATTCAGAATATGGATAGGAATAAAAAGCATTGACATTCAGGAGAAAGTTGAAAACCAATTCAAGGAATCTAAGGAATACAATAAAATGATACAGAAGATAAAAGACAAAATGGCAACTGAACTGATAGAGCTAAAAAACTCACTTCAAGAATTACATGGCCGGGTGCTATGGCTCATGCCTGTAATCCCAGCACTTTGGGAGGCTGAGGCGGGTAGATCACTTGAGGTCAGGAGTTCGAGACCAGCCTGGCCAACATGGTGAAACCCTGTTTCTACTAAAAATACAAAAATTAGTCTGGCGTGATGGTGCACGCCTGTAGTCCCAGCTACTCAGGAGGCTGAGGTGGGAGAATCACTTGAACCCAGGAGACAGAGGTTGCAGTGAGCTGAGGCTGTGCCACTGAACTCCAGCCTGGGCGACAGAGTGAGACACCATCTCAAAAAAAAAAATTCATAATACAGGCCAGGCATGGTAGTTCACACCTATAATCCCAGCAGTTTGGGAGGCTGGCACAGGTGGATCACTTGAACCCAGGAGTTCCAGACCAGCCTGGGCAATATGGAGAAACCCCATCTCTACAAAAAATACAAAAATTAGCCAAGTGTGGTAGCACACACCTGTAGCCCCAGCTACTCAAGAGGCTGAGGTAGGAAAATCACTTGAGCCTGGGAGGTGGAGGTTGCAGTGAGCTGAGATCACACCACTGCACTCCAGCCTGAGTGACAGAGTAAGACCTTGTCTCAAAAATAAAAAAATTATAATACAGTGTAAAGTATTAACAGCAGAATTGACCAAGCTGAGGAAAAAATTTCAGATCTAAAAGACTGGTTCTCTGAAATAACTCAGTCAGTCAAAAATAACAACAAAAACAAAACAAAACAAAACACAACAAAACACAGATGAATGAAATTTTTTAAAAGTGGTATATATAAACTATGAAATTTTGTTCATCCATACAAAAGAATGAAATTTTTTTGTAGTAACATGGATTAAACTAGAGGTCGCTTTGTTAAGTAAAATAGGCCAGGCGCAAAAAGACAAATATGGCACGTTCTCACTTATATGTGAGAACTAGAAAAGTGGATCTCATGGAGAGAGAGAGTAGACTGGTGGTTAGCAGAGGACAGGAAGGGTGGAGGGGAGCGAGGGATGAAGACAGGTTGCTTAATGCATACCAAAATATAGTTCGATAGGAGAAAGAAGACCTAGTGTTTGATAGATCAGTAGAGTGACTATAATTTACAATAATCTATTACATATTTCAAAATAGCTAGGAGAGAATAATTCAAATGTTTCTAGTATAAAGACAAATATTTAAGGTTATGGATATCTCAATTACACTGACTTGATCTTTACAATGAATCTTTATATGAATGTATTAAATTATCACATGTAACCCCCAAATATGTACATCCATTATTTATCTATTAAAAAAATTGAAAGGATTTGGCCAAAGAGGAAATTGAAAGGGAACTTATAAATCCCCCTGGAAGCAATGGAAAAGAATGTACTTTCTAATAAAACTCATGGGACACAGTGAAAGTTATATTTAGAAGGAAAAGGGTAATTGAGCATTCATCTTGAGAAATGAATAAAGGCACTGTGAAGAACTAGAATGGATCTGAGATTTTACCCTCCTCACAAACTAACACAGTCAGCCACAGTTTCATGGATGCTGGAAGAAGACACAAGACTCCCGGGTCAGAAACAAAGGACCATATGAGCCCTGGCTGAGCAGGCAGCACGGGCTTCAGGTTCATAACAGGCTCCTTACTTCTGAGTCCCATGAGGCCATGCAGAGGTGGCCCACGGGAAGGCTGCAGGCATGGTGGGCTTGTGTCACAGCTAAGGGACTTCAAGCTTGGGCAACTCTAGTCTTTAAAGGCACTGCAAGCAAACCTGCTCAAACTCTCCCAGAGAGAGACATTTTTTTAATCTACTGGTTGGCAAGCAAATTTGTCCTCTGCCCAAAAGTGGAACAATATATCTACTTTCCAAGCCTGTTTGCTTTAAAAGACTTTTGAAAAGATAGTCTGCAACAAAAGCTGTCATTACCTCTGCTCAGATATTCAGAAGTGGGAGAGACTCAAGGAGAAAGGTCTCCCAAGAATTCCAAAAAGAGAAAAGAAGAGAGAAATGAGAAATTGAAAGGCATCAAATGTGTTTTTCAAAGTCTGTGAATTCATAATGGTATTCAGAAAAATCACTGGTCTCCTCTGCAGGATGCTGGAGCACCAACTTGTGATGCTGAAAAGTGGTAAACAATGGAAAATGAGTGAGCATTTATCTTGCCTTTCCTGTAGGAACTACATTTCAGAATACACATATAGCTGATAAAGAACAGTACCTCTTGCAGAATTCTAGCTGAAATATAACTGAAGGATGATCAAGATATGGCAATTCTGAATGAAACATTGAATCTAGTAGGAATTACGAATCATTGCTGAAGCAAATAGATGATGATGGGTGGAATCATAATGGATGGATCTGGATAGTAACACCAGAACGCACCAATCGATCCTAGCACCACAGAGATCCCAGGACACCACGTGCCTTCTGAGTGATGTGATAGGAAGTTCCACTTCCCCTTCCTCTCATGTAATATTTCTGGTGCAGGGTCCTGATTTCTCAAAGGGCATTATTGTGAGTTAAATTGTCCACCAAAAGATATGTTGAAATCCTAACTCCAAGTACCTGTGAATGCAACCTTATTTAGAAATAGGTTCTTCACAGATACAATCAAGTCAAGATGAGGCCATCCCAGATCAGAGTGGGTCTTCATCCAGTGACTAGCATGCTTATAAGAAGAGAGAAATTCAGACACTGACACAGAAAGGGAGAGAAGGCCACGTGAACACAGAGGCAGAGATTAGGGTGATTTCTACCCAGTCCAAGGAGGTTCCCTTGGATGGCTGGCCATCCACAGAAGCTGGGAGAGAAACCTGCAGCAGATTCTCCCTCTGGGCCCCAGAAAGAACCAATTCTGCCCACACCTTCACCTCAGACTTCCGAACTTCGGAAATGGGAGAGAATATATTTCTTTTTATTTGAGCTGCCCAGCTTGTGAGACTTTGTTATGGCAGCTCCCAGAAATGCACAGGCCCCAGCGGGACTGCAGCCCAGGTGCCCGTAGCAATAACCTGCCATCAAGGCAGCCTGTGTTTAGCTTCTCCCCTTCCCTGTCCCATCTTCCCACTTTCTCCTTCGTGCTTTTCATGGTCACTTCCCAAAGAGGCAGCCTGCACTGAAGCCCTGGCTCAGGGTCTGCTTTCGGGGGCAGGAGGGGACAGACCAAGGCAGATGGTATCAGAGGGGACTTCGGAAAGCAGATGCCCAGGGGGAGAATCCCAAGACACATCTCTCCCCAGCCAGACGGCACGGCCTTAGGACACTGTGTCAGTCAGCGTTCTCCAGAGAAACAGACCAATAGAATCTCTTTCTATTGACCAACTGATCAATTGGGACAAAGGGAGAGACAGGGAGGGGAGAGAGATTTATTACAGGGAAGTAGCTCATGTGGCTATGGAGGTGGGCACATCTGCTCTGCAGGAGGCCCACAGGCTGAAGAACCAGAGAAAATCCTCCCTTACCTGGGGAAGGTCAGTCTTTTTTCTATTCAGGTCTTCAACTGATTAGATAAAGCTCACCACATTGGGGAGGGCCATCTACTTTACTCAAATGTTCATTACATTCCAAAACCCTCTTTCACAGACACACCCAGAATAATATTTAACCAAATGTCTGGGCACCCTGTAGCCTCGTCAAGTTGACACATAAAACTCACTGTCACAGATGCCATTGTTGATGCGCCATGAGTGGCAATCTCCCACGCCCGTTCTCCACCATCACAGTGACTGTGCCTGTCATCTGGGCAGAACTGGCATGTGGAGCAGGTGCGGTGGAAGCGCTGGCTTATGAAATAACGCTAATGCCCGCAGTTGAATTGTCCCCCCAAAATACGTTGGGCTCTGCTGAATCAGAAGTCACTGCTGGGGGAGCCCTCAATCCAGAGTCCATGGGTAAAGTCAGCCTTCCTGCCCTCTGGCCAGAAGGTGCTGAGACTTGTTCTACTTGTTTCTCAAGGGCCCCCTAGGGGAACAGATCCCTAGTGCTCATTTTCACCCCTTGACTCCCTTACCTGCTTCACTCCCCTTCCTCACTGTCCTTCCTGGGGTCACTCCCTAGCAAGCTACTTGCACCCAATTTGTTGGCTCAGGGTCTGCTTCTAGGCGAAACCCAACCAGGATAAGCGTCTTGTTGGCATCATGTTTCATAATTTACTATACTGGTCAAACGCTTTCTGATCCTGCATACTCCTTCAGCCATATGTGTTCATAAAGTAATGTTTCCTGCCTTGCATCTTTTAATTTTAGCATTTGATCATATTTATCCCAAATGAATAGGACCTTGTTTCATACAGTAACACACAGCAGACACAATGAGCTGCATAGAGCCACTTCGCAGTGCATTCTCCAATCTAGACGGGGTCCAGTTGGATAAAGCTAGTTCTACAGGGAGTGATTACTACCCACTCTAGATAAATGGTCATCTGCTTGTCCAGCTTAAGTTTGGAGTGGATTTTGCCTTATTTTTTAGATTTTGGCATTTTTATAGTGACCCCACACACGCTGAGTTGGCAGGGTTCAGCTGAGCTTTGGGTGGAAACTGGTTTGCAGTCGGGTTTGTGGGTGAACTCCTAACAGTGATGTGGAAGGCGCCTACCAGGCACTAGCAAGCAGCCAAGCTGGGTGTGAGGCTGACATCCTCTCATTAGAAGCGAAGGAAGCGAAGCCACAGGCTTGCGTGGAAAGCCGTTCTCCACCTCTTGAGGCAAGTCCAGAGGAGAGCCACAGAAAGGGCTAAACTTCTCCTTAGACAATAGCCTTAACTCGAGCTAACCCAATAGCCCAGAAGTGATGGGCGCCAGATTGCACTCCGCGTGGCCTCTGTAATAGGAACCTGGAAAAGTGCTAAGGAAGGTTTAACCAAAATGCCCACTTTGGATACTAAAATAACTCAATTAAGCACCTAAAAATATGTAGCTTTGAGCAACGTTACTTTATAAAATCCCTTCCAAGTAAACCTTTTTCTGAAATTAATAAATACCCAACATAAAAGAACGCAACTAGTAACCACAAAGTGTTTAAAAGTCTGGGCTTCTCCCCACCAAGAAAAGACGAGTTGTAATACCTGGACCGTGGGTCTCCAGTCCGACAAGAATTGGCTCTCTGCTTCACTGGTCTCCTAAGGCCGCTCCCTAGAGTTGGCTTTCTATAGGACCATTTAATTGAGTCTATTTGAATCTTACTCAAGTCTACCACCTTGTAAGTACCAAACCGAATTTAGTGGGATTCGAAATGGTAAGGACTGCCTTAAATTATTTCTCTAATTCAGCAGTAAAGAAAGTGAACAGAAGACTCGGTCTACAACCACTCCCCGGGTTGACATCTTCCCTTCCATGAAGACACTGGGTACAAGCCTTGATGTAGCTGTTAATTGCCCTCCTGTTTCCTAGAAAGCTTATAGGGCAGCAGTAGGAAACGGGTTAGGTATGCCTTTCGTGGTAGGAGCCGAGCTTTGGGTCTTATCTCTGCCACTTGTTCGGCATCTGATCAGTAAAAGGGGACCATGATGGGAGGCGAGGCAGCAGACAGCACTTTGTGAGGGTTCCTAACCAGTCGCTGTTATCACTGAGCACATTGTCCTCGTAATCCAGAATTCACACTGCCATTTGAATATTTTTTGTATTTGCAAAGAAAATTTTAACCACTTAACTCAAGGCTAGAAATAAATGCAATTAGTGATTGCAAGAGAAATCCACCGGCAGAAGGCAGAGGGAGACGACTTCAGCCTCTGATTATTTTTGGAAGCTTTATATGCTTTCTAGCCTTTGTCATTGAATGGATTAATGTGTGTGCCTGGCATAGAGTAAGTGCTTTGCTTGTTAAACTGCCCGCGGGTCACAGCGAGCAAACTGGGGGAGCACCCAGGGACAGCGGAGGGAGTGGAGACCCGTGTCCTTTTAAGAAGAGGCTCCATTTCTTCCTCGCATGTCAATGTGTTCGTGTCATCAGTTGTTCGAGGAAGCTCGCGCATGACGCGACACTTGCCGTCTGGGCTCTCCAGGTTCGGCCTGCTGCGTTCACAGCCCAGATCTTCGGCGTCCCCGAGACGCAGCCTGGCGCCCGGCCCGGCCCGGCCCTCCGCACAGCCCCACTTCAGGCCACGCCGTTTCCTTGACCTTCCCCCGGCAGGGTCTGAAGCGTCACCGTCCGTCTAGAGCGGAGTCACGCAGGCCCCTGCCCTGCCGGTGAGGTCGGCGCCGCGCTCGGGAGAGTCGGTTCCTCCCGATTCAGACCCATATGGCTTCAGATGGAACCATCATTTGTGTTCCGTAATGACCGGCTTGCAAGGTAGCAAAGGGAAACAAACGTCTCGTTTTCAGCCTCTCCCCACCACCTTGAAATAAAACTGGCAAAAATAAAAAGAGCATTCTGGGAAGTACTTCATCATTTCAACGCTCACGAATTCAAAACATAAACAAAGGGTTCCGAGTGCCCCGGCCAGGGGCGCGGGGCGCACGGCGGGCCCGGGGCAGGTGAGCGCAGGTGCGCGCCCGCCCCCACCCCCGGGTCCCCCGGCTCCCTCCCCATCCGCTCCCCGCTCCCCTTCCCCTTTCCCTTCCCCGCCCGCTCCCAGCCGCCGCCGCCGCCCCGCGCACGGCCTGGAGCGGAGGCTGCGCAGGGCGCGGGGCGGCGCGGGCCGGGCGCGGGCCGGGCGGACGGCCGCGTCTTTCTTCTCCTGGCGGTGATGTCATTGGGCGACGGCGGCCGAGGCCGGGGGGCGGCGGCGGGGGCGGCGGCGGGCGCCCGCAGGTTCCCGAGCCGCTCCTGAGAAGGAGCCTGACAGCGGGCCGGGGCGCACGGAGAAGCGGGCCGGGCTGGACCTGCTGGGCCGCGCCGAGCCAATCGCCGGCGCCGGCCGCTCCATGGGCGAGGAGGCGGCGGCAGCGGGGGCGGTGGGGGCCGCGGGCCGGGCTGCCACTCCGAGGTGAAGGCGCGCGCCCCTCCCCGCCTGCCTCCCGGGCCGCAGCGATGAATTCCGCCGAGCAGACCGTTACGTGGCTCATCACTCTGGGGGTGCTGGAGTCGCCCAAAAAAACCATCTCGGACCCGGAGGGCTTTCTGCAGGCGTCGCTGAAGGATGGGGTGGTCCTCTGCAGGCTGCTGGAGCGCCTGCTCCCCGGGACCATCGAGAAAGTAAGTCCCGGCCCGCGCCCCCGCCCGCGCCCCCCGGTCCGGCCCGCTGCGGCCCGGGATGCGCGCGGAGCACCTGAGGCCGGCCGCGCTCGGGGAACCCGTGCGCCCTCCTTTGTGCGCGAAGCGGCGGCGCGGCCGGCGCCAGGACCGTGGCGGGAGCTCGGGGGGCGCCATTGTGTGCGGGGCAGGGGGAGGGGGCCGGGGAGGGGGTCGGGGGGAGGGGCGGCGCGGGCGGCGGGGGTCCCCGGGAAGGAGAGTGCACCGCAGCGAGGAGACGGGGCTTCTGCGCCGCCCGAACGCTAAGTTGCCCCTCCGCGTGGGGGCCGGCCCCGCTCCCTGGCAGCAGCCGGATGGGAAACCGCGTTCCGACGCCGTGCGGCTCACTCCGCTGGCTTTGTGTGGACAGTTCTTGCCGGTGGCGTTGCGTGAGTTTCGCCTCCCGGCTTAATTGACCGGTTGCTCTGTATTTTTAAAGATGCACGCATCTGTAGCTGAGGGCTGCGCTGTGAAATGATCTACTACTTTCCCTCAAGAAAATTCCCCACCTATCCGAGCCGAGAGGACGGCAGACACAGGGTCTAAGTCCTGGCACTCTTCAAGGCTTGTTTAAAATTCTAGATTTCGTTCTCAGGTCCCTCCCTCGTTCTGAACAGAACCTTTAGTCCTGCAGGCACTCCTTCTCCCTTCCGGCTGGTGGTTCCCAGGCTGGAGCGTGTGAACCCTGACCCGAATCTCTGGAAGTGATTAAAGTTTGTTTTCATCGCCCACAAGCCGGCCAGCAGGGCCGAGGAGACAGGAGAGCTTCTAAAAACGATGTCTCCCTGTAGCTCAGAATACTAAAATCTTATTCCCAGGGTGTTTCTTCGAGGGGTGGGGTGGGGGTGAGGGTGGCCGATATATAGCGTTAAGATCAACAGTTATTTAAAAGGTGTTAAATATAGAAATTGAAGTGTACCATAATTAAGAAGAATTTCAGTTTTTAAGTGGGGTGTATTGGCCCCCATACAGGATGACAACAACTTGTAAATAAAATGCCACGTAAGTGACTTGAAAAAGTAAAATGTTTAATTTTATTCATACACATGTACATGTTCTCTTGCTACATTTTAAATGAGGTCAGAAAACATTTTATTTAATATGAATTTGGCTTGCATTCCAGTTTTAGGTATTTTTCTTACTTGGAACATCTTTATGAAAACAGAATCTGCATATTAGAGTGAATGGCTGCCTGCCTGTCCATGAAATAAAAATGTTCCTTAAAAATGAACCTGATGTCACAGTGAAATTATGATTTAAGACAGGAGGACTAAGGAGCAGGATCTGACTTTCAAGGCATTCAAAATACTTTGCTGTTTGGATACTGGTACCTCTGGTAATAAAAGACAGATGCTGAGAAGTGTCGAAATGCATGCAAAGTTCACCAAAATAGGCTTAAATAAAATTCTGTTCCATCTCTAAGAGCAAAGCTTTAAGAAATGTCATATGCTGTATTGATAAAAACATGTCGCCATCAAAGAATATGTTGTTTGGCATATTAACTGTATTAATATTGATTGGTCGACTTCAATAATCATTTTCTTTTAAATTATAGAAAGATTTTCTAGAAAACAGTAGCATTCATTTCATCTCTAAAACAACAAAGAGAAGAACGAATAAAATGTTGAGCTTGCAGAAGCCAAGTTGAAACAACTCAACATATTCTAAAACTACAGTCATTTGGAAATTTCTTAGGTCAGAGCTGTTTTTGATTCCCCCTGAGCTCCAGTAGGTTTGCGTTAAACTGTGTCGCAATGAAAGTTTAATGTCAAGGCAGCATATTGTAGACACAGTTACTGGTTCTCTGGAGTTCAAAGGTAGGTTTTTGGAGTAAAATATTAGCCGTTTTCTGCCTCTGAGATCCCTGTGTTTCAAAAGTTTCATGAGCTTTTTCCATTTCCTAGGCAGAGTTATCTGGGTTGGTTCCTTCCTTCCTTCCTTCCTTCCTTCCTTCCTTCCTTCCTTCCTTCCTTCCTTTCTTTTCTTTCTTTCTTTCTTTTTCTCTCTCTCTTTCTTTCTCCTTCCATCCTTCCTTCCTTCTTTCATAGAGGTGGGTTCTTGCTCTGTTGGCCAGGCTGGTCTTGAACGCCTGGCCTCAAGGGATTGTCCCATCTCGGCCTCCCAAACTGCTGGGATTACAGGTGTGAGCCACCACGCCCAGCCAGTTATCTGGGTTTTTGGTGTTTTCATGCTTACCAGATAATCTATGCCACAAAGCACACATGCTGAATAACTTTTACTTAAATGTGGGAATGTGTGTCTGAGGATGTTTTCGCCTTAAAAGGAAGCATTTGGAAACTTAACTGAATGTTCATGTGGACATGACAGGGGCTTCACTTGACCTCTGCTGCAGGAGTGCCCTGACAGCCAGTGAGCGGAGGGCAAGTGGCCTGCAACCTTTGCCTCTGCAGGCTCACAACCTGGCATGGGCCATGAGGCTGGGGATGAGGGCAGAACTAAGAAACATGGCTGGGTGCCTCGGGCTTCCCATATGTCTTTTATTAAGAAACCATGCCCTAATGTGTTTCTTCCATTATGCTCATTTGTTCTGTTTCAGAGTCAGGAAGAGGGTGGAGGGAGCAGAGAGGACGTTCACGGAGTGTCAGATTCTTCTGCTCATTTAAAGGAAACTTTCCACCTAGGTTCCTGCTTTGCTTTTAAGGTGGAAGGTTAGACAGTGAGAAGATGGAATTATAAACTTTACATGAACAGTTCAGAAAAGAGACGCTTTTCATTATACTGGACAGATGTTTTCTGCTATAGGGGAGACGAAAATGGGATTAAAAAGTTTTCCCCTTCTCTGTATCTGGAGATCCTGCACTTTAGTTTTCTCCAGGAGGGGTCAGGATGTTTGGCTGGGCTGCCCACATCTTCGGCTTCCCACACTCCTCCCGTGAGCAGACGCTCTCTGAGGTCATGACGTCTAGGGAGCCCTGGTAGCCTTTTTCTGACAAATTCACTTTAAACATCCCTAGGGTATTTAGTCAAAGGAGGTGAAATCAAGATAGATGAATTTTAGAGGATGGAAAATTTCTGTTAAGACTAATACAATGCATTAAAATCATGGAAATCATGAAATGCTCTTTTAATTTCACTTGTGAATGCAACAAATGAAGTCTCTTAACTCACTATGAAAAACTCAAGGAACTTGGTTCCTTCTCTGTGTGTCCCAGGAGAACAGAACACAGAGAACCTTCCTGTGTAATCCACGTGATGTGCTCCCGAGAGACCCTGTTTAGGTGTTTGTGGAACATAATTGAAAGTCAGACGCTGCCTCTGGTCTTAGTGCTGGATGTGGAGGCATTTGTCTCTCAGCTCTGGAGGTCCAAAGTCTGGGATCAAGGTACCTGCAGGGCCTCATGCCCTCAGAAGGCTCCAAGGAGGGGTCTGTCCCAGGCCACTCTCAGGCTCTGGTAGTTCCTGGCTTGTGGCAACACAAGTCCAATCTTCACATGACGTCCGTGCTGTGGTTTCTTCTTTGTGTCCAAATTCCTCCTTTTTAGCAGGACATCAGTGGAATTGCATTAGGGGCACCCTACCCCAGTATGGCCTCATCTTAACTGATTACATCTGCATTGACTTCATTTCTGAATAAGGCCCCATCCTGAGATACTGGGGGTTAGGACTTCAAATACGAATGCTGGAGGAGCACAGTTCAGCTCATGACAGGTTGTTTCTACGTTTGAACCAGATCAGTTTATTAGCTATTGATCTGATTGCACAATGCCAGGTGCTAGGGGAGATTACAAAACCTACATAATAGAGTCTTGGGGGTTCTAGTACAGAAAACATAACTCGAAAGACAAGAACAGCATGAGGCAGAAGGAAGTCAAGAGTCGTAATGTCAGATACGGATGAGAAGGAGCAAAAGAATCAAGGAGCTAAGAAGACCAGCATTTGAGCAGGTCAGACCCAAGACCTTCCTGACGTGTGGGTAAGAATATGGTTTGCATTTCCCAAACTGTAACCTGGCAGCCCTAGGTGATTTTCCACAGACTTGCAGAAAATCAGCAAATCTGATGTTGCATAGGAAAAAGAAGATACTTTTTTCCAGGTGAACTGGAGACTCCCTTTCTGCTCAGTCTTAGGGGTCTGGGGTTGGTTAGGGGCTGGTGTGGCGAGAAGCAGAAGTGCTCACCTGCTAGAAATGTGCCTTTTCTTAGGTCCTTTGGCCCTAAAAAGAACGTGGTGAGTGACCACATGTGGTGGTAGGGTAATGTTCTCACTCAGGCCTTTGACCTGTAGCCGTCGTAAAGACTTGTTGATTGGCTAAGTCACTTATAGAGAAAAGTTATAATACGGTATCTCCAGACTGTGTTTTTAAGGAGAGTTCTTTAAACCCTGCAAACTGAATGATTGGTTATATCAAGTTGCTTCTAACTAAACTACTCTGAATATGGTTTCAGAATAGTGAATTTTGCAATAATAAACATTTCCTTTTGAAGCATGTGACTTTATAGTCCTGTCTCAACCCTGAACCAATGTGATTCTTGTTTGGGTTTTAGGCCTAGGGAAGAAGGTAGCTGGAACTGCATTTGCTAGCTCACTAAAAAGAAAGCAAACAAACTGAAATTCAATTTAAATCAGGAGCGCCTGAAGAGATTTCCTGAGAACCAGAGTAGAAACTAGTGTTTATGTTGGCATCACACAGACAGGAGTGCACACACACATAAGCATACACACACGCATACATGCACACTTGCACATGCACACACGAACTTATGCACACACACGCATACGTGCACAAACATGCACATACGTAAACATGCATGTAAATACACGCACATGTGCACACAGACACATGCGTGTACACAGACATGCACACGGACACGTCTGACTGGGGTTGAGGGAGTGGGGGAAGGAGTGCTGGCATATGTGGCATTCCATTTTCTCAGGGGCAGCTGCTCTGTGAACTCTCCAAGCCCAGTCCAAAGGATGCCGTCTCAGGACCCGGCCCTCATTCTATTAATAGAAGTCACTCCAGAATCTGCCTGCTCGCCTCTTTTCTTTAAGCACTGCCTGCCTTTCTATACATCTTCTTAAAAGAGAATAAGATGTAGGCCCAGCATGGCAGACAGCATGCTCCTCTCGTTTGCAGGTGCTGTCCCTTGCAGTACCCATACTGCAGATGAGGACCCTGAGGTCTGGCAGTTAGCTTTGCCCCAGGTCATCTGGCTGCACTCGGAGGCGGAAGATTCCAGCTCAAGACTGTGACCTTTCCCATGGAAAACAAGGCTGCTTCTGCCACCTATACTGAACTTAGGGGAAGATTGGCAACCACTGCCTTCAGAAATTTACAAACCAGATCAGGAAATGAGACAGAGGCAGCAGTGTAACTGAGCACCCAGGCAGGACAAAAGTGAGGACTGGAGGGGGTGGCTCAGGTCACCGGCCACAGGGGCAGAGTGGGAGCCCTCAGGAGTGCCTGGAGCCGCTGCTGGTGTCCTGCTTCTCGGGACATCTGGAAGCAGCTCTGCCCTTCAGTGGACATGACCCCAAAGGCACCCAGGGTATAGCCCCTTGCCCTGGGGGAACCTGCAGAAGCTCCTGCAGAAGGCTGTGTCTGGGCCTTTCTCCCCGGCCGCAGAACGTGAGTTCAGTGTTCCTGTGCATCCGATAACTCACTGTAGTTCCTGGGCTTCGCTACTCTGCAGGGCTTACCAGATTTCCGCTTAGTCCCAGATTTCAAACAATGTGTGCATCTACACCACACACACTTTAAAATTCAAGTACTATGTACACGCGAACATCTCTCTCCCTTTAGAGGACACTGATCACTCTAAAATGTAAAAAGTGGAGGTGATGGGGGCTGTGAGGTGAGTGGGGGCAGAGCTGTTGGTTCTTGTGTAGGGTGGATTTTAGCTGTTTGGATTGGAGTCTTGTGTGGGCTTGATGCCCACGCGTCTCTCACTGCACGAGGGAGGTGGCAGAGGCACATCATCCCTCTGGGCACGCAGCTCTACCACGTGCATCGCTGGGAGCCGGGAGGACTGGCATCCCCCGAACCCGCGGGTCCCTGCCTGGAGACACTGGGACACCCGGTCCTCTGTGTGCTTCAGAGTCAGGCACACCTGGCTTTGTTCCTGCAGCCATTTGCTCTGTGACTTCCGGCACCTGTCTAACCTCTCGGAGTCCTAGTTTCTTCCTCCTAAAAATGAGATGAATGATATCCACTGGTGGGGGCAGTGAGGTCATTACCAGGGTAAATGAGTAGATGTGCTGGGCACAAAGTAATTCCTCAGTACGCAGTAGTTACTGTTTTGTTGATTGACACTGAAAACCTTCCCCATTGTGTCCAGAAGACTCTAAGCCAAGATTTGAACCTCAGAGCCACCCAAATCCAGGAACACTGGTTAATTCTCACAACAGGGCAGACTCTTGCAACTTTCAGGGGCTGGCAGCCTCTGCATCCCACTCTGGACAGACCACCATTGTCTGGGTTGGTGGGCCCGCTGAACGTGGCTTCCAGGGCCCTCTGGTCAGCGCCAGATCTGGGCGCAGCTGCTGAGTGCACACAGCTGCTGGTTGGGAAGCGGGAGGGCTGAGCGGGTGGACTCAGATTTCGCTTATATAAAGTTTCATGCATCAGCAGGGCCGGGAGTCAGAGATGGGAAGTGAGGGCCAGCCTGCCCCACCTGGTGTCTGCAGAGAGAGGGCTTTGGGGCCGCCCCTGGGCCCACTGCTTCCCGGGTACAGCTTCTGACTTCTCCTTCCTTTATCAGTTCTGTCAAGTTAGGTTAGGAGAATTAATCTATTGATGTTTTTATATTTCTAACTTTAGCTTTGAACTTTTAAGGTTTGATGCACCAGACTGGCAGTTCTCAATCCTGTTTTTGCAGGATGGTGTCATGTCTGCTGGGGTCTCAAGGTGAGGGGGTGGGGGGAACTGAAATGGAATGTGTGCACAGTGTATTTCAAACACATGTATGTGAATTCATTTAATCATCCCTTTTACCAGGTTCCTATTGTGTGCGTGCTAGTGACCCACATCACACACACGGAAGCGCACGCATGGATGCCAGCCATACCACCTCTTCAGGCAGGTCAGAAGAGAAATGCTAGGATCTTGGGTATAAAGTATTTGTGAGTTCTCAGGATGAAGGAATGTAGAGTCATCCAGCCCAGATGACTCCTTTTGCAGATGGCTTCACTGAGGGCACCTGCATGTGGTTGTGTAAGCTGTGTACTGCCCAGTCTTGGGAGAACCATTCACACTGTAGTCTAAGCGAATGGCTCCAAGGCCTGTGCTGGGAGGCGGCCCTGGGATACTATGTATAGAGGTCAGCCTCCCAGGACACAAAGCAGAGTGGAGAAGGGTTGGAGTAGACGATAGAAGTGGCCCCAGTTCTCCAACCCTCCCATGCCCCTGGCAAAGTGACCTTGTAGCGCTTCCATCAAGAGGTAGGAGTCTGCCTCCTCACTTCTTGAATCTGAGCTGTGACTTGTTTTGGCCAATGGACTGTGGCAGAAGTGACCAGTGTCACTCCGTAGCCCAGGCCTTGGAAAGGCTTGCACTTTTCTGCACTCTCTCAGGCCCTGTGTCTACCCCCGAGGAGACCCCAGGGCTTGGGTGCTGGTGGTGTGTGATCACATGGAGGAGAACTCAGTTGTCCCTGCCTAGGCCATCCCAGACCTATCTGTAGCCAGCCAGCCTCAAACATTGAAGAGAGCCCAGCCAGGGTCAGCAAGCTGCCTGCCCTGCCCAGAGCAGGCACAGCTGCACCAGCAGGCCCAGACCAGGCTGACTCGAGCCAGCCACTGAGGTTTACCATGGCCATAGATAACAAATCACATACACACACACATGCCCATGCCATTCTTAACTAGGGACGTGCTGATATATGTAAATACATTCCATCCCAATCACAGGAGTGCTTGTACCTTTGTTTAAAATACCCTCTGTATCCTTTATTTCCTTGATAATTTCCTCTCTAGTATTTTCTCTATTCTCATTTTTTGGAAATCTTATTAAGACTAATCAGAGATAATATCTATTGAGTGCATACTGTATGCCAGGCACTGTTCTAAGGACTTTGCCCATAATAATGGATCTAACCTTCCTCACCACCCTATAAGGGAGGCGGTGACAGGATCGCCCTCATTTTCAGATCACGAAGCGGAGCTCCAGAGCGCCTGGTAACTGGCTGTCCTTGGCTGGTGGGCTGCGCCCCCGGCCCTGTCCCCTGTCCCTGCGGCCGCCAGGCCTCCTGGGTTGAGTCTCATTTGCTGACCTTTCCGCTTGTATCTTTCTTCTCCTTTTAAAAGACATTTCCTTGACTTGATCTCCCAACTTTTCTACTAACATTGTTTATTTTGACCTACTTTGGCTATTTGTTTTTTAATTTCTAAAAGTTCTTTTGTTATCTGGTTTCTCTCTGTTTCTTCCCTTTCAGTCAGTCCCTTCCTGTTTCTGGGATGATTCCTCTCTTCCCGTGAACATTCATTACAGTTTCCTTGAAGGGTGGTTCCTTCCCTGCATTTACTGTCTCTGTTTCCTCTGAGTCCTCTTGTGTAGTTTTTTTCTTCCATGTTGGAGATTTACTCAAACATCATGTGATCTTTCAAGCGTGAGGCCCTCAAAATGACCAGGAAGTCCTGTGTGACTGCTGGGGCCCAGGGACACGCAGGTCTCACCGTGGGGCAGCCTGGCGATGCCCGGAGTCTGGACCTGTTGGTCTCTTCTCCATCAGCTGTGAGTCTCTCCAGAGACGCCTCCATCTGCTGCCTATCAGAGCAGTGTCCATCCTCACCTTGGCTCCTGTCCATGCTGGCCCTCTCCATGTTCTGGCCTCTTTGGTTCGCTTTTCCCCAGAGAATAAGCCTCAGACCCCTGCAAGGATGGCAAGAGGGGTGGCCAGCTGTGATGGGGCTGGGGCCCCTAGGCCTGCGTCTGACTCTCAGACAGGTGGCTTGTCTACCACCTGGGAGGGTGCACTTGCCACTGGCTACTGGGATGGGACCTTCCTAGTCTCTGCTGAAGCCCCACCCATCCTCCGTCTGCTCCCTGCCTTCGTAATGGTGGCCTGGGGATGGGTGTCTTCTAGTTTTTTTGTTTTGTTTTGTTTCGTTTTTTAGATAGAATCTCACTCTGTCACCCAAGCTGGAGTCCAATGGCGCGATCTCGGCTCACTGCAACGGCCGCCTCCCAGGTTCAAGTGATTCTCTTGCCCCCGCCTCTCGAGTAGCTGAGGCTACAGGTGTGCGCCACCACGCCCGGCTAATTTTTGTATTTTTAGTAGAGACAGGGTTTCACCATGTTGGCCAGGCTGGTCTCAAACTCCTAACCTCAAGTGATCTGCCTGCCTCGGCCTCCCAAAGTGCTGGGATTACAGGTGTGAGCCAGTGTGCCCAGCCAGGTGTCTTCTAGTTTTATTGAAGATGATGCACGTGTTTCTTGTTCTCCTGGCTGTTTTGGAGGGATTTTTTTTCAAGAGAAGTGAGGCTGAAATAATTTTACTGTACTGCTTTGGACCTGGAATCTTTCCATTATGAGAGAAAGAGAGAGAGTGAGAATATATGAATGAATATCCATGTCCTACGCCCTGGGTTTCATATCTCCTGAGTACTTTAAAATTACTAGAGAAAACCAAACTGAAAGCTGGTTATTTGAAATGTTCTTTTTTCTTGTTGCTTGGTATTTTGTGCATAACTTTATTATTATACTTGGAGCATTTTTTTTTTTTAAGGGGCTGGTGGTCATCCTATCTTTTCTTTATAGAAGCTATATATAATTCAGAATCCCAAAAAGTGTATATAAAAGAAACGTAAGCCTCATCCAGTTTATATTAAATTGCTTTTGTCTAAAATGGGCATCCACAGCTCCAAGTGTGTTCGGATTTGCATGTTCTCTTGCCGTGAAGCCTTGTTCTGACAATGTGATCTGTTAGCAACGCCTTTAAAGTGGTCCGGTTTTGATTATTTGTAAATATTATGGCCAGTGATGGCTTTTCTCCCTCAATTCTGAGTGTCTCACTACTAATTTCCTATGCCAGGATACTGTTTCACCAATGTCCTGTCCTTAAAGTAGCTTAAGTCCATAAGGGACTTTTAAGTACCCATTTGTAGTTAGCAGATTTTTCAGATGTCTTTTGTTAGGAATACAGATTTTCTGAAAAAGCCTTTTGCTTTCTGAACACATGTCAAAAGATTGTGGCTTTGTCATTCACTTTAAGGAAGAATGCTACAGTGATTTTGATAGGAAATTGGGAGATGCAGAGGATATTCCTGGTTCCGACTATGTCTGTTTGGCTCCTCAGGAAGAGGGAGAGCCTCACCTGCCCGTGTGGAATCGGTCCAGGCCTCTGTTTACCTTGAGCAGTGTCATTGAGGCTTCCTCTGGGGTGCTTAGGAAAGTGCCTTAAGACCTGGGTTTGTCTCATTGATCTCATAAAGCACTGGTGCTGGTGACAGATTTCTTCTGGTGGAAACACATTTTCTGGTTATAGTCGTCCGTATTTGTTAAGGATTTTTGTTTCTTTTGAAAATAGGCTTTAAGGCTGGGTGCGGTGGCTCACTCCTATAATCCTAGCACTTTGGGAGGCCGAGGTAGGCAGATCACCTGAGGTCAGGAGCTGAAGACCAGCCTGGCCAACATGGTGAAACCCCATCTCTTCTAAAATACAAAAATTAGCTAGGCATGATGGCGGGTGCCTGTAATCCCAGCTATTTGGGAGGCTGAGACAGGAGAATCGCCTGAATCCGGGAGAGTGGTTGCAGTGAGCCGAGATCATGCCACTGCCCTCCAGCCTGGGCAGCTGAGCGAGACTCCGTCTCAAAAGAAAAAAAAAAGGCTTTAACTAAATAGAATATGGCCAAATTCTTGTGACTTGTGACAAAGGTTAAAATTCCAGAAAGTGCCCTAGAAGCCATAATTTTCCATGATAACAGACTAGAATGGAATGTCTTTCAGACTTTATCAATTGATGACAAATGGAGAAAAATAAAAGTTCATTTATGGCACTTCTGACCAAGCACATTTCCCTAGATTGAATCTGAGTAATTGCAGCGTCAGCTACCTAAGGTTGGCTCTTCAAACAAACAACCTGGAGTTGTAAACACACTGTTTATGAATTGCTCAAATGGAATTCTGGGAGCGAGACACCACTCACCCTGCACATAGTTAAATCTTTTGTTGCCTGTAATGGAGCTTCCACCTTAAGAAACTAGAAAAATAAGGGCAAATTAAACTCAAATTAAGTAGTAGGAGAAAGAGAATAATAAAGAACAGAATGGAGATTAGAAAATTACTAGCGAGAACAAACAAAACTGAAAGCTGGTTATTTGAGAAGAATCAATAAAATTGATAAACCTGTTGTGGACTGATTAGGAAAAATGAGGAAAAGACAGAAATTACCAATGTAAGGAATCACCATGGATCTTACAGATATCGAAAGATAATAAGTGGATATTAAAACATTGTTATGCCAACAATTTCTACAACTTAGATGAAACGGATAACTTTCTTGGAAGACACGAAGCTCACTAAAGAAGAAATTGATAACCTTAATAACCCTACATCTATTACAGAAATAAATTTGTAGATAAAATTCTTCTCATAAAGAAAATTCCAGGCATATAGTTTCACTGGTAAATTCTACCAAGCTTTTAAGAAAAAAAAATAGTAATTTTACACAAGCTCTTCTAGGAAATTAAAATTGGGCCAGGTGCAGTGGCTCACATCTGTAATCCCAACATTTTAGGAGGGAGGATTGCTTGAGGTCAGGAGTTTGAGACCAGCCTGAGCAACATAGTGAGATCCCCCCCAATCACTACAAAAAATTTTAAAAATTAGCTGGATGTGCCTGTGGTCCCAGCTACTTAGGAGGCTGAGGTGGGAGGATCACCTGAGCTTGGGAGGTTGAGGCTGCAGTGAGCCATGATCACACCACTACACTTCAGCCTGGGTGCCAGAGTGAGACTCTGTCTCAGAAAAAAAAAAAAGAAGGAAGGAAGAAAAGAAAGATTAATAATGAGGTTGTACTTCCCAACCCATTCTAAGTGGTAAGCATTATCCTGATAACAAAACCTGACAAAAACATTATAAGAAAAGACTATAGGCCAATAACCCCTATGAACATTGATGTAAACCTTCAAAAAAATTTAGCAAATCAATTTCAGCATTACATGTAAAAGGTAAAATATCATAACCAAGAAACATTTATCCTAGGAAATAAAAATCAATCAATACAATTCATGATATTAACAAACTAAAAAAGAAAAATCCAGAGGATTATCTCAATGGATGGCAGAAAAAGCATTCAATCCAATCCAATCCAACGTAAACTCTTGATAAACACTCCCAGTGATCTAGGAATAGAAGGAAACTTCCTCAACATGCTAAGGGGCATCCATGAAAACCTACAGCCTATGTGAGACTCAATGGTGAAAGACTAAAAGCTTTCCCCCTAAGATCAGGAACAGGACAAGGGTGTTCACTCTTACTACTTCCATTCAGCCTTACACTGGAGGTCTCAGCCAGTACAATCAAGCAAGAAAAAGAAACCAAAGACATCCAGATCGAAAAGGAAGAAGTAAAGCTGTCTTTATGTGTAGACTATATGATTGTCTGTGTAGAAAATTTGATAGGATCTACAAAATAGCTACTAGAACTAGTAAGTCAGCTGGATGTGGTGGCTCACACCTGTAATCCCAGCTATTCAGGAGGCTGAGGTAGGAGAATCGCCTGAACCTGGGAGTTGGAGGTTGCAGTGAGCCAAGATTTTGCCACTGCACTCCAGCCCGGGTGACAGAGTGAGACTCTGTCTCAAACAAACAAACAAAAAACTAGTAAGTCAATTTAGCAAGGTTGAAGGGTTAATATACATAATCAGTTGTATTTCTATATATTAGCAACAAATGATCAGAAATTGAAATTTAAAATACCATTTACAATAGCAAAGAAATGAAAGAAAGACGAGTTAATGGGTGCAGCACACCAACATGGCACATGGATACATATGTAACAAACCTGCACATTGTGCATATGTACCCTAAAACTTAAAGTACAATAATAAAAAAAAAGAAATGAAAGAAAAGACAAATGCTTAGGGATAAATCTGACAAAAGATAAGAAAAACATGTACACGCTCAGCAACATATATTGCTGAGTGAAATTAAAGATCTAGATAAAGGGGGCTATACATAACATTCTGGGTCAGAAGTCTTGCTATTAAGCTGTTCTATTCATATTGATCTATAGATTGAACAGAATCACAACAAAAATCCCAGAATTTTTTCGATAGAAATTGATAAATGATTCTGAAGTGTCTATGGAAAGGCAAAGGGCCTAGAAACAACTTTGAAATGGAAGAAGAAAGTTGGAGGACTTGGTTTCCAGGGTTTTGGAACGGTAATGGAGTCAGCATGACGTTGCAATAAAGATAGAGAAATAGATCAACAGAACAGAATAAAGGTAGAATTAGATCCTTAAAGACATAGACAATTGATTTTCAACAAAGGCACCAAGACACTTGGCTGTCCAAAGGACACTCTTTTCAATAAATGATACTGGAACAAGTAGATACCCATATTTTTAAAGATGAACTTTGATCTATACCTCTTAGTATACAAAAATTAACTAAAAATGAATCATAGATCTAAATGTAAAGCCTAAAACTAAAAAAATCCTAGAAGAAAATATAAGAGAAAACATTTGTGACTTTGCACTAGGCAAATAATTTTTATATATGACACCACAAACATGATCCATAGAAGAAAGAATTCCATACAAGAAAGAGTGGACTAATTGGACTTAAAACAAAAAGAATTTCTATTATTTGAAAGACACTGTTAAGAGAATGAAAAGACAGTCTATATATTGGAAGAAAATATTTGCAAATCACATGTCTGTTTAAGGATTTGTAGCTAGAATATATAAAGAACCCTCAAAACTTAGTAATTTTAAAAATGGGCAAATGATTTGAATAGACATTTCACCACAAAATATGTACAGATGGCAAATAAGCACTCAAAAAGAAGCTCAACATTATCAGTCATTAGGGAAGTGGAAATGAAACCTGCAAGGAGATAGATACCACTACACACCTATCATCATGGCTGAAATCTAACAGAGTGATCCTCCCAAGTGTTAGTGTGTATGTGAGGGAACCAGCACTCTCATGCACTGACAGTGGGAAGGTAAAATTGTACAACTGCTTCAGAAAACAGTTCATCAGTTTCTTAAAAGAGTAAACATACATCTACCAAATGTTTCAGCTATTCTACTTCGAGATGTCTGCCCAAGAAAATGAAATGATACGGCCATACCATGCCTTGCACACAAGTGTTCATAGCAGCTGTATTTTTAATAGCCACAAACTGGAAATAATGCAGATGTTGTACAGTTGGTGAATAGATAAACAGATTGTGGTATGTTCCTGTAATGGAACATGGCTCAGCAATAAAAAGAAATATTCCATGACATGGATGATTCTCAAAATTATGCTGAATAAAAGAAGCCAGACAAGAAAGTACTTAATGTATGATTCCATTTATAGAAGATTTCTAGTGACAGAAAGTAAATCAGTGCTCACTTGGGGACAATAGCTGGGGTAGGAGAAAGTGATTCTGGAGTACCTCAAGGAGACCTCTGCGTGAGGGGCAGAGTCATCACCTTGCCTCTTGTGACAGTTCCATCAGGTTGCACTATGTCAAAACTTATCAAAGTGCACAGTTTACATATGAGCAGTTTGTTGTATGTCAGTGATACCTCAATACGGCGTATGACAGTCTTTACCCTGAGCATAATTACATTTTTGTTGAGCGTAATGGAGCTTTAACTCATTTTATTTGCTGTCCCCTACTTTTGAACCTAATCGTGAATTTAGAAAACATATAGGATTTTAATGTGCAATGGTAAATTGTGTACTTATGTTTTATTAGGGGAAGGGATTTATTGACAGTTCATTTATTGATTTATTTGTTTATTTTCTCATCAAATCTTTACTATGTTCCAAGGATAGCGCGAGGAACTGGAGATTTCGCAGAAATAGACTCGCATACTATTTAATGGAGGAGAATAACATGAAAAGAATTACACGAACTGATTGTATCACACATGAGCTATGTGCTCTGAGGCAAGAGACAGATTTCTAAACACGCAGCAGACGAAACTATGCCCCTTGGCAGATGGGGGCCCAGTGGCGGTTTGGGGAAAGCTGTCCTCAAGAAGTGGCATTTGAGTTGCCCTTTGACTGATGGGTAGCTGTCGTAAGAGGAGGGGCATGCACCCCTAGACAGAGGGGCCCTTCGAGGCCTGGGGCAAGACGAGGCCTGCTTTGTTGGGAGTGGCGAGGAAAGGCCTGGATGGGTAGTGCTGGAACTGAGGGGACACGGAGAGACAGGCAGAGCCAGGCAGCACAGGGCTGGTGGGCCCTTAGTTTTTAAAGGTGTTGATACTTTTCAAATTTTTAAGGGGAGAATGATATGATCAGTTCTGTGTTTTGAAAACAATACTCTAGCCATATCGTGGAGAACAGATGAAATGAGCCCAGGACGGAGGATGTGAAGATGGTTATGAAACTCCCACGGTTGCCCATGGAGAGCTGTGGGAGCCTGGACTAGAGTGGAGGCAGTGCTGACAAGGAGATGGGGATGGCACTGAGGGAGTCCAGGAGGGTGCGGTGGCAAGCGGACAGGGGGACAGTGCTTAGAGTGACTCCTGGGTTTCTGGTTGCACAACAGGATAGATGGGGCAGTCGCCTGTGCTGGAGCCCTGGGCGAGGCTTACCTAGGTTTGGGGCAAGGAGATCAGGAATGGATTCAGGGTTGGGTGTGTCCTTGGAGGCATCCGCATGAAGCTATTGGAGCTTAGAGGCCCCCTGGACTGAAGCATACACGTGGGACTCGTAGTACAGAGATATGAACTGAAGCTGAAGGACTTGTAAGGTTTCTTATAGGGCAGTTAAAGTGTGAACGTGAGAAGGCCGAGGATCAGCCTTGGGAAGGGTGGAGATGAACAACCAGGCAGTGCTGATGAGCCTGAAGAGAGAGACTAAGGCAGGGTGGTCAGAGGCCATTAGGAGACGGGCAGTGACCTGAGGTCAGGGGACGAGGGTGCTGGTGTGTTTCTGAGAGGTCAGGTGAGTGCAATTCAGAAGACTGTCTGCCGGCTTTGGCCTGTGCTGGGTGGGAAGGAGGGTGCTATTCCTAGCTGTTCTAGGACAACTGGCCAGCACACACCCAGAGCCCACATACTGGAGCAATGCGGGCGTGCCCAGGACTGAAGAGGGGGCTGGGAGGGAGCCTGGCAGTCGCCGAGGGGAGTGGAAATGTTGGAATAGAATTGTGGAGTATGAGAGAGGGGTGGACTCAGTGAGGGGGTGGACGGTGGGCCCCGTGGAAACCCACCCATGAAGGGGTGCACGCACCTGTAGCGATTGGCAGGGAACTGAGCGGGAGATTAGGGCACTCATTAACCGTCTTGAATGTTTGGTTAAGAGGAAGTGATCTTCAGTGAGGGTCAGCGTGTTTTTCTTGATAAAGGAGGCTCTAGCAAACTGTATCCCTTTCAACAGCTTTAGTGGAGAATGTCTCACATTTTTTATTTCCTTTCCCACGTTTTAAAGTGTATTCTTTTCCTTCCTGATGGATGCATCTGGTGGTTTAAGGCCAATAAGTGTTGCATTGAGCATGAACAGTTGTTTGTTACTCTCAAAATGTCTAAGACTTTCATCTCCAGCTTATAAATGTATTGATGTCAGGTGTTTAATATTTCCCCTTTGATTCATCTGATAGTGAATGGCTTCTGAGGTCAGGATGGGGACACTGCCAAAACCAGCTGCTCTCTGCTGAGTCTCTGTTTTGCAGGTGACATTTGAAAGTCTAGATTTGATATCATTAAGGCATTTTAGGGAAGTCAATGTATAAGTTTTAGAAAGTTCAGGTGCAAATTGAGGACTATTTGTGTGAGGATTTTATGAATACACTTGTGTCTCTCCTGGGATTTACTTTTTCTTTCCCTTTAGAAAATGCTCACAGTGTGTTACATATCATGCTAAATAGATGGAGATGAAGCAAATCCAGTGGTGCTTATTGGGAATATAGTTCCTAAATAACTGCTGTAAATGTAAGTAGTGTCCTGGGGAATTATTTTTCTAATTCAAAGCATTAAAACATGAACAATTCAGTTCTGTCTCCATGTGTGGGAGAAGTAAACTCACCACTTACTTTTTTCTTTTTAATCCTTTTTTTTTTAGAGGAAGGTGGGTAGAGAGTGTTATTGGGAGTAGGGTAGGGATATTGAGGGAAGGGAGAATGATGTACACACACACATACATGTACATACATAAGTACACACACATCTATGCATATACACACATGCATCTGTACACACATGTATATATACATGTATATGTGTACATATTTATATATACACATGCACACATACATGCATATACACATTATATAATGCACACATATATATATACATACATATATACATATATACATCCAGTATATACACACCTCTATATGCACATATCTATAAACACATATGCCTATATACATGGATATGCACATATGCAGACATACACATGCACACACGTAAACATACATGAACACATGCATATCTATACACATGTTGATACACACGTGTATATGCATGCACATATATGCATATGTTTCAGCTTATGGGTGGAAAATATCTTGGTTGGTTTGGTTTTCCTCCTTTTATAGTCAGAAATGGCAGACCTGCTCAACACGAACTTTTGTCCATCAGATATGGAAGTGTTAGTGATGTCACTGACATCAGAATTGGCAGTACATGTTTTTCCAAGTTGTTTTCAAGTAAGATGATTCTTCCATCTTTTTTTTCTTTTGTCTAGGTGGTTATATGGTTTGTAAATTTGGGTGTATGTGAGACTGCCCAAGGACCTGTGGAAATCGATCGCTGGACACTACCCCCAGAGTTCCTGATTTTGTAGGACTGGGATGGGGCAGAGAATCTGCTTTTCTTTATATATATATATAATATATATTTATTATACTTTAAGTTCTAGGGTACATGTGCACAACATGCAGGTTTGTTACATATGTATACACGTGCCATGGTGGTGTGCTGCACCCATTAACTCATCATTTACATTAGGTATATCTCCTAATGCTATCCCTCCCCCCTCCCCCCACCCCACAACAGGCCCTGGTGTGTGATGTTCCCCTTCCTGTACCCAAGTGTTCTCATTGTTCAATTCCCACCTATGAGTGAGAACATGCGGTATTTGTTTTTTTGTCCTTGCGATAGTTTGCTGAGAATGATGGTTTCCAGCTTCATCCATGTCCCTACAAAGGACATGAACTCATCATTTTTTATGGCTGCATAGTATTCCATGATGTATATGTGCCACATTTTCTTAATCCAGTCTATCATTGTTGGACATTTGGGTTGGTTCCAAGTCTTTGCTATTGTGAGTAGTGCCGCAATGAACATATGTGTGCATGTGTCTTTATAGCAGCATGATTTATATTCCTTTCGGTATATACCCAGTAATGGGATGGCTGAGTCAAATGGTATTTCTAGTTCTAGATCCCTGAGGAATTGCCACACTGTCTTCCACAATGGTTGAAATAGTTTATAGTCCCACCAACAGTGTAAAAGTGTTCCTATTTCTCCAGATCCTCTCCAGCACCTGTTGTTTCCTGACTTTTTAATGATGGCCATTCTAACTGGTGTGAGATGGTATCTCATGGTGGTTTTGATTTGCATTTCTCTGATGGGCAGTGATGATGAGCATTTTTTCATGTGTCTGTTGGCTGCATAAATGTCTTCTTTTGAGAAGTGTCTGTTCATATCCTTTGCCCACTTTTTGATGTGGTTGTTTGTTTTTTTCTTGTAAATTTGTTTAGGTTCTTTGTAGATTCTGGATATTAGCCCTTTGTCAGATGAGTAGACTGCAAAAATTTTCTCCCATTCTGTAGGTTTCCTGTTCACTCTGATGGTAGTTTCTTTTGCTGTGCAGAAGCTCTTTAGTTTAATTAGATCCCATTTGTCAATTTTGGCTTTTGTTGCCATTGCTTTTGGTGTTTTAGACATGAAGTTCTTGCCCATGCCTATGTCCTGAATGGTATTGCCTAGGTTTTCTTCTAGGGTTTTTATGGTTTTAGGTCTAACATTTAAGTCTTTAATGCATCTTGAATTAATTTTTGTATAAGGTGTAAGGAAGGGATCCAGTTTCAGCTTTCCACATATGGCTAGCCAGTTTTCCCAGCACCATTTGTTATATAGGGAATCCTTTCCCCATTTCTTGTTTTTGTCAGGTTTGTCAAAGATCACATAGTTGTAGATGTGTGGTATTATTTCTGAGGGCTCTGTTCTATTCCATTGGTCTGTATCTCTGTTTTGGTACCAGTACCATGCTGTTTTGCTTACTGTAGCCTTGTAGTATAGTTTGAAGTCAGGTAGCGTGATGCCTCCAGCTTTGTTTTTTTGGCTTAGGATTGACTTGGCAATGCAGGCTGTTTTTTGGTTCCATATGAACTTTAAAGTAGTTTTTTCCAATTCTGTGAGGAAAGTCATTGGTAGCTTGATGGGGATGGCATTGAATCTATAAATTACCTTGGGCAGTATGGCCATTTTCACGATATTGATTCTTCCTATCCATGAGCATAGAATGTTCTTCCATTTGTCTCCTCTTTTATTTCATTGAGCAGTGGTTGGTAGTTCTCCTTGAAGAGGTCTTTCACATCCCTTGTAAGTTGGAAAGTATTTTATTCTCTTTGAAGCAATTGTGAATGGGAGTTCACTCATGATTTGGCTCTCTGTCTGTTATTGGTGTGGAGGAATGCTTGTGATTTTTGTACATTGATTTTGTATCCTGAGACTTTGCTGAAGTTGCTTATCAGCTTAAGGAGATTTTGGGCTGAGACGATGGGGTTTTGTAGATATACAATCATGTCATCTGCAAAGAGGGACAATTTGACTTCCTCTTTTCCTATTTGAATACCCTTTATTTCTTTCTCCTGCGTGATTGCCCTGGCCAGAACTTCCAACACTATGTTGAATAGGAGTGGTGAGAGAGGGCATCTCTGTCTTGTGCCAGTTTTCAAAGGGAATGCTTCCAGTTTTTGCCCATTCAGTATGATATTGGCTGTGAGTTTGTCATAAATAGCTCTTATTATTTTGAGATGCGTCCCATCAATACCTAATTTATTGAGAGTTTTTAGCACGAAGGGCTGTTGAATTTTGTCGAAGGCCTTTTCTGCATCTATTGAAATAATCATGTGGTTTTTGTCTTTGGTTCTGTTTATATGCTGGATTACATTTATTGATTTGCATATGTTGAACAAGCCTTGCATCCCAGGGATGAAGCCCACTTGATAAGCTTTTTGATGTGCTGCTGATTCGGTTTGCCAGTATTTTATTGAGGATTTTTGCATCGATGTTCATCAGGGATATTGGTCTAAAATTCTACAGAACTCTCCACCCCAAATCAACAGAATATACATTCTTCTCAGCACAACACCGCACCTATTCGAAAATTGACCACATAGTTGGAAGTAAAGCACTCCTCAGCAAATGTAAAAGAACAGAAATTATAACGAACTGTCTCTCAGACCACAGTTCAATCAAATTAGAACTCAGGATTAAGAAACTCACTCAAAACCGCTCAACTACATGGAAACTGAACAACCTGCTCCTGAATGACTACTGGGTACATAGCAGAATGAAGGCAAAAATGAAGATGTTCTTTGAAACCAGCGAGAACAAAGACACAACATACCAGAATCTCTGGGACACATTTAAAGCAGTGTGTAGAGGGAAATTTATAGCACTAAATGCCCATAAGAGAAATCAGGAAAGATCTAAAATTGAAACCCTAACATCACAATGAAAAGAACTAGAGAAGCAAGAGCAAACACATTCAAAAGCTAGCAGAAGGCAAGAAATAACTAAGATCAGAGCAGAACTGAAGGAGATAGAGACACAAAAAGCCTTCAAAAAATCAATGAATCCAGGAGCTGGTTTTTTGAAAAGATCAACAAAATTGATAGACTGCTAGCAAGACTAATAAAGAAGAAAAGAGAGAAGAATCAAATAGATGCAATAAAAAATGATAAAGGGATATCACCACCGATCCCACAGAAATACAAACTACCATCAGAGAATACTACAAACACCTCTACGCAAATAAACTAGAAAATCTAGAAGAAATGGATAAATTCCTCGACACATACACCCTCCAAAGACTAAACCAGGAAGAAACTGAATCTCTTAATAGACCAATAACAGGCTCTGAAATTGAGGCAATAATTAATAGCTTACCAACCAAAAAAAGTCCAGGACCAGACGGATTCACAGCCGAATTCTACCAGAGGTACAAGGAGGAGCTGGTATCATTCCTTCTGACACTATCCCAATCAATAGAAAAAGAGGGAATCCTCCGTAACTAATTTTATGAGGAGAATCTGCTTTTCTAACAAGTTCTCAGGCAGTGCTGGTGCTGCTGGTCTTGGGGCCATGATTGAGAATCACTGAGCTAGCCCACTGAGCTCATTAGCCCAGCAGCACCATGACCTGGACCAGCCAGATGGTGTGCATGACCCTTGAAGCAGACAGGAGGCCACGGTGTGCTCACCTGGGCATTTTTTCCGTGGGTGGCACAGGCTGCTCGCTCACCTTGGTGTGCCCTCCCCATCCTCATGCTTAACAAGTTTCCTAACTAGTATATTCTTAGTTCCAGACAGAGCAGACCCCGAGTGCTGCTTCCTCATGGGCTTTTGGAGTATTTAGGCATGGAGGCAGAGAGACAGAAAAGACATCCTGCTTGGGTTGGAAGGGGGCTCAGAATTTATCTGAAAAATTGGAATCCCATTTGTTTCTGTGCATAATTTTTTAAAATAAAAAAGAATGTATGTTTTTTTTTTTCATGCAACAGAAGAGAAACAATCTCCATTAAGAGGCCAAGCTCAGGAGGTTTGTACAAGATTTGATGAAATATGTTACTAAATTGAGGCATATATGGAGACATCAGTGAAATAATCAAATTAGTGTTGGGAAGAACTATAGCTAAAAAAGATATTGAGTCACAAAAAATGACCAGAAGACGAAGTCACACTGTTTTAGGTAAAGATGCTTTTTAATGCCGAGGCTTTTAAGGAAGAGTAAATCAACCATGTTGCCTGGTTGTGGGAACTAAGGGCAGCCTCAGGGAAGAGTCTGGGTTGCCAGTTCAAAAACACAGCTGGGGCCAGGCACGGTGGCTCATGCCTGTAATCCCAGCACTTTGAGAGGCTGAGGCAGGCGGATCACTTGAGGTCGGGAGTTCGAGACCAGCCTGACCAACATGGAGAAACCCCATCTCTACTAAAAATACAAAATTAGCCTGGCATGGTAGCACGTGCCTGTAATCCCAGCTACTCGGGAGGCTGAGGCAGGAGAATCTCTTGAACCCGGGAGGCAGAGGTTGCAGTGAGCTGAGATCTCACTGTTGCACTCCAGCCTGGGCAACAAGAGCAAAACTCTGTCTCAAAAAACAAAAACAAACAAAAAAAATTAGCCGGGTGTGGTGGCTCATGCCTGTAATCCCAGCTACTTGGGAGGCTGAGGTGGGAGGATCACTTGAACCCAGGAGGTGGAGGTTACAGTGAGCTGAGATCGCACCACTGCCCTCCAGCCTGGATGACACAGCAAGACTCCATCTCAAAAACAAAAACCAAAAAACATAGCTGGGCGAACAGCTGCTCATCAAGGAAGCAGTTCATGTTGTGGAGTTCAGCTGAGCCATAGCCTCTTTCTAACTCGAAGGGTTGGTGGGTTTTCCTGTCCTTAAATTGGGGATGCCCTTGTACTCTGAAGGTCTGAAGCAGCCTGCACCGTTTGCACTGTCCTTTCGGCAAAACCAAAGACACATTGCTCAATTTCAGTCCAGCGTATGCTTTGCAATTCAGTGGCCAATTGAGGGTCCATTTGTAAGAACTGAATATGGAGAAAATGATGACACTTTTGACAACACCCCACTCCCAAGTCTGGCCATAGGAGAAAACACTGCATCATGTAGAGAAAGAGCTGGGTCTGGAGAACTGGCTCCAGCTGACACAGAAACTCCTTTTCTAGACGGTTCATTCCCTGGTGGTTTTGCCGAAGCCTTTGGTGACCGTGGCTGCTTTCATGAATGGCGCTGGAATCACCTGACAAGGATTTCCAAGCAGCCATCATGAAAAGGGCTCAAAAAGCAATGACAGGTTCTCTGGAAATAAATGAAACAATGGAACATCTCGGCAAAGAAATAAAACTTATGAAAAGGAAATTAAAAGTATAGAACTGAATAGAATAATGGGAAAAAACTCACTGGATGGGCTCAAAGGTACAGTAGAGATGGCAGAAGATTGATTAGTGAACTTGATCGTGGACTCATCAAGGAAGGGGCTCAGTGTGGACAACGGAGAGAAAACAGACCTCAGAAAGCAAGGGCTGCCCGGGGTGGCAGGACGTCTGCAGGACGGCAGACAGCGTGGGAATGACAACAGGATTCTTCCCTTCCCTCGCTGGCTCCTTGTCTCTCCCTCTGTGTCTCTCTGTGACTCTGTTTCTCCCCTCTTTGTCTCTCTGTATCTGTGACATCCTCTATCTCTCCGTCTCTCCCTCTCTGTGTCTATGTCTCTGTCTCTCTCATCTCTGAACTGTCAGAATCACAGGAGGCCTTCAGAGCGTGTTTTGTCCCCCTTGGTAGAAGAAGAGCCACCCTGTGAAACCTGTGGCTCTTGCGGGTGCCTGCATGGAGCACTGGCAGGTGCCTGCATGGAGCACTGGTGGATGCCTGCGTGGCGTACTGGCGGCAGACAGGGGCCTGATGTGGGCTGCAGGAGCAGGCCAGCTGCTTAGGGGGAAACCCAATTTGGGGCCTGCGATTTTCCTTAGCGATAGGGAGACAGGAGCTGTAACCAGAGCTTGCTCTGGACAGCACTGGCTGAACTGATGCCCATGCACAGAGGAAACTGAGCCATGGGCCTGCAGGTGGGCAGTCCTGGGAGAGCACTGGGAAGCCCATGGGCAGCTGGCCGCAGGCAGAGCCAGTGGCAACAGGATGCAGCCATCAGTCTCAACAGGGAGGGGTGAAACTTTTAAGGTAAAACTAAGACAATCTTTCATTTATCTCTATCGTTTTGTCTATAGTGATCATATTTCCAAGTCTTTTTCGGGATAGTTCCGGTCTTAAACATCCAATTCTCACATTAGACCAATTATATTACTTTTTGGTGTATTACTTTTTGCCGTGTCGGCATCACTGAACTTCACTTTTGATAGCCACAATCAAGTGATTTATTAGAGTGTCACAGGCACAGGTCCTTCGTTCATTAATTCACAAATAATATACCAAGTGCCTGTCTGTATATGCCATCTGTTAAGATACAACCGTCATCCAAACAGACCAAATACGCCGCAGCTGGAGCGTGTATTGTATAGTGCAGGGAGAGATTCTGTAAACACCACACAGAAATCAATGAGACAGTACATTTACCAGTGATATGTGTTATGGAGGAAAACAGCAGGTGGCGGGTGGGAAGTGCCAGCACTTAGGGCGGTGGTGCAGGTTTACATCGGGTCATCGGGGAGGTGTTACTGAGAAGTGACGTGAACAGAGACTTGATGAATGGGAGCGAAGAAAGGAGTGATGTGAAGATCTGGGAGGATGGTGTTGCAGGCAGAGGGAACAGCTAGTGCGAGGTCCTGGGGTAGAAGCCTGCCTGGCGAGTTCCAGAACAGCAGAGGCCAGTGAGAGTGGGGAGGGTTGTAGCTGGCTGATGAGGTCAAGGAGGGAACAAGGGAGCAATTGTGTAGTACCTGCTTGGCTATTCGAAGGACTTGGCCTTTTATTATTAACCTTTTTTTGTTTGTTTGTTTGCTTTTTTAGAGGCAGGGTCTTGTTCTGTTGCCCAGGAGGGAGTGCAGTGGCAGATCACAGCTCACTCTAGCCTTTAACTCCTGGGCTCCAGTGAATCTCCTGAGCCGCTGGGACTACAGCATACATCACCATGCCCAGCTAATTTTTAATGTTTTTGTAGATACAGGGTCTTGCTATGTTGCCCTGGCTGATCTTGAACTCCTGGCTTCAAGTGATTTTCCTGCTTTGGCTTCCCAAAATATTGGGATTACATATAAGGTCTAGGCATGAGCTACCACACCCAGCCTAGACCTTATTTTTTAGAGTAGTTTTAGGTTTCCAGAAGAACTGAGCAAAAAGTACTAAGATCCTATATAGTCCCTTCTTTTGCCTACCCACTTTCCCCCATTAACACCCTACATTAGTATGATGCACCTGTTACAATTGATGAGCTGACACTTATACTTCATTATTAACTAAGGTTCACAGTTTCCATTAGGGTTCACTGTGTGTTGTATGTTCTGTGGGTTTTGACAAGTGTATAATGACATGTAGCCACTGCATAATATCATGCAGAGTAGTTTCACTGCCCTGAAGTCCTCTTTACTCTGCCTAGTCATCCCTCCCTCACCTCAACCCCTGGCAACTGTTGATCTTTTTAATGTCCCCATGGGTTTTTTTTAAAATTACATTTACTGGTTTATTATAAGAATATTGTAAAGGCTACAGATGAAGAGACATGTAGTGCGAGCTATGGGGGAAGGGTCGCACAGCTTCCATGCCCTCCCTGGGTGTGCCCCCTCCAGGAACCTCTATGTATTCAGCTGCCTGGAAGCTCCAAAAGTTTCGTCTTTTCTGGAATGTCACACAGTTAGAACTACACATTCTGTAGCCTTTCTGATTGGCTTCTTTCACTTAGCAATATGCATTTAAGGTTCCTCCGTATTTTTTTTTATGGATTGATAGCCCATTTCTTTCTATCACTGAATAATCCCATTGTATGATGTACCACTGTTTTTTCTCATTCACCTATTGAAGTACATCTTGGTTGCTTCCAAGTGTTGGCAATTGTGAAGAAAGTTGCTATAAACAAATGTGTGCAGGTTTTTGTGTGGACATACGTTTTCAGCCCCACGTGGGTAAATATAATGCCAAGGGGCACAATTGCTGGATCATATGGTAAGCCTACGTTTAGCTTTGTAGGAGACTGCCCAACTGCCTTCTAGTGGCTGCACCATTTTGCATTCCCACCAGCGATGAATGCGAGTTCCATTGCTCCACATTCTTGCCAGCATTTGGTTTTGACAGTTTTGTGGATTTTGGCCATTCTAATAGGTATGCAGTGGCATCTCCTTGTTTTAATTTATATTTCCTTTAATATATATGATATTGGACATCTTTTCATGTGCTTATTTACCATCTGTGTATCTTTGTTGGTGTTTTTTTCAGATCTTTTGCCCATTTTTAAAACTGAGTTGTTTTCTTAATGAGTTTTAAGAGTTCTTTGTATATTCAGAATACAAGTTATTGATTAGATTGTTTTGCAAATATCTCCTCCCTGCCGGTGGCTTGTCTTCTTGTTCTCTCAAGGACTTTGGCTTTTCCTGAGTGAAATGGGGAGCTTTTAACGGTTTTGAGTGGAGGAGTGACATTACAGGCAAATTATAAATAATGATAGCAATATGAACCAAATGGAATTCTTGTGTATATATTAGCAGCCTTATCTTTAAGTAATGAAGATCAGTGTTTCTAAGTGGTTTTTAAAAAATGCATTGCCCAAGTACAGATTGCCACACATCTTATTCACAGCTATGGCCCTATTTATTTCAGCCCACACTGCTGATACTTGAGTTTTGGGTAATAATGATCTTTTTGTCAACCTTTCTATTACTCACAGATAATATGAAAGTCCCAACTGGCCTGTCTTTCATGCAAGAGGCTTTTATAGCCCACAAGTGTCCTTGGCCAACGCTTCCTGCCCTCTCTTCCTATCCTCTCACCTCTCTCTCTAGGGCAGGCTCAACTGCTATTTATAGAGAGATATGCTTAACTGTGGATGTCCTCAGCTGTTTCCAGCCCCTTTATTTCACTTTCTTCCTCTGGGTGAATGGCTCCCTCCTGCTTCACCATCTCCTCTCCAAAATGAGCCTGCCTTTTTGCATGCCTTCAAATCCCCCACAAGTTAACATGTGGATGAAAACAGATTTCTTCCTAGGTGGTCAGGTTCAGTCTTCTCTTAGGTGGCTCTGAGACTTGAACTTGCATTAAACACAGCTTCGAACCAAAGACTCTTGAGTGGGAAGGGCCAGGAACAAAACAGTGCACGACTGCGGAGCTCCCACTCTTGCCCCCTGGCTTCACTGTGTGTGGAGCTGGACGGCAGGAGGACACTTCAGAAGCAAATCTGAATAGTGGAGGCAAACAAATGCAGGGCCACCATAAAAAAACCGTAGACGTCTGAGAACACAAATATGAACAGCGGAGTAGCACTTGGGACTGCAGGGACAGGAGCTGCCATTCTCACCGAGGTGCCTTGGTCAAGGATAGGATGTTGGGTTATTGGTGAGGCAGAGAGTAGATACAGGAGGCAGCATCCTGGCAGAGAACAGACTGCTTGTGCTGAGGGTGGACATGACCCTGCCTCGTTTTGAAACTCACCCAGACAATGACTACACAGCCAGTACCCACCTTGGATTCACTAGCACATTTCCGTCAGAGACCACAACCTTCTCCATAGGTGTCTTTAACAATGGGCAATAAGAAAATAATCACCAACCATGCTGAAGTGCACTCAGTGGGAGAGGGAACAGGCTAAAGGGTCGGAAACAATAGAGCAAGGGAGCTTAACAAGAAAGTGATGGGCAGGTCTGATACACAGAATGCCATGCCATCATTTACAGTCTGTTTCCGTTAGGTCACAAGCATGAAGGTGAAAGAAAAAAGACAATTATTCCACGTGAACAGGTGAAAGAACAATCTTCGACCACAAGACTCAACTTAAGTTGTCTTATGAATCTGTACTGCTCTCAGTTCTCTTGTACCCAGATCCTTCAAGGGCACATGGAATGGCAGCTGCCGATGGAAGTGGCGAGACGTCAACCGTGCCCATCCCATCTGCACTTGCTTCCTGGGGATCTGCATCGCCGCAGCCTGACCTTGAGGGGTGGCGGGGCACGTGCTGTTTCCCAGCTCATTCTCACTCAACAATTAAGATACAACTGCTATGTTTTCATCTAACAGTACTGGGAGAACAAAATATGACTCAATGGTGAAATGTATTCTGGGTTATCTGATGTTTTATCTTTAAATATTTTGTTATCCATTTTTGGCAGTGGTATGAATTTGGGACTGTTGCCACCAACTCTGAGGGATTTTAAACTGTGCTTTTAGAGTTTGTGAGAACGAAGCCTCAGGGGATGCATGAGTCAGTTGAAGCACTGTAGTCTTGTTGGTCGCTCTTTGACATTTCATGTCTCTGGCATATCTGAATTTAGTTGGGAACTGGAGGTTTTGTACACTTGTATCTATTACTACCCTTTATAATCTGGCCAGTTCCATACTCATGGAAAACAATTTGTTTGTTCCCAGATGGCTGCAGCATTTCATTTAGAGTTGGGCTTTGGGATTTCTTGAAGAAGGAATGCAAAAGAGAAACATGCTTTATAAAAGGTTTAATTTTTTTCCAGTAAACGACTTGCTTAGTATGCTAAAGACTTTTGTGGGGAGCAGCTTACTTATCTGGTATTTAACAGTCAAATCCTTGGCATTTCTGCCTGTTGCTTCATGTTTTCCAATGGATTTGGAAGAAGAGTTGTCCTGGAGACTTCCAAGTTAGCTCCACTGACCTACATTTTCACTCCATTTAACATTATTGACTGTGGAATGAGCCAGAGTGCCGTGGAAGAGCATAATTCCTCATCAGAAGACAGCTGCAATTTAATTAGAATAAAGCAGTGACTACCATGTAATTAAAAATTACATGAACCATTGAATGCTAAGCAGACTTTTAGAAGGTGAACTTAGGATTTCAAACCTAGCACTGCATCTCTGCATGACATGGTGGAGATCTGCCCTACAAAGACCCCAGCACGCTGACAGCCCAGCCGTGTTGAGGACTGTTCTGTGACGGGGGAGTCACGTTGGCCTGAGGGGAAGAATAATAGATTGGGTGTGGTCATCGTCTCTTTCTCTAATGTATTTAATAATACTTGCACATGGGACAACATTCAAAGGGTACAATATGTAGAGAGAGAAAAGCAAATTTCCCTTGTTCCCTTGTCCTCCATGCCCAATTCTGTTTCCCTGTAGGGAACTCTTGTGAAGTGTCTGGCATATGCTTGCAGAGACAGCTCCACGCATTTCTAAACACCTACATACATTTTCTTCTTGCTTTTTTTTTAAAAGACACAAAAGGTAGATATTATCCACAGTGTTCCCCATGTTCCCTACCGCACCAAACGTAACTTGGAGATTGTAACATATCAGGATATAAAGCTGCCCCTTTTTTAAAGGCTGTATGGTAGTGGTGACAGTCTGTTTGTGGAAGCATTAGAATTCATTTAATCTGTCCTCTGGATTGTTTCCAATCGTTTGCCATTCCATTGTGTTCTAATTTTAGATGCCACCAGGACGCTCTCCAGGTTAGGGGCCAGGCAGAAAACAGACAGATGGCACACCGAACAGAGGTGGTGGAGACGATTTATGAAGTGAGGGCAGGAAGAAGGACAACCTAGAAGAGATGGGTTAATGACTGAAAAGTCATTAACTCTCCCTGACCCCGAAGGGAAAGGTCAAGGGAAGCAGGGTTTCTCCAGCCAGTGAGAGCTGTAGTTACAGGAGAGGCTGCCTGACAGGAGCCATGGTCTTCTGCCAGTGGTGTGTTGGTAAATGTTAAACACCTGGCTGTCTGCGACGGGGGCCCTGGTGTGTACCATTTGCTGATTTCTGTGCTGTAGGTACTTACACCAGGGCTTTCAAGGCACCAGTGTGACAGGGCGAGACCCATACAGCCCCCTGTGAACCAGCTCCAGCATCTACCGCTCTAGGCCCTTGCTTCCTGCCCGGGCTCCCTATTGGCTCAACCCCACCAGAAGCCAGAGAGCAGGGAGGCCTGGTTGATGCAGTCCTCAGAGGTCGGTGCAGGTTGGTGAAGTCCACGGGCTGTGTAGTTTTGGACACGACATTTCAGCTCTCTGAGTCCCTGTTTTCTCATCTGTAAAATACCAGAACTACCTCAAAAGTTTTCTGTGACCCTTTCAGCTAAGGTTCTTTGTTTCACTTACTCCGTGATGAGTGGATTTGGTGACCTAAGTGAGTTAGGTCATTTAGTGCACGGTTGCTGACTATTTAACATGAGACATCGGTGGGCCCTGCAGTTAGGGAGCTTATGTCTAATCGAGGGAGATGAGATGTGCACAAGTAGGTCCAGCTGTGTTGTAGGTCTAGTTGTGGACAGAACCACACGCATTCAGAGGAAGTGATCTTTCATAGCTGGGGTGTGAGATTTGATGGCAAAGACCTGGGGTGACCTTCGTTCTGTGGTTGGGAGTCTGCATTATTCTCCAAGTAGAAAAAAACAGAACACTTCTAGATTCAGTCTATATATACCACTAGGTTCTCTAAGTATGGTCCTGATACCATCAATGTCTACAGGGAACTTGTTGGAAATCTAAATTCTTGGGTTCCACCCCACCTACTGAATCTGTGTTACTCCAGGTGATTCTGATGCATGTAGGTGTTTAAGAAACACTGAGTTATACCATACCAGTGGTTCCCAAACCTGGCTGAAAATTAGAATCAGATGAAGACTTTAAACATACACACACACGTGCACACTGATGCTAGGCTCCTGGGCTGTACTTCAGATCTACGCAGAATCAGAATCTCCCTGGGGAGATAAATACTTCTCAGATGTGACTATTTTCTACTGTTGATCTTAATTGTTGAGATAACATTGAACCTGTTAATTATTTGCCTTGCTGATACTGCCTGTTCTTCCTTCTGTAGTGGTTTTTTACTCAAACTCTTTCAAAGTTTGAGAGTCTTTAATTTCTGAGAGGTGGCAGCTGTCTTAGTCGGCTCTCTGCTTTGGTTGAGGGTGGAGATGATTGTTCCTGCCCTGGAGTAGTTGGTAAGGACTTGACATGAAAACTGGATAGCTGCGGACGCTTCTGAAGTCTGACCTTAATGTTGCTTTGTGATTAATTTGTAGCAAATTTTCATATCACACACACTGCTTATCAAATATTAAGTGCAAAAGCCATACTTTGAAGGAAAATTGTAATCATTCTGGGACTGTCTGTGCCTCTGCCTGGTTAGAGTTCTTGATGGAAAAGCCTGGAGTTTATTACCATGGAGAATTTGGCACAGGATTTCTGAAAAGTGAACTGGGCAGAGTTGTTGGTCATTTGAGGCCTGAGTTTTCTGAATATTTCCGGAGACTACATGAAAAAGGAGACGTCCCCACCCCTTTGAATTATGATGGCTTTGCTGATTATAAATAAAGCTATGAACATTGTTGTACATGGCTTTCAGTGGACCTATGCTTTCATCTCTCTTGGGTAAATACCTAGGAAAGGAATTGCCGGTCTTAGGGTAGATGTATATTTAACTTTGCAAGAAACTGCCAGTTTTCTTTTTTTTTTTTGAGACGGAGTCTCACTCTGTCCCCCAGGCTGGAGTGCAGTGGCGCAATCTCGGCTCACTGCAAGCTCCGCCTCTGGGGTTCACGCCATTCTCCTGCCTCAGCCTCTCCGAGTAGCTGGGACTACAGGCGCCCGCCACCACGCCCGGCTAATTTTTTGTATTTTTAGTAGAGACGGGGTTTCACTGTGGTCTCGATCTCCTGACCTCGTGATCCGCTCGCCTCGGCCTCCCAAAGTGCTGGGATTACAAGCGTGAGCCACCGCGCCCGGCCGAAACTGCCAGTTTTCTAAGCATACCATTTACACTCCCATTAGTCGTGTCTGGGAATTCCAGTTACTTTACATCCTTGCCAACACTTGATATATTGTCAGCCCTTTCCATTTGATCCATTCTGGTGGGGTGCTATGTTATCTGTGGTTTTAATTTGCGTTTCCCTAATGACTAAAGAGGTTGAACCATTTTTCACGTGCTCACTGACCATTCGTTTGTATAGCTTCTTCAGTGAAATATTAAAAGGACTTTCAGCCATCTTGTTTGTATCATAATATTCCAAACATGTTTTTCCACTGCAGCTTCACCCATGATCTCAGCTGCCCTTTTTTACTCGCCATCCTTGAGAACACCCTGGACTGTCAAAATGGCACGCCTTTGAGATGCAGTTCCATTTGCCTCTTCACCCTTCCAGGCCCAACTCAGAGGTCACCTTTGATGCTGGTTAAGCCTCTAGCCCTGCCCTATCTCTGCAGAATTTAGGTTTCCGTCTGCCATGCTTCTGTAGTGCTGAGTCTGCATCTCTGTGGCCACACTTGCCATGCTGTGTGCAAGCTTCTGTGTGTCTCACTCTTTGCATTCACTGTGCTTATGCCATCATCTGCTGTGGAGTCTAAGCCCAATATTGCTGGATCAATTTATTACCCATTTCATCCTCCCAGCCGCTCTGTGCAAAAAGATGTGTTAGCCTTAGATCAGGGACAAGGGCATAGACCCAAGGGGTCAAGTGACTTGTCCAGTGTGACACAACATATTTGTTACACAGCCAGGCACTACTTACTATAAAGTTTTGATTCTTTGACATTACAGTTTTCCAAACAAATATGTTTTAGGTACAGTGTTCTTTGACCTAGCTTGCTACAGGTACCCATGTACATGTACAGAAATATTTTTCAAGGGATATGCAGGCACAGGATGGTTTTAAGGGAATCCACTTCCAGACCCTCAACTTACATACACAGTCACCTAAAACTGACTAGCCTTAGAAGGTGCCTGAAGCCACGGAAGACATGAAGCTGGCTTGGCCGTCCCATCTCCTCTCTCACGATGGCCATTCTCCCACTTCACACAGAAAGGCAGACTTTGCACCTGTCATCTTCCTGAGGTGCACTGCTGCAAGATGGAAAACTTCCAGGCCATGTAACAAAGAGACAATGAGAAATATTGATGGTATGAAGAAGTCAATGACTTTAACGCCTGAAATTTTGCTACTCAGGGGTTTCCACTTCTTAGCTTTCACAGAAATCAAACGAGACCTAATCAAGTTGTTAATAAATGATTTAAAATATTTTTAACTTACGAGAGACCATATCTGGACTTTGTCCATGTAACTCAGAAGGCTTCAAAGAGTTAAGTTATATCATGACAAAACTCCTTCCATTTTCAAGTATTTATTTTTGTGAACAAAGTTTTTCAGGGTTTGCATAAAAATCCTCCAAGATAGGAAAACAAGTGATGCTAGACCATACCTCACTCTAGCAAAAAGTGATAGTCATTCATGGGTAAATGAACAAACTAAAAAAAAAGCCCTATACATTTCATTAAAAAAACCATTTCTGGCCAGGTGTGATGGCTCACGCCTGTAATCCCAGCACTTTGGGGGTCTGAGGTGGGCGGATTGCTTGAGCCCAGGAGTTCAAGACCAGCCTGGGCAGCACAGTGAGACCACTATCTCTGAAAAAAAAAAAAAAAAAGAAAAGAAAAAGGAATACACTTCCAGATAAAACTTTGCTTTTTATATGTAATAATTTATAAAAACTGTAACATATTGTTTTCATCATTTGTGTACTCATAATAGTTGTGTTAACTCAGTTCAGAAAAAAATCACAGCAATTAGATTCTTATGGCTTAATACTCTTAAATGTAGAGTCAATTATCATTATTTGTGGTAGTTATGTTCTAGAAAGTTACCTTGATCATTGAATTACTGACAAATGCAACACTGCTCTGAGGAGAAATATAGCGTTAGGATCCACGAAGACTCTGGCCAGAACATTTTGCCAACCAATCAATATGTAACCTTGTTTTATGTGTATTTTTGTTTGAAGATAGCTTATTTAATATAAATTTCTTACTATTAGTCATATGCAGTATTTCTTTATAATAAACACTGTGTTTCAGTTACAGCATTATGTACTCCTATGACTGTACTAGTTTAATTCTCAGTCATAAGTACACACATGCACACAATACACATATACAGTACTCACATAACACGGAATACTGTGAACATGCTTTATACTATATAGCACAGTAATAACAAATACATAAAGTCCTGAAAAAATCATTAAGTGAAGATTAAGCATTTAAAGTTTTATACACATTAACTAAAGTCTTACTGTAATGGAGCTGCAGGATGTGTGATGGTCAATGAGTGCACTGTGGTTTACCCTATCAACCTTAGCTTGCCCCATGAAAATCAAAAGAGGCTGGTGGAACTCACTCTGCACAAGAGGAAGATGTCAGTAAGGGCAGCACATTGTGATCTGGCAGAGCTACCTTAGGAGTTTGTCTTTTGCAACTTGTTGATGGTGTTGGCAACTGTCTGTCAAACTGGCTAGAAAAATTGGTTCAGCCTTGTCTGCCTGGCTTTTCCCCTCAAATCTTTAAGCATCACAGAATAAGGGATAAATGCAGTGGAAGTGAGGTGCTTAACTGTGAGGCTACGTTCAAGTATAGGGTCACATTCTTACATGTCATTGAAAATTTTTTCCAAGGCAGAATTCTATTCTGATACTTTGGCTGCTGTGAGAGGGACAATTCTTGGAGTCTTAGGGTGACTTTCATCACTGTCATGACTTTCATCCCTGACTATGCTGCCATATTTTGCCATCTCATCCAGGTTTTTGTTTGTGGGTTCTACTGCCTTCTCTGACAAAATTTCCTCCACATCTTCTTCCTTCATGTCGTTGAAACCTTCTCCACTTATTTGCCATGCAATATGCATTGTTTTTTTACATTGTTTTTTATATCTTCTGAAACACCTGCAAAGCCTTGAAAAGTTTTCATATAGTCTGGCCAAATGTTTTCCCAGCAGTTATTGATAGTAGCCTGCTTGATGCTGTCCCAGGCTGTGCCAACATAATCAATAATGCTGCGTAGAGTGAGTGATTTCCAGTAGTCTATCATGGTGGCTTCCTTGTTGGTGTCAAGAGCCTCACAAGCTTTACAATAAAGTTCCCTCGTGTAGTGTGCCTTGAAAGTTTGTATTATGCCCTGAGAGGCTGGATGAGAGATGTAGTATTGGGGGCATGAAAAGAACTTCTTTGTTGGGGTGAGCATTTTCAAGTTCATCGTGCAGTGAACTGGGGCATTATCCAAAATTAATAAGACCCAGAAAGCAAGGTTTTTGCCCTGGAGATATCGTTCAACTTCTGGAATGAAGCAGTGGTGGAACCAATCCCAGAATATTTCAGATACCATCCATGCTTTTCTGTTCTACCTCCAATGGACTGGCATGCAGTTCAGGTTTTTCCCTTTAAGAGCTCATGGGTTTTGGGCTCTGTACACCATCAGAGGTTTGCACTTAAAGCCGCCCTTGGCATTGGTGCACAATAGCAAGGTTGAATGCTTTCAAGCCAGGGGCTTGAGTGACCATTTACATTGCATAGGTTCGTTTGCCAACATTCTTTTTTTTTTTTTTTTTGAGACGGAGTCTCGCTCTGTCACCCAGGCTGGAGTGCAGTGGCGCGATCTCGGCTCACTGCAACCTCCGCCTCCCGGGTTCACGCCATTCTCCTGCCTCAGCCTCTCCGAGTAACTGGGACTACAGGCACCCGCCACCATGCCCGGCTAATTTTTTTTGTATTTTTAGTAGAGACGGGGTTTCACCGTGGTCTCGATCTCCTGACCTCGTGATCCGCCCGCCTCGGCCTCCCAAAGTGCTGGGATTACAAGCATGAGCCACCGTGCCCGGCCGCCAACATTCTTATAAAACAAGCAGTCTCATCAGCATTGAAAACCTGCTCTTTAACATAACCCTTTAACCCTTTTCACGTATAACACTTAGCAGGCATTTTAAAAATTCTTCCGCAGCCTCCTTATGGCAGAACCTGCCTTGCCTGCAGGTTTAAAATTTGATTTCATGCTGTACCGCCTTTTGAAACATGCCAGCCAGCCTGCACTAGCTGAGAAGGGTTTAACATTTTCCTGACCTTGGGTAACATGGCTGTAAATTTCTTCGGCTTTCAGCCTCACAACAATACTGCCCACTACACTTTTTTTATTGGCTGTGGTCTCATGAATCCACAAATTTAGCTGCTTTTCCATCTTTTCCATAGCTTCATCACGCACTATAGATGTTACTTTAGCACTTTCTGGAGCAGCCTCATGTACACACGTGAATGTACCGTATTGTTGATTCATTAACATTGAACTCATGTCCAACAGCACTGTAACTCATGCCCGAACGAAGCTTATCTAACACATGTATTTTCTCTGTTAAGACACATCACAGCCTTCTTGCGCTTAGGGACATTAGACAGCATTTCAGCACTACGCTTGGGGGCCATTTGAAACAGAGAACTCACCACTGGAAAGCACAGAAATTTGAAAAACGTGACACTAAGAGTGAGAAGAGGACATATGTTTACAGAATGAGAACTAAAAAAAGAAGGCAGAGCATGGCCTTGTTCAAGCACAGCTGGGAACGAGTACATAAGGTGATCCAAATTTTTCACTGTTCTGCATGTGTCCATATATGACTGAGAGAGTGCTTCAAGTATTGATTTTTGTGTTACACATAATTTTTAGCAAGTAGCTGAGTTCATAAATAGACTCTTTGAGTGATGATTGACTGTATTTGTAGAGGTCACTTGTCAAAAAAGAGTGTGTTTCAAGCATAAAAATAGACTATATGAGGATACAACTTTTTGGGTGAAGTGGAATGAATTAAAGGAGAAAGAATGTCTGACTCGTTCAGAAACTTTTTAGATGGAGAAATTGGTATTATGTTTCTATTACATTTAGATTCTATTGGATATATTTTTTATAAAGGATGCAATGGTTTAATTTAAAAATGTCATCAGAATGTCAGAAATTACATCCTTTACAACTATTTAAAACTATAAAGAAAAAAATTAGGTATTACCTAGATATGTGATAATTTTTGAAAATTATTTTAAAGAGAAGAGCAAAATGGATTAGGAAGCAGCTTTGCTTTTGCCATTCCACTGAAAAAATGTACAATTTCGATGGAAACATGTCAGCACTTGCTTGTAGGAATTTTTCAACTGTAGAAAGAAAAAAACTTCATTTCATCCCTTTTGGCATTGCTGAACACTTGGTTTTGATGTATAATTTTAAAACACCTGAGCATCATGAAATGAAACCACAGTATTCCTGAGAATAGCCTGGTGAAATGTGATTTTCTCCTACAGTACAGAAGGACAAAAATGCCTTTAATGTCCTCAAATGCTAGCGTTCTAGATGACGTATTAGTTTAAATGTCAATGCTTAATGTCTTCACATGTAATTTGGAACAGAAATTTTCTTACAGTTAAAATAATCCTTAGAGTAAAAAAGGAAATAAACGGTTTTTCGTATGCCTCAGGCTTCTTAAAATTTTCTAGTAATTGGTACTGTTTCTGGTTTCCTTAGTTTCTCGCCGTGGGTAAGGTGCAAACACCTTACATGTGTTGCTGGTGGCCCTCAAAATTCTACCTTGGACCAAAGCACTAGGGAGTCTGTAGGTGCCTTCCTGCGCTCCTCCACTGCGGTGGATCCACAATTTCTTCTCAGCTGACTTACTGGTTTTCATGTTAACTGTCTATTTCGGTTAATCATTCATGAAGCACGTGGCTTATACTTGGGAAAACATTGCACCTTAATCCCAACATGCATAATTTATGTTGCTTAATTATTTTAAGTCATTGCATTAGAATCGTAACTGCGCTCTCCATGAGCCTTGGCTGGAAAGAAGGGAAGAAATCCTAGGTTCTCTTCCAACAATCAGGGGTTACTCAAGCCGCCCGAGTTCTCTGGGGCCCCTCTGGGCCAGACTGCGTCCACTTGGGAGAGGCCGAGGACCGGGCGCCAAGAGGCGGCGGTGTCTGCGCTCGGGGTCGAGCGGGTGCGCTGCGTCTGCGGGGCCAGGCCAAGGACCTGGCGCAGGGAGGAGGCCGCGCGCGGGGCCGGGCCTTGTTGGTTCCGTCCGCGGGGCTGGGGTCGAGGCCGAAGACTGGACAGGAGGAGGCGGCGGTGGCCGTGCGTGGGGCCAACCGGTGGGCTCCCTCTACCGGACCGAAGCCCAGCACTGGGCCGGAGGAGGTGGCAGCTCGCCGGGTAAGCACGGTGGGCTGCCTCCGCGGGGGCGAACACCCGGCGCCAGCCGAAGACGTCCCGCGCGGGCCGGCGGGGGCGCGGTCTGAGGACGTCACTTCCGGCGCCGGGCTCGCTTCCTGGTGCGGGAAAGGGCAGAGATTGGTGCAGCCCCGGAGGAAGAAAAAAGGGTGAGGAGAAGCAGCGGTTGAGCAGGTTGGCATCTGGGGCAGCGGGCTCGCTCCAGGCCGTCGGGGGCCGCTCGCCAGCGTCGCCCGCTGTGTTGGGAGCGCGGGCCGTGGGCGTCGCTCGGCCTTGTCCGCGGCCTCCCTGCTGCCGGCCACGGCGCTCAGCGCTTGTGCTCTGTGTTGCAGGTCTACCCGGAGCCCCGGAGCGAGAGCGAGTGCCTGAGCAACATCCGCGAGTTCCTGCGCGGCTGCGGGGCTTCCCTGCGCCTGGAGGTGAGCGCGGGCGGCCACAGGCCGAGGGAGGGGCCGGGAAGACGGGGTTGGGCCCGGGGTGGGTGCTTCGCACCAGCCGGACCTCCCGCCTCCCCCGCTCCCGAGTCCGACCCTCACCGGCCTCTCGGGGGTCCGGGATGTGTGGAGCGGGGCGTTGCGGGTTTGGGTAACGGCCAGGAGGAGGCGGCGCGCGGGCCACCCCCAGGGCAGGGTGGAGTCTGCGTGTGGAACCCCAGACATTGCCCTCGTTCCAGTGAGGAAGAGTGGTTCTGGTCCCTGGTGGTGCAGGTGACACACATTTTCAACAACCGTTTATCAGGGGTGTGAACCGATTTCTTGGCACCTGCCTCAGCATGAACTCTGCTTTTAGAGATTGCCGTCTACGGGCTCGCATCTAGGTCTGGGTCAGGCCTTAGAATCCTCAGCAGGTGATCAGGCAAAGTCTTGCAGAAATAAAATGGGCCAGCCCTCCGCCTGCCTCTCCCAGCCGCACTCCTTTCTCTGCTTTTTCTTCCTGAAACCAGAAATTCGGTGGTTTTTCCGTACCCTCAACACTTAATGTTTAGGTTAGAGAATTCACATTAACCAGTATCTGAGGTTTATAAAACATGCTGTCGGGGAACATACTGGGCGGGGTCTCGATTCCCTGTTGTAAAATGTTGTGTCACTTTAGTAACCATTGTCTTTTCAGTCTTTCAGTGGCAGTTTCTGGGAATTTAACTCTTTCATTTTAATTTACTATTGCGATTCTTCCTACACTTGGGGTAGCACTTTAAATACAGAAATCTAGCTTTGCTTTTCTTGGGATCTGCTTAAGTGGTTGCAGTCAGTCCTGTACTTAAGTCCTGCCTTTTATGTTGCCACTTTGTCACTCTTAACCTTAGTTTTCTTATCTGTAAACTGAGATGGGCAAAATCAAGCTCCCAGATACTGTCGGTCCTCCGTATCCAAGGTTACCCACCCGTGTATTCAGCCAACCTTGGATTGAAAATATTGGAAATATTGGAGGAGGGGGAAACCAATTAAAACAAAATAAAAAAAAACACAGTATAATGATTATTTACATATCATTTATAATGTACTAGGTAGTGTACGTAACCTAGAGATGATTTAATGTTTACGAGACTATGCCATTTTATATAAAAGACTTGAGCATCTGAGGGTTTTGGTATCCACGGGGATCCTGGAACCAATTCCCTGCTGATAAAAAGGGACAACTGTATATGAAAGCGTCTTTGTAGAACCTGTTATATAGGATAACCCAACAGAGGTTTCTCTTCCCGAAGGATAGTCTTTTGCTCTAGGTTTCTTGGAAGACCTAGAATATCAAATCTGTGAGGGCAGGTTACATGGAAAGTTTATTCAATTGAATTAGACATGTAGGAATTCATAGATTAAGGTACTACTAGCGTTATGATTGTAAACACAAAGAAATTTATTGTTGGTAGTATTTCATGTTGGCAAGGAAATTGTTACACGTAAGTGAAAGTGCTAGGCGAGATTCCAAGAAACTTAGGGCCCTTTCAAAGGGGAAAAAGACAGTGTTTCAGTAGTCTTTCCCTGATACCCATTGTCGTATCAGCTTTGTCATTCTGTAATCCAGCTGCCTTATTGGCTGTGATAATATGCCTTGCTAGTGGCAAGTTTTACTTTTTCTTGACCTTTGTGTGGGATTTTGTTATATTACCCTCTTGAAACTACTGAGTTTTGTTTATGTTAACATACTTTTGAAACTCAATTTTTACATTATCTGACTTTAGTGTAAGACTTTTTTAAAAAGTTTTGTTTTAAAGTAAATTGAGGCTGGGCGCAGTGGCTCACGCCTGTAATCCCAGCTCTTTGGGAGGCCGAGGTTGGTGGATCACATGAGGTCGGGAGTTCGAGACCAGCCTGGCCAACATGGTGAAAGCCTGTCTCTACTTAAAAAAACAAAAACAAACCCAAAAACAAAAATTAGCCGGGTGTGGTGGTGCACATCTGTAGTTCCAGTTACTCGGGAGGCTGAGACAGGAGAATCCCCTGAACCCCAGAGGCAGAGGTTGCAGTGAGCTGAGATTGCCACTGCACTCCAGCCTGGGTGAACAGGGCAAGACTCCCTCAAAAAAAAAAAAAAAAAAAAAGTAAATTGAATGTTAAAAACTTACTGTTTTTAGTTTTCCAAAGGTTGCTGCTGACATTTCATATGGTAACTATTGTTTTTATAATTAAGAGTTTATTTGAAAGTTCTCTGGAAGAGAGTTTTCACTAACATATCCCAAGCATCTAGAATAGTGCTTGGCACATAATAGGCTTTCAATAAATATTTGTTACTAATAGAATGAGCTTGAGGTTGTAGTTGATAGCAAGTGAGTTTCATTTTAAAGTAAAAAATTAGTTTTGACTTATTTTGTGCTATTTTTAAAGAGTAAATATCTCTTCCAGTAAATTTAAATAAGAGGCAAATATTAGCATTCTTCAAGCTTAGTGTGAGTCACCCTTATAATTACCTAGGAGATAATAAAAATGAAAATATGAAAAAAGCACATGAAAAACCTGATAAATTGTTCAGTCACTGTGTTTTTTGGGAAGTTACCCTGAGAAGTCACTTTGTATGGTATGCATTCAGCTCTGGCTTCCAGCCTTGTAAGGTGATGTGAAGGGACAGGGCTGGGCCCTGAAGGACTTGGTCATCTCCCATGCGGGCCACAGTGCAGCAATTTCCCAGTGTTTAAGAATTGCCTTGGGAGTGATGAGGGAAGGGCCTTGCACTTGTGAAATATGTTGTAGGATTTACACATTTCATTTTCACAAAATTCTGAAAGGTGGGAAATTGATAAATGTTTTGAAATTACAGGCACAAAACTTAAAACTGATAGCTTAAATTCTAGATTAGCTTTTGTTCTATAGTTGTAAATGTCAAGGTGCTTTTCTTCCAGGGGTTAGTTTAGACTGAATTGTGTTTGTAACAGATTGTGTTTGGTGTATATATTCTTATTTACTGTCAATTTAAGCTCTGCTAAGATTTGTTAAAGGGAAAAAGGAAGTAAACTTGGTTAATATGTCAGCTGTTTTGGTGCATGCCCTCCTTAATTACCTGTAGAAAATCAGATATTATCCCCCAATTGTTCTGATTATGAAAATATTTTTATAAATTGGTTTTAAAGGAATATTGTGTGAGTTGCATTTATTGGTAAACTTTGAGAAGCACTAGGTTTTAAGTTGGAAAACTTTGAAATTTGGAAAATTAAAAAAATTTAATTAGTATTGGAAAGCAGTGCAACTTGGATGACTTCATTTTCTTATAACTTTTTTACTTGGCATGCTTAAATTTTTTTTTTTTTTCCAGTTAGGGCAAAAAAACCCTAGGCACACAATTTCTCTCTATTTGTATCTCAAAAGCAACCAAAATAATAATTATTAATAAGAATAATGATGATGTTGGCTGGGTGCAGTGGCTCATGCCTGTAATCCTAGCGCTTTGGGAGGCTGAGGCGAGTAGATCACCTTAGGTCAGGAGTTCGAGACCAGCATGACCAACATGGTGAAACCCCATCTCTGCTAATCACGCCATTGCCCTCTAGCCTGGACAACAGAGCAAAACTCCACCTCAAAAAAAAAAAAAAGATGATGATGATGATGTTTGTAGAATTTCACTTGAGGATAAGTAACTTACTGAGGCAAACCACGCAAGTGATAGGACATTTCTTTGCATTTTCTTAGGTAAATAGCTACAGAGAAATTCAGAGTGATCTCTGTTTCCAGTTTTTTGCTGTGTTACTGTGGAATTCTGATTCAAGTGTTGTAGCTACTGTAGGGTGTGTATGTGTGCATGTGTGTGCACATGCTTGTTTGTTCACTGAAAAGGTCACAATGAATTAGCTTCCAAGATGTTCCCACCCTATACAACATTGTCTGATTAGGCATCTGACAACTAGGGAAGCAGGTGAAATGTAACTGGCAAAAGCAGATTTTATGTTCCTAGGAGAAAGCTTGTTTGGTTAAAGCCGTCACACCTGTAGCATGTGCTGTGTTTGGTTAAAGCCATCACACCTGTAACATGTTTACCAGTTTTTTATTTCAAGAGCTGAAAGTTAAGGATATAAGATTCCAGTTGTTTAAATGGTACATTATTAAGCTCACAGTAATAACGTGGTTTCAGGAATATTAGCAACAAAAGTATTATAATAAAGCTATGGATTTTAACTTAGTTCTGCTTGAAAGATGTCTACTGTTCTTGATACTTATATTCATACATAATAGAAAAGGGTAATCTTGATGGATAGTTTGATATTAATGAGGCTTTTTTGCTCAAAAATTGACTGTGGACTCATAGTGTTACCATCACTACTTGAAAGGAAAACAAAACATTTCAGATGAAACTGGGTGAGCCTGTTCTCATAGTTGCCAAGAGGGAATAAAGCCAATTTGTCAAGTGTAAGCAAACCACAGCTCTTTCTTGTCATAGACCATTTCTGGAATAGTTATGTTTGATATGATAGGGATGGTAACCCTAATATATTAATAATTGATCTTTCCAGCTCCTTGGCACAGCAACTAATACTAAAATTATCTGCAGGTTTCACAGTTGCTGTTCATTTATTTAACTGTTTTTCTGGAAAAGTGGAAAGCATCCAAAGGCCCAGGTGGTTCAGAACAGAAATCTGCTCTTTTCTCATCCTCACCCTTGGAAGTTTTTGGTTGGTTTTTTGGTCTCTCAGATCAACAGAGCATGAAATGTGGACCAGCTAGTCACATAAAGCTTGCCTCATATGCAGTTTCTTTTCTTTAATTCTTACATTTTGTTTTTAAATTGACAAATAGTTGCATGTACTTATGGAGTAACACCATTATGTTATGGTATATGAATGCATTGTGGAATGATTAAGTCAGGGGAATGAACATATCCATTACCTCACATACTTCTTATTTCTTTGTGGTAAGAACATTTAAAATCTAATCTTTCAGCAATTTTGAAATATACTTTACATTATTGTTAACTGTAGTCACCTGCTGTACAATAGCTCACTAAAATTTATTCCTCCCATCCAACTGAAATTTTGTACCCTTTGACTAACATCTCCCCTTTCCCTGTCTAGCTCCTGTTCCCTCCTTCCCAGCCTCCTCAGCATCTGGTAACCACCATTCTCTTGTCTGCTTCTGTGAGTTCAGCTTTTTTACACTTTACATATAGGTGAGATCATGCAGTATTTGTCTTTTTGTGCCCTGCTTTCTCTTAGCATGATGTTCTCCAGGTTCATTCATTGTTGTTGCAAATAACAGGATTTCCTTTTTTTAAAAGTCTGACTAGTATTCTATTGTGTATATATCCCACATTTTCTTTATTCTCTCATCTTTCAGTGGACACTTAGATTGATTTTATATCTTGGCTGTTGTGAATAGTGCTGCCATGAAAATGGGAGTGCAGACATCTCTTCAACATACTGATTTTAGTTTCTTTGGCTATATACCCAGTAGTGGGATTGCTGGGTCATATGATAATTCTATTTTTAGATTTTTGAGGAACCTCCATACTGTTTCCCAGAATGGCTTTAGGAATTTACATTCCCACCAATAATGTGCAAGGCTTATCTTTTCTCCACATCCTTGCCAACACCTGTCGCCTTTCATCTTTTTGATAATAGCCATTCTACAGTTGTGAGATGCTCTCATGATTTTAATGTGCATTTCTCTGATGATTAGTGATGTTGAACATTTTGTAATCTGTTGGCCATTTGTATGTCTTTTGAGAAATGTCTGTTCGGGTCCTTTGCTCATCATTTTTTAATCAGGTTTTTTTTTTGTTACTGAGTTTTTAAATATATTTTGGATATTAGCTTCTTATCAGATGTATGGTTTGCAAATATTTTCTTTCCATTCTGTGAGTTGTCTCTTAATTCTGTTTTGCTGTGCATAATCTTTTCAGTTCGATTAAATCCCATTTATCTTATTTTTGCCTTTGTTTTCGGTGCTTTTGGGGTCATATCCAAGAACTCATTGTCCAGACCAATGTCATGGAGCTTTCCATGGTGCTTATTTCTGGTAGTTTCATAGTTTCAGGTCTTACATTTAAGTCTTTAGTCCATTTTGAGTTCATTTTTTTTATGTGTTATGAGACAAGGTTCCAATTTAATTTTTCTGCATGTGGATATCCAATTTTCCCAGCACCATATGTTGAAGACTGTCCTTTCCCCATTGGGTGTTCTTGGCACCTTTGTCAAAGATCTGTTGACTGTATTATGTGAGTTTAATTTTCAGCTCTCTATTCTGTTCTGTTAGTCTATGTGTCTGCTTTTATGCTAGTGCCATGCTGTTTTGGCTGCTATAGCTTGGTAATACACTTTGAAATCAGGTAGTGTGATGCCTCCAGCTTTGTTCTTTTTACTCAAGATAGCTTTAGTTATTGGGTTTTTTTTGTGTGTGTGTGCTTCCATGTGAATTTCAGGATTGTTTTTCTGTATCTGTGAAGAATACTATTGGAAATTTGGTAGACATTGCATTGAATCTGTGGATCACCTTGGGCAATAATGTTTTAACAATGCAGGTTAAGCATGCTGACTGATATGGTTTGGCTGTGTCCACACCCAGATCTCATCTTGAATTGTAATCTGCATAATCCCCACATGTCTAGGGAGAGACCTATGGAGAGACCTCCAGGAGAGACCTAGGAGATTATGGGGATTACAATTCAAGATGAGATTTGGAAAACCTCATCTCTACAAAGAGAAAAAAAATCTATTGGATAGTGCTGGATCCAGTAGAATCCTAGGAGATTGGGTCATGGGGGTGATTTCCCCCAGGCTGTTCTTGTGATAACGAGGGAGTTCTCAGGAGATCTAATGGTTTTATAAGGGGCTCCTCCCCCTTTGCTCCTCACTCTTCTCTCCCCTGCTGCCTTGTGAAGAGGTGCCTTTCGCCATGATTGTAAGTTTCCTGTGGCCTCCCCAGCCATGTGGAACTGCGAGTCATTTAAACCTCTTTTCTTTATAAATTACCCAGTCTTGGGTATGTCTTTATAACAGTGTGAACATGGACTGATGTACATGCCAAACCTGAAAATCCAAAATGCTCCAAAATCTGAAACTCTTTGAGCACCAACGTGACACTCAAAGGAAATACTCATTGGAATGTTTTGGATTTTCAGGATTTGGGATGCTCAACTGATAAGTATAATGAAAATATCCCCAAATCTGAAATACAAAACACTTCTGATCCCAACTTGTGTCACTTCTGAGAATGTGTACATGATGCTGAGTAGCACAGAGCATGCTTGTGGCATGGGTGCTAAATGGTTAGCTTGGCACACTCACAGCTAGTAATTGTGACTTTGATCTTCAGCTGATTTCTCCTTTTTTGATTCAGGGTTATTGCTCACTCCTGGTAGCTGCCCACTATTATCAGGTGTTTGCTTTTCGGGGGACGGTATAGGGGGAGGGAATGTAGTGCCTGACCGCAACCCCTTTCCTGGGTTGCTGTCCTGTGTTGCCACTCACCAGCTGTGCCATCAGGAAAATGGGTGTCACATGTGCTTGCCCTTTGTGTCGGTCGTGAGGATTACATGAATTCATGCAAAACTCTTAGAACAGTGCCTGGTAAGTTGGAGGTGCCAAAGAGACGTTAGCTGTTATTATCATTTGCATTATTATTCTTTCGTGTAGTTGGAGCCATATGGTATATTTTAAATCTTTACCCAGGGTTCCATATTCATTTTTTAAACTGCAGTAAATAGAGCTATGTAAGAAGAAAATGAAAAGCTGTATAATGCTACCATCTAGAGATACCAGTGTTAAAATTAGCATTTCTTTTTTGGTCATTTTTTTTTTAACCATTGCAAATATGTAAATATATTTTTAAAATATCCATGACATCATAGACACATGTAATGTTTTATAACATGCTTTAATTTGATCCAGTGTGAGTCTTTTCCCATGTTAAATAATTATTTTACTACTGATTTTAATGGCTGCCTCTTAGTTCCTGGTAATAATCCCCATTTTTGGATACAGAGGTGGATTCTAAGTTTTCACGATTGTGAACAGTGGACTGTGCAATGGACATTTCTGTACCACATCCTTAATCCTTGATTTTCTTTGTAGAACAAATTCCCTGATAGGGCACTGCAAGGCCAAAGGTGGGGGCTTTCAAAGGCTTCAAACACCTGCTACTGTACAGCTTCCAGAGAACTTTTGCCAGTAGCGGTACATGAGAGTACTCCTTCCTGTCCTATGGATGTCTTGTGGACAGCTGTCTTGAATCTGTTATATATTTTCTTTCCCTTAGGAAGGTGGAAAACTTGTTATGGATAAACATTTTGGCTTTTCTATCTTATATCTTCCGCAGTGCTTTACATTTCTGGGGATATTGCAAACTAAAATAAATGTAAGGCAGTCAACATTTCCTGCATTGGACTTTTGAAAGAGGATGTGAAAGAAAAGCTGCTAGAATTGGAAATAAGAGTTGAAAACCCTAGAAATTTGCAGTGTTATCAGCTGTTGCACAAGTAACCTCGCATGGCACTGGGTGGGACATTCTTGGGCCGCTCTGTACAAGCTGGAGTTCTGGCTGTAAATGCATCTTGAGACTGTCTGCAAAGGTGAGAGGGCAGGTTTTCATTTTCTCACTTTACAGCCGAGAGACTTCAACAGGAGTTCAGGTTAAGCATGCTGACTGATATGGTTTGGCTGATATGGAGAACTTACCTTGCCTGCCTCATGGGTGTGCGACTAGTGTTGCCACACAGGGCCCTGTGCTTGGTTTCATGCTCTGCTGTTGCCATCAGAAACTCTTAAGAATTTTTTGACAAGGAGCTTTGCATTTCCAATTCGTGTTGGACCCTGCAATTGTGTACTTGGTCCAGCCTGCTGTTGTTGTTCTTAGAGGTCTGTGATCAATAACAGGATTAAGCAGCATTTTCTGAGTGCTTATTATGGCCTAGGCCCCATTATGAAGTGTGTGTTAACCCAGTCTAAAAGTAGCTGTCTCAAGTTGTTATCATCCTTTTCCTCATACGATTGCATCCCTGACCCCAAGCAAGCGGAAGTGGGATAAGAATAACCCTCAACAATCCCTGCTACTAAAAAATTGCTTAAAGTACTTCCTCCTGATAGGAAGTTAAGATAATTTGTTGTCTCTCATGCATTAAAAATTGCCACAGCTTCCAAAGCGGCCACCATTTTACCTGTCAGTGATAAGGACCCGTGATAATATTGGCTGTGGGTTTTGTTTTTCTAAAGGATCCTTTTGGGAAAGCCATCCTCTCCAGTGTTGGGATGATAAAAGGATGGGAAGTCGAAGTCAGCTTGAACTTACCGATCAGAGAACACATTGGGGTTGAGTGGAGGGGAAGAGCCTCTCCGAGGAATTGGAGAGAACTTTCTACTCACATTACGCCTAACTAGCCAGAGGATGAGCACTGGGACCGTATACTTGTAAGGTTCCTTCAAAGCCTGACTTGTGTGAGTCAGTGATGCAGCTACTTTCTAGATGAGCTACCAGTTTAATAATAGGACTTAGCCCCAGATTCTGCTCTCCCTTTTTGGCCCTTGACATGGGACACAGATCCCTTAGTAGGTGTTCATGCCTGGCCCATGTGGGCAGCCGGGTAAGTCCAGTGCAGCTGGTCAGTTGGTCTCACCCAAGAGTTGCGTCACTCGTATCTCAGCTAGTTGTTCGCAAGTACTGGCAGCACTTAACACATGCAGTAAAGTAGCCAGGCTGTTTTACCACCGTGACAATGCAGTTGAGTTTTGCCTAATGTGAAAATACTAAGTTTCTGTGTACTCTCTGCTACCCACAACTAGAAGGCTTGGAGAACAAGCCTTCTGGTTTGTTTATCTGCATCCCTTCCCGTTGATAAAGCAATTGTGAATTTGGTCTTAATTACCTGTAGTCTGTTGAACCAACTGAGTATAGCCAGGGTAGAGGCAGAAAGAAGTGTCCCGCACAGCGGTGCAGCTGAGAGCTTCGTGCTCCTGAGTTGTTGGCACGACAGAGGGATTCAGTGGTCAGCTCTGCATAGTCTCTCATTTTCTAGCAAATAGAATCCAGAGTGGATGGCCTCATATGTGTAAGTTCTCATGAGACTCAAATGGAAATTAGTTGTCCCTGAGGTTCTTCATACTTGGCTGATTGAACTAGATGGTTTGAGAGGGATATTTTATAGATTAAAGGGTGAGATTAGGGCTGGGGAGAACAATGGTGGTAGAGTGGCCTTAAAGACCAGCCTCCAGGAAAGCCTCTGGCAGTTGGAGTCCCCACTCCCTGACATTAATCATCTGTCACATCTGGTTCATCTTCCTTTTACTAACCCCAGCATCTTGGCTTTTCTCTTTGCCCGCCACCATTAGCCCAGGCTGTCCACATCCCTTACCTGGATCACTGCAGCAGCCCCTGGCCTGTCTATCCTTCCCTTTTTCCAGACTGTTTTTTCTGAAACGCAAGGCTGATTTTGGTCATTTTCCTCCTGACTCTGATTTTACCTAATGTCTTCGAATGAAACCCATGACCCTTGGAAGAGATGGGGAATAATAGGAAGTGAGGCCAGGGAGTCATGGGGAGCGAGATCAGGTGGTCCTGTATGTCCTGTCTTTTCCTCCGAGTGATATGGAGCCTCTGGGGGTATTTGGGCAGAGGGGAGAAGGGATGTGATGTAAGTTTTAACAGGATCATTTTGGCTGCTGTTTTGAATATAGACTGAAAGACTCAAGGGCAAAAGCACGGAAACCAAAGAGGGCACGATGGCAATAATCCAGGTGACCTCCCAGGTGATGGTGGCTCGAACCACAGTCCCATCAGCATAGGTAGCAGGAGAGATTGAATTCTAGTTTTATCAAGAGGGTAGAGATGAGATGATTTACAGATCGACCAGATGGGGTATGCAGGAGAGGAGTCAAGGAGGACCAAGGGTTTGGCCCGAGCAGTTAGAAGAAGTTGTCTTTGGGATGGGGAAGTCTGGCAGGGCCAGATGTGGGCACTCAGCTTCAGACATGCTCCGTCAGGATACCTGTGAGATGCCTTAGTGAAGATCAGGTCTGGACTTCAGGGATGCGGCCTGGGCTGGGATATCAGCCTCAGACTTCTGCACAAGCAGGTTCTGATTGTGTAGAGTGATGTTCCTGTTAGTCTGTGTCATGTGGAAGAGTGTCTTAAACACATCTTGTGGGCAGGTGGTGTGGGGAGGAGGACATCCATGCCTCAAAGAGAGTGAAGGAATACCTGGTGAAGGGCTGGGGGAGGAAGTGAGGAGGTGTTAGTCCCGGAACATTTTAGGCCCACTAGACGTGCGTACTGAGGTTGCTCATTTCCTGGCCAAGCTGTAACCACCTGGGTAAACGGTTGGTTTGTCCTTGGGTCGGGTGTATCCACAGCAGTCATTCAGTGCGAGGGTACTTAGGTCCTCTTTATCATCAGAAAATCACAGAGAAGCACCATGCAAAAATAGGTTTGTGGTCATGTAGCATGAAAGTTGGCAAAGATGTGATCTCTGGGCTTTTTGTATGTGAGCTTAGAAGAAGCTGAGGACTTGTTGTCATCAAGTTGTATTTTATATTTCTTTTATCCAATAAGACTCGTACATAGCTTAAAAGATAAATGATACTTAGAGCCTCAAAAGGAAACACAGTCCTCCCGCACTCTCCTTATCCCAGAAACACACTCTCAGCTGGTGTTTCTTCTTGGCCTTTACTTCCTCCTTTCCATATTGTATCCTGGCACTGTTGTTTCTTATCAGTTTTAGTTAATAACTGTCTAAGATGAGGGTGTAGCTCTATTAATCTCCTTGTATCACTCCTGTCCCCCAGTTCGGGAGAATCAGTCTTTGCCCTGCATGTGTGACATGAGATCCCTTGGGGCAATGTTAGTTGTTTTAGCCAATGTTTTTTCTTAGTTATAAATGACATGTGTGCATTCTGAGCAAACAGAGTGTTACAGGCACACGTAAAGGGAAACATCCACTCTTTTCTCTCCCTCTTAAACACCCTAACCTTGCTTCCAGCAGGAGTCACTGTTGAATGCTGTGGCACACACGGACTCTTTTTCAGGAACTGAGGCCATACTAGGAATGCTCTTGTGCAGTTTGCCTCTTTCCACTGAGAATGTAGTGCCTTTCCTGTGGGCACCACTGTGGTGGGCAGCACACCAGAGCGAGACAGCTACATAAGGCACTTTCCAGAGGACAGAACGCCAGAGCCACCCCTTCCTCACAGGACACTTGAACAGTAAAACTGAACCTTCTTGGTGTGACAGTGTGGATTCTGTGTGGAGTTCTGGTAGGAGAACAGGGCGACTGTCCAGCCTCGAGAATGTTCCCTCCTTGGCAGAGTGATTTCCTTCTGCTCAGTTTGCCTCTTGAGGAGTTGGGCACCAGGAGCCTGAGGAGAGGGTCCTGGCTTACCTAGGTTTTTCCTCTCTCGTCCAGGTCATAGGGAGACTGTCAGGGCTGAGATGGCCAGGGTAGCTGATGGAAGGTGCTAGCCCTCACCTGTGCCTGCTTCTCTGCCTCTGCCACTCTCCCGCTTGGTCTCATCTATTCTGTCTCTGTGGTGTGCGACAGCTTTGTGAGGCCCCACTGGGCAGGGGTGTGGGTCCCCTCCAGGCCTGCGCAGCCACCCAGCAGCTGTTGCTATTCCAGGCTCAGAGTCCCACCTCCTGCAGATTTCTTCAAGCTCTTCATGCTGCCTTGAGGATAAACAGGAGTGGAGAGTGGACACTTTTCCTTCCGCGTCTTTATGTTCTCAGAATGTTCCAAGAACTTGGAATATTAACAGGGAAATACCAGGGTTTCTGCATAGAGGTGGATAAAATAGGCAAGAATTGTTCAGGTTCAGTCTTGAGAGGTAATGATTGAAATGGGATATCCTTATAGATCATACAGTTTTGAAGGTTATGAAAGGGTTTCAGTAAATTGTCCATTCTCACCCCCAGAACAAAAATCACAGAATCTCAAAACTTGAGTTTAATGTTTTGAAGCTTGAGAGATGATTTTTGAACTAAACAAAGGAAATATTAAAGATGTAAACATGGCATACTTTTGTAGTTTTGATAAATGTTAACTCCAAGAAAGTGATGCTGTGTTGAGAGAATAGGTTCCTTGATGACTGATCGCCAGTAAAGTGTTTATGGAAGCCAGGAGTTTTGGATGACATGAGGAGGGTAGGCGACATTGCTTCTGTAATATATTCTTTGGTGCCTGTGCCAGAGACGATGCGGACAGCAACTCACTATTCACAATTTGAAGCAGACCTTATCATTTCTCTTTTAATCAGTAGTTCTGAACTTTTTGGTGTTCAGTAATTTGGGAAGTTGGCTTAGGTAACAAATAATGACAATAGTAGTGGTTAAGTTTGGGGATGCTTACTGTGGGGATATGCCAGGCAGAGGCAAATCCGTTTAACATGTACTAGTTTATTTAATCCTTAAAAAAGTCACTTGGCATTGTTGGGAAGAGAAGAAAGTCATGTGTTAGGAGAGAATTGCAGAGGTCGTTATTGCCACTGTATTAGTCTGTTCTCACATGGCTATAAATACCTGAGACTGGGTAATTTATAAAGAAAAGAGGTTTAATGGGCTCATGGTTGTACAGGGTATACAGGAAGCATGATGTTGTCATCTGCCCTGTTTCTGGAGAGGCCTCAGGAAACTTACAATTGTGGTGGAAGGCAAAGGGGAAGCAGGCTCGTCTTAACTGGCCGGAGCAGGAGCAAGAGAGTGAGGAGGTGCCACACACCTTGAAACAACCATATCTCACCAGCACACACTCATCATCACCACAACAGCACCAAGGGGAAATCTGCCCCTCCCGATCCAGTCACCTCCCACCAGGCCCCACCTCCAACATTGGGGATTACGCTTCGACATGAGATTTGGATGGGGACACAGAACCAAGCCACATCAGCCAGAGGCTTCTTCCTGGTCCTTGCATTGGTAACCAGGACCTTGCTTGTGAGACATTATTGGAAGATTTTTTGGTGGAATTATATTTTTAACTTTGGATTCATCATTCTTACTGTAAAATATATTTATGCTGTTAAATTAGTGAACATTTAGTGATCACCTCTGTTTGCTAGACACCGAGGTGGCTTGATGAGTAAGGGAGGAGGGGCCCTGCTCTTAGGGAGTGTAATTCTAGTTGGGGAAACACTTACGCAAAGGAATGAGTGTGTGAACAAATAAAACTGTCATGCGCAACAACTGCGGGATATTGGGGGATGAGGTGAGAGAGCGCCTGAGTGCTGATTTAGACTGGGTCGTCAGAGAAGGCCCCTCTGCAGATGTGACGCTTTAGGATTTGCTCTCACAGCCAATGTGGTACAAGCTAGCCACTCTTCTTCGTCTTTTTTTGGAGACAGAGTGTTGCTCCGTTCTCCCTGCTGGAGTGCAGTGGTGTCATCTCAGCCCACTGTAACCTCCACCTCCTGGGTTCAAGCAGTTCTCATGCCTCAGCCTCTCGAGTAGCTGGGATTACAGGCCTGTGCCACCATGCCTGGCTAATTTTCGTATTTTTAGTAGAGACGAGGTCTTGCCATGTTGGCCAGGCTGCTCTTGAACTCCTGGCCTTAAGTGATCCACCCGCCTTGGCCTCCCAAAGCGCTGGAATTACAGGCGTGAGCCACCGTGCCTGGCATAGTTAGTCAATCTTCTGAGGAAGACCAAACATGGATGTCAGAATTGCTCTTCTGTTGACCATTTTCTTCCTCCTCCCTGGAATTCCTTCCTATTTTATGTCTTATGTAGGGAAGCTGGTTGAGAATTGATCATGTTACCGGTGTTATCAGTGGCCTTGCCCAAGGCTGCTCACTCAAGTCTTCCTGCCTTTACTGAATGCAGTGCTGAGTGGTCGGGGAAAGTGCTGTGTGTTACCCTTAGGCCAGATTCACTTTCTGGAAGGTTCTAGAAGGTTCCTTGTTGGGAGATGATGGTGGCTGCCCCAAGGGTCTGGCTCCACTCTGGGAGGACTTTGGAGAACTCTGACGACTGATGGTGCCCAGGCCACTGGAAGCAGAGCCTTCTGCTGTGTGAGGTAAAAACGGGAGACCTGCTTGTTGGGTACTTGGGACAAGAAGTTTGATTTGGGAATTTCATTTATGGCAGATAACAGATAATTGGTCTGTCTTTTCTGTTGCAGATATAAAAAGCAGCAGTGGTTATCTTTAATTTTTAAAAGCATTTTATCCTTTTTCTATTGTTTGTGTTCATAAGAAAAATGCATGCATACCAAATATCCATCATAAAATAGGGAACTAAGAATTTTGTGTGCACTGGATTTTCTTTTTTTAAAATTATTGTTTGAAATCTGTTAAACAAGGGCTTGAACACAAGTGAAAGAACTGGCTTTTACTTTAAGCTTAAGCTCACCAATGCACTCCTAGAGTTACTTTTGTTCAGGGCTCTGTATAACCAAATGGAATTAGCCTAAGGAAGGTACGGTTTTTTCCACATTTTGTTTGTGATGAGGAGGCTAAGATATTTTAAACTGTGTGAGCTGGCACTGTTGTTACCATAAAGATTTGAGGTATTGGGTTTTGGTTGTAGCCAAGCGTAGCTTGGGAGCTGTGTGTGTAGGGGTACAGGTGTCTGAACAGAGTGTGGCTGCTCAGTGCTGGATGGGGCTCGTTGGTGACAGTCTTTGAAAGCAAATTAAAAAAAACAGACTGAAAAGCATTAAAAATAATTTCACTTTGTTTATAGAGTTACACTTTAATATTGCTCCAGGTTACATACTTGAATCTACAAGTCCTTCCCCTTCACGCTTTGCTCTTTTAGTTGAGGAAGTTGGCTCATTGTGTATGTGTTCAATTTGCATGAGCAATTTTTACGTGATGGAGTAAACATCAGTGTGATCTTTGAAGTTAGCTTCGTGAATGGTTTTCTAATTGGGGAAAGCTGTTAAAGTTTGATTTCAAGAGAAAAAGGAAGAGAGGAGTCAATGAGCCTCTGAAAACAAAGGTCTTCTGTGGCTGCCATGGTCTGAATGTTTGTGTCTCCTCCCCAGATTCCCGTGTTGAAATCCTAACCCCCAAGGTGACAGTATTAGGAGATGGGGCCTTCGGAGGTGAGTAGGCTCATGAATGGGGTTAGTGCTCATATAAAAGAGGCCTCCAGAGAGAGACCTCTGCCCCGTGCTATGTGAGTTTGCAGTGAGTTCAGCTGTGAAGAAACAGGCCCTCACCAAATACTGAATCAGTCCGTGCCTTGATCTTGGACTTCCAAGTTCCAGAACTGTGAGAATACGTTTCTGTGGCTTATGAGCCGCCCAGGTTATGGTATTTTCTTAGAGCAGCCTGAATGGCCCAAGGCAGTGGCAGAGAGCATCAGTACACAGTACCCTGAGAAAACATGTTCGTAACCTTGACGAGGGGCTGGTACTCTAAATATGTAAGTAGCTCTTATAAGCCAGTAAGGGAGATTATAACAAAATGAATTCAGTTCTTTAAATGGAAACACTCACTGATAGTGCTCTAGGGGCCTTTAGAGCATAGTCTCTTTGGAAATGTGGTCCTGGAAGTATATATTCTCTTAATATCCCTAAACGAAATAAATTCAGTTCTATAAAAATAAATTCAGTTCTATAAATGGAAGCACTCACTGAATCAGTGCTCTAGGGGCTTTTAGAGCATCGTCTCTGGAAATGTGGTCCTGGAAGTATATATTCTCTTAATATCCCTGAAGTCATGGCATTCTCCAGTTCCAAGTCACGTGGTGGTGTCACTCTCTAAGGCTGCAGGGAAGTTGGTGATCACCTCATCCTGTCACAGTGTCACATCCTCTCTGACTGCTTCTGCCCTTCACACTTTTTGGGAACCGTTTCCTCAACGAACCTCAAGCCATAATAAAACTTGGTTTTAAAAAGCCAGCCTCTTTTCTTGCAGTAGATTTGAACTGTCATTTGCACACTTAGTAAAAACACCCTGCAGACTGGGTTAATAGCAGAGAGAGGGGTCCTGGTGCTGTAAACCAAGGCTTGGCAAAGTTTTCTGTAAAAAGCTAGATAGTAACTATCTTGTGGGGGCTGGGGTGGGGCAGACCTCTGTCACAATTATTCTGCCATTGTTGTGTGACAGCAGCCAGAGTTGGCATGTACAAACTAGGCATAGCTGTTTTCCAGTCAGACATTATTGATGCTGCCTTTTTCTCCCGGTTATAGTAGCTATGTGTGTAGACAGGTTGAGCATCTCAAATGTGAAAATCCAAAATCTGAAATGCTCCTGGTTCCAAGCATTTCAGACGAGGGATACTCAACCTGTATATAGAAATAAAAACTGCAGAAAAGTATATGAAAAAACCATTCCACTTGTATCATTAATAAGTTACCTTTATTAACGTGTTGCCATATTTCCTTCCAGCATTTTTTTTTTTTTTTTTTTTTGAGACGAAGTCTTGCTCTGTCCCCCAGGCTGGGGTGCAGTGGTGCGATCTCAGCTCACTGCAAGCTCCGCCTCCCAGGTTCATGCCATTCTCCTGCCTCAGCCTCCAGAGTAGCTGGGACTACAGGCGCCCGCCACCATGCTTGGCTAATTTTTTTTTTTTTTTTTTTTTATTATTATACTTTAGGGTTTTAGGGTACATGTGCACAATGTGCAGGTTTTGTATTTTTAGTAGAGACGGGGTTTCACCGTGTTAGCCAGGATGGTCTCGATCTGCTGACCTCGTGATCCGCCCGCCTTGGCCTCCCAAAGTGCTGGGATTACAGGCGTGAGCCACCGCGCCCGGCCCCTTCCAGCATTTTTTAATGCCACTTGCTCACTCTCAACCCACACCCTTTTTCTTTTCACAGAGTTGGTGTCAGAGTGCACACAGATCCTGCCAGTTACTTCCCCCAGAGCATGTTGCGTTTCTGGGCACAAACAGCCTGGCGATGGTTGGGGTGGAATGTGTACTGCCTGGAGGGCTGGCCCGTCTCAGAGCCTGGCAGCCTAGAGGGGTGGTGTGCTTGGCTAGCTTGTCTTGATATTTTGCCCACTTTTAAAGTCTTCCTGTCACTTTTATCTTCACAGAGTAGCAGGGTCAGACTGGGGAGTCAGAATCAGGAAAAATACCAGGAGTTTGACAAATTCCAGGCCTCTGTGTCTGTCTTGGGAGGATGCTCCACCTTCGTACCTACTTTGTGGCATCAGTTGGAGATGCTCTGTAGCGTAAGGTCAGCCCCAGGATGTGGAGGGACAGGGCAGAGTGCTCACTGGGGACACAGTGTATTCACTGATTGGAAGCCTGTGGAATTTTATCCACAGATTGCTTTCCCAGGAGGTTGGCAATTTGGAAAGCACATTTTGGGTGTGCCGTTAGGGTCAGCTTTAAGCTGGCTTGTGTTTCATGGCTGCCAAGTGAGCATGGAGACCACTGCCTCTCCCCACATTGAATGGAGATGTCCCGTGTTTGAGGATGTCATTTGCTGCCTGCAGCACCTGGTCTTGGAGTGTTAGGAGGTCAGGGGGTGGGTGGGGTGTGCCCGTGAGACAGGTGCGGGTGTCTGTAGAGGGATGTGGGTGCCACTCAGTTTTATCAGGCTGCTTAAGTGCTTGTAGTGGTGTTTGCATTGCTCTGACTGGGTCAACTTGTGTAGTGATGACTATGATAAAAAATTTACTTAATTTTCAAGACAAATTTGTGATCTCGGATTGGTATTAATAATTCATAAGGTAAATTTCCCTCCTTTGTCTGGCACCCCAGCCCTCCCCCTGTACTATTTGGGTAAGATAAATGAAGCACCTGAGGTAAACAAGGTAGAATCAATGTTAGCTTATTTCAGTGTAAAAGGTTTGTTTTGAAAAAAGGAATGATATTTGCTGCTATTTAAAATCTAGGTAATATTTTATAGAGACTACTGAGATATTTTGGGATTGAGGATAATTAAAATTGGTTACTCTTATTTCTCAGAGCTTATACTCTAAGATCATTTACTGATTTTTACATTTAACTACACTGTTAAAATGTCCAGACGGTAGTGCCTGTGGAATCCCTCTGTTGGCAGCTGTTGTGTATTGGCATCTTCATCTCTTCCGAATTCTTGGAAGGCTTTATTCCCCTCCTTTGGTCCTTGACAGATTTCTGCCCACCCAGCGAGGAAGAGGCCGTCTTGCTGTCTTCTGTCATCTCCTTGTCTGTCTCCCTTTCTCGCTCTTCCTTCACCTTTCTCGCAGTCTTGGTCTTGCATTTTATGACTTCCTGGTCATTACAAGGAGCTGGGAAATGCTATGCATTATCTGGGCATAAGTGGCTTAGTTCACTCAGTTTTCCCGTAGTGCTATTTTGTGTTCATTGTCTTGCCTTAGTTAAAGTAGACATCTGGAGGGCCACTTTGCTCCAGCTTTGTGAAAACGCACCTTCTGGGTTTGCCCTGCTCTGTGTCCACACACCGTGCCTCAGCTGTGCCAGTGGTATGGTTTGTCTGTATGCTGGAGGTCATAAGCAGAAAGGAGAGGAAACACTGGGAGGTCCTTGCAGCTCCTAGGAAGCAGTTTGCTGATAACTCAGCTGGGTGTGCAAGGACTAGAAGTTGCTGACAGTCCTTGGGTTGGTTTTGTGCAGTGTACGTGCTTGTGTATGTCAGGTGAAACCTAAAGGCTCCATCTGTTGCGTGTGTCTCGGGATCTTGCTGTCTCCTCCTTAACCGTCCTCCTCTGTTGGGAGCATACAGCAGTGTGAATTTGACTCTTCACTGTTTTAAGTTGAGTTAAATTAGATTGCGGCCTTTCACAAGGTAGATCTGCCTTCTGAGAGTGGGACGAGCTTCTCTAAATTGAGTATTTGTTTGTGGTAAGCTGTTTATTTCTTTTCGACATAGTTCACTGAAATAGCCACTAAGGAGTTGATGGGATAATTCAGCAGCTGTGCACTGAGGGCCCCTGTGGGTCCCACACTGTCTTAGAAGCTCTAGAGACAAGGCCCACACTTGTATGGTTCAGAATGTGCAGAGGACAGACATGTTCACGACAGAATTCCTGGTGCCGATGGAAGCCATGAAGAAGACAGAGTGAGGGGAGAGTGAGGGAATGGGAGAGGGTGGGAGAGCAGGGCTGCCCTGTGAGACTCAAAGCCTGGGAGCACCTCTCTGGGGGCCCTCTCAGCTCAGGGTGTTGCCCTGTGAGTGTGGGGAAGGGCACCCAGGCAGAAGAGTACCTGGGCAAAGGCTCTGAGATGGAATTGAGCTCGCCTGCTGCAGGCTGGAGCCTGCAGTTGGGTGAGTGAGTGTTTGGGTAAGGGCTGGAGGCCCCAGGGGTGGGTCTCCCAAGCTGCTGGCTCCTTACTGGGCGTCCTCTGTTCCAGGCGCTTTGAAAGGTATTACCTTGGACATCCTCATAGCAGCCCTGGGAGGTGGGACTGCCCACTTCTCGTTGTGGATAGGGAAACTGAGGCACAGGGGTTGAGTCTTTGTGAATGTGTTAGTCCGTTCTCACACTGCTATAGGGAACTGGCTGAGACTGGGTAATTTTATAAAGGAAAAAGGTTTAATTTACTCACAGTTAACTCAGGGCTGGGGAGGTCCCAGGAAACTTAACAGTTGTGGCAAAAGGGGAAGCAAACATGTCCTTCTTTACATGGCGGCAGGAAGGAGAAATGCAGAGCGAAGAGCAGCAAAAAGCCCCTTATTAAACCATCGGATCTTGTGAGAACTCACTGTCACGAGAAGAGCATGGAGGTAACTGCCCCCATGATTCAGTTACCTCCTACTGGGCCCTCCCATAACACGCGGGGTTTGTGGAAGTACGAGTCAAGATAAGAGTTGGTTGGGGACACAGCGAAACCCTATCAGCCACACAGGTAGTCTGTCACCAGCACCATGCTCTGCCTAGGACTCTGAGCCCCCTTCTGTAGGTTGATAGAAGTGTGGATTTTAGTCTAAAGATGGCCAGAAGCTGCTGGAGGATTTTAAGCCTGATCTTTTAGCCATAGAAAATACGACCATTGCCGCTATGTGGAGAGTGACTGTAGGTGAGCAAGATACTTTTTGCTGTCAAATTGCAGTGTTTGAGGTGTGTAAGGCAGTTTCTATTTCCTGAGAATTGAGCCTGATGTGCCCCCTCCCCCTCTGGCATCTGGCTGCCATTTGTGTGGTGGATCTGGTTAGATGGCCATCCCCTGGGACTTGTGTTTTGCTTCCTCCCCAGTTTCTTCCTAGGTCCCACTCTCTCCTTTCTCTTCACTGTGTGCTGTGCCCTGTGGGGTGACCCACGCAGCCCCCGCCTGCCACCTGTCACTGCCTAAACACCCCCCTGGGAAGTTTCCCATCAGGTAGGGTCACGTCCAGGAGCCTAACCATGATGAGTGGGACCCCTGTGTGCAGACCTTTGTCCTCCTCTTGTCCCCCATCTGCTCTTGAGCTTTCCATTCCAGGCGTGTCACATGATCTGAGATGTCCCTCGGTAGTATTTGCTGATTGGCTTATTTATTTATTTATTTTTGAGACGGAGTTCACTCTTGTCACCCAGGCTAGAGTGCAATGGTGCGTTTTGGCTCACTGCAACCTCCGCCTCCTGGGTTCAAGCGATTCTCCTGCTCAGCTTCCCCAGTAGCTGGGACTACAGGCGTGTACCACCACGCCCTGCTAATTTTTGTATTTTTAATAGAGATGGGGCTTCACCATGTTGGCCAGGCTGTTCTTGAACTCCTGACCTCAGGTGACGCACCTGCCTTGGCCTCCCAAAGTGCTGGGATTACAGGCGTGAGCCACCGCGCTCAGCCAATTGGCTTATTTTGTAAATAAGTGGCATGTATTCTGTGCTAGGCGTGGTTCCAGTGACTTCACAGAATTAACTCATTTAAACCTGTACCAGTGCTGAGGAAGCAGGCATCGCTTCTGGGGAGAAATGGAGGTATTGAGAGGCCTGGGAACTGGGCCAGGGCCACACAGCTGGTGCATTGTGGCCGGGGCTGAGGCTGGGCCTGTTGTGATGCACTTCCTGTCTCTATGTCTGCGTGCATATTGAAGAAACACACATGATGTTGTATTATCGTCCGTTTGTCCCTCTACCCTCAAAGGAGTCCACATTCTTCCTGTTGCAAACTGGTCAAGGCCCACTGGTCATTCTGGGAGCTGAGCTCAGGTGGGGTATGAGATGTGCTGTCAGTGGAGTCAGTGTGTTCTGCATGCGGCTGGAATCTAAGGAGCAGGTCTGTGCTCACTGAGAAGGGGAGGGTCACACGCCCTGAGAATGTGTTCTCAGTATCCCTGAGCCGTGTTGGTGAGTTTGCTGGTTCTCACACGGTGCTGCTGGTGGTCTCATTAGGCACTGCTGCTGCCCCAGTGCTGCTTTTCTGGACTAGCTCAGCTGACGACGTTTGTCCTTGGGACTGTCACTGGGAAGGCCTCTCACTAGCCTCAGACACAGTGGCCCAGAGTGGGTAAAAGGCATGTCTTTCTGGGTGTGAAGTATGCGCTATCTTGAATATATTAGGTCATGTGCATTTTTCAACATGCTGTTGAACAAGGATGTTTGATGTTGGCCAGATGGTGGGGGAAAAAGTGTTAAGAAGGGTATATGTTTCTATTTTCCAAAAGTCCTTGTGAAAAAGGAAGCAGACAGTCATGACCAGTGAGTGGGAACAGTGTGAAGCTTGAACTCGCACCCAGTGTGGTCCTGAGAACTCTGGAATAGCTCATCGCCTCTTCTCCACGCGCAGGGAATTCTGTGTTCACTCAGTGCCTGTCCTTTGACCTCCTTCCTCTCTCCTAAACTTCCTGTTTCTCAGCTTGACTGAGGCTAGTAAACAGGGTTCTTTGATCATCTTTTAGTCATCGCTTTTCTATTTTCATTTAAAAATAAAGCAAGAAAATGCCAGCTGATCTTATAGGGATGGGAAGTCGTTGTCTCTCTTTTTCTTGACAGGCGCTTGCCCTGAAGCACTCTGAGTTCCTAAGGAGTTCCCTGATGTCCTGGGAACCAGCAAGAGAACAGGTTCCCAGTGAGTAATTACAAAAACACAAAACCCTGAGTTCTTTTCAGACCATATTTAGATGTGCAGTCTACATTTAATATGTTTTTAAAAATAACTTTCTTATCCAAAATATGTATTTTTGGCCAGATTTTTGTCAGTTTACCTTGTATATTTTCTCTGATAGTTTAGAGAAAGGGAGTGGTCTTCAGTTCAGAAGTGATACAGTATTCAGATGGAATGTTCACTCTTGCCCTTTAGGGAAGGTTTCAAGGTTAGATTGGGTGGTATCCACTTGGGATTCTGAGTATGGGAGTGTTTTTAAAAAATGCTGACCCCAGCGTCTCTCTGGAGAGTTTCTGACTGAGTTAGCTTGGTACTTAGCACTGTCCAGCTGGGCTTGGTGAGGAGTGCCAGCCATCTGTCAGGGAGGCAGCTGCCGGTACCCACTCAGCTTGGAAAAGGCAGGGAGGAAGCCACACTTTTCTCTAACCGTCTCGTTGTAGAATGGGCCAGCCCAGCTATGCTGAGAGTTTGAGGGGAAGATTAGTGTGGCAGCGACTGAGATCTTTAGGAAATGTCGGGCCTGTCAGAAGGATTGTTCATGTGGGTGTTTATTTCACGAAAGGCCCACAGATGATGAGTGAAATGCTTTATTTTCCTCCTAGGCTACGGATGGTGAGCGGATGCTAGAGAGAGCCACTTAATGTGGTGTCCCCCCCTTTTTTTTAGTTTTGAGAAGTTTAAAAGTAACAGAAAGGTTGGGAGACTAGAGTGTGGTAAACATCCATGTGCCCTTCTCACAGATCATCAGCATTCTGAGTTCAAATGCCTGTTTCTTCTTCTTCTTTTTTTTGAGAGAGTCTTGCTTTGTCACCTAGGTTGGAGTGCAGCAGTGCAATCTCAGCTCACTGCAGCCTCCGCCTCCCGGGTTCAAGCGATTCTCGTGCCTCAGCCACTCTAGTAGCTGGGATTACAGGCATGTGCCGTCACTCCCAGCTGATTTTTTTCGTGTTTTTAGTAGAGACAGGGTTTCGCTATGTTGGCCAGGCTGGTCTTGAACTCCTGACCTCAGGTGATCCTCCCGCCTCGGCCACCCAAAGTGCTGGGATTACAGGAATAAGCCACTGCACCCGGCCTCAAACGCCTGTTTCTATTTTATTTTGCCAACTATTTAAGTCATGTTGTAGTTCCCATGATCCTTACCTCTGAATACTTCAGCATGTATATCTTAAGAACATTCTCCTACATAACCATAGTGTCATCACACCCAGAAATTTAACATTGTTGTATTGCCATATGCTATATCCTATAGTGTTATCGCTTATGCAACCCATGTTCAGATATCTGTGGTGGTCTCAAAGTGATGTTTATGGCTTTTCTTTCTGTTAAATGTAGGATCTGAACAAGGATCATGCATTACATCTGATTTGTCTGTAGTTTCTTTTCCTGTAAGATCGTTTTTCTGCCTTTATCACTTTAACGTTAGGGTTTGATGCTTTTGAAGAAACCAGGCTTGTTAGTGTGTAGCATGCCCTACAGTCTGGACATGATTTGGTTCAGGTTAGACATTTCTGGCATGAATTCTGCATAGGTAATACTCTGTACTTCCCACTGGGTCCCAGCAGAAGGCACTTACTGTTAGTGGGCTCCGTCACTGCTGGTGCCACAGTTGGTCACTAGGTTAAAGTGATGTCCACCAGATCTCTGTTATAAGGCTGCCTTTCCCTTCGTGCTTAATCCATGGATGATACTTTACCCCCAAACCTTTCACTGATGCTTCTAGCATCCACTGCCGATCCGTGCCTGAATTACTTCCTGTTGTGGTGGTTCAGATGGTTCTCAGGCCCTTTGATTTGAGGCTTTCTTTAGGGCCTCAGGCTCCTGTTGGTAGGGCACTGGAGGGTGGTGTTGGGCATCTAAGCTAGGAAGTTGTGGGAGGTGGGAGAGGAGAAAATGTTTGCTTTCAAGACTCCAAAGATTCTATAACGTTTGTGAACTTAGTCATTTACTTCTGAGGTCTGTTTTACTTCCCTTACGAGCTTCTCATTACCAAGCAAAAAATCAATCTTTGACTCAGACTGAAGCCATGAACTGAATTTTATCCATGTGAGCTTCAGGAGTGAATAGAAAGAAGTTGATTGACAAGGAAGGAACACATACAGATAGGATGTTTTCCATTTCATGAGAAGTAATGGTGGAAATATAGAAGAGGTAGAAATGTGAGATTCTTTAAAAAATGCATAACAGCAGCTTAGTAGTAACAGCTGCTGCTTCCAGAGGAGCTTCTCAGTACCAGAAGTCCCCCAAGGCTGTGTTGTAAGGCAGAGATAGTGATCACATTACAGGAAGGAGAAACTGAGATGTAGAGAGGTTAAGGAAGATGCCCAGTGTCCAACGTTTACTAGGTGGCAGAGTTGGTATTTGAATCCAGGTTTATGGTGATTTCAGAACTTCCAAATTGAGAATTAAAGATCAGCTCCAGCAAGAGAATGAGAGCAGTACAGTTGGTGGAAGATTATAGACACCTGGAAATTTAATCTTTATGGGGAACTACATACTGTAGTGTCCATAATGTTCTGCATTTTGAATTTTTAATACGTGTGTTTATATAGATAATATACATAATCTGCATCATGTAACTGGAAGGACATTTAAGATTTAAGATATCTGATTGCAAAAATGTTAAGTGTTCAAAATGCCCCCCGTCATTCTGGGCATGATGTGTAACTCAGTGAAGGTCGTTGAGTGTAGTGAAAGACTTACTACTTGGAAAATAAATTGGAGAAGGTGAATAGCAACTTTAAAATTTGAGTTGCTCCTGTCCCTGTTGTATTTGCTAATTGTTTATCTCTTAGTGGTGAATTTATTCAAAATTCAAACTGTTTAACAACTTTATGGATTCTGTGCGTATTGGTTATAATGTGAAATGCATTTTTTAGTGTGGATCATAGTCAAGAGTTTGAACAATTGATCACATGGGGGTCTTAGGAGGATCAGGACAAGGCAACTTTTGAATTGGTAAATTTGTGTATTGAGGGTTTCAGGTTGTCCCAACTTCAAATTTTATATCCCTTTGCTGAGAGAAGACCTGGAAACCTACTTTTATCTTGTTTATGGCAGTTTATTGGAATCTTAGTTTAGAACTGGCCCCTGAAAGAGGTGGAGGTCACTTTGTAGGACTTGGAGCATGCCCAGAAAGAGATGGGACAAAGTCATGAGATCCTTTGACTGGGGCATTTCTTGGATAGATCATGTTTTTTTAAAACAACAACAATAACGACAACAACAACAACTGGGGAGCATAGTCTGGATTTCATTGTGGTGGAGAACTTGGAGTATTTCTCCAGGTGCTGTTCATCAGTTTGCACTTGGTTCTGTGGAAGTGTCTTGAGCTGGGTGCCTTGCCCTGAGGGAGTGTACAGGTGAACAAGATATCTGTGCCCTGAGGCATCATGGAGCAGTGCATTGAAGTGGAAGGAACCCATGTAACCTGAATAGGGGGCAGCAGCTTTAAGTGCTTCAAGAGAGGCGCAGCTGTCATGGGGTTGGGACTTAGAGAGGGGAAGAAACATTCCAGGTGGAAACAGGAAAGAGCTTCAGGTAGGAAGCGACCTTTGAAAGAGCAGAGGGGCCAGACATCATGCAGGTAATGCTGCTGCTTGGTTGGCCTGTGAGCTTTTCAGGTTGATGTGTTGAACTGAACCAACAAAGCGTTGTGGATTTGGTGAGCTGTCCTAAATGTGGAGTCAAGGGAAATCTGAAGAGCCTGCAGCATTGTGCATCTTGACTGCTGGGGATGGAATAACTTGAACCTAATGTTCAGAGTAAGCTGGGAGGGTTTTATTCACAAGAGTGGCCTTAATTCACAAGAGTTGGAGACCAGGAGGGTGAGAACACCGCCGTTCTGGATCACAGCAGTCTTGTTGATCTTCATGGTGTCGAGCATGCTGGTGTGCCGCCTCCATACGACAGGTCCCTGTTCGCCGGAGGATTCAGGACTTCCTTGGGAAGCATTTCTGAGACTCTTTTCCTCTGTACCTAATGGAGCCCCCGTTTTCTCTAGCCAGCTTCCTTCCATGGGGTGCTGAGTTATTATTGCCCCGTGTGTCATACAGTGGACCTTCAAGCTGCCTTTGGTGGTAAAAGCTTGTCCACATGTGTTGCATACAAAAGGCTTTTCTCCAGTGTGAGTCCATCCGCCTTTAAATCTGAGGAGCCGGAGAGGATGAGAAGGTCTTCCCACACCTTGTGCATCTCTGTTACTTGGCTATGGGCATGGCTGGGCCTCTTAACAATGGTGTCATGCCCAGGGGTTGGGGGAACACGGCCTGGGGTCTGACGAATACCAGGTGATGGAGTTGGCTGGGCTCTGATAAACTTGGAGACTGCTCCCACCTTCCATCTCAGTGTGGCCGCTCTCAGCCCTGCCCTCGCCATCGGGAGACTTGGACTAGATGTTTAGAAAGCAGTTTTAGGGTTCAGAGAAATTGGGCCTGGCATCTGTGGGCTCATACAGATATGGTTCATGATCTCCAGTGGTTCAACTTACATGATTTTTTTGACTTTGCCGTGGTGCAAAAGCAATACACATTCAGTAAAAACAGTGCTTCGAGTACCCATACAGCCAGTTTTTCAGTATTCAGTACGTCACATGAGCTATTATTCAACGCTATGTTATAAAATATGCTCTGTGTGAGATGATTTTGCCCAACTGTAAGCTAATACGAGTGTTCTGAGCACACTTAAGGTAGCTAGGCTGAGCTGTGATGTTGTGTAGGTTAGGTATATCAAATGTGTTTTCAACTTCACGATATTTTTCAGTTTACAGTGGGTTTAACAGGATGTACCCCATTGTAATTTGAGCATCTGGATGGCCCTACAAGGTAGAACCAAGGTATAAATAGTCAAGAGTTAGAGGAAGGCAGATTACTAGCAGTCACATTGCACGCACGCTATGTCATTGTACTCTTGCTAGCAAGTTTTGTTAAATGGAGCTTATTTTGAAATACATATGCAGTGGACATGTGCTGGGAGTTAGAAATTAAGTGGAGAAGGCAGACAGAGATAACAGCATTCTATAGCATTTAGATGGGAGTATTGGCACCTTTTTTTTTTTTTTTTTTTTTAAACAAAAATGTTCGGCCGGGCGCGGTGGCTCACGCCTGTAATCCCAGCACTTTGGGAGGCCGAGGTGGGCGGATCATGAGGTCAGGAGATCGGGACCATCCTGGCTAACACGGTGAAACCCCGTCTCTACTAAAAATACAAAAAAAATTAGCCGGGCGTGGTGGCGGGCGCCTGTAGTCCCAGCTACTCAGGAGGCTGAGGCAGGAGAATGGCGTGAACCCAGGAGGCGGAGCTTGCAGTGAGCCGAGATCGGACCACTGCACTCTAGCCTGGGCGACAGTGCTAGACTCCGTCTCGGAAAAAAAAAAAAAAAAAAAAAAATGTTCTCAGTGAAAATGTGGTTATAAGCTTATTTTTTTCTATTTGTCTCAGAAGCTGTCTGGCAAGTGTTTTGATTCTCTGGATGTTTTTTGATGGAGTCTACCCTCAGGTCTCATCTCCAGCATCATCTATGGCTTCGTCTTTTCTAATCACTCAAACTTCCTTTGAACTTTTCATGTTGTCTGCTGAAAGTTACATTTGCATAGCATCAAATAGTGCATAAACTACATGTACATTGTCATTTTATCAGTTATTATAAAGTCCTGTGGATTTTTACCTATAAACCCTCTTGTAATCCATTTCTTCTCTTTCCCATTATGGCCTCTTTATGAGGGAGGGAATTTAATATACTTGCTCTGTCTCTCACCTTCCCCACAGCCCCTCTAAATCCCAGTTTTTGCTAATTGTACCGGTTTTATGATGTTCAGTTTTTAGTAGTCACCTTTTCACTGTGTTTCTAGTATTTCTTGACTTGTCATCTTAGACTTCTCTCCTTTGTAAAAGATGAGGAGCTCTGTAAGTCTCCACCAGGCCTTGTGGGGAAGGGTTGAGGGGGGTCACTTGCTTATGGCCGGGTGGGGGTGGGACTGCATTTTTTAACCCTCTCTGTGTGGTTGGGGTAGGATGGTGTTATGGTGTGACTCTGTCCTCACCCAAATCTCACCTTGAATTATAATAATCCCCACCTGTCAAGGGCGGGACCAGGTGGAGATAATTGAATCACGGGCCGGTTTCCCCGGTGCCATTCTCATGATCGTGAATTAGTTCTCACGAGATCTGATGGTTTTATAATGGGCTTCCCCCGCTTTGCCTGGCACTCATTCTCTCTCTTGCTGTCCTGTGAAGAGGTGCCTTTCACCGTGATTGTTAAGTTCCCTGAGGCCTCCCTAGCTATGTGTAACTGTGAGCCAGTTAAACCTCTTTTCTTTATAAATTACGTAGCCTTGGGTATTTCTTCATAGCAGCCTGAGAATGGACTAATACAGATGGTTATTGTTGAAGTTTTTTGACCTACTAGGCTGCCCTGTCCTGGTCCTTTGGCTAGAGAGGATAGGTTTTTCTTGAGGCTTTTCTTCTGTACCTGTTGGTGTTTCTGGGTTGCTGGCTTGTTTAGCACTCAGGAGCATTTGAGGCAAAAAGAAAACCCAGAGAACCCGCTGGCATGGTTCCCGGCCCTGAAACCCTTAGCCGGTCTGCCTCCTCTCTCACATTCTGAGGCTGACGTTTGTTTTATAGGCAGCATCCAGGGCTTTTAGCTGCATTCAGCTGGAGGGAGGGGGAGATGTGTCTTCTCTATCTTTTTGGGAGTCATAGGTCAGTTCTCTTTGTGCTGTGCTGTTATTTCCTATCAGGTGTGGCCTTGATGGGTTCTTCCTGTTTGTGAATAAAAGCCCAGTTGACTGGCATCAGAGCGGAGGGGACTGTGCAGTCCTGTGTGTGGGTTACCGGCCCCGTGGGCTTCACTGTGCGGGTTGTGTGTCTGGGAGCAGGTGGGGAGAACTGGATGGGAGGCTCTAGAAGCAGCTCCACGAGCAGAGCTGAGGGAGACACTTCTCTGCACCTGTTTCCTGTGTCACGCTTCAGACAGGGATAGTCCAGGCTGGTGGTGGAGCTCCCTGGGGATTTCGCTCCTGGGTAGAATTGCCTTTTTTTTTTTTTTCCTCAGAGATTGTTGTGTGGGCCTAGTGGTGCATCAGGTTCCGGTTAGAATCCAGTGCAGGCCGAAGGCTTCTCTTTAATTAGAGAGGGTCAGTTCACCTCCGTTTAGAATCCAGTGCAGGCAGCAGCTTCTTTTTAGTTAGGGGTCTGGGTGCTGGGCTTCCCATCAGGAAGAAGGGGCTGTCGTGCTGAAGTCCCTGAGGTGCGTCGTGGGTCCCCTCCTGTGTTAGAAAACCATCTTTGGTGCTCCTGGGGCTCCCTTACAAGTGCTGCTCTGAACTGTTAGGTCTTTCAGAGTCCATCTGCGTCCTGTCCCCAGGAATCTCCTCAAACCCTATTTAGACTGCTCATAGCCTTTCTCTTCCTTTTTAGCACTACAGTGGGTTCTTTCTCGGTTGATTTTTTTAAAGTTTTCTTTTTCTGTCATTTCGGTGGCACCTTGGGAGGGATGGGAGTTAGATAGGTGTTTGCAGTCGGCCATCTTGAGAAACTTCTCAAAACTGGAGTCTTGTAACTGCTTGAGTTTTGAAGTTAATGGAATGGCCGCATTGCCTTTATAGCTGTAAATGTTACTGCTTCAATTACTGTTAGCCCAAGCCAGTGTCTTGCATCTGCCCAGATCCTTCTTTGTGGTATGTGCTCACTTTCTGGCAACAGTCAGGCTGTTCTTTGCAGGCATGTGCTCCTAGCAGTCGAAGACAGAAGTCTGGGGGCCGTGTAGGCTGTATGGGCTGCTGTGTGTGTGTGCGTGGTGAGTTGTGTCTGAGACCACCCCTCCTCCCTGGGTGCTGCCTGATCTGCCTGCATGACCGCTGTGGGACACCACTGTCCCTGGTGTCCCTTCCTGGCTGGCAGGGTGGTGGTGTGGGCAAAGCCAGGCTGATGGGCTCCCATCTTGGTTCTTTGGTTCTGTCTTTGTAAGCTTTGTCACACTGTCTTTTGGGAGCTCGTGTGTGTGTGTGTGTGTGCGCGCGCCTGTAAGATAAACTGGCATGCAGTCTACACTGTGAGGTACGGGCTGTGTGCGGGCCAGCACAGCACTGGGTCCTAAGCAGGGAGGTGTCCTTCCTTTCCCCTGCCTGGTGGGGCTGCGCTTCCCTGCCTCGTGTGGAGGTTGCTCCTGGTCTGCAGAAGGCAGAGAGCATCTTGGTGGGATGAGCCCTGCCTGCCTTCCCATGCTCTGCTCCTGCCTCCCCGCTCTGCTCCTCCCACCCCTTCCTGGAAACTACCTAAAATACTTGGTTACTTCTTTTTTGAAGATGTGTTCTCTGTCCTAGTGTTTGGGTGTTGATACAGTGGAATCCAGAAAATTGAATAAGATTTGATTCTCATTTTAAAGTGAAATCATTTGGGTGCATGTTGGGTGAAAGTGCCGTAATTGATAGCATCCGTCATCAGACTTTAATTTTATCCCTGGGGTGTAGGAGTAGGTGGGATTAAGTACAAAATCTACGGAAGCCAGGAAGCGAAAACATACTGCTGGATTTCTGTTTTTCACATGTCCCCAACAATATGGACCATTTGCATTAAACTTAAATAGCACCACTTATTTAAGATTCATTTTTCACTCTTGTTCTGAAATCACAAATTCCATTTGACAGTGATAGGACAAAATTATATTTTTAAACTTTGCAAACCACACTCCAGAGCTGTGCCAAAAATAACAATTTCTTGTGTCAAGAATAACTTCCTCATCAAGTCCCTGGAGGAGGCGAGCTGACTGGTGGCAATGCAGACCACTAAAGCTTCAGTGAGCCCAGCAAGTGTGCGCTCAGTCCCACATTGCAGAGGCCTCTCCGTCAGTATTGAGATGGTGGAAAGTGAGGAGAAGCAAAAAGACTACTTCTTTCCCCGTTCCGCAGCCTGGTCTTTTTGGGGTCTACGTAGAGGTGCATCAGCCAGCGCTACCGTGGAGGCAGGAGGCATTCTTTTGCTCTGGTGTCAGTACTGACGGGGTTGATTAAGGTTGCTGTGCTTGTTGGTGAGGGTATTGGGAGGGTGGTGTGAAAGCAGTTGGGCCGGAATAGAGCTGGTCACAGTGTGTCCTTTTACCTGGTATCCCCTTGTTTGCATTTGTGTGGCCCTAGTGCTATAGTGATGTCACTTAGCTCTGGGGGACTGTGAATTTTTGTGCTCTACATTATTAATGCATGTTTATGTGTGGGTTTGCCAGAATGCTGTGTCCATGATTGTTGGCTCCATGGGCAGCTCTCCTCGTTCTGCCTCACTGGCTGTGAAATTGGTTCACGTGGTGGGCTCTAGGTCCAGCGAGATGCATCTGAGGTGTTGACCTGGTGGTATGGGCCTGGGGCTGCCAGTGGCCCTGTTGCCTGATGAGGGAGACCATTCCTGAAACTGTAGCGCACGCTCAGGAGAGTAGGAAAGAGAGCGGAGAAAGCCTCCTGGTTCTGGGCTTGTGGCTCTTGCCATTCTTGACTTGTTTGTTGTGCGGACCAATAATTTCCTTTTTTTGCTTAAGCCAATTTGAGTTGGTTTACTTGCTTGTAGTGGAAAGGTTCTGACACAGGATCTTTATTATATGAAGTATTTTCATAATGTACATTGTTATACATTAGACCTATCACACGATCTATTTTGTGGTGTAGTTTGCTTTGCTGTTTTTATTCTGTGGAAGATATTCCTGAATTTCTACACTTCCTGTGAATTTGGAAGTGGGGTGAGGCAAAGTCACTAATATCGGGGTATCAGTAGGGGAGCCTTTTGAATCCCAAACACTGGAGTGTCCTTTTGTGACCTGTTTCTTCGTCAAGTTATGTCCGCTCTGCAGAGTGGCTGTGACATCTGACATCCAGTGTGAAGGTGTGGTCACTCAGCTGGAAGAGAAAAACCTAGCACCCTGACAGTGGGTGGATCTGCTGGTGATTTTCTAGCAATGTCTTCCCGTTTTTGGATGCTCCTCCCTTTTGTAGGTGGAGCCTTGTTCCCTTTTTTCTTGAGTACAGGTGGGGCTGATGACTCATTTCTTACGAACAGAGCACAGCCTGCTTGGCTGCTGAGGCTAGCTCATAGGATTCCTGAAGCTGCAGACCCCGGTTTCCTTCCTGCCTCTGCCCTGGGATCACGCGCTCTGTGGAGTCCGTTGTCCATTCTCCGAGGACTCAGGAACTGAGGCCTCCTGCTCACAGCCATGCTGTGAGCACCTCCTGTGGTAGCACCTCCTCAGTCCCGGCAAGGCCTTAGGCTGCCAGAATCCCGCAGCTCCAGCTGACATCTCAACGACCTTCCCTGAGACCCAGAGCCACATTCACCCAGCTAAGCTGCCCTGAATGCGGACACGCAGAAACTGAGATAACAGATGCTTGTTGTTTGGGCCACTGAGTTTTAGAGTGAGTTGCCTGTGGAAATGGATGAGCGGCATGTGTGCCCGGAGGTGAAGGGTGGCGCCAAGCCCATGTCTGTCAGAGTCCGCTGCCATCCATCCTTTCCCTGCCTGCCTTCCTCCTACACGGTGCTGGGTCAGCCGAGAGGATCGGCAGCCGAGAGGCTTTTGCGAAAGAATGTGCTCCTTCAGGGCCGACTTGCATTTGTGTCTTTTTTTCTTGGAGATTTCTGTAAAACAGCAGCCGTTAGCAGTTATGTGATTACTGCGTTTAGAATTTGAGAAGAAAGGGAAAACCTTGTTTGCCATGGAGTAAGTACTGTGTTGATAAGTCTTCCTTATTTTGAATAATGGAGAATTCTCTGTGTCTTAGCCAGCTAAGAGCTACTTACTTTTATTATGTTGTGTTAAAATGATAAAAGTTACTCTCAGTGACCTAACTGCTTCACTTAATGAGTTTTATTTTTGTTTTTGCAGGATGCATTTCCTCTTCTTCAGGAAAAAGTTCTGTTGGGGAAAATATGGAATATGGACATGTTGCCACCTCCTGCTAGATGATGGCGTGTTAATAAACAGTTCCTACATCTCAGCGCTTGATAGCCCTGAAGGTTTATGATGTCAGTTATGTGTTAGCTGCAGATAAGGCGTTGCTCTGCTCCAAGTGTCTTTTTTCAGCATCCAGGCTGATAGAACATTCTCATTTAAGGAAAAAGGATAGGAGGTTGGCTGGAACACCTGAAGGCTCCCAAGGCTTCTGCTTAGAACCAGGGTGCTTTCTTTCTGCTCGGAGCTGGTGTCTCCCTCTTCTGTCATGTTGTGTCCGGAATTGGTTCCTTCTGGTGGGTTCTTGGTCTCGCTGACTTCAAGAATGAAGCCGCAGACCCTTGTGGCGAGTGTTACAGTTCTTAAAGATGGTGTGTCCGGAGTTTGTTCCTTCAGATGTTCAGATGTGTCGGAGTTTCTTCCTTCCCGTGGGTTTGTGGTCTTGCTGACTTCAGGAGTGAAGCTGCAGATCTTCACAGTGAGTGTTACAGCTCTTAAAGGTGGTGCATCCGGAGTTGATTCTTCCAGTGGGTTCGTGGTCTCGCTGACTTTAGGAATGAAGCTGCAGACCCTCGTGGTGAGTGTTACAGCTCATAAAGGTAGTGAGGGCCCAAAGAATGAGCAGCCGCAAGATTTATTGTGAAGAGCGAAAGAACAAAGCTTCCACAGCGTGGAAGGGGACCCAAGCTGGTTGCCACTGCTGGCTTGGGTGGCGAGCTTTTATTCCCTTATTTGGCCCTGCCCACATCCTGCTGATTGGCCCATTTTACAGAGTGCCGATTGGTGCGTTTTTATAGATTGCTGATTGGTGCGTTTACAAACCTTTAGCTAGACAGAGCACTGGTGCGTTTTTACAGAGTGCTGATTGGTGCGTTTACAATTCTTTAGCTAGACAGAAAAGTTCTTCTGGTCCCCACCTGACCCAGAAGCCCAGCTGGCTTCACCTCTCAATCTCCCCTCTAAATAGGACACTCCAACTGCTGTTGGGAATTGGGCAATGACTGCTCTAGCTACTTCCTGCTGGATAGAGGTGAAGAAGGGGCCCTGCAGTTGTAGTGTCCTCCAGAGGAGAACTATTTAGGCTAGTGAAAGGGCCAGCAGGTTTGTCCAGAGGTCCTTGGTAGAAGTTAGTTGAGCTCATTTGGGGTTCCGTTTGTAAGACCATCTGTAGCTTGATAGCCTTGATTCTAAAGGAAACAAATTTGACGAGGTTAAAAATACAGGGCCTGAAGGTGAGTAATAGCAAGATGGCTGCCATGGGACCTAGAAAGGGGAGAAGCCATGTTGCCCAACTCCAGAGGTTCGTATAAGAGTTCGAAAGGCATTGTCTGATTTCAGAAGCCTTTTCCTGTAAACGCCGGGCAGCATCTCGTACTATCCCTGACTGGTTAGTGTGAAAACAACACTCTTCCCCTAAGAAGGTGCAGAGTCCTCCTTTCTCAGCAGTGAGGAGGTCTAGGCCTCGGCGGTTTTGGAGAGTCACTGCTGCCAAAGAGTCTATTTGGGATTGTAGAGTGAGCATAGATTTTGTTATTTCTTGCAAACTGAGAAATCCTTTGAGAGTGTGTGGTAGTAGGATAATGAAGTAGATAAACTGGCTATTCCGGTTCCTGTAGCAGTAGCCATTCCTAACCCTATAAGTAGGGGTATTAGTTGTATGGCTCTGCGCTGACAGACTTGAGCTTTGAGGGGTACTGATAAGGTCTGATTTCCTGGGGCAATGTTAATGTTGGGACTTAGAAAGACTAAGGTGCAGGTGCCTGTCCAGTTAGTGGGGACGTGCTGCATAAGAATACATCTTGGCTGGGTAGACAGAACTGGTTGTGTATGTTAAAAAGCTGTGTGAGTTTGTTGTTTTCATTTTCCCATACTCCTAGAGTACTTGCCAAGGTAGCTCCGGTGAGTGGCTGGAAAGGGGTGTTGGGAGCAAACTGAGTGGCTCCCTGTGTTCTATTTTCCCATTGGAGAAAAAACCGTTTTGTATCTACTAGGAACCATTCGAGAGAGTGATTGAAAGAGGGGATGAGAAGGCATTCACTAGTGGTGGGGGCGCTGCTGCAGGGGGTCCGGGGGTGAATGGTCATGCAGGGAGTATGTTTGCCATTACAAAACCTGGACTGTTTGTTAAGTACGGAGGAGATGATGATTTGGGGGGGCCCTGAGAAGCAGACAAGCCATCTGAATGGAGCTGTTTGGGTGACTCGGAAGTTACTATGATCAGTTGGGGCTTGAAGTTGTAGGGTGTAATTACACTGATGGGGTGGTAGGTGCCCCGGGGCAGGTCTGATAACAGATTGCGTTGGATGCATAAAGGGGCTTGGAAAGTTAAGATGGTATTCCTAGTTACAGGGCCGATGGGCTTTTCATCGCTTGTGTAATAGGTGAGGTTGGAAATGTAAGAACATAAAAGTTGGATTGCACGTCCTGTTAGGGTATTCTTGGTCCTATCAGAGATGGAGAAGTTGGCTAATGATTGCATATTTAGAAGTTGGAAAGGGTCTTTTGCTTCATAACGAGGGTGGTAGGTTAAGTTGGTAGAGACCCAGTTTTTTGCAGGAATGGGAGTGGCTACGTAAGCAGAGGTTGATAGAGAGATACAAAGCCAACAGTCATTTGCGAGGGAAGGATTGGACTGGTTTAACAGAGAGTGGGTTAAGTTGAGAGTCTTGTAGAGGTATTTAGGAGCTAGTGGAAGGGGAGGGGTGATTGTATGAGGTATCCAAGGAAGCAGGAGGGATAGATAGGCAAAGAGTAAATAGGAAGGTAAAGAGGGTGCTCTGGAAGACGAGATCATTCCAGGCTGAGTTAAAGGTAGGAGTAAATTGCTGTCAGAAGGAAGGAAGATAGAAAGAAGGTTGATATGATTAGGATTTTCGTCCTAGCATGGGGCTATAGTATATAGCCTTATCGCGAAGAGTATGGTTAGTATGCTGCTTAATCATATGATGAAATAGTAAAAGGATTCCATTAAAGGGGTAAGGAGAGGTGTTAAAGATTATGTAGGTTTTCACTTATCTTTTTTAAGGAGGAAGGGGTTTTTCTTCGGGATCAGTGGTAGGAGCCTTTTTAGTCTGGGATATTTCCTTCCAAAATAGGAGATGCAAGTCCTCCAGTGGTTCGCAGGTGTATCAAGGCTGGTCTGGCTGATCTTGGGACTCCTGAGCTGATGGTCCCACAGGTTTCTCAGCGGGTGTCCAAAATTTAACTCGGTGTGGTGAATCCAAGATTCCACTCCTGCCACCTTAACTGCAGTGGGAGTAGAGAGGATTACCGAGTATGGTCCTTCCCACAAAGAATCCATAGATGGGGAGGTAGAGGGGAGAGATTTGACCAACACTAGATCTCCTGGTTGAAACAACTCTGTTCCCTTTTCTCTGTGACATCCTTCAGGTAGGATTTTAAGGTTTTGTTGATATTTTGCCAAAGAAGTTATATCTTTGACAAAGTTGGCCTTTTCCCGATCAAGTAGGAGGTCATTTGTGAGAAAAGGTTGTCCCTACAGCATTTCATATGGACCGAGCCCCATTTTGTGAGGAGAATTTCGGATTCTCAACAAGGCCATGGGCAAAAGAGTAGGCCATGGGAGGTGAGTTTCTTGTGTTAGTTTCCTTAAGTGCCTCTTGAGTGTTTGATTTGCCTTCTTGACCTTCCCTGAGGATTGTGGCCTCCAGGAGCAGTGAAGGTGATACTGTATCCCTAGCGCCCTGGAAATTCCCTGAGTTACCACGGCTTCAAAAGCAGGACCATTGTCACTCTGTAAGCTTTGGGGAAGCCCAAATCTAGGAATTATTTCATGAATTAGGACTTTAATCACTTCCTGAGCCTTCTCTGTCTTGCAGGGGAAAGCCTTTGCCCAATTTGTAGAGGTATCAACATACACCAACAAGTATTGAAATCTCTGACTTAGGCGTATGGGTGAAGTCTAACTGCCAGTCCTCTACAGGATAGTGACCTATTGTTTGTTCCCCCCAGAGGGGCCTTATGATGGACAAAGGGATTATTCCTTTGGCACACCTCACAGGCTTTGACTACCTGTCAGATGGTCTGAAGGAAATTTGGCCCTGTAAATAGGGATTTGGCCATTTGATGAGTGTTTTCAATACCCATATGGAAAGTTTGTTGGAGGGTTTTAAGTCTTTTCCACTGGCTGGCTTTGGGTATAAGTAGCTTTCCTCCTTTTGTCGTTAACCACCCTGAGGGGAGAAAACTATGCCCCCATGAAAGTCCCCATTCTGTTTCAGTTGGGGAATACTGGGGCTTAATCTCTTGGAGGGGGTTGTTCCATACCAAGGGTCCTTCTGTAGGTATTTCTAATGGGAGATTCCGCCTGGCAGCAATTTTGGCCTCAGCATCTGCCCGATGGTTTCCTTCTGCCTTTTCTCCTTCACCTTTCTGATGGCTTTGGCAGTGTAAGACTGCCACCTCCTTGGGTTTTTGCACTGCGTGCAATGACTGCATAATTTCCTTGTGGTATTTAATGGGGGTTCCCTCAGAGGTTAGGAACTCCCTTTCTTTCCATATTGCAGCATGGGCATGTAGGATTAGATAAGTATACTTGCTATCCATATACACATTTATTATTTTTTCCTTTCCCAATTCTAAGGCTCGGTTAAGTGCCAGTAGTTCTGCTAACTGGGTGCTGGTCCTTGGGGGAAGAGGCTTACTTTGAAGCATGGTTACATCACTAACTATGGCATAACCTGCCCTTCGTATCCCATTCTCCACAAATGAACTTCAATCGGTGTATAGGTTAAGGTCAGGATTAGCCAAGGAGACTTCTAAGAGATCATCTCGGGCGGCATAAGTCTGGACTGTAATTTGTTGGCAGTCATGCTCAATTGGTTCCCCATCATCTGGGAGAAAAGTGGCAGGGTTGAGGGCCACGCACGTACATATTTGAAGCACCGGTCCCTCAAGGAGTAGCGCCTGGTATCTAAGTAGGTGGTTGTCTGATAGCCATAAACTTCCTTTGGCACCTAGTGTACCATTTACATCATGAGTAGTCCAGACAGTGAGATCCTTTCCTTGTATTATTTTGATAGCTTCTGACACTAAGACGGCCACTGCTGCAACTACCCTTAAACACTGAGGCCAGCCTTTTGCTACTACATCAGTTTCCTTACTTAGGTATGCCACTGGTTGTGGGGTTGTCCCACAAGTCTGAGTAAGGACTCTAAGGGCTATTCCTGCTCTCTCTGTAATGTGTAAAGAGAAGTTTTGTCCTGTGGGAAGGCTTAAATCTGGAGCTTGTACTAGGGCCTGCTTTAAGGTTTTGAAGGCTGTTTCTGCCCCTGGTTCCCATTCTACTAGATGAGTATTTGACTTCTGGGTCTTCTTGATTAGAATGTAGAGGGGCCTGGCTATCTCGCTGTATCTGGCGATCCATAGTCGGCAAAAGCCGGTGATTCCAAGGAACCCCAGCAACTGTTTTAATGTCTTAGGGTGAGGATAAGCCAGTATAGGCTGTATTCATTCCTTGCTGAGGGCCCTGGTCCCTCTGGCTAAGATTAGGCCTAGATATTTGACCTGCTATAGGCAAAGGTGGGCCTTCAACCTAGATGCCTTGTACCCTTGATTAGCTAGAAAGTTCAGGAAATCTAGAGTAGCCCACTGACATGAGGCTTCCGAACTGGTAGCCCAAAGTAAATCATCCACATACTGAAGGACCAGAGTGCCTGGACTTGAGAAGTGGCCTAGATCTTGGACCAGTGCCTGACCAAACAGATGAGGGTTATCCCTAAACCCTTGGGGCAAGACCGTCCACGTAAGTTGGGACGTGTGCTCTGTGGGATCCTCAAAGGCAAAGAGAAACTGTGAGTCAGAGTGCAGGGGAATACAGAAGGTGGCATCCTTGAGGTCCAGAACGGTGAACCATTCTGCTTCCTCTGGTATTTGAGAGAGCAGGGTATAGGGGTTGGGTACGACTGGATATAGAGGAATTACTGCCTCATTGACGAATTTAAGATCTTGCACTAGTCTCCACTGACCATTGGGTTTTGGTACTCCTAGAGTTGAGGTGTTGCAGGGACTGCTGCATTTCCTTACTAAGCCTTGAGCTTTTAAATGTTTAACAATATCCTGTAATCCTTTATGAGCTTCAGGCCTTAAGGGATATTGCCTTTGATAAGGAAAAGTAGTGAGATCTTTTAACCTGATTTGGACTGGGTGGGCATTTTTTGCCCTTCCAGATTGTCCTTCCAATGCCCAGACTTCAGGGTTGATTCCCTCCTCAAGTAGGGGACAACAAATGGGTAACTTATTCCTCATATTCATGTAGATAATGGCTCCAGCTTTGGCTAATATATCCCTGTCTAATAAGGGTGTGGGACTTTCAGGCATAACAAGAAAGGCATGTGAAAAGAGCAAAGTCTCCCAATTACAACTGAGGCAGTGGGAGAAATACCTGGTTACAGGCTGCCCCAGGATTCTTCTGATGGTAACAGACCTTGAGGATAGTCGTCCAGGACAGGAGATTAACACTGAGAAGGCTGCGCCAGTGTCCCGGAGGAAGTCAGTTTCCTGGCCCTCAATGGTTAAACATACCCGGGGCTCAGTGAGGGTGATGACAAGAGCTGGCGTTTGTCCTGGGCACCATCAGTCCTGTTGTTGGATCATCTGGTTGGGGGCTTCTGGCCCAGAGAACCATTGTACTCTGGGGCAGTGCACCTTCCAGTGATTGCCTTGGCATAGTGGACATGGATGAGGGGGCGGCTTCTCGTTGGACCATCTTTTTTAAAGTGTCCTTGTAAACCACACTGATAACAGGTCCTACCAAGTGACTGGCCTGTTCCATTTTCTGTCCTCTCTGAACCACCAAGGTTTGTCTGTCTGAGGGCCGTGACTAAGGCTGCGGCCTTTCTCTGATCTCACTTTTCCTTTTGGACCTGTTCCTCTTTGTCCCTATTATAGAACACTGAGGTTGCCGGGCTTAGTAATGCCTCCAGATTTTGTTCAGGGCCCAGGGCTCGCTTTTGGAGGTTTCTCCTGATATCTGCGGCTGATTGGGTAATAAACTTATCTTTTAGGATCAATTGATCCTCTAGGGAGTCAGGTGACAGGGTAGAGTATTTTCTTAAGGCCTCCCGTAGCCGCTTGAGGAAGGCAGAAGGATTTTCTTCCTTTCCCTGAGTTACGCTAGACATCATTGAATAATTAATGGGCTTTTTCCTAACTCTCCTTAGTCCTTCTAGAACACAGGTCAACAGATGTTTACGACCCCAGTCCCCATGATCTGAGTCGAGGTCCCAGTGGGGATCCTTACTGGGGGTGGCTTGCTGACTGGTAGGGAATTTGTCCCTTTCTTCGGCTGTCATTCTGTCATTTGCTTGACTAAGATACCAGGTATCTCCAAACTCTCGGGCTGCAGCTAGAGCTGCATTCTTTTCATTAAAGACCAGGGTTTGGTCTAACAATAGCATGACATCTCTCCAAGTGAGATAGAAGGTTTGCCCTAGACCCTGTAGGAAATCTATGTACCTATCAGAATCATCTGAAAACTTCCCCAGGCCTGCCTGGATCTGCTTTAAATCAGAGAGAGAGAAGGGGACATGTACCCACATTGGGCCAAATTCCCCTCCCCCTACAGCTTGAAGGGGACATAACCGATAGCCCGGGGGTTTTTGTGGTCCCTTGGAGATTTCTTTGCTTATTTCCTTCTGGGCGGGGGAGATTAGAGGAGGCTTATCATTAATAGGAAGGGGAGCTATAGGGAGGCTAGGATATGGGGGTAAGCTGAGAGGTCCTCCTGTGGGATGTAAATTGCAAGCCTTGCATATTCTCCTTCAATGAAAAGAAAGCTTGGACATAAAGTATTTCAATCCATTTGCCTTCCCTCTTACAGAAAAGGTCAAGCTGCAGGATAGTATTGTAATTTATACTTCCCTCAGGTGGCCATTTTTCCCCATTAGAGAATACTGGGGCCAAGCCATAGTGCAGAAAAAAATGAGCTGCCTCTTTTTCAGGGTTTGTGGGTCAAATTGGTCCCAATGGCTTAGGATGCATTTCAAGGGTGAGTGTTGATGCCTGAGTGTTTCACATCTGAAAGACAAAACCACCCACAGTTTTGGTTTTTCTCCCCCTGCCCGGTCCTGCAACGGTCCCTGGACCCTGCTGATTGGAATAATTGTGCTCACTGACACAGCAGCAGAAACACTAGTTTCCCTCCTAGACCACAAGGAGGACCGAGGAAGGTTGGATTTAGTGGCCCTTACTGACGCATTCTCGAAAACCTGTTAGAGTCCTAAGCATTCTCCTGTTAGTATTGGGACTTTACTCACGTCCTATGAAGATGTTGTGCACCCAAGATGAAGTGGAGGGCCATAGCCTGAGGGAGGGAAGGGATTTCCAGAGTTGGAAGAGTGATGCCTTTTGTCCTCACTTATATGAATAGGAAGGATACAATTTCTGAGGCTCCCCATATCCTAGCTTCAGGAATAGCTTTTGTTAGGCCTGCTTGTCTGAGGAGGGGTGCTAAAATTCTAGATAGTACCCCCTACAACAGGGCTTTTGGCAAAAATTATGTCTTTCTGATTGGTGAGCCCAGGTGCCTAAAGAAGGGAACAGAGTCCTGAAGTTTACACTAGAAATCATTCTTGTAGGAGAAACTAGAAAAGCACTAGAGACAGGGAGTGGTTTTTAGAAGTGGTACTAGCCTCAGAGAAGAGAGGCGAGAGGAAGTTTGTCTGACAGGCATTAGGACCCAGGAGGCGAGGGTCAGGATAGATAGGATAGATGGGTGAGTCTCGCTTGGGCGACATGACTTTGAGAGTTCTGCTCATGGCCACAGGGTCAACCAGCTTGTTGTCGGGACCCCAGAGTTGAATGGCTTTCCTCTCTGCTGACCCTCGGCTCAGCCTGGAAGTACAGGAATAGTGGAAGCTGGTTCCAGGCAAACCACTGCTCCCAACTCTGAAGAGTTGGGGGTTGTTAGCTCTTTCCCAGAAAGCCTGACACCAGTGTCTTTAGTCCGGCATCCACGCTAGTTGTTTTTAACTGGCTGACAGGTGGCTGGTATTTAGTCCCCGAATTCTAAGGAAAAATAGGACAGAATAGCAAGCAAAAGGGGTCTGATGATACTCACTGCTTGGTGATAGTCCCATCTCGGTTGCCAAAATGTGTCCAGAATTGGTTCCTTCTGGTGGGTTCTTGGTCTTGCTGACTTCAAGAATGAAGCCGTGGACCCTCGCAGTGAGTGTTACAGTTCTTAAAGATGGTGTGTCCTGAGTTTGTTCCTTCAGATGTGTGCAGAGTTTCTTCCTTCTGGTGGGTTTGTGGTCTCGCTGACTTTAGGAGTGAAGCTGCACACCTTCACGGTGGGTATTACAGCTCTTAAAGGTGGCGTGTCTGGAGTTGTTCATTCCTCCTGGTGGGTTCGTGGTCTTGCTGACTTCAGGAATGAAGCTGCAGACCCTCGTGGTGAGTGTTACAGCTCATAAAGGTAGTGCGGACCCAAAGAGTGAGCAGCAGCAAGATTTATTGTGAAGAGCGAAAGAACAAAGCTTCCACAGTGTGGAAGGGGACCCGAGTGGGTTGCTGCTGCTGGCTTGGGTGGCCAGCTGTTATTCCCTTATTTGGCCCTGCCCACGTCCTGCTGATTGGTCCATTTTTGCAGAGTGCTGATTGGTCCATTTTTACAGAGTGCTAGTTGGTGCGTTTACAAACCTTTAGCTAGACACAGAACTCTGATTGGTGCATTTTTACAGAGTGCTGATTGGTGCGTTTACAAACCTTTAGCTAGACACAGAGTGCTGATTGGTTCGTTTTTACAGAGTGCTGATTGGTGCGTTTACAAACCTTTAGCTAGACACAGAGTGCTGATTGGTGTGTTTACAATTCTTTAGCTAGACAGAAAAGTTCTCCAAGTCCCCACCTGACCCAGAAGCCCAGCCGGCTTCACCTCTCTATCTCATTGGCCAGAGAAAGTCGTGTGGCCAGGCCTGCTGCTGCCTGTAGGAAGCTGATGGGCATCACTGGGCTGAATGTAGACGACTCCTCGAAGGGCAGAGGGAGTGAATGAAAGCAGCCATACTGTCTGCTGCAGTGAGCCTGGGTTAGAGAGGTGGAGGAAGTTGGAACATAATGTACTGAATGTGAAAACTTAAGTTTGGGTCAACATCAGCTCTTAGAACTTTTGCCTGCTGAAGCCTTTTTATTTTACAATAATACTCTTTGATTGAAGCTGTCCTGGAAACCACTGTGGATATTTCTGCTAATAGTCGCCTCTGGTCAGAGGTTTTCATATTTGGGAGCACAGGTGACTATAAGCTCCCTGATGTTGCCTGTGCATACATGTAGGGTTGGTTACCCTAAGTGCCTTAGCCTGCCAGATGGTTGCTGGTGACCAGCCAAGCCCCATCTTCCTCACATCCAGATGAGTCCTCCTTTTGTCAGGTGTTCAGGAACTAAACTTAATAATAAATGTGGCTGCTTTGGTGTAACCATAAAATGAGGAATATGCTAAAATAGAATTCCTCTGGAGGCATGGCAAAAATTAAGGCTGGAAGTTGAGTCTGGGCCAGATTGTAGAGCCTTTGATGACTGGTTCCAGCACCTTTGGTTTCAGTTTCTTCTGTGGGGTTAGGAGTCAGAGTGCTGGGTGCCCAGGAACAATCAGCCTGGGCCTAGAGACTGGACAGCAGTGGGGAAGGGACACCAGACAGTGACCTTCTGATATGCCTGTTACAGATGGTGGCCTTAGGTCCACATTTGCATGAGCTCACCCCTCTTCCTTTTTTCTGCTCCAAAGTCTGTACCTCCATTGGGAGCACATACAGTTGTCACCCTCTCTGTGAAGCCCTTTCTGACTCATGTTACAGGTGCTTGCTTTCTGCCATTGTGGACTACTCGATGACTCCTCCTCCTCAACACCCAGGGCGACTTTTCCCTGCCATCTTTCTGTGTCTGTGGACATCACCTCTCTCGGCCCCTAGATGGGAGGGGTCCTGACCAGCCTTGGGCTGCGGCCTTTCTGGGGAGAGCCCAGTGCCCACCCTGCTGCGTCCTTCATTTTCCTCCTGGTCATCTCCAACCCGTGCCTCCTTTCTCTGGAACCAAGTGTGGGAGATGCAGTTGCAGTACAAAGGAATGAATGTGCCCTCGCCTTAACTCACTTTTTTTCTCTTGTTGTCCTGTAGCCAGCTGCTGAATTCCTCACCGCTCGCCTTCACCCTTCTCTCGTTTTCTGTTCAGCCAGCTCTCTTGACCATGGTCCTTCCTTTTTTTTTTTTTTTAAACAACACACTGTGTCAGAGGAATCCTTAAGTTTTACAACTGGAAGTGACTTTAGAGGTAGCTGATTCAGCTTCTCTCCCTTCCCAGGTGAGGAATGGGACACCCACAGCTGTGTGGAGACTTGTCCACCCTGCAGGTGCCAGCTGTTTAGGGATGGATGCCCCCCTTGGGTACCGAGTGGCCACATGTCCATGTTTGTCTGGGATGGTCTTGCTTTGTGTCCCTGGTCCCAGGTGAATTTCTAACAGTGCTCCCTTTTTCTCTCAGCAGTGATCTGGATGGCCAGTGAACTGCATGAGTGTCCTGCATGGACTGCTGTCATCCTGTGGGCGTTAGACCTTATGGTGTCTTCTGTGTCTTCCTTGTGTTAAACCGCCCCCCCCCCCCCCCGCCGCTTTTTTCCCCATCAAATTTGTTGTCAAATTGTATCTCATGTAAGATGATAGCCAAGACCGGCCAGTGTTATTAAAAACAAAAACCAGCCCAAATGAAAACAGCTAAGTCTTCATTAGTATCTGTTGGTATTAGCTGGGTTATTGATGCATTCTTTTGTCTGTGAAGGTAATTTTAACGCTCTCTGTGGATTATATAAATCTAGGTTTTTCCCTAAACTGAGGAATAGGATGTATATGCTTGTGAGAAAAACTGGTTTGAGAGTTCCTCATGGGTGTTGAGTGTTACAGTCACTCAGGACGTGGTTACTAGTGGACTCTGCCTGTGCCCTGCCTTGAATTTAGCGATGCCTTGAAAGAAAAATTGCTGTGCTACTTTAGGAAGATTATAGCAGTCCTTCCTTTGATTCAAGGGGAATGGCATACTGTCGATCAAAGTTCATTCCCACAGGTTGCAGGCCTAAGGGCGCGCCATTTTCAGTCTGTAGAAGTGGAGGGAGTCTGGAGGAGATCCCACAGTGGGTGCCCAGGACCTAGACAAGAACTGTGCGTGGGTGGCCTGTGGGCTGCTGCCTCCACTGTGTGCCGGAGTCAGAGTGTACCTGGGGGGCCTGCTGCATACCTGGTGGTCAAGATGCCCCTTCCACATGGGAGAGGCAGGACCCCCTGCACCGAGTCTGAGACTTAAATTTCTTTGCCTCCAGTTGCTGGTAGGCCCAGTCTACGCAGCCAGGGCCTTCAGGAGGAAGGGTGTTGGCGGTGTGTTGGGTCAGCACCCCTTCCTGCTGCTCTAAGGTCTGTGTGGTTTCTCTCTGCCCTGCACGAGCCCCCCTGGCCAGGCCTGCTCTGCTGTCGAGGCTCATGTTCCTGATACTCACCTTCACAGGCAGTGCTGTTTGATTTTGTGATTATGCATTGTCCATACTATATTAAAAATGGCCTTAATCTGGCCATGATTACCGCTAGAGGTTACAGTGTGAAATGGTGCTAGGTTGTTCATTGTTGTGTGGACAGTGTGGGGAGTGACAGTTCTGCATCCATGGCCTGAGAATTCAGGTGAGGGAGAGGCAGGACAGTCAGGGTGCCAGCACAGCTCCCCAGAATCTCAAGCGAGCTCCCAGAGCAGGCCAGGGAGGCTGTCCTCCTCTTTTGTGTTGGTGTCTGTAATCCTGCTGTGAGTCTTGGGGTAGTGAGGACAGTTCGGGCTCTCATGACTGAAAGGTGAAGTTGGTCATTCGGTGTGTGCTAGGGCAAGAGTTTGTGGTAGAAGCAACTGCTTCAAGACTGTGGCTTCTGGATGGAGTCAGGTGATCTCCTGGGGGTGTGAGTTGGAATCTTGTTGATGGAGATCTGTGGAAGGATGGCACCTGCTTGACATTGATAGCCGTAGAGGTGTAGAAGTCATCCGTGTGCTGTGTTTGCAGTGCATGGGTGTGCAGACATGTGGCCAGTTCTTGCACAGTGGGACTGGGAGGTGTGTGCATTCAGGAAAGAGCACTGGATTAGGAATGAGGAGTCCCCTGGGACCGTGGATGAGCAGCTACTGCAGCACTGTGGCCTTGGCTCATCTGTGCCTGATCCCTGTCTGCGGAGGGAACTGCCATGGTGTTGGAGCCATCTTTTTGTCTGAGAAATGTCAGTAGCTGGAAGAAAAGCCTTAGCAGCTCCCCATACCTTCTGTTGCTTCCTCCCTTGCCTGGAACACCCTTCCCTCACCTGGCCAAGTCCTGTGTACCTTTCCATACTTGACTGCTCCTCACCCTGCACTGCCCCTGCCCTGTGGCCCCATTCCCTCTCTGCATTCCCACTGAGCTGGAAGACCACAGCCTCCTACATCTGCTTTCTATCCTGAAAGCCCAACTTTTTCAAAAAACTTAACTTTGTGTTTTTGAATATGCTGACACATTTTAATCTGGGTTATATTCATCATGACATTATGCCCCTAAATCCTTCAGAATGACCTTTCCAAAATTAACGCCATGTTCCAACATAGCCAAAACTGTAATGTCTGTCATACATGACGAGGTTGGTAGTGCTGTCTCAACACCATCTGATACATAGTCTGTGTTTACATTTCCACAGGTGTTCCCAAGTACACTTGGTAGATGGTTTATCCAAAACAGTCCAGTGCAGGGCCCCTCATGGCATCTGGGGTCTCTTGATCCGGAGCAGTCTTGTTTTCCATGGCCCAGAATTGTGGATGGACTTAACGTCTGGCTTTTATAGGTGCCCAGAAGCTGCTTGTTCAGTGAAGACACGGTAAAGACAATGGGGATGAGATACTGAAGACATTTGTTTCTTTGGCTCAGGGGGATTTCCCTCAGTCTTAAATATTAATGAAGTTCGGCCTTCAATTAAAAAACCATGCCCTTGGTCATCCTCCATGCCATTGTCTTCTGGACCTAGAACTTGATCCCCAGGCTTGTCGGCTCCTTCCAGTCTCTCCCCAGTGTTTGTTCAAATCCCCCTCATCCCCCTTGTCCCTGTGGCTGAGGTTCTCCGACCTGCGATTGCAGAAATCTTCCTCAGATAGTTTCTCTGTGTCTCACTATTTTCTTCTACGGTCTGTATAGTTTAGCACCTTCTAGCCGTTCTATTTTATGCCCAAATTGCTTTATATATGGCCTGTGTATTTCACAGAGGGCAAGATAATTTTCCTAAACAGTGCCAGCTACAATTCAGCTTCCTAAGAAGCAATTTCTGGAAAGCATTGCGAGAGAAATGAGGTCCAACAAACATACTCTGTGAGCATAGAGTTGAGAAAGTCATTGTACTTTGGGGCTTCATTTTTATCTCTAAATGAGAGGGTTGACCTGTGAGTAATGTAGATGATTCTTCTCTCTGTTCAATGGGCTTTTTCTTGTGGTTATTTTGCATTTTTAAAAGTAAGAGTTTTCCTTGGCAGAATGGAGTTATCTGTAGGTCTGTTTAGATAAGCGAGATTTGGTGTGCCCTTTTCTTTTTGAAAGTGTGGGGCATTCCAGTTGTTGCTTCCTGTCCTCAAGCGTGTTCCCCTTTCCCTGGGGAGGATGAGAAGTCTGAGGTCTGAGGGGCCCAGTGCAGGGCTGTAGCAAGCAGGTGGTCAGGGAGGCTCCACTCCTTAGACTCAGCCCTCTTCCTTCTTCCAGCGCCACCGCGTCCTTCCCACAACGTGCCTCATTGTGTTGTGCGGTTTGGTGTTAGACCATGGGAACTCCCCTCCCCCCTCCCCTTTTAAGAAGGTATTTTTCTACCCTTGTTTGAATACTCTGGGTTTCTTTTATCCCTGATTTGGTATTGTATTTGATTATGTAGTTTCTATTGAGAGTAAAATATCAAAAATAAGCTAAGGAATTTTAATGTTTTCTGGTGGAAAACTGGTAGGATGATTTCATTTTGGGAATATCGGATCATTCTACTGCACATTTAATTCAATAAATGTAAAAGTAAGGGTGAGCGTTTGAAATATGCTTTTCCAAATGGATAGATCCTAAAGCATATTATGGGGCGAAGTGTGTCTGTGCAGCCACCCTCTTCCCCAGCATGGTGCCTGTGTGGGGTGGTGCAGGTGGCAGGAAGTGTGCCTGTGCTGGCGTTGAGCCTTTAGCTGGGCAGGATTCCTAATGACCTTCCCTACCTCACCAGGAGCGCTTCTCACCCTTGGCTGTGTGTTGGAGTCACTTGGAGAGGGTTGGCATTTTGATTTGAGTCTCTGGACTCCAGAACACTGCTGGAGTATCCTGCCCTTTTACAGCCCCCCAGGAGGTCTTAACATGCAGCTCCTGCTGAGAATTGCTGCTCCTGAGGCTGAGGCTTCCGAAAGGAGGCCTGGAGACAATGGAATATGGTTTGTACTTCCTTCCCTCCTGCTGCTCCTTGCCCTTGGCAAGAGTGGAAATACTGCTAAAGCACCCAGCAAGTCGTGGTGGGGAATGAATGAATCCTGTCTAAGACACTTGTTTTAATAACCCTAGGGAACAATTTGGTGTGCTAATTGTCATGGTAATTCTTATTATACACACTGATTTACTTTTTGCAGAGAGATTTCTATAAAAGTTCTGAGACTTCCTTCTTATTCTCATAGTACAAAATTTCTCTGTACTCAGATTTTTCTGTTTCTGTTTTTTGTTGAATAGATTTCTATTTTAGGAAATAGTCTGTTATCTTTCTCTAGAGAAGCACTTCAATCGAAACATTCTATTGGCTGAGAATGTGCATTTTCCCCCTCGGGTAAGGATTTGCCTCATCTCATTGTCTAGCTTCCTGTTGAGAAGTGTGGTGTGTGTATTCACTTAAACTCTGATGTCATGTTGAAGCCCATTGGTGGGCAGTTTCAGCCAATCAGATGCTTCCTGGGTATCCAAGTAAGAAAGATATATAGTTCTGGAATAACAGGAAACTTCACATTTTTCACATCCTGTTGTTCTGGGTTTTGTGACTTGCTGCCTTGCCACTATGAAGGTTAGTAGAAATTTATATATGTATTTCTTTTTGTAGTATACAAAATTGACAAAATAAAAAATGACTTGAATTTTCCAAACTCTAAGATTAGATCTGTAGAGCTGAAAGACATTCAGATCTCCTATTTAAAAATGTTATGATGAAGAGAAATTTTATGTTTTGCATATAAGGAAGCTGAGGCCTATTTAATTCCTTTTGAAAAATGCAGCTTAACCCGTATTTGTTATAGATGGTTATGTCAGCCTAGATGCTGCTCTCATTGGAGTTGGGATTTCTTCTTAAATAATAAATATTACAACAAATGTATTCTGTATTAAAGATGATTCTAAAGACTATCTCTTCTAAGGACTGTTTTTTAAAGGAAGGATTTAGCTTCATGAAATCAGTTATATTTTGTGCTTTTTGTTAGAAATGGCATCGGTAAGCACATAGAATGCTTAGATGTGTTCACAGCTTTCCTTTTATGTTTTGTGGCTCCATTTGATATTTCCTTGTGAACTTTAAGAAAGTGACCTGGTTTTCAGCTCCTTTCTTGACTCTCTTATTGATTTGGTGGGTTTTTCTTTTGAGGTAGTTTTTCAAAGTCTGGTTTTTCTTTTTTTATGTTTAAACATCTCATGACTATTTTTACTTATTTGAAAAATTATAGACAGAAGGCCTTTAGCTGCAGATGAATTTTGAATAATACAGCAGGACTTTTTCACATTTGGTGTCACTTTTCTTAGCTTCTCTTGGTGTGAGCTTCATTACAGCAGCATGTGGCGCCTGCAGGGTGGGTGGCTGGTTGGATGCTGGTGCACGTCTCCATTCGGATGCCTTTTCACTGTGCACCAGCCCCTGTGCTGGGTGTTGGGAGATGCACAATCTGCCACTGCAGCTTTTTTAGTCTAGGGAGGCCTGTAGACATCCACCATCAAACTATCATGACACATGTTCTGGGGGAGCCCGGCTGGGGACCTGACTGGGTGTGGTGGGGGCAGCAAGGCTGTCAAGGCAGGGCTGTGTCAGGAAGCAAGATGAATAAGGATTAGCCAGGAAAGGGAGGGGACCGAAGGCAGGAAGAGGAAGAAGTGGGGCTTCTGGCAGGGTCTGCTAGAGGTGTGGGGAGAGGGCAGGACTGACAGGAGGAGAGGACAGCCCGGGAGAGAAGGTGGGGCCCTTGTCCACTGATGCTCACTTCCGGTAATCTCAGTTAGAACATATGGCAACAGGATACATGTTTTGCTTTTTAAATATATCTTTCTGTTATTTGCACCTCTGAAAGAAATTTTTTCTTAATTTTTCTGGAACATAGTTGTGGATGATTTGACTGTTTATCTTTGCTTGAGGTTATTTGGTGATCAGAAGCCATATGTAGTCTTTGGGCGGTATCTGAGATGAGAGCTCTGTGTGTGTGCACACGCGTTCTAGACTCTAGTTGCCACATACCTAGGCAAACCAATGTGCTTTACCTTTCCAAGCTCCAGGGTGGGTGGTCGGAAGTGCCTGCCAGTGGCAATGTGACCAGCTCCATCATGGTCCCAGCGCTCTAGATAGCCCTGGATTGGAGGGGATGCGGTTGCGGGCTTGCCTGGTTCTGGCCTCAGAGCTCTGAGGGTGATGGTGTCCTTTTGTCTCTACCCCTTTCCTATCTGGGACTGCTTCTCCTGTCTTTCCTCCCTTTACCCTCACATGCACTCTGCTCTCTGATGTCCGCATTTCCTTTTGCTGCTGTTAGCTTTGGAATCGACTGTCATTTTCCCTTATGTTCTGTGACTAGGAAAGAACATCTGTAGCACGCCTTGCCTGGGGCCCCTGTGTTAATCTAAGGAGAGGAGGATTGCGCAAGCACCGCTGCTTGCTTGCTGAATGCCAGCAGCCCGCCCCCGGGAAGGAGCTCCCACTCCAGAGGGGCAGGGGCGGGTGCTGGGTAGGGAATTGGCCTAATGCCGAGGGGGGACCCTGCACCTAAGTAAGAGAATTTTGATTGGACTCTTACCTCAGGACTGAGAGACTGAGCGTGCTGGTCTCCCTGTCGCAGGTTGTGCGGTCTCCTTAGGATTTCAGGCTGAGCATCGTCACGTTGCTGGGAGAACTTAGTTCTTCCTGCACCCAACATAAGACTCTACTAATTTTGCTTGTTTAATTTTTCCTTTCAGACGTTTGATGCAAATGATTTGTATCAGGGGCAGAATTTTAACAAGGTCCTCAGTTCCTTAGTGACTCTAAATAAAGTAACAGCAGGTAAGACTCTTTTTTATTGAACTCGAGGGGGTGGGAAGACATACGGGCTGACACCTTTGGTTTTCTTGTTTTACCAAAGCCAGGGGAGCGTTACTGAATTTAAAAAATAAGCTTTTGTTGCATTACATTTTGATTGTTCCTTTTGCTGTGATATTTTATTTGCCTTGTTAGAACAGAATCTTCTTTAAATGTTCTGCTATATATCAGGTGTTTTCCTTTCTGTGGGTGGAGAGATTTCTCACCTGAAGGTATAGCAGCAGAAAAGTGTCTAGTTCTCATGGGAAGGCTCGTGGGCTGTCCTGGAGCTAGAAGCACCTTTCTCTGAGTTTTTACTGAGTGTATGCTGGTTAAAATTTGTATCTAGTGAGCAGAAGTTTTGAGCTGTGATCCTGATAAGGGAGTGGCTCGTGGATTGGCCTGTAAAGTCCACACCACCTGTCCAGGGCTCCTGAGTACCTTGGCTGTGGCACCCAGGTACATGGTGTGTGTGGTCCTAGCCCCCGTTAGTACTGAAGTGGAGAGGAGGTTTTGGGGACATGGTGTGCCCCTCTCATGGGCCACAGCGAAGACAGGAGGTGTTCAGACAGGGTCCTCTGAGGGGAAGGTGCATGTTGTCCATGGTGCCAATGTCCCCGGAGGAAATGCTCCACGAGCTCTGAGGAGCTCTTTCTTGGATCTCTGTGTGGCTCAAAAGGAAGGAACTTTTTAGTTGCTTTTTTGTTTTATTAATTTTTTTTTCCTATTTACCTTCACAGATGTTAAATATCAGATTTGTGGGGGAAAGTGACATGTCCTTTTCAAACAGAAACCTCTTGAGTTTATTTTGTCAGGGTCACTTCTCAGTTTCGTCTGGCCCTTCAGAGGGGGTATACTTGCCTCACTGCACATCGAGGAGAGACTGGGGTTATGAATGCTTTGGGGCTGCAGTTCCTGGCTCTGGGAGGCTTCATTGGTGGTGCAGGGACTGTCCTTGGTGCTGCCTCCCAGCACGTGTGTGCTCTGACTGCTGTCTGGAAGCTGCTGCTGCTGCTGCAGATGCCCCGGCGAGAGGCACTGGCCCCCATCCCTGGGAGCAGGGGCAGACCCCAGGCAGAGGTGTGGCTGTGGCTGTGGCTACGAGTTCACAGCTTGACTTCTGAGGTTTAAAGGGCTGTTCAGATAAAAACATCTAGGAAACAAAAATTTAAATGGCAGGATCATGAAGATGGATGTAACTAATGAAAATTGTCACATTATTTAATGCCTTCTCTGTCTCAACAATCTAAAAATGATCCTTTTAATATGAACAAACAATAAGAAAATCATGGCCAGGCACGGTGGCTCACGCCTGTAATCCCAGCACTTTGGGAGGCCGAGGCGGGCAGATCACGAGGTCAGGAAGTCAAGACCATCCTGGCTAATATGGTGAAACCCCGTCTCGGCTAAAAATACAAAAAAATTAGCCAGGCGTGATAGTGGGCACCTGTAGTCCCAGCTACTCGGGAGGCTGAGGCAAGAGAATGGCGTGAACCCAGGAGGCGGAGCTTGCAGTGAGCTGAGATCACACCACTGCACTCCAGCCTGGGCGACAGAGCGAGACTCCGTCTCAAAAAAAAAAAAAAAAAAAAAAAAAAAAAAATCACTTATCTAAAGTTATGGATGACATTGAAAAGGACATACATTTAGAGTGGATCACTGGAATTTAATACAAGAAATACTGCAACAGATGATGTACGGAAGTGGCATATTCATGTATCCTGACCACATGGGGGATCTGCCTGCAAACTCATATTCGTCCATGCCTCAGAATTTTGAATTATTTTTTATGGAGGCAGGGTCTTGCTCTGTCGTCCAGTCTGGGACACAATGGCGTGATCTCAGCTCACTGAAGCCTCAGCCTCTTGGGCTCAGGCAGTCCTCCCACCTTGGCCTCCTCAGCAGCTGCCTCTGCAGGTGTGTGCCTCTGTGCCTGGCTGATTTTTGCATATTTGTAGAGATGGGGTTTCGCTGTGTTGCCTAGGCTTGTCTTAAACTCCTGAGCTCAAGCTATCTGCCTGCCTTGGCCTCCCGAAGTGCTGAGATTACAGGCTTGTGCCACCATGCCTGGCCTAAATGATGTGCCTTATAATTAACGTAGATCTCTGTGGCAGATGGGGCAATAGCACAGATACGTAAAATCTACAAGTAATCCTTAATTTGACTCTGCTCCCATTGAATACTTTTCTAGAGGTTGCTCACAGGAGCAGAAGATAGTAACTTTGAATTTCACTGTAGATGTTTTCTCTGCCTTTGTTGTAAGTGGGGGGTGCTAATTAGGAAGAAGTGGCTTTAGAAGATGGCCTTAATTTGTACACTCAGTCTTGGGATTGTCAACCGTCTAGGTTTGAGATGGTAGGATTTACAAGTAAATAAGATAAGTCAGAATCCAGTAGCTCTCGGGCTATTGGTTTTTACCTCTACCTTATGGAAATGTATTTTGTATGTGTTCTTGGTATCGTTGGCTGTGTGTTGGATGTAAAATAGATAGCTTTGTTCTTTACAAAGACAAATTTGGAAGTTACCAGATAAACTTGGTACTTTTAAGCTTTTGAACTATAGGAATGACCCCTCCTAGATGGAAGGAATGTTTTGCTTTTCTGTTTGCCCTTTGTTTTTATTTCTGAAGTCAGTGGGAAGGCAATGCCTGTACCCTTTTCTTTTTGAGACAGAGTTTCGTTCTTGTTGCCCAGGCTGGAGTGCAATGGCACGATCTTGGCTCACTGCAACCTCCGCCTCCTGGATTCAAGCGATTCTCCTGCCTCGGCCTCCTGAGTAGCTGGGATTACAGACACGCGCCACCACACCCGTCTAATTTTGTATTTTTAGTAGAGACGGGTTTTCTCTATGTTGGTCAGGCTGATGTGGAACTCCCAGCCTCAGGTGATCCACCCGCCTCGGCCTCCCAAAGTGTTAGGATTACAGGCATGAGCCACTGTGCCCGGCCTTGTTTCTTTCTAGATTTCAGCTTTCCTTGATTGGCAAACAGTAAGACAACTGCAGCAGCCACAGTTACTATGGACATTCTTGGGAAAATTGTCATTGTCTTTCTGCTTCTGTCTCTTAAAATCATACGTGTTCTCAAGGCATTTGGTTGACTGTAACTGGCCTTTTAATTGAATAGAAGAAAGCTTGGTGATGGGGAACTACAGAATGTCTTCAGGATGCCCTCCTTGTATGAGAATTTCCTGGAAGGCTATGGCCAGCAGAGCACTGCAGACCACGGCAGGGAGCCCTGTAGAATTTGCTGGGAATGCCCTTTTAGCTGGTTTTGTGCTGTGAGTTGCCCGAGACCCCTGTGTTCTCAAGTAGAGTGTGCTCTATAGGGATTACTCGTAACCTGCCCTCAGCAGGTCCTGGGAAGTGTAGGGTGTGCGGGTGACCTGAGAAGAATTTAAGACCGTTGGGGTAGCAAGCCCACGTCTGTGGGGTCAGGCAGGTGAGCTGGACGGAAGGGCATGGGTGCTGGGTCCTCTCAGGACAGCCCCTGCCCAGCTCTGAGCCAGCTTTACCTGATGGGATATAGACCTGGTGTGGCCACATCCTAAATATGTCAAGAGCAGTGGGGAATCTGGGTTTTTGGTGATACCTTCAGACTTTTAGATGTTGACTGTTTAATTCAGAATTTTATCAGATACTGTGCAAGCCAATCCAAACACCTGTGAGGAAGCTGGGACCTGGAGACCTAGGGTTGCTTTCATGGAAGCCTCCCTGGAGTTTAGGACATGGCTGGGCACGTGCCTCTCAGAACAGCGATTTTCCCAGCAAACTTTTTCACAGCCTCGTCTTCTCTTTTTTTTAATTGAGTCACTTTTAAGAATAAATTGCTATTATTTATTTGTTGGTTGGCCTATGTGGAGTGTCTTATGAAGAGGGGGATCCAGAGAATAGAACTAAGCCTCTTACTATCTGTTTACTTTGATTCTGTCAGCAACTTCATGAGGGTGAGTAGAGCCTGTGCTGCCTTAGTGTTGGGGAAATAATCCTCACAAGGTTCTCTCTGGCTGAAAAACGCACCAGGATTTTCTCTTTTGAATAAGAGTCTTTTCCTTCTGTTGCTTGTTGCATGACACATCATCCTGGAAAAGTGGGCACGTGGTGGTGATGCGTGGGAGAATCAGTACTTGGTCGTTCTCTGCTCCATAATCAAATTTGAGAGGCTTTTTTTTTTCCAGGTGAAGGGAAAATCTTAAAAAGTTATAATACATTTCACAAACTTTTGAAAATTATACTAGAGAAGAACTGATTAATAGTTATCTCCAGATAATTTCTGGAAAGGTAGTTGGGGAATGAATGCAAGTCATTTATGTAGCAAATAATTTGTTCTTTGTTTTCTGCATAAATGGGCTGCTTTGTTGTGGTCTTTTGGTGTGTCCCTCTGTGCTGCCCTAGTTTTAAAGTCTAGTGTGTAGTGTGGGTGCGTGGTATCAGGCGCTCTCAGCTCTCTTTTTCTGTGTGCATGCCCTTTGCAGACATCGGGCTGGGGAGTGACTCCGTGTGTGCCCGGCCCTCGTCTCACCGCATAAAGTCTTTTGACTCCCTTGGATCACAGTCTTTGCACACTCGGACTTCAAAACTGTTCCAGGGCCAGTATCGGAGTTTGGTAAGTTTGAGAGATTTTGTTACTTTTATGTTTGGGAAGGATATGAGTGTGTATGGATATATCTGGGAAGATACGTATGCCTCCATTAATGGTGTTAAAACAGGGTGAAGGTAGCTGGACTTTACCTCCATTGCGCCTGTAATCTGGTTTGGCATTTGCTCATTACCAGATGATCCAGATGTTATGCTTAATGATTGCTTTTGAGAAACTCATTTGTTTTTAGGTTGTATTGCAAGACTCATGACTCGATATCTGGAGTGATGCTGCTTTAGAAAAACACACCCCTTGTCACTTGCATGGCATTATCAGCTATGCACATGTACAGAAATATAATAAGAAATATGTATGGAAAAGCACTCAGTTCTGTAAAGAAGAGATGGTTAAAACTAGAGAATCTGGCTTTTCTTCTCTTCGTGAAAGCATGGCTTAGTGTGCTTTACTAAGTCAGGATTTAGTTTACAGGGGAGGGAATCCCTTAGAATGACTGATTGGGACGCGGAGAAAGAAACTTAGATGATCGAACAGTTGTCGTGGAGAGTGAAAAAATACTCGTTTAAAAAATGCTCAGGATAGTCGGGCGCGGTGGCTCACGCTTGTAATCCCAGCACTTTGGGAGACCGAGGCGGGCGGATCACGAGGTCAGGAGATCAAGACCACGGTGAAACCCCGTCTCTACTAAAAATACAAAAAAAAAAAAAAAAAAATTAGCCGGGCGTGGTGGCAGGCGCCTGTAGTCCCAGCTACTCGGAGAGGCTGAGGCAGGAGAATGGCATGAACCCGGGAGGCAGAGCTTGCAGTGAGCCGAGATTGCGCCACTGCACTCCAGCCTGGGCGACAGAGCGAGACTCCATCTCAAAAAAAAAAAAAAAAAAAAAAAAATGCTCAGGATAGAGGCTGTGAGTAAAGCCCACGGAATGTAATAGTGAAGTTGAAAATGAGAAACTCAAGCAGGGTTAAAGCAGGGCTGCCTGGAGAGTGTTGGGGCAGAGCCAGGGCTGCCACTCTGCAGTCCTGCACCCTTCTCTGAACTGCAGCTGGCGGGCAGTGACTTTGATTGGCTGCTGGGGGTTACCACTGCTTTCTCGCGACAGTACATTACTTCATTAGAAACGTAGCGATCTTGTAATACGAGTCTAGAGAGAACCCTATTCTAGAGTTATGAAGGGTCCGTGGATTTTCCTCTGCCTTAACATGGGAATATTGCTGAGTAAGCTGATGGTGGTCCTCAAGAGTTGAAAGTTAACTTAGATAGAGTCGTGTTTTGTAGAGGGAAATAAATTAGAGTGGTTTATGAAGCATGTGTGAAAAACGGAAAGATATGCGAGGAACGTGATTTTTATGTTTCTGAGCTTTTTGAACTCAAGCTTGCTGTCATTGCTGTGTCTCCTCTTAGAGGACCCCCGAGGGGTCTGACTGCTCCAGGCGTGGTGGGCAGTGGGCTGCGTGGCCTGAGTGCTGCAGTCCTCACAGCGGCCCTGAGAGGCCTGGCTGTTGCTGTTTCCTGCTTCTCAGGAGTCTGTACTGGAAGAATTCTGTGGACTACCATTGGGAGCATTAGGATTCCAAGTTAAAGAGAACTAAACAAACCACTTTAAACACACTTGAAATTAGCTCCGTAAAACACATGAGGAAAACATAAGAGAAATCAGCTCGCCTTGGGTAAAGCTGTGATTTGCTGTCTCACCCGTTCACTGGTGGCAATTTTCATCTGATTTTTTTTTTTCTTTTTGAGTAGAGGACTGGATTACAAATGTATAATTTTAAGTAAAATAAAGTTAAATGTAATGTTGGTAATGTTACTGAGATCATAATAAGTATTGGATTAATTTTTCATTAGCTGCTGAAATTTCATTAGACTAGAAATAGACTTGCCCTCTCTGACCTGTGTGAAGTCTTTTTGGGGCTAATGTTTTGATTGGGTGCTAGTGAGCTGCTTTCTCTTTGATGGAATGTGCAAGACCTCTCTCAGCCATGCTAGGTAAGAATGAGTGTTTCTTTACCCTTAGGTTTTTCTGTGTGTAGTTTATCAATAGCACTTTGTGGTAGTTTTCTTGGATTAAAAATTGAGAACTTACTTTGAAATAAGAATGGCCTAACATTCCTTTGAAGCTGGGCGGTGGATGCATGGAGGGCCACCTGTCACTCTCTCCTTTTGTGTGCATTTGAACATTTCCATGATAAAAAGTTAAGCTAAAAGGCAACTTGCAATTTCTTGAACGTCAGTTTTGAGATCATGTTGAACCTAAGCTTTGAGATTGCGTAAGACGCTTCCATCCCCCAGGCGAGGATCTGTGTTCTGAGGGGCTGGTGCTGTTTCCGCCCCTTTGCGCTTGTGTTGCTCCTTCATCACCTCCCTCCCTTTCAGTGTAAGAATGTGTCCTCCAGCCACCACTGCAGTTGCTGGCTTGTTTTTCATCTGTGAAACCGTCAGCCCCCTGCCTCGGGACAGATTTCCTGTCTCGGGATATAGGCAGGCTTGAACAGTTTGATGCTGCGTTTACTGCTTTGCACTGCAGTGGAGGTTTTCACTTGTCTGCAGTGCCTCTCCACTGTTCCAAGGAAAGAACAGTCAGGGGAGAGTTCTTACCCACTTCTAGAGGCTGAACTAAATCGAGCTCTTTATCCAGTTCGGCTCTGTGATGGGCCTCGGTGGTGAAGAATGTGGTAGGCGCCAGCTGGAGATTTGGGTGTGGTTTTTCTCATAGATAAGACATGCGTTCACACTTCACTCTTTGATCGACAGCCGCTGGAATTCCTGGTGTCTGCTGTGCTTTTAGTCTTCAGCTGCTGGCTGCTGATAGGTACAGCCATGAATGCTGAATGCTGTTCTCAGAGTTTGGGGACGGCGTTTGTGAGGTGATTGTCCCCATCATCCTTCATTTCTGGGAGGGGTGACTTGATTTCTTAAAGTGCTGCTTCTGCTTCTGCTTCTGGAAAGCAGGGACCTGGACGTCTGGCACAGTCCTGATGCTGGCAGGTAACCTTGGCTTTGGACCAGTCACTGAGTGTTTTTCCAAGACATGCAAGAAATTATATCCAAATGTATTGTACACATTGTTAAATATTTTCATATACCATATTGTGTCAATTCAAAGACTTCTCTTTTTAAGTCATTTTAACACTTCTGGAAGTATGTGTATCTTACAGTTGATGGTATGCCATAATTTAATTGACAGTATTTGGTGGAATATAAAGGCATTGTCTAACTTTTGGCATCTTATATTGCTTGACATGAGGAAACTGAAGCTTAGAGAAGATATTTACCCAAGATCACAGCACTCAGAAATAGTAAAGTTGGAGTAAAAATTGTGTCTCAGTCCTTTGGCAAGCATTTCTCCTTCTGTAAAGGAAATTACAGGTGCTCTTAGAGAGTGGAGGAGAGGGTATTGGTGTGAAGCAGCACTCCAGAGTGTCCTGGTTTTGGATTGTTAGGGTAATTTCAGAACATGGGATACAATATAGTAATCAGGTGATTAATATGCAAGATACTGATGGGTGGTGCTTCGGCTCCAGGCATCAGAAAGAGGCCGTTAAGGAGCATGGTGGGCATAGATGACTGTGCCTGGCCAGGTCATGTGTGCCTGGTTGGGGTCTCTTTTCCCTTTGGGTTAGGGCAGTGGGGGAACTGTCTTCACTCCCCTCCAGTTACTAAATTTTATTGACATGTAACTTACATAGAAAAACAGTTCCTGTGTTGTGTGCATACAGCGTGATGTATTGCATGATGAAGTTTTATACATGGAACATTCCTGTGTAAGCAGCACCCAGATGAGGAGGCAGAGCATGACCAGCCTCCAACTCCTCGATGGAGCTCGCGTTCCCCAAGGTATCTGCTGTCCTGATGCCTGATGGTAAAGATGAGTTTTATCCATTTTTTTATTTTTTTAGCAATGGGATTCTGTGGCATATCCTTTTTTGTTGTTGTTGTTTGTAACGACTGGCTTGTTTTTCTCAACTGAATGATTTAGATTCCCATAGAGTGTCATGTTGAGTCCAGACAGGTAACAAGCTACAGCTTCAGGAGAGCTTTTTAAAAAAGGGAAAAAACCCCCACAATGATAAAATAGTGATGAAATACATCTCTTCCAGCTTCCTGTAACACTATTGACAGTGAACGGAGCCCTCACTCAGCTGCCGTGATTTTAGGCTGAACGTGGTAGTATAGAGCGTGTAGTTGGAATATAGCCTTTTCTAGGACACCCTTTTCCAGCCAGTCCCACGCATCTTGCGCTCTGATGGAGCACTTCTTGGCATGTTCTAAGTAACCTGTCTTGAGAGTAATAGGCAGAAAGAAAGAACATTACAGAGCCCACATGTCCTTCAGTGTAATGACTGCTGAAGAATGGACGTATGTTGCGTTGCGACGTTTCACCTGGATACCTGGATCTGAAACGGCTGCCTGCCCCCTGTACCTTTCCTTGGATTCCCCGCTTTCTTAGACGCCACCCTTTCTGGGGTGTTGCATTGATGAAGTAATGTCAATAGGCGTGCCTCCCTCACCCGTGCCTTGAGTGTAAAGCATGCCTGCATTTGCACACTCATGACTGTGAGGTGGAACGCCACTGCCTCTTGATCGTACCTCATCTCCCCTCTGCTTCCATTCAGGCCTGTGCTGGCCTGAGCCCTGGTGCTGGCTGGAGCCTCAGGGCTGGCCAAGGGTGACCCCGGGCCCCTGACCTGGGAAGGGGCCTGCTGCGCCTGTGTTGCTTTGCTCACCACAGTTGTGTTCTGGCGTTGGAGCTGATCACCAGGGTGCATGCACTGTGAGCCTGTTTTCCCCAAGGCCAGCGTGCCCCGGTGACGTTGGATTACTTACAGGAGAGCATGGTGGCGATCACAGCAGACAGCTAGGAGTGGAGATGGTGGTTTGCAAAAAGAGAACTTGACATAGCACAGTGAACTCGGGTCACGTTTCACCACACACAAGCAAGGAACATGTGACAGTTTCTGGATGGGATCTTCAGTTGCAGTGGCAGACTTGACCCTGACCCTTGTTGGTCACAGAGCCCAGAGAGCTTTGTGTCTGCGCTGGTAATTGTTCGCTGGTGCTTTTGTTGCCAAACACTGAAGAGAGGCTTCTTGATTAAATATGAAATATGCGTTAAGTATTTCACTTATGAATTTGAATTACTAAATACATATTTATAATTAATACTTAATCTGTAAACACATTTAAATAGATAAGCATTAAATATTTTTGGAATAATATTACAGCTACTCCTTATTGAGGATCTGTTGTGACCTCTTTGCTTTGATGCTTTACCTTTTAAAAATGTTTTTTTCAGTGATTTATACGTGCAGTTAAAGTCAGGTGATTCTCTGAGACCTGCTATTAGGAAAAAACAGTAGGGACGGCCACTTTTAATTTTTTTCCACTAGTTCTTTTTTTGTTTTGATTTTTATGGTACATAGTTCATCTATATTTATGGGGTACATGAGCTGTCTTGATACAGACATACAATGCATAATAATCATATCAGAGTAACTGGGGGCGTCCGTCCCCTCTAGCATCCATGACTTCTGAGTGCTGGTTCTTAAGGAGTGCTTTCTAATGTGGATAGTTGTTAGTTTGGTGTCCTGCGGGGCTGAGGGGGCCATCTTGCTGGAGGGTTGTATTTGGCTGTCTTGCTCCTCCGTTGGTTCTTTGTAGGTAATTTGCCTGTGTGTCCCTAAGTAAAGTGCTGTTTTTTTTTTTTTTTTCCTTAATTTGAGGTGATATCAATGTGGACTCCCACAGAGAAAGAGGGGCTGATGCTGTTTCCTCCCCTGGTCCCTTTACCTGCATAAATGCCTAGGCCTGTCGTCCCCATGGCTGAGTTCCACCGTGGTTTCACTGAGATCGGTGTTCAGGGTAACATGACGAGGTGAATAATATTCATAGCAGAGCCACGTTGTATGCTATGACTGTTCTTACCTTCCTAATATTTTGTTTTCGAGAATTAGTAATTCTTGTTTCTTTGTTTAGTTTTCTGTGTATGTTTTGCAGATTGCAGATCTAGTCTTTTGCTTATTTCTAAGGGTGTCTTTGACATTCAAACACATTATTTTTTTCTCTTCTCTTCCTGATTAACGCTCTTGGAGCCTGTGCCCTACTTGAATCTCTCTTGGTTGTGAGCCAGGCTGGCCGCACAGCTGCTGCCTCTGAGCCGCCTCCCATTGTCACCTGGGACACTCCCCCTGACTGTGTAGATCTCCTCTGCCTCTTTTCAGTTTTCTTGTTAATTCCCCTGTTTTGGAGAAGCACATTTTTAACTCCTTCAGAAAGGGGTGCGTGGGAGGTAAATTTCTGAGATCTTGTATATCTGCAGGTGTCTGTTTTATTGATAACTTTTTTGTCTTTAGTTTTCAGAAGTTTAATTATGGTATGAGTTGGTTTGAATTTCTTTAGGTTTATACTAGTTGGGGTTCATGCAGGTTCCTGGATTGGTATATTTATGAATTCTGTCAAATTTGGGATATTCTGAGCCATATTTCTTACCCTGCTTTTCAGCTCTGCCCTCTTAGACTCAGCTTCTGAGACTGATACCAGTGTTTGAAGTTCTGTTATTTCCCACAAGTCCCTGGGACTGAGTGTTGCTGGATGGGGGGGTGCTGATTGGCCTGCTAGTGGTAGAGCGGGGGCTGTATGTCAAGAAGTGTGGGTGGTCTCAGGCCTTCCTTGTGGCTGGGTGGAGGGCAGGGAGAAGCCAGTGTGGGCAGATGGAATCACCTGCTGCCACCTGGTGGGGATAGAGGCCTAGACTCTCTGCTGATGTCACTGGTGCTCCCTGGAGCTCTGGACATTCTGTGCAGTCTGTGTGGACACTGTGTTGCGGGTGGGCTGGGCTCGCTTGCCGTCAGTGGTAGGGAAGAGGGGTGGGCTGGGGCTGAGGTCTGCCAGGTGGCCCTTTTCTTGCTCCTGTGCTGGCACGAGCAGGCTTCTCCTGGGGTTGTTAGGCTGTGCCCTTTGGTAGTTCTGCATCTCCAGCCTCTCCAGAGCTCCGTCCAGGGCAGATGGAGATCAAAGAGGCTGCAGCCCCTCTGCCTTCCTCTTTCTACCTTTCAGAAATCTGAAAATATGCACAGTTCCTGAGAAAAATGCAAATTGAAATATGAGGTACTATTTCTTCTTGTCAGTTTTGCAAAAATAGAAACGTTTGGCAATATTGTGTGTTGGTGGAAGTTTGAAATAAGCACTTTTAGATACTATTGGTGGGGATGTTGCTTGGTGTAGTTTGTAGAAACTTTCTTGAGGACAGTTTAGAAAGATGTATTAAAAAGTTAACTGTAATAAATATGTCTTCTGACCAGAATTTAATGTATAGCTTGTTTACAGGTATATTCAAAGATAGACATACAAATATTTTTAATGCAGCGTTGTCTACACAAGGAAAGTACTGTATATGGTATCTGGAAATATACTGGAAATAATCTAAAAATCCACTAATGGAGAGTGGGTTCCATAATGAATGGCATAGTCACATAGCATAACATGAAGTGTTACGTAAGCACTAGTAAGTAAGTACTGCCAGATAAATGACCATGTTGTCTTAACGTTTGTGACTTGTGGAGAAGTGCGTGTAGTGTGACTGTCTCTGTGTACACGGATGTGTCTGATTAGGCATCACAGTGGCAGACCAGGACCTTTGAATGCTGTGAAGAGGGTGTCCTCTGGGGCTGGAGTGGGTGCTGGTGGTGGTCATGGGGCACTGGAAGGGAGGAAACTGAAATTTCTCTAAATGTTTTTCTACTGTTGCGCAATTATGCTACCTTTGTACTAGTAAAGTATAATCCATTTTATAATGAAGTAGACTGATCTTGGTATAATTTTTCTCCCACTCTTCTTCCCCATTTAGGACATGACCGATAATAGCAACAATCAACTGGTAGTAAGAGCAAAGTTTAACTTCCAGCAGACCAATGAGGACGAGCTTTCCTTCTCAAAAGGAGACGTCATCCATGTCACCCGTGTGGAAGAGGGAGGCTGGTGGGAGGGCACACTCAACGGCCGGACCGGCTGGTTCCCTAGCAACTATGTGCGCGAGGTCAAGGCCAGCGGTAAGTGGCCAAGCCTGGGCTGTGTGTGGCTTTTTGCGATGAGCAGAAAGAAGTAAATGTACTTGACATAGGGTTTACTCTCCAGCTGGACCTGTGCAAATGACCTGGTCTTAGGATACAGTTTTTTGTTAGATGTAATGGATTTTCACCTCAGCCCCACGTTGGGGCCCTGGCATCGGGGGCTCTCTAGTTACTAGCCAGCATTTCCTTTCATCCTGGCATTTTCCAGATGTGAAGAGAAACATCTCGAATCTTTATCGTTGCAGTTTTACTGTGAAAGAATCGATCCTATTTTTTTTTTTTTTTTTTTAAGAGCTAGTGTCAGGACTTGGAGTTGGCAATCCGCAGGCTGTATTTAATTTTTGTGACTCCGGGTACTCTTGGCAGTGGTGTGCAGTGAAGTAATTTCTGTCATTTTCTTCGTGCTAATGATAGTATTTTACAAATGCGTTGCTTCCTTGTGTTTTCTAGTTGTTCACATTGTTTCACTGACTTTCCGATTTTGAGGCTTGTGTTCTCATGAAAGAATAGTGATCCTCGGCCCATGGCTATGGCTGCTGGGCTGTCGTGCTTCTTGTGGAAGCGTGTGGGTGGGTGGACAGAGGTGGGGGGTGGGATTTGTTCAGGGAGCAGTCGTGTATGTAACTTTACTTGCATTCTGCCCTGTAGTTGAAAAACACCGTTGTATACTACAGTTCCTCTGATTCTGCTGGGGAGAGAGTAACTTACAGAGAATAGCTGATACACAGGGAGGCATGGAAAGAATGTGATGTAAAATTATAGCTCTGCTCTAGGGCTTGGGTGACGGAGCCTCAGAGCCACAGGTGTTTGATATGGAAAATGAGGATGGTAGTTCTCCCTTGTGAGGTCTTGTGGGGTTGAATTGTTAAGGTTTGTACTATGTGTATGGAGTCTGGCAGAGTAGGAGCTCAGGGAATGTTAATGGCTGCTATTGTTTTTCTAAGGTAGCAAGAAAAAAAGATTTATAAATGGGAATATGACAATTTTGATGTAGAAATATTTTCTCAGTGACCTCAGAAAACAAGTATTTTAATAAGGCAGATGGCAGCCCTCATTTGTCAACTTCCCTGGTGTTGGAATGTTTAGGAACAACACGTGTGTGTTCTTACTGTATGTATACGTATACATATATATAAAGCAGTTTGCCGTTTTTACCAGTTTTAAGTGTGCTGTTCAGTAGCACTAAGTACATTCAGTTTTATAACCATCACCACCGTTTATCTCCAGAACTTTTTCTTCTCAAACTGAATTCCGTTCCCATTAAACAGTCCCCATTCCCCTCCCCAGCCCCTGCCCTCTACCATTCTGCTTTCTGTCTCTGAATTTGATTACTGTTGGTGCTTCATGTAAGTGCAGTCATTTTGTCTTTTGACTGCTTATTTCACTCAGCATAAGGTGCTCGAGGGTTTTCCACGCTGTAGCATATGACAGAGTTACCTTCCTTTGTAAGGCTGAATAATATTTCATTGTATGTATGTACAACATTATGTGTTGATGGGAACTTGGGTTACCTTCACCTCTTGGCTATGTGAATAATGACGCTAAGAGCATGCTTGTGTAAGTATTTGAGTCCTTGCTTTTCAGTCCTTTCTGTATATACCCAGAAATGGAATTGCTGGGTCAGATGGTGGTTCTGTGATTAAGTCTTGAGGAACTGCCATGTGGTTTTCCCCAGCGGCTGCACCACGTCACATTCCCACCAGCAGTGCACAAGGTTCTGCTGCTTCTGTGTTCTCGCCAGCTTGTTTTTTTTTTTTTTTTTTAAGTAGTAATAGCCATCCTGTTGGATGTGAAGTTGCTACTGTTTTTTGTAGTTGTTAATAATGATAATTTAAAAGGCAGTATTTTTTATTATAATAAATCGACTTGGGCAGAATTTTTTTTCTGGCTGCTTGTTATGTTCCAGTTAATGTATAAAGTACTTTCCATTTGCAACTTCAGTTCTCCCCATAACTCTCAAAGACAAGTATTGCTGGGATATTAAGAAGGGGGTAGGTTACAAGTACATGACATCCTTTAAAAAAATCTGTCCATGTGTAGAGCTCACTGAGAGCGTGGCGCCTGGCACCATGCTGAGGGGTGGAAATGTCGACTTGACAGACATCACTGTTAGGAAATGCAGTTTAGTCTGTGACTCAGTTGGATGCCGCTGGCCTGCATAAGCCTGCCTGGAGACCTAGGGCTAGGGCAGGCCCAGTGCATCCTGTGAGCCCATCTCCTAGCCCAGCCCCACCAGTTGGAGAGATCTTTCTCCTGGGAACCAATGAGAGCAGCCCTGGGCCGAGAGGCCTGAGATGGTGCCAGTGGACTTTCCAGGAGGACACTTGAGCCAGGGCAGAGGAATGAGGACCTCGTTGCTCACCTTTGCCAAGGAGAGTTGAGGTTACAGAACTGCTAAGTGGGACGCACCTCTGGAGTAGGGACAGATGCTTGTTCCAGCTGGTCTTTCTGACTTTCTTTAATTCTTAAGTGAACTCCTCCTTTAAGTGTGAATCCTGGACTGCTGACTCTCAACCACCACAGTAAGAGTGCAGGTGAGTGGGGTTTTACTTTTCATGTATTTCTCCTTGTGGATTTTTTAGAAGTAACCCAGAGTAAGGAAATTACACTGAAAAGATGGGGCTTGTGGATCTCAAAATCCTCTCCAGTTGGAAGTGATTTTCAGACACATTTGAATGTCGTCAGTGTCATCTGCCGTGGGAATTTGTCTTGCAGCATGCTGTTACCCCTGATAGCCTGCAGGAAGGCATCGTGAGTCCCCGCTTTTGAGTGGATTGTGGGCCCTTGAGCTGGCAGCAGCAGAGGACGCCCTCCAAAGGACCAGCAGGGCGTGTATAGAAACATGGCTCTCGTGAGGAACAGTGCTCTCACTTTGTTCTACCCGAAGCCACTACTCATGCCTTAGGCGTGTCTGAGCGTGTGTGCGTGCCCGGTTTCAATGTATGTGCGTGTATGTGGTGTGTTGCCATCAAGGAGCTCTTTGCAGGGGCCACACAGAATCCATAGGTGTATCAGGGTGCTTTAGAGGGACAGAACTAATAGTATTCTCCTATTAGTTATATATACAGATATAGATATAGATATATAGATATAGGTATCAAGGGGACTTTATTAAGGGGAGTTTATTATATATACATGTTATATATATAAAGGGGAGTTTTATATATATATGTAAAGGGGATATATATATATATATATATATATATATGGAGTTAAGTATTAACTTACATGATCACAAGGTCCCACAATAGGGGAATGTATATGTATACTACATATATCTACATATACATATATACATATACATTCCCCTATTGTGGGACCTTGTGATCATGTAAGTTAATACTTAATAAACTCCCTTTCATATATATATATACAACTTCCCTTTATATATATATATATATATATATATATATATATCTCCCCTTTATATATAACATGTATATATAATAAACTCCCCTTAATAAACCCCTTGATATCTCTGTCTGTATATATACAGCTAATAAGAGAATACTATTAGCTCTATCCCTCTAAAGAACCCTAATACACCTATGGATTCATATATGTATGTATATGTGTACATGTACATATATGGGTATATGTATACAAGGTCCCACAATAGGCCATCTGCAGGCAAGGAGCAAGGAGAGCCAGTCTGAGTCTCAAAACTGAAGAAGTTGGAGGCTGATGTTTGAGGGCAGGAAGCATCCAGCATGGGAGAAAGATGTAGGCTGGGAGGCTAGGTCAGTCTCGCCTTTTCACGTTTTTCTGCCTGCTTTATATTTGCTGGAAGCTGATTAGGTGGTGCCCAGCAGCTTAAGGGTGGGTCTGCCTTTCCCAGTTCACTGACTCAAACGTGAATCTCCTTTGGCAACATCCTCACAGACACACCCAGGATTAATACTTTGTGTCCTTCAATCCAATCAAGTTGGCACTGAGTATTAACCATCACAATAGGTTTTGTGCCAAACTGAGACCTAAGTAACTTTGGAAAATTTCCCTTTTTTTCCTGTTTATTTTTTAAAATTCAAGAAATGTCATTTTTGAGCATACCAGTGATGCATTTGCTAAACTTTATCTGATGGTTGAACCAAGGGAATAACCTTCTGTCCCTGTTGTTCTCTAATTACCTGAGCATATTGTATGGAAAGTCATGCTAGTTTTAGTTTATTTATTTTTAATTTTATTTTACTATTTTATTTTGAGATGGAGTTTCACTCTTGTTGCCCGGGCTAGAGTGCAGTGGCGCTCACTGCAACCTTTGCCTCCTGGGTTCAAGCGATTCTCCTGTCTCAGCCTCCCGAGTAGCTGGGATTACAGGCATGCACCACCATGCCTGGCTAATTTTTGTATTTTTAGTAGAGATAGGGTTTTACCATGTTGGCAGGCTGGTCTTGAACTTCTGACCCTCAAGTGATCCACCCGCCTCAGCCTCCCAAAGTGCTGGGATTACAGGCGTGAGCCACCACTCCCAACCCAGTCTGATTTTAACCATGGGCATTTGAGGCAAGTGTGAAACCACATTTTTGTATCGTGTTACTCTAGAGCAGTTAAGAATAAAACTCTAGGATCACAATTACATTTCAGTACAGCAGACTTCCCTCTCACCTCTGGCTTTGCTTAATGTGGTTAAAATTACCTGCAGTCAACCATGGTTCGAAATAGGTGAGAACAATACAGTAAGATATCTTGAGAGAAGAGACCACATTCACATAACTTTAGTTATAGTATATTATAATTGTTCTGTTTCATTATTAGTTGTTAATCCATTATTGTACCTAATTTCCAGATTAAACACACATAGGTATGTATAGATAGGAAAACATAGTATATATAGGGTTGGTATGTATACAGAGATACAGCTGCAGTTTCAGACACGCAGTGGGCAGTCTTGACGGTACCTCCGTGGATAAGGGTGGGCGGCTAGATTGCACTTTTTCCAGTAGTTTACCTGGCTTTCTGATTTTGGAATTAGGTTTCCTTTTTTGAAGAGTGTGTTAACTGTATTTTGATTTATAGTTAATTAGTGCTTGAGTTTTCTGAAAACAAAATTGTGCCAGGTTCCAAACTTAGAGACTTCTCTGATCATGTTGGGATCATTTCTTTATTCATGAAAACACTGACCTCCTTTAAATTGAGGGTTTCTCTTCTGCATTATATTTTAATTTGATGTCCAAATATTTTTACTGAGTAAACAAGAACTGAAGTTTTTCTCTAAATGACATTTTTTTAGGCTGTTTATCTCCAGATAAATGGACCAGATGGTCCAATTCACCTCTCCTGCTTCCCTGGGGAAGTGTAGCCATTGGTGGTTTGCCCTCTTGTGGTCGGAGATGGAATTGTTCTTGTCAAGATTCACCGTTGTGTGTTTGTGTTTTTAACCTGTGGTGTAGGATTTCTTGTTTGAATAGTCCCTCTTTGAAGACAGATAAAATTTTCCAGGATTCTGTAATAATGATCTTTCTAATGCTTGTGTCAAAAGCATCCTATATTATTCCTGAATATGTACAGTCTTATGGAAGGTAAATAATTGTCACTTAGCATTTATTTTCTGTGCACCTTTTTTGGTTAGGTAAAACCCATGGATTTCTATAGCATTTTTTTTTTTTTTTTTGAGACAGAGTCTTGCTCTGTTGCCCAGGCTGGAGTGCAGTGGCATGATCTCAGCTCATTGCGACCTCCACCTCCTGGGTTCAAGCGATTCTCCTGTCCCAGCCTCCCAAGTAGCTGGGATTACAGGCGCCCGCCACCACGCCCGGCTAATTTGTGTATTTTTAGTAGAGACAGGGTTTCACCATGTCAGCCAGGCTGGTCTCGAACACCTGACCTTGTCATCTGCCCACCTCAGCCTCCCAAAATGCTGGGATTACAGGCATGAGCCACCACACCCAGCGTCTACAGCATTTTTTACAGGCTGATACGTATTTGTGTTTTGCACCCACCCGCCCACCCTCACTTTTACTCCCTTGCTTCAGAATTTCCTAAATTCAAGGGAGAAGGTAAGGAGAGAAGCAGCAAGGTCCATTCTGGAAGCGAGTGGTGATGGTGGTTGCTGTGATTGGATAGACGTGGAGGCACTCAGCCACATGTGGCTCACACGGTTGGCAGCTGTGAGAACACACCGCGTGCTCTGTGTGCTTCCAACACCAGTTTTCTGTGTGTGCATGTGGACTCAGGCTTTTTTAGATGATTATTTCTAATGTGCTGACTTTAGTAATTCTCCTATTTCTGGACAGCTTATTATCTGTTGTAAAGACATTTCTTTTAAATGCTGTTTTGGGGGCTGGTTAGCTTGAGTTGATGACTAACGATCTGTGTTTGGCAGTGATGTGAGAGCTTAAATGGGACTGTCATTTGCTGATCCATAGATCTTTACTCTTCACGTTGCCACTTTTTAAGTTGGTCACTTTTAAATATTTTTTACTTATTTTTGACATAAAGCAACATAACATGCAGCTGAATTTTGGATGTCGTTATTAACTTAGCTGTGGAGGAACAGTGTTTGATGTAGCTATAATCTGTGCAGGGAAAAGGACAAAAGTACCACAGAACCTTGCTTTCCTTCTTGCCACTGGATGTGAGCTTCTGCTGTAGTCCTTCCTCCGGTGAGGACTGGGTTTGGATGGGACACATGAGGCTGCATTACAGGATGGACCTCTCAGCACTATTATTTCTAGATGTAATTGTTTTTAAACGAGAAGAACATAAATTAGAAGATATGGGCCCCCCCAAGGCAGGCGTAGGGAGTGTATTACAGCATTATGTACAAAGGGGTCTTGGATTAGATGGTTTGGAAATTTTTCTGGCTTGTGAAAGTGAATATTCTGCTAGATTGGTATACCAAGCATGTCCTCACTCAAATGTGGCTGTCTCCCACTGTCGGTGGTGATTACACATCTTCCATTTCAGAGGCACATCCCATAGATAAACTGACTTAGAATAATTAGGGGTCAGGTTGTTAGTCTTCCCGTGTTAGAGCTTCTCTTTTTTAAAAAAGTTTTATTTGCATTTATGCTTAAGTAATTATATTACATGCCACATGCTTGTAGCATGTGATAGCCAGCAGACGGAAGAGCTCATGTGGGGAAGAGCAGAGGCCACCCACTCCCACAGGCCTGATCCACGGAGAGCCATTACTCACCTGCTCTCCTCTTCTACGTAGCTGCCTCGCAACTCTTCACAGTATGCAGAGACTTCTGTGCTTTGATTTTAGGGCGTATCTCACTTTATTGCACTTTGCTTGTTTTTTTTATTTTTTTCCTCTTACAAATGGAAGGCTTATGGCAAGACTGTTGGTACCATTTTTCCAGCACCATGTGCCCACTTGTCCCAGTGCTGCATTTGGGTAATTCTTGCACAATTTCACAGCTTTCCATTATTGTATACATTATGGTGATCTGTGATCAGTGATCTTTGGTGTTACTGTTAGAATTGTTTTGGGGTGCCATGAACCATGCCCATGTAAGATGGCAGACTGAATCGATAAATGTTGTGTGTGTTCTGACTGCTCTACTGACTGGGAATTCCCCATGTTTTTGTTTCCCCAGGCCACTTATTCCCTGAGACACAAAAATACTGAAATTAAACCAATTTATAACCTTACTATGGCCTCTTAAGTGTTCAAGTGAAAGGAAGAGTTGCATGTCTCTCACTTTAAATAAAAAGCTAGAAATGATTACCCTTAGTGAGGAAGGCATGTATAAAGGTGAGACAGGCTGAAAGCTAGGCCTGTTGTGCCAGTCAGTCAAGTTGTGAATACAAAGAAAAAGCTCTTGAAGGAAATTATAAGTGCTACTCCAGTGAACACGTGAATGATAAGCAATGAAACCACCTTATTGCTGATATGGAGAAAGTTTGAGTGGTCTGGATAGAAGATCAAACCAGCCACAACATTTCCTTAAGGGCAAAGCCTAATGTCTTCAGTTCTGTGAAGACTGAGAGGTGAGGAAGCAGCAGCAGAAGAGTTTGAAGCTAATGGAGGTTAGTGCATGAGGTTGAAGGAAAAAAGCCGTCTCCAGAACATGATGAATGTGCAGGGTGAAGCAGCACGTGCTGACGGAGAAGCTGCAGCAAGTCATCCAGAAGATCTAGCTGAGATCATCGATGAAGGTGGCCACACTAACAGGCTAACTCTCTGGTCTGGGGTTAATGTAGCTGGTGACTGAGTTGAAGCCAATTCTCATTTACCATTCCGAAAATCCTAGTACCCTTAAGAATTAACGCGCATCCAGCTTTGCCTCTCTGTGCTGTAAGTTAGAACAACAAAGCCTGGATGGTGGCACATCTGCTTGTATCATGGTTTGCTGAATATCTTAAGCCCACTGGAGAGACCTCCCACTCAGAAAAAAAAGATTCCCTTGAGCATGTTACTGCCCATTGACAGTGTACCTAACCACCCAAGAGCTCTGGGGGAGACATACAGAGAAATTAATGTTGTTTTCATGCTGCTAACAGCATCCATCCTGCAGCTCATAGGTCAAGGATTGATTTAGATTTTTGGGTCTTAGCATTTAAGGAATACATTTTGTAAGGCCATAAATAGTGATTCCTCTAATGGATCTAGGCAAAGTAATTTGAAAACCTTCTGGAAAGGATTTACCCCTTTAGATGCTGTTAAGAACATTTGTGATTTATGGGAGGAGGTTAAAATATCAACATCGACAGGAGTTTGGAAAACGTTGATTTTAACCCTGTTGGATGACCTTAGGGCCTCAGGACTTCAGTTTAGGAAGGAACTACCTGTGTGGTGGGAACAGCAGAGAATTAGAATTGGAAGTGGAGCCTGGAGATGTGACTGAACTGCTGCAGTCTAATGAGAAAACTTGAATGGATGAGGAGTTGCTCCTTTTGGCTGGGCAAAGAAAGTGGTTTATTGAAATAGAATCTACCCTTGCTGAAGTGCCATGAACATCGTTGAAATAACAAAAGATTTAGACTGTTGCAAAAAGTTAGTTGATAAAGTGGTAGCAGGGTTTGAGAGGATTGACTGTTAATTTTGTAAGAAGTTGTATGTGTGTAAAATGCTATCAAACAGCATCTCACGCTCCAGAGAAATCTTTCATGAAAGGAAGAATCAATTGATACTGGCACACTTCACTGTTGTCTTGTTTCAAGAAGTGTCCATAGCCACCGCAGCCTCCTGCAGCCGCTGATCAGTCAGCAGCCATCCATATCGAGGCAAGACCCTCTACACAGAGACTACAGCTTGCTGAAGGCTCAGATGATTGTTAGCATTTTTTTTTAGAAACGTTTATTTTTTTTTAACTAAGGAATGTACTTTTTTTAAGACAGTGCAATTGCAAACTTAATAGACTACAGTATAGTGTAAACATAGCTTTTATATGCAGTAGGAAACAAATTTGTGTGACTCACTGTATTGCCATGGTCTGAAACCAAGCCCTCAGCAACTTCAGGATCTGCCTGTGTACCCCGTTTGACTTACCTTCTTCCTCCTACTTTTCTTCTAGGTTTGTTCTTTGTGATTAATTTGTTCTTCTGTTGGTCTCCTCTGTTGGTGTGCTAAACGAGATGCTTTAGTCTTATTTGTATTTCGGTGACGTTTGGCAGATACCTCCTGATGCCCCATTTTGTTCGTGAAGATTCACCTTGACCCTTTTCTCTATCCTCCCACATTCTGCCTTTACTCAGCTGTATCTTTCTGTTGCATTGTCAAGGTTGTTCGCAATTACACCAGTTACACTTGGCTCTAAAGCCACACCCAGCATCCATTCCACAGATACTTACTTTGGTGAACACTGTTGTGGAAACTGAGAAACACAGCAGTGGGAAAACCAAGAGTGTCTTCCCAGAAGTGGTGAAGCACATCTGAGGCGTCCTGCACGGCACACGAGGTAAGCGTGAAGGTCTGTGCTCTCTGCTCTCTACCGGCATCCAAAAAAGAGGAGGGGGTGCTTTTATAGAATGAAAGAGACTTTAGAGGCACAACAGCCAGATGCGCTGTGCAGACTTTATTTGGTTCCTGATTCAAATAAGCTGACTTCAGAAAGCCATTGTTTTGACACACAGGAAGATCTGAATATAGACTAGGCATTAGATACTATTTAAAAATTATTAATGTCAGGTATGATAATGGTCTGAGGTTGGGGTTTTGAGTTTAAAGAAGAAAAGCTCCCTTTACTAACACTGAAGTTTTGGTGAGTGGAGATGACCTCATCTCTGAGACTTGCTGATAGTGCTTCTAGCAGAGAACAAGGCGGGAGCGGATGAGGCAGGCTCGATGCTGAGGACTGCTAACACTGTTAGGAGTATATACATGGTCATTCTCTGTGTGTTTATGTATATTTTTAAGTTTTTATCTTAAAGTCTGGGAAAAAGTAATGGCACAATTACAACATTTTCGGACAAAGATCAAGAGTATTAGCAGATTATCCCTTGAACGACTAGGAGGATGTCACCTGACAGGAGGGTGCATGTGGTTCAGGAAAGCGGCAGGCAGACACTGCTGAGCACGGGCAGACGCACACAGGCACTGACTCTGTGAACTCTGAGTGCGTGAGTAACAGCCAGCAAACCACGCACAGCGCCCCAGCGCAGAAGGTCGGAAGAGGACGTGGGACTTCGGAGTTTTTCAGGGCCATGTCTGCTGTGGTGGTTGAAGCCAGCAGTGATGATTAACTCTGGACTTTGCTGGGTTGGTGACACATCACAAAGGAAAGCGTAACCACTGAAACAGAGGGAAGCAGCTGGATGGCTTTCAGTCAAGTGGAAGAGGCAAGTGAGGACTCACAGAGAAGCGTGTTCTTAAAAAAGGCAGAAACTCCCAGCCCTGTGCTGATGGAGCTGCCTCAGAACGGGGAGGGCATTGCACCTGGCTCTCCGGACCTGGCCCTCGCCCAGCTGTGCAGCGTTCCCGTGTGTCTCGGTGGACTCTGGTTTTGCTCGGGGCTGGCTGTGCTTCCTCAGCCCAAGGAATCCAGAGCTCTTCAGTTCTGGAAAGGATCTTCTCAAGGACTACTTCCAGCTCGCTCCCTGATTTTTCCCCTGAATATCTCACTAGATGTCTTATTTTGCCCTCTGTTTTAATCCGCGTGTTGTAATCTACTTTGCGTATCTGTTTGTTTCACTGTGCTGTATTATCCATTCCTCTGCCTGTCAGTTCATTAATTCCCTCTTCACAGTGATACCTGTTCGTGGAGATTTCCATTTTAGTGACCATATTTATTTGTAGAAGTTTTGCTGCCGCTTCAGATGTTTTTAATCTTCATGGCGCCTTTTTTATTCATCATGGTTGATCCTAATTGTGTATCTCTCCTGTCATTTTAAACAACAGATTACATTACGTCTTGATTTTCCTCTTATTTCTACTTTGGGGAACCTGGTCCCTTTATACGCCACATCTGCTCACACCCTCCTGGCAGCTCAGTACCTTTTGTGGCTGATACTGTTTAATGATGGGCTTATTCCTGATGGTAGGTTCCTGTGTACCCTGGGTTGGAGAAATATTTCTACAGAGAGGAGTAACATTTGCTTCTTAGGGGTTCCCGGAGACTTTTTTGTCCCAGGCGGGTACTGGGAGTCCTGCAAGAGGAGAGCATAGGTTGGAGTGGTCCTGCTACGCAGGTGCGGGCTCTGCGTTTTGGTTTCTTCTAGGCTGTGCCCCCATCTGTGAGCAGCCTGCACAGTTCCTTGTTGTTTCTCTGGACCAGTGCACAGAAGCTTCCAGACATCTTCGCATCAGCTGTGCGGGTTACTGAGGGATCCAGTTTTATTTGCCTGGGTTGGAGCAGGTCTGTTTTCTTCCTGCATTGGGTGTAGCCCCAGCTGCTGGAGCCTGGAGGCAGGTCTGTCTCCCCTCCTCTAGTGAGAGGGTTTCCTCTTTGCTTTTGGCATGTCATCCCCTCTTTTTCTTTTACACGTCTATATTTAAATTTTCTTGTTTTCAGCATTTTTCGAGTTTATTTTAAGAAAGGGAAGACTTGCTGCCCCAGTCAGCCCCTGGAAAGGTAGCACTAAGCTACATTCTCTTGGTTCCCCACACCTCAATACCAGTGAATTTTATTAATTTTTAGCTACCAGATGGGCCCCAAAATGCTGCTTTTCTTAGGATAGTAGGGCAGTTGAGTGTTTTCTAATCCGTTTCCTGGCTGTGTGCTTTTCCGTCTGTTATGAATGGCCGTAATTTAGCCTCTCAGATTAATTTCAGTGCTGTTTTTTGGTAGAAGCTACTAGAAGGCTTCCTAGGCTGCCCGGGAGTTACCTGTGCCCCTGCTGCCCCACGCCCCTCCTGTTGTTGGCGCGTTTCTTCGGGCGTGACTGCCCCAGGAGCCTGGACAGTGGTGGGGCGAGCAAGGTGGCCTGGCTGGGGTCTGGCAGCCAGGGGCTTCCTGTCTCCCCTGCAGGGTCTCCTGACAGCAGACCTGCCTTGGGCATTTGTGGAAATTACGCTTCCTAATGGGAAGCAAGGGCACGTTGTGGGTGGCACACCTCAGCGGTGCCCTCTTGTGTTTTGGAGAACGTGATCTTGAGACCTTCCATTCAGCAGCTAGCAGAATTGGGAGCTCTTTTTGTCTAAGGGAGAAAAGGCAACCTGCCTGGACTTCATCTGATTTGTCTGGGTTTCTTCTGCCTGCTTTTTATTTTTATGTAATGTTAGTAACCTGAAGCTTTTTCTTCCGAAAACTTTTTTCTTATAGTTCTTACAGTAAATTAATTGAATTTTATTAACTGTAGTGTTGAGTTGTGAGGTATGTCTTAAGTTTAAAATAACAGAGCTGGAAAAATCATTACTTTTAAAATAATGCAGATTCAGGGTCACTGTTAGGAAGTTCACTTCACCGGCACGCATGCTGACGTGGCTTATGATCACAGTGGCTGTAATTTAGGTGTGGACAGTCTCCCCTGTAATGTTGTTTTCTGTCCTGCCTCCAAATTGTAGATTTCAAAAATGAAAAAGTGTTGTTTTTCCTCAAATGAAAATATTTCATAGTTTTTTCTTCTACAATTAAATTCTAAGCTGTAGAAAAGAGATCGAATAGGAAAGTGTCCTAGCAAGAATAGATTGGTTTTCCTCCTTGTAGCTCTTAGTGTAGAAGAGATTTGTTTCCTGTGGAGTTTTGTTTACATCCTGTGGGCAGAGAGAATTCTTGTAACTTGCAGCGGCACCTTGTTTTGTTGTTTTCAACCACCTGGAAACACAACAGTGAGACATTGAAGGAAGATTGAGGTAAACGGCTCCACAGGAGGAGGACCCAAGGTTAAGGAGCATGAGGTTGGTTTGGGGCATTCTGGGTTTCTGTTGCTAGAAGACGGTGCAGATCCTGAGGAGGCAGTTGACGTTAGGGACCTGAAGCCTTAGAGTGTTTGGGGTTGAATGCACTGTTTTGGGATATACTACCTCAGACCCCAGGACACTGAGATCGCCGATGGGGGATGCATGGGAGGAGAGGAGAGCAGAAGGCATGGACTGTAGGCAGGTGCTGCTCACACACCAGAGGGGAGGGGTGTGTTCCCGCCCAGTGAGGGGGTTCACATGGCAGGATTCTTGCAGTGGAGGTGAGCTTTGAGGGAGAATTGGTAGGGACTAAGTCCCCTAGAAAATGCTCATCAGAATTTCTTGGGGAAGAATGTGGGAAAAAACCTCTCCCTTTCCTTTGTCCCCACTAGCCCCAATTTGATACACTGCCCTGTAGCCCTGGAAAACCAGTGGTAAACAGAATCCGTAGAACAAATATTAGATATACAGAACCAACGTTAGGTCTAACGTTGATTCTATGTTCTGTACATCTATCTGCCCACCCCCTAGACCTGTTGGTAGATCTACCCCATGAAACTATGATACACACACACACACACACACACAACCATTGATAGACCCACCCCATAGAATTGTGATAGACACACCCTGTCCATCTGACCATTAATAGAAATACACACGTACCCATAAAACCATTGAGAGACAGAGGGACCCACCCCATAGAACCAATGATGGACACCATATACTGTCTGCAGAACTAATGGTAAAGACACAGACACTGTCCGTAGAACTGATAATAGACACACACACACCCCCATAGAACTATGGAGAGACAGACCCATCCGCACAGCCAGCAGTGGACACACCCACACTGTCCTTAGAACCAGTGATAGAGACCCCCTTCCCATAGAACCACTGGTAGACAGGCCCACCCCATAGAGCTGATGACGGGCATGCACGGTGCCAGGTTTTTGTTTGGCAGGTGTTTCTTCAGCACCTGTTATGCAGAGTAAATATGTGTTGAATGGATGTGGAGCGAAAGCGGTGCTGTTTTAAAACATTGGAATCCTTGCTGGAATCAGGACTGCTTTAATGTTTTCGCCTGGTGTGGAAGTGAAGACGGTGTGGATTTTTCTTGTTTTTGTCCCTGCTTGAGATGACTGTTCTTTCTCCTCCTTGTCTCCTGTGAGTGATGGTTATTTCCAGCCCTGAGCCAGGTCCTGCTTGTTTAGAGAGACTTTTCCATTCTGAGGGATCCGAATCCCTAACTTTTAGCCCTGATGTTTTAATATTGTTACGTATCTGCCAAAATGCCTTTTATTTGGGTGACACTTCGTATTTACCACACTATGGAATTGTCCTTGTAGCTAAACTGCTTTGGTTTTGGCTGACACTCGTGGAGCAGTCTCTTAGACGCCTTCGACTTGAAACTGGGAGAATAGGGTGGGGATGGGGTGCTGTGATTGGCCTTGGTGAGCAGAGCCTGAGGGACTGGGTTTCTGGGGCATTGAGGGTCACTGTGGACGGCCTTTTCCTTGGCTTGCCGTTTGGCTTGTTAATTCAGTGAGGCTGCTGGATGAGTATCCTTGGCCTGTGTGAGGGGCTGGAACTTTTGTCATCTTTAGTACTGATCAGTAAAACTATGTTACATTTGTATTTCAGAGAAGCCTGTGTCTCCCAAATCAGGAACATTGAAGAGCCCTCCCAAAGGATTTGATACGACTGCCATAAACAAAAGCTATTACAATGTGGTGAGTAATTGCAGAACGTTTTTAAACTAACCGGTTTTTGACTGTGTCTAAAGCTCAGCAATGTAGAATATAGTGTCAAGTACCTAGAATAGGAAGAAGGAAATAAAGTTCATTCATCTGCCACACAAATGTAACCACCATTAAGGTTTCGGTCTGTTTCCTTCTAATCTCTGTATTTTTGTAATTGTATGTTTTTGTTTTAATACCGTGTATATGGAAACGTCCCTTGCTCTTATCCCGTAACATAGTAATGTGCCTGTTTCCCCATGCCATTGCCGGTCTTCAAAAATGATATTTTAAAAGATGTATAATGTGATTGGAAAATTTTATATGCATTGAGTGCCATTCTGTTTGTATTCAGAGTAGACTGTAAGTACTTTAGACATAAGGGCTTCTAATTTCTTTTTTCTCCTGAATATAGTGTTTCCCAGGATGGATGTGTACGTATCACATGGCGTAGTGTTAGGGGAGCGTGTCTGAACGCTATACGTGTTAAAGACAGGTGTTTCTGGATCCTAAAACTTGCCGCTTAATATGTTCAGTATGTGATACTAAATCTGTGTAGTCTAATGCTATTAAATCAAATGTATAGTCTCATAGTACTAAATCTGTATCGTCTAAACCTTCTTTGTACCTAAGCTTATGTAGCAATTGCATGCTCTATAGAAACGGAAAATAATTTATTTCAAAGAACTTATTAAAACTTTGAACTACTCAATATGATAACAAAGTAAACCCTCTAAACATATGTATGTTTTGAATTCTGGGGAGAATGTGCATTTGTTTTGTTATTTCTTCCCCTACTCCCAATCTTTTTTATTTTCTTCGTGAGGAGGTATAAATATGAACCCATGAGACCTTTGAATTGTTGGTTTGAAACAGCAGTTGATTGGTGTTTTTGGGCAGCAATCATTTTATTGTGAGCATTTCATTTTCTGCACCTGTGTTGGGAAATGGTGAAACGTTGTGGTGAAATGGAGTCTGAACAGCTCCACCACGTGGACCTGTGCCACCGTCTTGTGCTGTGGGGCTTGCACTCTCAGCTTTCTCTTGACTGCCCACCTTCCACCTGCCCCAGCATCTTACCGTAGGACAGACTGGCCTGGGGACCCACTCACTAATAACTGTTTATTTGGCGCCAGCTCTGTGCAGCTCTGTTAAAGGCACCAGGGTGCACAGTGAACAGAATGGCGGGTGCCTCTCCCCTCGCTGAGCTCGCACTTGGGTACGGGAACACAATGGTCTTCTGTTGCCTCCATTTTTACTGCTGCTTTTTCATAATTTGACATCTCTGCACCTTCTTGTGAACAGGTCTCTTCATGCATCATGCCACTTCTCTTACCTTAGTGGCAATCTTTGACTTATTTTTCCTTGTATTTGGTCAACTCCAGATCCTTTTCTGCCTTGGACACCCTTTTCTTTGCTTCCCCTCTTTCTTCTCTTTTTTTCATTCATCTTCATTTGGCTACTTGGACTCTGCCTTCCATCTCAACTTTGTGGACTTTGAGAAGATCAGACTCCTTTTAGACTGTCGTGTGACCCACGTTCCCCGGGATGCCTGCTTTCTGTCATCTCTCCTAGTGCTCTGCATCGCCTTCATCCCTTGGCCTGTTGGGCATTTGCTTCCAGGATTTGGCTCTACTAACTCATTTGCTTTTTAGTGTGTAATTGTAGTTTATGTGTAGTTTTGTGTACATAGCTAAAAAGACAGTAGATGGGTTTTATGGGTTGTAGGAAAACTTGAGTTTTAACTCCTGGAGCTGCCCTTTCCTCTTGCATTCTTGTATAAGACATTGCTTTCCTGGGGAAGGCTTCATGTGGTGAATAACACAGCCACAATCCACAGTGAGATTCCAAAGGGTGTGTTACCTTCTGTTATGGTTCAGGTCCAGATAATTGTGTTAGAAAAAATGGTTAGCAGTGTTTAAATTGGTGCCAAGGGCATTCTTTAGTTTCTCCATTAATCTTGCTTTTATTAGGCACTTTATAAAACCAGGCAACCATGCTTTTTTAGAAATCCTGGTGGGTTTTTCTTTGCATTATATATTCTTAATACTTCTCAGATTGAAGCATGGTCAATACCTTTTTTGTTTTCCTTCTCTAACTGTCCTTTTACAGAGAGAATAGCCTGGGTAGTATAAGTGCTCTTTTCTTCAAATCAGCCAACTCTTTCATACAGAATGAAGGAAAACACCTTGACCTCAAAATCACATCCAAATTGTCTATATAAAGCTGCATTTGTAAATAGCACATGGTAAAATTACAGTTGTTATAGAAATAAACTCATAGAATTCATAGAGAATCATCTTTTGATGTAGTACTCTCATTTTACAATAGAGAAAACAAGCTGAATGCCTTGTCCAAGGTTATACATTGGTTACTGACTAAGCCAGGAATCAATTTCAGCTTTCCTTAATTTTATATTTGTAAATCGTACATAAAAATAGAGAACAGAATACAACACAGAACAAAACATGATAGATAATGTGTTAGGCATTTCCACCCCCCCTTTTGTAGTTTCATTTTCACAGAAAACTATAAAGTCTAGGTGTTTTTAACCCCACTGAGAGTTGAAAACTTACTAAAGGGTAAGACTGGTGTGGACCAATGGTGTTAAGGAAAGTTACATGAATGACTTGTCTTAACTTGGGATCAGTATAATGGGGTTGAGAGAAGAGTATTCCATGCGAAAGTACCAACATTTTGAAATTAAGAGACAATGAGACAGGTATGAATGGGATGGATATGTGTTTTCCTGCTATTGTATAATGGTTAAGATGAACACCAAAAAGACACTGGAAAGTAAAACTCGTAGTAATTTATGTCTGTTATTATGGACCATTCAGTAACTATTTCTCTCTCTTCTCCTTCTGGGACTCCTGTTGTGCAATTAGTCAAATATAGACAATATTTTTGAGCCATTGTCTTCATACCGTCCTTTAATTTTTTAAACATAGTTTCCTTTAGTTCTTTGGACATATTATAATAGCTGCTTTGAAATCTTTATCTCCTAAGTCACTATCTGTGCCCCCTAGAGACAGTTTCCATTGACCGCTTTTTTGTGTGTGTGTGTGTGTGGTCACACTTTCTTGCATGTCCTATAATTTTTTAAATTGAAAACTGGACATCTTAGACCTATTTTAGCAGCTCCGGATGCTTGAAATCCACCTCCCCTGGGATATACTGTTGCTGTTGCTGTGTCTTGCTCAGTGACTCACCTAGAGCACTTCTGTAGTTTATCTTCCCATAGTCACTGATGTCTATTTTTATTTTTTTATTCTTGTTTTTATTTTTAATTCTGTCTTTCTAGGATTCACTTTTGGGTAGCATAATTTAGTATTCAGCCAAAGATTCACCAAAGATTGTGCTTAAACACCTTTAACAGTTCAGGTATTACGGCTCACACCTGTAATCCCAACACTTTGGGAGGCCTAGTCGGGAGGATTGCTTGAGGCTAGGAGTTTGACACCAGCCTGGGCAGCATAACAAGACCATGTCTCTACAAAAAAACAAAATTACCTGGGCTTGGTGGCAAATGTCTGTAGTCTTAGCTACTTGGGAGGCTGAGGTGGGAGGACTGCTTGAGCCCTGGAGTTTGAGGCTGCAGTAAGCTATGATTTCACCACTGCACTTCCAGCCTGAGCTACAGAACAAGACTGTGTCCCTAAAAAAACAAAAAACACCTCTGACGGTGAGGTTTCACTCTTTGCCAGTGATCTGTATGGGGTTGGGGAATGCATTCAAAGAGGGGGCTGGGGAGGAGCATGACTTTTTAAAAGTTAAAGGCAATGGATGAAATGACAAAGGAAAAGATAAATCTTTTAGGCTACCTAATGAGAGTTTAATATATTCCTTGCCTCAAACAGTATAAGCCAGATCACAAGTTAATTGGAATGTTATTTGCATCAGGTATAATACAAGGTTATCCTTAGTGTCTGAAGAGCTCATTAAGACAAATACATGAAGATTAATTGATAAATGGGAAAGGATGTGAACAATTTAAAAAATGGTAAACACTAAGGCTTTGAAAAAAATAAACTCACCATAAAAATTTTAATAGCCATATTTTCTGTAATCAGTGAGCAGAGATTTAAAGAGAGAATCTTTAGTTCTAATGGTGGAAATGTAAATCCATACAGAGCTCCTCAAAAGTAATATGGCAGTTATATATAGAATTCTGAAAGTGATCAAGCTCTTTAATTTAGGGCTTTCTCTTTAATTTCTAAATTTCTTGAAATCCATTCCAGAGAATTAACCTGAAATATATTCAAAGATGCTTGTGTAAAGGCATTTTCAGAGGATTATTTGTTATAGTAATAAATTGCAAGCAACCCAAAATAAACAGTATGAGATGAACAGTACCAGAATGATTAAGCCATCAGTGGTTTGTCCATTTGTAATTGTTAAAGTGTACATGAGCCTTTAAAAATACAAAAAACATATATTTTCATGTTAAGTGCAATAACAATGTAAAATTACATAGGTGATATGATCTCATGGTATTACAAAGTTGACATAGAAGATAGAAGATGTTGTGCTAGAGAATGGTTTCTTTCCAGTGGAGGAATTTTAGCTTCCCACTAATGTAAGGGATAGTGATTATGGGGGAAGTCTTTGGCACCACAGTCCAGAATGTGTTGGAGATAGAAACAGGGGCCTCTGAGGCTAGGGAGGAAGCCAGTGTGGAACATGGCAGGCACACAGGGCCTTGGGCTTGGAGAGTGACGGGGGAAGGGAGAGGAAATCAGGATCTCTTAAATGCAGATCTTTTAATTTCAATTAGTTTTTGTGACACAGCTAGCCACTTCTCTTTCCTCTATTTTCTCATGTACGTACTGTTTGAAGTCAGTCTGTTAGCTGTATCTTAGGGTGCCCTTGTTGTGTAGGTAGTTCACCTAATTAAGATCAGGGCGCTTGATGCAGTGGAAGGTGTACAGCCTTTTTGTTGAATCGTCCATGCTGCTTAGCCTGGGTGGCCAGGAGCTTTGGCCCTGGCTTCCTGAGCCCAGTTATCTCATTTGTAAAATGAGGTTGGTAATGCTGGCCCTGACCTGGTAGTATTAAGTGGCCTGGCAATTGGCCTTAAGGCCTCCAGCAAAGTGCTGGACCTTAGAGGTTTTTGTGTTTATTAAGAAGAGTATTTAAGAGCATTGGGAACAGAAGGCATCACTGAGGCCACCATACCATTCTGTTTGTAAACTGGATCCCCATAGCTTTTGAGGGTGACCTGTGAAAGCGCGTAGCCAAGGTGGCCTGATCATATAATTAAATGAGACAGGTTTGTGACCTGATATGCCTGAGCTTGGTGGATTTGACAGTGAAAGCACACTCGTTGCGCCCATGGCATGATGACTGGCATCTTTCCTGATGGGGGTCAAAGGAAGGGGTTGGATGCCTAGACTGGAGAGAATGATGGTCTGGAGTTGCCTCTTGGGGGGATGAGGAGCACCCCGCTCCGTCATTAGAGAATGAGGTTTCTTAAGTTGCTGACTGAAAAGACACAGTCCTTATGGCCTTCCCTGCTCAGCGATATACATTACGGTTTGATTTTATAGGCTTTCTGTATTAGTCCGTTCTCACGCTGCTGTGAAGAAATACCCGAGACTGGGTAATTTATAAAGAAAAGAGGTTTAATTGACTCACAGTTCCACATGGCTGGGGAGGCTTCAGGAAACTTACAATCATGGCGGAAGGCACCTCTTCACAGAGCAGTGGGAGAGAGAATGAGTGCCAACAGGGGAAATGCCAGATGCTTATAAAATCATCAGATCTTGTGAGAACTCACCATGAGAACAGCATGGGGGAACGCGCTGCGCGCCCCTGCTCCCCTGCACCCCCCCGCCATGATTCAGTTACCTCCACCCCGTCCCACCCTTGACACATGGGGATTATTATAATTCAGGGTGAGATTTCAGTGGGACATATCACTCTCCCTGTTATTTAGTGCATTATTGTAATACTGTGAATGTAATGTAATAGGTAGCATCACTCTTTTTAATCCATAAGTGTATAAAACGGTTATGTATCCTTAGATGCCCTCACACACGTCCACGGGCCTTTCTTATGCTCCAGAGAAGCCCCACGCCTGTCTTCTCCTCCCTGCTCCTTTAGTTTCCGATGGCCTTCAGATGCCACGCTGAGGAGGAAAACCTGAGCCTCCTGGTGACAGGGTGTCCTCTGTCTCTATCCATCAGCAGTGACCCTAAACCCTGGCGTTGCTTCATCTCTTCATCTTCTGCTTTGCCCTTGGCTTTTCTCCACCTTGATGAAGATTTCTTTTAAATCTTTTGACCCCTGAAGTCTCTGCTCGGGGCCTGTAGGTGGAGATGGTTAATGATGAGGGGCCCTGAGGTATCAGGGAGGGTGTGCAGCTTGTGGGACCCCCTCTTTTCCTGGGTGGCGAGGTGCCTGCTGGCTTCTTTCACACTTGGCTCCCACTGTTTTTCATGGGATTTCCTTGCTGTATCTGGACTAAGATGATACAGACGAAGGTTGTCAGGTAGGTAGTAGTGGAAGGCTGACACAGAGAGGAGCTCAGTGTTTGGGAGAATCAAGTGACTCAGTTGCAAGAAAGGCTGTCTTGTGAAGTAATTACCTCCTGACTGAAGGAGTCATTTAAGAAGCAGCTCCAAGTAAGACTCCACATTGGGCTGGAAGGTCGAAGGGTGACTGGCTACATGCCTTCCTGCTATAAGCCAATGACTGGCACTCTTGAGTAACCATTATAACCCTGTAAAACCCCTTTTTGTGAAAAAGGGAAACAGACCGATAGACTTGTCCGGCTGCAGGCAGTCAGTGGTGGAGTGCAGCTGGGAGCCCAGGTCCACGTGGCTGCAGAGGCCAGTTCTTTACCTGTCGCCATGCTGCTGTGCCATTGGCGGTGTCTGCTTCCCCCTGTGGGCTGGAAGCTTTGCAGGAGCCATTGCCTAAAAACCTTTAACATTTAGGAGAAACGTACCCCAAGACCTGTGAATCTCCAAATTTAAAAGTAATAGAATAACATTTATTTCAAAAGATACAGTGTCATAAAAGCATTTATGTGGTCCTTCCAAACTTTTGAGAGCTAATGTTCCGAGGTATTGGTAAAGAGCAGCAGTGCTAACACACTACATTAAATCAGCAACTGTGTGGTCGGGGAGCCACTGACTGCCTCGTGTCATTGTGACCCGTAGATGAGCCAGCAGGAGCTTCTGGGATTTCTTGTCAACACTCCTTCCTCCTCCTCCTTTCCATGTAGTCAGATGTTTATTAGAGGCTACATCGTGTGGTGAACTACTGTCTTGTAATTTACTTTTTGAAAATTTACTTGAAGTGTAAATAGACTGGAATGGAGAACATTACCTGATGATCTTGTTTCTTTGTAGCAGTGGACAGGGAGGGGCTGATTAGGTAGGGTGGAGGTAGATTTTGAATAATTGTGCCACTTTTTAGTTTTTCTTCTTGGACTTACACATTAGGATTGGGTTATAGAAATATAGTTGTATGATGATAAAAATCTTTTATACAGATGAAATAAAAAATTAATGTCCTTCGTTCTCTTATGCAAATCAGTTATTTGTTTTTAAAGGCTATTGATGACATAAACATATAAAACACCTACCAAGATTGGCAGAGGAAGTTGTAACCCATTTGTAAAATCAGAAATACTAAGTACTCCTTTAATGATGCAACGAATAAAGTGTCTGTGTGTGCGAGGCGCAGCAGTGAGTCCTCTTTGTTTTGCTGTACTCTGAGGCAGGCAGTGTAGGGAATTGAGTGGCACCAGTATTTGATTGCACTTGCCTCTCCATGCCTCGTGACCCCCGGGAAGCTGGCACTGGCTGAGCTCAGTTCTCTGGGCCTTTCTTCAGCACTGTGGGTCGTAAAAGCTGCCTTTTCTCTGAAAACTGCGTGTGTCCTCTGGGTTCCCAGTGTTGGTGGGATGGAGCTGTGGCGGCCAGGCTGTGAGGTTTCATGGGGTCCTGCAGCAGCCAGAGCGTGCAGAAGACAAGGAGGGGAAGAAAGGTAAGTGGCATCCAGGGCTGCACCCCGAGGTCAGGAAGGCCAGCAACCTCCTGGCAGAGGGAGTGGGCACCCCAGCTGGAGCCAGGGAGCCAGGCCTGGCTGTGTGTTTGAGGAAAAGTTAAGTGTAACTTGCATTGTTTGGTTGGGAGTAATACAGGAATTGTGTTGAGCACCCTATTTGAAAATAGTGTTTAAGACTATTTGTTGAGTTAACCAACTTAACTATTTTAACAGATGTAGCTTTTTAGCAGAGGGCTCTTTCGAGTAGTTTTGGGTGCTTATGGGAAGCATTCATTTCTACAACCAGCGCTCAGTGCTGTGACGGACAAAAGGTCGTTGTGTTTTATTCTTCTCATATTCGTGCTGGTGATAGTTTCTAGTGGCTGCTTTCTTATCTCACATGGAACATTTTTCTGTTTGAAAATAACTATATAGGTCTTCAGGTGTGCAGTGAGCAGTATTGGTAAGTTGGTATCCAGTATTTGTAATTAAGAAGCTAAATCATATTTCCTATCTTTAACGTTGAAAAGGACTTTTCTGATACGTCTGTGACAGATCTTATTTTATTTTTTTTAGCTCAAGATCCCATTATGCCTGGCTGGCTTCCCCCGTTGTTTTGGAGGACAGGCCTGGTTTAGAGTAGCGTCTCCGGGGTGTGGTGGCTGGCATCACGGTTTGCCTCTGCTCACCAGACCTTTGACATTTGTGTTCGACAGGAATTTCATAGAAGGAAGACATTGTGGTTGTGGGGTCAGCATTTCCCACGAAAAGCCAGCTCCCTGCAGGGCCCCTCGCTCTGGCTCTCCCACGGTCGTCTCCCATGAATAGATCCCTTCAGGGATGAGCCTGAGTTCCTTGTCACCAGTGGAAGAGCCTCTGTTTCTTTTCGCCCAAGTAGTTTAGTAAGTGATTTAATCAGATTTGCATTTACTCAGGAACGACTGTACTCCTTTCTCAGAGTTTACAGTCAACAGTAGTGAACAGAATAATGACCCGGGTTGTCTTTACTAAGGCTGAAATTTAACTTGATGACTTTTTTCTTAAATGTTTAAATTTACATTTAGATTATCAAAAATTATGGGGACAAACTGAGCATGTTTAATATCTTTATTACTTCTGTACAATTTCTTTTGTATGAGTAAGTGAGAATGTATTGTTAGCTCTGGGAGACAAATAGCACATCTTGATGCATGTACTAGATGCGCAGAAAATACGTGTAATGTGATTTCCTGATTTAAAAAGCACTAGCTCTGTAACAGAGTCAGGTGAAAAAGAATGGAGGCAAGGATTCCACTTTCTTCACTTACGTCAGGTCCTTCAGGATCCTCAGTCTCATGCCAAAGAAGACAGTGTGGTGCAGTGCAATGGCAGGAGGACCTGGGGCCACTGTCTGGCTCAGCTTTTCCAGGCTGTTTGAGTTGGGAGAAGTCAGCTTCTCTAAGGAGAGGTTGTGTGTGCAGAGCACCTTGCTCGGTGCCAGGAGTGCGAGGAGCACCTGCAGTTCACATCCAGGTGCCTTCTCGTCTCGCCCTGGGCTGGGCCTTTGCTGCAGTGATGGCTGGTGGAAAGCATTCCTGCCTGGTTTCACCAGTTTTGCACTTTATATTTATCTGTCAGTTTTTAAGACTTAAATTATTTTGGCTAAATTTGCTACACTAATACAGGGTATTGGGAAACAATTTTAAGGTTAATTTATAATTATTCTGCTGTCTTTAAATGAAGTAGTAAAGATAGTTAACATTGATAAACCTGTAGTTTTTAATAAATGTGGTAATAAGGTGTCTGAGACTGTCATATTCACTAGGGAAAGTCTATAGTTCCCAGAAATTGATTTCAATTTTTAGATGCAATCTAAAGAGTAAACTGTTTTTTTTTTTTAGCTGAGATTAATATTACATATGTTAAAATACATAGATTTCAAAGGCACAGTCCAGTGAGCTTTGACAATGTATGTATCTGTTGTAACCGCTACCCAAATCAAAATACAGAACCTATTTATCACCTTGGAGACATTTACCTCATTCTCCTTTCCCTGTTGTCCAGGCCCCCATCCTACCCTTCACCTCTTCTGTGATTTCTGTCACCATAGATTAGTTTTGCCATCTCTTAGACTTAATATAAATGGAATGATGCAGGATGTCCTTTTGGGAATGGCTTCTTTTGCACCACACAGTGTTGTAGAGATTGATCTGTTTGTCCGTGCAGTTGTGATTCTTGGTGGCTTCTCCTTTTTATCTAAATAGACATGACATCTGATGATGGAATTCATGCTAGGTATACCTGTGTCAGATACAGTTGGCAGTAAGATAAAGTCAGTTGTGTGGCCTTAGTAATACTTCATTACATGGGTTTAATAGTCAATAATCGCAAAGAATGATGATACTCAACACTTTTGTATTACATAGAAGTAACAGCGTGAATTGAACAATGGCGATGAACTGTCCAAAGTGTATACATCTTAGTGTCAAATAGCAATTGAAATGTCAAATAACACTTATTCATCATTTATTATAGGTGCTACAGAATATTTTAGAAACAGAAAATGAATATTCTAAAGAACTTCAGACTGTGCTTTCAACCTACCTACGGCCATTGCAGACCAGTGAAAAGTAAGTTAGATTATAAATTGCATTAACTGTAAAATAGTCTAAACCTTAGGCTGTTCTCTTCTATTTTCAGAGAATAGAGGGTTAAATAGTGAAACAAAATTCAGTGTACCAGTTTGCCTTAGACATCAGCTATTTATTAGGTTAAGACTTCAATAGGACATTGGGATGGCAAAGGAGAAGAATATAAATAAAACTGTTTACATATGTTTACTGTTATTTTTCTTGGCTCTAGGTTAAGTTCAGCAAACATTTCATATTTAATGGGAAATCTAGAAGAAATATGTTCTTTCCAGCAAATGCTCGTACAGTCTTTAGAAGAATGCACCAAGTAAGTAAGATGCTAAAAATTTGCAACACCCAGGTTGGTATAATTGGTATTTAAAGGATTAAGCGTGAAATAATTTTAGAATTCACATTTCTAAAGATGCAAACTTAAGTTATTTTAAATCTTTTGGGTAAATCAGCTTTTATAGTAAAAGCTGTATTTTAGACTGTCTAGTTTGTATAGCAGGAATCTTCAGAGAAAGACTCGACAAGAATGGTGATTTTTAAGGTGTTCCATGGAGGAAGAGTAGGGATGAAGAGCCTCTGGGAGAGAAAGGAGAATGGCCTGACACCAGGACCACTGAGGGGACAAGTGGCTCAGCTGCTTGTGTGCCCTGAGCACTGCGCAGGGGGTCTTGAAGGCCAGGTCTTTCCAGCAGCATCCTGCAGCTTGCCTGCTGTTTCTGGCCTTCCAGAAGCAGATACAGTGCTTCTTGAAATAACATATTAGGTTGGTGCAAAAGTAATTGTGGTTTTGGACTGTGAATTTTAGATCATAACTAGGCTCAGACACATCTTTATTAATCAAGAACCATTCCAGTCAACACATTTTCGCCAGTGAGAGACAAGTTTTATTCCTGTAGCGTAAAAATCTGTGCTTCACTGAGAATGATGTTTTCCAGTTTCATCCATGTCCCTACAAAGGACATGAACTCATCATTTTTTATGGCTGCATAGTATTCCAAGGTGTATATGTGCCACATTTTCTTAATCCAGTCTATCGTTGTTGGACATTTGGGTTGGTTCCAACTCTTTGCTATTGTGAATAGTGCCGCAATAAACATACGTGTAACTGTCGCAAGGACAAAAAACCAAACACCGCATGTTCTCACTCATGGGTGGCAATTGAACAATGAGAACTCATGGACACAGGAAGGGGAACATCACACTCCGGGGACTGTTGTGGGGTTGGGGGAGGGGGGAGGGACAGCATTAGGAGATATACCTAATGGTAAATGACGAGTTAATGGGTGCAGGAAATCAACATGGCACATGGATACATATGTAACAAACCTGCACATTGTGCACATGTACCCTAAAACCTAAAGTATAATAATAATAAAAAAAAATAAAAAATAAAAATAAAAATAAAAAATAAATAAATAAGAAAAAAAAAATCTGTGCTTCAGGATTCGACAAACTCTTGGAAAGGACTTTCTGCATCCTGCTGGTTGTGGAAGTGTTTTCCCTGCAAAAAGTTGTCGAGATGCTTGAAGAAATGGTAGTTGGTTGGTGAGAGGTCAGGTGAATATGGCGAATGAGGCAAAACTTCGCAGCCCAATTTGTTCCACTTTTGAAGTGTTGGTTTTGTGACGTGTGGTCGGGCGCTGTTGTGGAGAAGAATTGGGCCCTTCCTGTTGACCAATGCTAGCTGCAGGCGTTGTAGTTTTCAAAGCATCTCATCGATTTGCTGAGCATACTTCTCAGATGTAATGGTTTTGTGGAAATTCAGAAAGTTGTAGTGGATCAGACTGGCAGCAGGCCACCAAACAGTGACCAGGACCTTTTTTTGTTGCAAGTTTGGCTTTGGGAAGTGTTTTGGAGCTTCTCGGTCCAACCACTGAGCTGGTTGTCGTTTAAGACCCACTTTTTGGCATATGTCACAATCTGATTGAGAAATGGTTCATTGTTGTGTAGAATAAGAGAAGATGACACTGCAAAATGATGATTTTTTTTGATTCTCGCTCAGCTCATGAGGCACCCACTTACTGAGCTTTTTCACCTTTTCAAATTGCTTCAAATGCTGATCGACTGTAGAATGGCGATGTTGAGTTCTTCAGCAGCTTCTTGTGTAGTTGTAAGAGGATCGGCTTCAATGATTGCTCTCAGTTGGTTGTTGTCAACTTCCGATGGCCGGCCACTACGCTCCTCATCTTCAAGGCTCTCGTCTCCTCTGCAAAACTTCTTGAACCACCACTGCACTGTATGTTCATTAGCAGTTCCTGGGCCAAATGCATTATTGATGTTGGAAATTGTCTCCACTACTTTATGACTTACTTTGAACTCAAATAAGAAAATTGCTCAAATTTGCCTTTTGTCTAACATTTCCATGGTCTAAAATAAACAGCAAGTAATAAGTCATTAGCAAAGAAACCATAAAGCGAGAAATACACATTAAAATGATGTATAACCACATTTATTGAAGAACATATTCCAATATCAAATGGGAAATTTCAACAATGCAAAAACCACAAATATGTTTGCACCAACCTGATATAACATGCTATGCTGATGAACTAGGGCTTTGAGGCTTTGTCACTTTTCCGAAATTTTCCTTTGGAGGGACGGAGGCATGTTCTGAATAATCAGCCATCAGTTTTTTCTGTGTGACTATTTTATGTTCTTTGTTTACATCAGACATTAAAGGACGTTTGTTAATTTCCTGCCAGGTGACTTAAAACAGCAGTGCACATAGAAGGTTTTAGGTTTTAGTAGTCTCCCAGGTGATGTTTCTTTACTTGCGGGTTTGATGAAGGTGACACATCTTATTTTTAAATTATCTTTGATTTTTATTCATATAACCCCCACAGAAGACCACAGTACATTATTCCCTTGGATTTCGGTTGGTCTCTGGTCTTCCCTTCAGCTTGTGTCTTTTTAGGTTTTGAACGTGGTGAGGGAGTGGCCTGCCTTCTGTGCCGCTAGTTCTTGCAGTTCATGACAGTTTACCAACCATGATGAAAATACTTCGTTCCCTTAACTTTTTAGCTGGGCTTTGAGGTTTTGTCGAGGCACTTTATACTGGACTATCGATATGGCAAGGAAAGCTGAATGCCAGAGTAACAGAATATTACTAGAAACTGTAAGTGAATATTCTATGGAACTTAAGACTGTACTTTCAGCCCGTCTGCAGGCCATTGTTTTTACTTTTATAGCATTTTTGGTTTGCATAAAGTGGCATTATTTACATGACCATGAAAGAATAGCTTGGGAATCGCTTTGATTTTCTTTTGGTGAACGAAGGTCATTTGCTAATAATTTGAAGTCTTTGTAAGAGTTCATATTGTGCTCAAGATGGAAGTAAATGCTTGCCTCCATTTTTCTCATTGGCTATAGATAATGTGGTCTAACAAATTATTACAGTACATTTTAAAAATACAGTTTGCAAGTACCTCTGTTGGGCATTATATTAGCCCTGTGAATTATTATCCTCACATTACTGATTAAAAAGCTGAAATAAAGGGCAGTAAAGTAATAGGCTTGAAGCCATGTGTTTACTAAGGCTTCAGTCCTTACGTTATCTCAGAATTTGGTATGGCTTAGGTATTATTTTGATCAAGTTTCTCAAATTTATGCTACATGTATACGAGGTGTTAGAGTTCCACGGGGGAATGGAATGTACTAGACAGAGTTTTCCTTCTCAGCTATTTCTCTTCTTTTTTATTATGAATATTCTGAAATTTTCATCATTTCCATTTTAAGACTGTTACTTTCGTCTTTTTGTCCTATATGTGAATTTCTGTACCATTTTACAGTTTACCAAATGCCATATATATATATATATATATATATATATATATATATATATATAGCAGTTTCATACTCATTCTTTTTTTTTTTTGATACAGGATATTGCTCTGTTGCCTAGGCTGGAGTGCAGTGGTGCGATTTCAGCTCATTGCAACCTCTGCCTTCTGAGTTCAGGTGATTCTCCTGCCTCAGCCTCCCAAGTAGCTGGGATTACAGGCGTGTGCCACCATGCCCGGCTAATTTTTATATTTTTAGTAGAGACGGGGTTTCACCATGTTGGTCAGGCTGGTCGTGAGCTCCTGACCTCAAATGAACCACCCGCTTCAGCCTCGCAAAGTGTTGGGATTACAGGCATGAGCAACCACGCCTGGCCTTTCATATTCATTATTTCTTTTGATTTTTTTTTTTTTCCATCTCTACACAGACTTGATTCCTAGATGTCCAGCCCCTTTCACAGCTGCCTGTTGGTTAGACCCAGGAGTTGGCAAACTGTGGGCTGGGTCAGATTCCACCTACCGCCTGTTTCTATAAACAAAGTTTCACTGGCACATGCTGTACTTTTTCATTCACCCGTTGTTAATGGCTGTGTTTGTACTACAGTGGCAGCAGTGGAGTTGTGATAGAAACTGTCTGGCGCACATACCTCAAATATTTACTCCTTGACCTTTTATAGAAAGTTGGCTGCCCCCAGGTGAGATGTGCTTTCTTCCTTGGGGCCTCGACCTGGCCCTAACCTCTCCATTCCCTGTGCGTTCTGAGGCCCACCTTTGTTTTCTCAGTATTTTTACCATGTAGGACGTCTGTCTTCCCTCTTGAAAATTGAAGTTTCTATCTGGTGTCATTTTTCTTCAGGCAGAGGAACGCTTTAGTTTTTTGTTAATTCAGGTGTGTTACTGACAGACATGATCTTGGATTTTGTTGTCTGAAAATTGCTCCCTTCGTTCCTGAAGATTTTTTTTCCCCTGGATACTGAACTCTGGGTAACAGATTTTTTGTTTCAGCATTTGAAGGATATTGCTCCACTGTCTTTTGGCCTTTGCTGTATCTGGTGATTAATCTGATGATGACCTCCATTATATTCTGATCAGCACAATTTCAGATAGTTGTTCCCCGTCCGCTTGCTAGATTTTTGCCTTTATTTTAGGTTTTTGGCATTTTGACGGTGAATATCTCGGGTGTGGTTTTCTGACTTCTCAAACTTGAAAATTTATGTCTTTCACCAAATGTAGGGAATTTACGGGCATTATTTCTTCAAATATTTTACTGCTTTACTGTTTCTATTCTGCCTTGGGGCTCCAGTTACACTCATGTAGACCTTTTGCTGGAGGTCCCGGATTTGCTTATTGCTTTCCAACCTGGTCCCTGCTCTGTTCTTCAGGTTGAATGGCCTCTGCTGTGTCCTAAGTGTTCACTGTCTGCCTCTCTACTCTCTTGTTCGTCCCTGTGTAACAAGTTTTTAGTTTGAGAATTTTTTTCAGTTCTAGAATTTGTTTCACTTAAAAAAAAAAAGTTTAGTTCTCTGCTAAGATTTTATATTCATTCACTACAAGAATATTTTTCTTTATATCCTTTAGCAATAATTAGAATAACTGCTGATTCTTTATTGTGAGGATGGGTTACGTCTTCGTGATTCTTTTTATTTCTAGTGACTTTGAATTGCATCCTGTTTACTGTGGGTTGTAGACTCTTGATCATGTTAGGTTTCCCTGAAGACTATTGATGGCTTGTTTGACAGGCAGTTAACTTGGTCAGGCTCAAATTGCCAACTCTCCCTTTGGCAGATGCTCAAATCTCAGTCCACTTATTTTAGACTCAGCTGATCTGAAGTTGGCCTTGTGCAAGTTCTTTTCTGCTGTCAGCCAGAGATTTGGGCAGAATTTAGGGACAGAATTCAGAGTCACACTCACCGTGATTTCCCCCAACTTCCCAGCTACTCTGGTTGAACCAAACCCTGTGGATTTTTGTTGGAGTTTTAGCTGTTCCACATAACAAAGTGGCTGCCATTAGCTTAATAGTTGAGAAAGCAGGAGGTGCCCTGCTCGTTCTTTTTTCCAAATGTCCATCCTTCCCCAGAATATACCTGATGTTAACTAAAAAGTGATTGAGGCAGGTCTCAATCGATAGAGGTTTATGTAGCTGCAGTTGAGGATGCGCCAGGTAACAGGAGCATTTGTGCTTTTTCCAAAGGGGGCTTTGAGAAGTTCAGTATTTAAAGGGGAAAGAGCAAGCAGGAGGGGGAAAAAGGGAGGCTGGGGAGCAGTGAGGCAGATGCTTAAACATTCTTGTGAGCCTCCGATTAGCCTCAATAAGCCTGCATTTTACATGGGAAAGAGGGAGTAGAGGAAAGTCAGTTGTGCGTTTTTCTCAGGGTTATCTCTCACGGGAAGGGTGATTTTTGCTCTTGTCCTTGTTTGTACCTATGAAGATAAGCTGGTAGTTGATGTTGCCAGGGTGAGATGCAATAGAACTTGGTTTTAGGGCTAGTTTTTACGGGGGATATATGTTCTGATAGATTTAGGGGCTCACAGGAAATCTTCTTGTGGGCACTTTGTGAGGAAGGCCATCTGGGGAGCTATGTGGCCTTCTGTAGTTGTGGGCACCTAGCATATGGATGAGACCATGACACAGGGTTGTGGAATGACAGCTGTCTGTTCGGCAACAAAAGGTAGACAGTGTTGCGCACAGTTCAGTTCCCAAGCTTCACTTTCCCCCTGGCATAGTGAGTTTGGGTCCCAAGATTCTGTTATCTTTCATGCTACTTTTGAGCACCTCTAGGTAGTCACCTTCTATATGTTTTTTAAAGTTTTGATGTTATTTGCAGGCGATTCAGTTTGATAGGAGTAACTTGGCTATAGCCAGATTTATAGAACCCATTTCCTTTTAGTTTTTCAAGTCACAGTTCTTCCTTCCATCAGCTGTGGAGGGTTCCTTGCAAGCATGCTTTGTCTAGGCTCTCAGTTCAAAACAATAGAAACTGCAGTCTGCCTTACATGCCCTTGTGCTGTTTGCTGCATTAGTAGCGGCACACTGTCGTTTGTGTTGTGAGGTTGTGATAGCTGGAACGTGCCCAGTTTGCCTAGAGCAGCTTTCTCAGGTATGCATCCATTCGGTGCTTGTGCACACACTGCTACCACGTGCGTGATGCTGGCTGGCTGCTGATAGACCCTATCCTAGTGTAGCTTATGGTCTGGTGAGGGAGACAGATAATTGAAAATTGTATAAATAGTTAGAAAGCTACAATTGCAGACCTGCTTATGAAAGAAATCATATCAGGCACCAAGAGCAAACTTCAGGGGAAGATCACTGAGCACTGAAGGGTGAATGGGAGGTAACCAGGCAAAAAAACGAGAGGTTTTTTCTCTCACCAGCACTTCTCCGATTGTCTGACACTGAGTTTCCAGTGGTTCAGTTCTATTCGGACAGTTGTCTCTCACGAGACTGCTACATTTCAAACCCAGCTGCAAATGGGGTGCCCGAGCTATTCATACTCCTACCCGACTGAATAGATTTAAGGGTTCCCATGACTCCCCTCAGGTTTGATAATTTGCTGGAATGACCCATGTAACTCAGGAGAGTGCTTGACTTCCTGGTACCAGTTTAGTATGAAGGATGCAACTCAGAACGAGATGGGTAGAAGAAAGATGTAGGGTGAGGGATGGGAGCAGGGTTTCCAGGCCCTCTAGGTGCGGCACCTCCGTGCTTTCAGCAACCCAAGATCTCTCCAAGCCCCTGGCTTTGGTGGTTTCTAATGTAGGCTCTGGTAGGTAGGCATGCATGATTGACTAGATCACTGGACATTGCTGAGTGGTGTGATCTCCAGCCCCCTTGTCCTCCCTTTAGGTTGCTGGGTGGGGCTGAAAGTTCCTCTGATCATGGTGGTCTTTGTGACATCTAGCCCCCACCCTGTAAGCTGTCTAGGGGCCGGCCCAGAGTTATCTCGTTAGCATAGGCTCAGGTATGATGGAAAGGGGTTCATGATGGGTAACAAAAGACATTTCTCTCACTCAGGAAATTCCAGGGGTTTTGGGAGCCAGGGACAGTTTATCTGATGTCACAGGAGAGAGAGCACCCTGAGGTGGGCATTGGCTGTGGCTGGAGCCTGTCAATGGAGAGGAGGGGAACAGTAGGAGCCTGGACGGGCAGGCGAGATCAGGTCCTAGAGACTTTGACTGGATCTTAGGTGACTGTCAAGAGTAGTTGCAAGCCGTTGATGGATTTGAAGCTGGCACTATCATATCATAGTTGGCACTCTTCTGTAAAAGGAACTGTATGCTCTGTGATGAGTGGTCTGGGTGGGGCGGAGGGCAGGAGGACACAGACTCCAGGAAGGAGGATATTGAATTTTGTCGAGATTCTTTTCTGTGTTGAATAAATATCCGTTACCTTAAAAGCCACTGACTTATAATCATTTGGTGGTAATTTTGTGGAGGTGTTTGTAGAAGTTACTTAGCAAGTCTGTTTTTGCTTAGGCGTTGTAGTTAGTGCTTCTGGGATCCACGGCCGGTTGTAGGCAGCGTCTTCTCCCGGAAACACTCTGAACCACTCTTTACATACACTCATGCCTGCATGCATGTATTCTCCTATTTTTTTGTTTTTCCCCCAGAATGACCCTATGCCTAGAATTCTTTTGTAGCTTAGATGACTTTTTCCAAGCATTCTTTTATCCCCAAAAGGGATCTCTCTGTCTGTGGTGGCCACTGTAGTTGATACTTCCAAAGTGGGAGGAGTACCCTGGGGCCTTGTCCTCCTGAGGTCCTTGTGTGGTCCTGGAAGGTGCAGCGGGTGATTTGCTCAGCACTGGGGCAGAAGCCTAGATGGCATTCCATAGGAAGCACTAGTTAAGATGGCATAAAAGAGTTAGTCTCATTATAAAATATCCAGAAGCTGTAGAATAGGACAGAGTGAAAAACCACCAATAAACTTTTCACCCAGATGTAATTATTGTTGATACTGCTTTCCACTTCTCTAAGCTTTGGTGTATGGTAGAACACAGGCATAATTTGGGCCAGGATTGAGGGCCTGCCTCAAGTAAGATAAGATAGTGAGTGCTCTCTCAGGAGAGCCTGCCTGTTGCATTTGGGCGGTGAGGTAACCTGATTTGACCTCAGTATGGGGCAGGTGTGAATAGCACAGGCAGAGGCTTCTCCTTCCTGCATGTCCAGTACAGAAGACATTACATGTTTCGCTGCAAATTAAATGATTGCAGATGTGAAAAGAAGTTATCCCAGAAGAGATCTCTTGAAGAATTCTAATCACTTTAATGTCATTAGGAGAGTTTTTCAAATACTTTAATGGCAGCTCATGTCTGTCTGATGGCTGCCTTACTATAAGGGGATACAGTGAACTTCCATGTACAGATCTACTATTTATATTGAATTCTTAGTGTGTTCCTGGTATTTTTCAGTTATTAACTCATTTTATCCTTTAAAGGACCCCATGAGGCAGGTGTTTAAAGATAAGAAAGCTAGGATACCAAGAGGGTGAGGGACGTGCCCAAGGTTACACAACTGGTAACTGGGGATTCAGATTTGGAGACAGGTTGTCTTCATTCGAGGTATGTATGTGAAAGGTTGATTCTGAGAGTGTCTGATTCATAGTTCCACCTCTTTCAGTTGGCAGTGCTTTTCGCAAGCCTGGCAGCTTCTCACCCCACCCTCTGCTGCCCTAAGGCAGCCCCGATGAGAGCCCCCAGCCAGTTAGGTTCCTCTCCCAGGGCCAGGCCCAGCAGCAGCTGGAGGCCAGGCCCCTTCTCCTGTTGGGGGCAGGGCCCCTGCCTCACTTTGGGAGAAGAAAGCCTTAGTGGGGAGAGATAAGATAGTGAGCGCTCTCAGGATAGCATTTGAAATGCAGTTTCCTTCAAACTATTGTTCTAAGTGTTGGAGAATTCCCTGTACTACATGATTTACCGTAGACCCTGTTACAGTATGATTTAAAGAGCCTTTGGACTAGTCTGGGAATGTGGAACAGTGGCTTGTAAAAAATTGCTTCTATGGGCAAATGAATTCTTGGAATCTAATAGTATCTTTTAAACAAGTTTTTAAAATAAAACTCATAAGTTGGGAATTTGCTTCTGGTTTATGATAGAAAGGAGGTTAAATTCTGTTGAAAATAGAACCTCAGAAGCTCTCTTATGGAACCTCCTTGTTGTACCAAATTTTATTCTTATTTATTTTGATGGTGACTCAGTGGTCTTCTAATACTTCCCCTAAAGAAATTCTAAAATACCCAGTAACTCTCCATCTCTTTGTTTAGGTGCCAGCGCATGGGCTGGCGAACAGTGGAGATAGCAGGACTTGCCCTGTTCCCGTCTCAGGTGTACAGCTCTTGAAATAGTGAGGTTGCCTGGATCATTGTACCCCAGAGTCTCCACCAAGCCTGGGACTACCACACTAAGCTTGTCGTGTGTAACTGTTGCTTGGGGCAGCCGCGACCGTTTCACCATTCCTGCTTGAGTGTTCTGGGCGCTTTCCCCACCTCGGGTCCCCAGCCTCCCCCAATCCATATACTTCATGCTGCTTTGGCCCCTCTGGTGATGTTCAGGGCCACCTGATGACCTCTCACAACCCAGTTATCACAGTTAAAATGTCTCAGAGCATCTTGGCTCTGCTCCATGCCACCATGTGATACATGGGACGCCTTTTCCTCGTGGAGTTTCACATAGGTTTTTGATGATTCTGCCGTGTTCTCTGGCTATCTGGGAGATCACAGAATGCCACGCCTGTGGAGGACTGGGAGGGAAGCCTACCCTTTTTGTAGCTAAAGTTGAACCATTGTGGTGCTGGTTCATGGGTGCTATTAGTTTAGAGGGCAAGGTGGTGGTGAATTCCATCTCCAATCCTTTACTCAGATTGTTCTAATATGTTGTACATTTTCTGTAAGGTGATAGTGAAAACAGTACATCAAGAGAAAGATTTTCTTCTCTAGAGACTCAGATTCTCAGCATATTTGTTGTTTGAACTGTTTTTAATCGGTTAACTGCAATGTTTGTAATTTTCAGTTTCTGTTCTGTGACAGTTTTTTTAAAAATGTGATTTTGAGTCAAGTTTGTTTGAGAGGATATGGGTGCCACTAACATGAAGGCCGGGCTCAGAAGAGGATTTGGGCTAAGGTGCTGAGTCACTAACATGAAGGCCAGGCTCAGAAGAGGATTCGGGCTAAGGCGATGAGTTCCGTTTGGGGTTGCTGTGCATTTCAGTTGGAGATGTCACGGGGGAGGGTGGAAGCGGAGACTGGGAGCCGCAGACTTCCCACCCGGCCTACTGCATGTGTAGGAACACGTGTGGCCCAGGTAAGGGTTAGGTTTGGATTGACAGCCCTCCTGGTCACCTGCCTCGTGTTGCTTGCCCATGTCTGTCCCAGTGCCCTCATCTATAAAGCAGGGGTGCTGGTGTCACCCACCCAGAGTCTCACGGAGGTAGAGTGGCCTGGTACTTACAGAACCATCTGCAAATGCTCGGGGCCCTAATTGGCGTCTGGAGCTGAGTTCTCCTGCAGCCTCTGTTCCGCCAGGGCCCTCCCTGTGCACCATTTGTAACTTCAGTTGTGAAAATGTAACTTCACACTGGCTTTGGAGGGCCCTGAGTGAGTTGGCTGGCGTTCGTGAGAGAAGATCTGTTTTCAGTTACTCAGTTACATTGGTGAGGGACTTTTTTCCTTACCCTTCCCATTTCTGCAGCTTTGTCTTTACTTGATTTCACTTTCTGCCCTTAAACTCGGGAACATTCTATGACTGTCTTTAACTGGGGGTATTTCTTCTGCGGAAGATAGGGTCATGGTGCTTTTTCAGTGCTGCTTTTCTCTTGGCTCTGTTGTTTGGGGATGTCTGACAGGCAGTTGACTAGCCATGGAATCAGGTTGGAAGTAGAGAATGATTTAATGAACTTCATGAATGGTGTAATGAATTGGTATGATATTTCATTCATTGTCTGGATCTTTTTAATGTCGATATTTTAATTATTTTTTTCCTAAAATAGCTGGAGGCAACTTATTTTTAACTGCCAGCTAGTTAAGCCATCATTGTCTATATTTGGAATGGTAGAAAACAACCAAATGTGTCTTTAATCTTATTCTTATCCTACACTGATCAGTCACTTGATTAGTAGGCTGTAGCTACGGAGGAGGCTGTAGCTACGGCATAAACCAAAGGAGGCAGGAAGGTTTCACTTGGAAGGTGATGGAGAAATACACCAAACGTTCAGGAAAGAAACATTTTGGATGATTAAGGAAGCTTTATAAATGGCACGCACGGAGGCACAGTGGTGATTGGAACTGTGGCGCTTTGATGTTTTTAGCCACCATGCCTCCTTTCTTAGAGGGTTACCTGTGGCATGTTCTCCCTGCCCACACTCAGGTTCCGTCCTGAGCCTGCTCCGCTTCTCTGTTGATGCGGTATGGTCTCCACCATCCTTGGTCTTTCAGTGTCACGGCCAGTTGTTAGCTCCTGCCTCTGAAGTCAGCCTTTCTGGGTCAGATCTTTCTTGATTGTTCAGCTTGTCTTTTCGTGTTTGTGCCGATCTCTGTGGAGACCTTTAGTCAGTGTGCTTCAGGAATTCACTGGCGTCTCCTCCTTCCTCCTCTTCCCTGCTCACTCGCTCTCTTCGTATCACCCACCTGTTGATTTCTTTTTAGAAACATTTAGTATGTCTTTTACTCTCCCTTTTCCTCCACCTTGGATCACTTGCCGAGCTACCTGTTCTGTGCCTTCTGTGCCTGACCCGTCCTGAACGCGTAGTTCAGGTCTTGTGGGTTTTCATGTTGTCTGTGCACTAACCTAACTGGGCCCTGACTTCTAGTTGGTTCCTGTTCTGTCCAGCTTCTCCACCAGCACTAGTCCTCCTGAAATGGTTCATCCCAGAAACTGGGGGTGACACCGCTTTATTCATTTATTTGTACACAGCACTGCTTCACCAGCTGGTCTTCAAGACGTTTGGACAGGACCTGTTAAAATTGTGGCAATTTTTACTTCTTGAAAACAGCTAATTTAGATTGGTTCCAAAGTTGTAATAATCTACAGATGTCCCTCTACAGATTGGACCTCCCCTTTTGGCCTCTGTCCTTAGGCCTTGGCTTATGAGCCTTTCTTGTTGCTTCCTGGTAGGGCTGAAAAGTGGGATTTTTCCCCCACCCAGCTCTCCTTACTGTTCCCTTTGTTTGGATTCACTTCTGCTTATCTTCTTACTAAAATCCTATTTAATCCTTCAGTCCTAGTGAGCATACCAGTTCTTAGTACAGCCTTCCCTTTGTTTCTTGCCTTTTGTTTGAATGTATGTCTTGATTTTATTTAGTGGCAAATGCCTTTCAATGTATTATAGACATCAGTAGACTGAGTTCCCGTTTGTTGACTTGTATATGATAGGACTACAGTGTATCAAAGAAAATATCCAATGTGTTTATAAATATTTAATGTAATTGTTATAATAGTTAAATATTATGTAATGATTTTGCTCAAAAGTTAATTATAAAGCCTAAGATAATAGGGAGGAAGTGGAGCAAGACAGCCAAATAGAAACCTCCACTGATTGTCCTCCCCACAGGAACACCACATTGAACAACTCTCCACACGAAGAAATACCTTCTTAAGAACCAGAATCAGGTGAGTGATCACAGTGCCTGGTTCTAACTTCATATCACTGAAGGAGACACGGAAGAGGGTAGGAAAGACAGTCTTAAATTGCTGATGCTACTGCTCCCTCAACTTCGGCAGCAGCTGCGTAGCACAGAGAAAACCTGTGCACTTCGGAGAGGGAGAGCTCAGTGGTTGTGGGACTTTGTATTTGAACTCAGTGCTGCCCTGTCACAATGGAAAGCAACATTGGGCACAGAGGTAGCATTTAGACCAGTCCTAGCCAGAAGGCTACTCACCGGTCCCAGCAGTTGGAACCTGAGTTCTGGCAAGCCCCGCCACTGTGGGCTAAAATGCCCTGGGGTTCTAAATAAACTTGAAAGACAGTCTAGGCCACAAGGACTGCACTTCCTGGCTAAGACCTGGTGTTGTGCTGGGGCTCTGAGCCAGTGGCCTTGGGGGGCATGCAACCTAGTGAGACCTCAGCCGGGGCAGCCAAGGGAGGCCTTGCATCACCCTCCCACAACCACAAGCAGTGCAGCCTGCAGCCCCAGGAGAGACTCCTTCCTTCTGCTTGAGAATAAGAGTAAAGATGGCTTTGTCTTGCAGCTTGGATACCAGCTCAGCCACAGTAGGATAGGGCATCAGGCAGAGCCCTGAGGCTCCCGGATGATGTTTATAGACATACCTTGGACCAAAAGGGAACCCACTGCTTTGAAGGGAAGCACCCAGTTCCTGTCAGGATCCATCATCTGCTGACTAAAGAGTCCCTGGGCCCTGAGTAATCAGCAGTGGTACTCAGGCAGAACTCACCATGGGTCTTGCATGAGACTCAAAGACGAGCTGGCTTCAAATGTGACCTAGCACATTCCCAGCTGTGGTGTCTACAGGGAGGGACTCCTGCTTGAGAAAAAGAGAGGAGACTTTGTCTTGCAGCGTAGGTATCTGCCCAGCCACAGTGAGGCAGAACATCAAGTGGGCTCTTGGGAGTCCCCAGTTTCAGGCCTTGGCTGTTAGACATGATTTCAGGACCTGCTCTGGGCTAGAGGGCAGCCCACTGCTCTGAAAGGAGAGTCTCAGGCCTGGCAGCATTCACCACCAACTGACTGAAGAGTCCTTGGGCCTTGAATGAACATTAGCGATAAACAGGCAGTACTTGCTGCAGGCCTGGGGTGGCGGTGGCCACAGGGAGAGGTTCCTGCTTATGGAAAAGGGGAGTGAAGAGTGGGAAGGACTTTTTCTTGTGGCTTGGGTGCCACAAGAAATATTCAACTGTGGTAGAATAGTGCACCAGCTAGATTCCTAAGGTTTCAGCTTCCAGGCTCTGGCTCCCAGATGGCATCTCTAGAGCTGCCGAGAACCAAGGAGAACTCACTGCCCTGAAGGAAAGGACACATGCCCATCTGGCTTTGCCACCTGCCGATTGTAGTGCCCCAGGGTCTTGAGCAAACATAAGCAGTAGTTAGCAAGTGGTTACCATGGGCTTTGGGTGCAGTCCAGTGCTTCACTGGCTTCAGGTGTGAACCAGTGCAATCCCAATGGTGGTGGCTACAGGGGTATTTGTGTCACCCTCCTCTAGCTCCAGCTAGTCATCACACACACACACACACACACACACACCCCTCTGTCTCTCTCTCTCTCTCTCTCTCTGTTTGGGAGAAAGTAAGGGAAGAGAACAGAGAGTCTCTGCCTAGTAATTGAAAATTCTTCTGGATTTTGTTTAAGAACACCACAGTGGTTCCTGTGTGAATCAGCAAGAGTCACAGCATTACTGGGCATGGGGTGCCCCAATTTAATGCAGATATAGCTGCAGTGAGACCAGAAACTTAAATCGCAATGCCCAAGTCCCTTTGAATACCTGGAAAGCCTTCCCAAGAAGGATGGGTACAAACAAGCCTAGGCTGTGAAGATTACAATAAACACCTCACTCTTCAATGCCCAATGCCCAGACACTGACAAACATCCACAAGCATGAAGTCCATCCAGGAAAACAGGAACTCGCCAAATAAAGCTACCAGTAAACAATTCTGGAGAGACAGATATGTGACCTTTCAGACAGAGAATTAAAAAATAGCTCTTTTGAGGAAACAATGAAATTCAAGATGACACAGAGAAGGAAATCAGAATCCTATCAGATAAATTTAAACAGATTGAAATATGAAAGAATCAAGCAGAAATTCTGGAGTTGAAAAGTGTAGTTGACATACTGAAAAATGCATCAAAGTCTCTTAGCAGAATTGATCAAGCAGAGGAAAGAATTAGTGAGCTTGAAGACAGGCCATCTAAAAATACACAGAAGAGACTAAAGAAAGAATCAAAAACAATGAAGCATGCCTACAAGATATAGAAAATAGCCCCAAAAGGGCAAATCCAGGAGTTACGGGCCTTAAGGAGGAAGTAAAGAGAGACATAGGGGTAGAAAGTTTATTCAAAGAGATAACAGATAACTTCCCAGAGAGAAAGGTATCAGTATTCAAGTACAAGAAGGTTATATTAATAAAACACGGAGTAGATTGAACCCATAGAAGACTACCTTATGGGATTTAATAAGCAAACTCCCATAGGTCAATGATGAAGAAAGGATCCTAAAAGCAGAGAGAGAAACAAATACCATACAAAGATGCTCCAATACATCTGGCAGTAGACTTCTCAGTGGAAAGCTTCCGGGCCAGGAGACAGTGGGCCTGACATTTAAATTGCTGAAAGCAAAAACCTTTTATCCTAGGATAGTATATCCAGCAAAAATATTCTTCAAACATGAAGGAGAAATAAAAACTTTCCCAAACAAAAGTTGAGGGATTTTATTAACACCAGCCCTGTTCTACAAGAAATGCTAAAGGGAGTTCTTCCATATGAAAGAAAAGGATGTCAGTGAGCAATAAGAAATCACCTGAAGGTAGTACAAAAGTCACTGGTAATAGTACTCAGAAGAATACAGAGTAGTATAACACTGTGTGTAAACTACTCATATCTTGAGTAGAAAGGTTAAAAGATGAACTGATCAAAAACTACAACTTTTCAAGACATAGTACAGTAAGATATAAGTAGAAACAACAAAAAGTTAAAAAGCACAAGGACAAAAAGTGTAGAGTTTTTAATTAATGTTCTCTCCTTGTTTGTTACATTGTTTACACAATCAGTGTTGTCATTTAAAAATAATAGGTTTTATTATTATAAAGTCCATGATAACCTCAAATTAAGAAACATACAATAGATCCATAAAAAATAAAAAGCAAGAAATTAAAACATAAAACCAGAGAATCACCTTTACTAAAAGGAAGGCAGGAAGGAAAAAAGGAAGAGAAGATTACAAAACAAGAAAACAAATGACAAAATGCAAGAGTAAGTCCATGGTTATGAATAATAACATTGAACTTAAATGAACTAAACTCCGCAATCAAGAGCTGTAGAGTGGCTGAATGGATTTAAAAAAACAAAAAACCCAATGATCTGTTGCTGACAAGAAACACACTTCACCTCTATGAAGACACCTATAGTCTGGAAATAAAGGAATGGAAAAAGATATTCCATGCAAATGGGAACCAAAAAGAGCAGGAGTAGCTATACTTATATCAAACAAAATAAATTTCAAGACAAAAGCTAGAGACAAGGTCATTATATAATGATAAAGGGGTCAATTCAGCAAGAGGATATAGCAGTTGTATATATGCATCCAACATTGGAGCACCCAGATAATATAAAGCAAGTATTATTAGAACTAAAGATAAACCCCAGTACAATAATAGCTAGAGATGTCAACACGCCACTTTCAGCACTGGACAGATCTTTGATACAGAAAAGCAACAAAGACACTTGTCTTTATCTGTACTTTAGAACAAATCAGTCTAAAGATACTTACAGAACATTTCCTCTAGTGGCTTCAGAATACGCATTCTTTTCTTAGCACTTGGATCATTCTTAAGGATCATCTATATTAAGCACAAAATAAGTCTTAAAAATTTTTTAAAAATGAAATTCATCTCTTAAAAATCAAATATAACTTCATCAAGATTCTTCTAACCACAATGTAATAAAACTAGAAATCAATAATGAGGAATTTTGGAAACTGTACAGACACATGGAAATTAAACAGTGTGCTCCTGAATGACCAGTGGGTCAATGAAGAAATTAAGAAAATTTAAAAATTTCTTGAAACAAATGATCATGGAAACACAACATACCCAAACCTATGGGATACAGCAAAAGCTGTACCAAGAGGAAGTTTATAGCTGTAAGCACCTACATCAAAAAGTAGAAAAATTTCAAATAAACAACCTTAATGATGCATCTTAAAGAACAAGAAAAGCAAGAGCAAACCAAACCCAAAATTATAGAAGAAAAATAATAAAGATTAGAGTGGAAGTAAGTGAAATTGAAATATTACAAAAGATCGATGAAACCAAAAGTGGCTTTTTTGAAAAAATAAAATTGACAAACCTTTAGTCAGACTAAGAAAAAAGAGAAGACCTAAATAAATAATTTTTCTTTTTCGTTTCTGATTTTAAAACTGATACTGCAGAAATTCATAGGCTCACTAGAGGCTACTGTGAACAACTGTATGCTGATAAACTGGAAAACTTAGAAGCTTTGGTAGTCAACAAGAGAGGGACCTGCCAGAGGTCATGTGGTTACAGGGGCCCCGTGTCCCTGTGTGTGTGTGTGTCTGTCTGTCTGTCTCTCTGCCTGTGTCTATCTCCACCCTGAGTGGGAGCAGAAGGCTACTTGTGAAGTCTCATCTCTGAAGGCCATCTGTTGATCACAGACAGGCTGCTGGGTTCATTGCGGCTGGAGATGTGTACGGAGGTTCCCCCAGCACATTGCTCTGTCTTCATGTGCATCTCAGTTTCCATCTGAAGTCACGTGTTATTGAACTGAGAAACATTCCTCTGTCTAGTTAGCAATATCACTAGGAGTAAATGTGTTATGGGGGAAACTGCTTAGCATTTGATTTCTCAAGTGTTTTTCCTGAGACCCAGTCATCTTCTGGGTAAGGAAAAAAAAAAAAACCCTTGGGTATCCCCTTTCACCTTGTGCTGTTGCTGTTACTGTGAAGATGTAGACAGTATGTGTGACTCTAGCTGTCATCAGATCATTCGTGGACACAATGCAACATCACACCTGTTAGATCATGGCTTTGTTTCTGCCAGGAGGCCTGGTGGGAGCAGCTGGCATGATGCGTGCTGCCCCTAGTGACCCATGTGTGCCATCCTGCTGCCCAAGGCCTTGATGTAGCCCCCGTGGGGTGCCCTGTCTGCACGTTATCACACTCTGAAGAGCAGCCTATGGAGCACAAGAGAGAACCGAGGGGAACAACCTCTCCTTTAATTCTGAACTCATATTCTGTAATGGTGATTTCTGTGAGTCTGGTTGGTTGTCGTGTGAATTCAGGTGTCTAGGCAGCGTTATGTGTGGAATATGTTGGCACGTTATGCTCAAGTCCTAGGGCTCAGCTGACCTTTATGAGCTTTATCTGCTACTGAATTAATGAACAAGGGCTTTATCAACCATGAAACTTTGGTGATGGCAGTGACAGAAAATTCTTGGAGAATTAGTCTGGGACTGAAAGAGGTAATAAAAATCTAGAGCCTAGGCTCAGTGCGGTGAATGAAATAGGAAAAACCACTCGTACCATGAATTGTTCATTTATAAGCTATGCTGAAATATGACTTAATTTTCGTTAATTGATGAAATATCAGAAATGAAAATCAGTTTATCTAGATTTCCATTTCTGAATGGATCAGGGGCTGTGTCACTGGACCAGGTAGGAGATGAAATCTTAGCATAGCCCATGGCCCAGCACTGAGCAGTATTTCTGCAATCATAAGAATTTAACCCATTGTGGGTAGCACCAATAATTTTCCTGTGCCACATCTCTGGCAGTGTTTTTTTGTGTGTATAACTTTGGCATTCCATCATTACCCAGTTCTCTGCAGTCCTCCCAGTGAGGCATGCAGGGTCCTATCATTCTAGAAGCCAGCCTCTTCCTGATGTTCACTGTGTCTCTGAGTATGAACATCACCTGCTTAGGTGTCAGAATATTCTCAAAACCTGTGTGTCTTAAGTACCTGGGTTAAGGGGCATGTCCTTCCTCTCTGTAGGCTGGCAGCAGTTTGTAGCTCCCGTCACTGAGACTACATAATTGTCTTCAGTTTACTTTTGTACAAAATGATAGCACTCACTTTAAGGTAGAGACTGTTTCTTACCCTGTTTTTAGTTTGTTCCCAGTGCCTTGTAATGGTGCTGCGTACATATAGTAGTTGAAATTAATTTGAGTCAGTGACTACCCTGCAGATGGACAGAACTGTGGTTAATCCCTGTAGGCTGTGGAAACCCCGCTTAGCTGTTAGTTGGAAATGGGTCTGCAGCAGTGCAGATGCTAGCTTACTTTGCCTTCTGTTGTGTTTTAGTAAACTAAACAGTAAAGCACCATAATAATTGCATGACACATTCAGGATTTGGAAACATGGCTTGGATGAATTAGACCAGTGTTGTTGAGAGCTTGCATTGATGGAAACATGCTATATCTGCTAGACAGATTTCAGTAGCCTCTAGCCACGTGGGGCTGTGAAGCTCTGGAAATGAGATTAACGTAACTGAAGAACTGAATTTTTAATTTTTTAAAAAATTTTAACCTTACTTGAAATAGCTGCAGGTGGCTAGTGGCTGTTGGATTTGAGGGTAAAGAAGCATGGCAGAGAAGGCGGGTGGGACAGCCTCCCATCTGTGCAGAGGTCTGTCTGTCACCGCCACTGGCAGGAAGACTTCTGCATCCTAACCCTTAGCCTCGTTGTGCTGTGGGTAAGGTCCCTGCTATTGCAGACCCCACTAAATTCCCAGTCCCTGTAGGTACCTGTTGTGCTTCTGTAAGCCCCCTCCAGTACTCTGGGTGGGGACATGTCTTGCTCAGAGAGAGATCAAAGGAGAGCTAAGAGAGGGAAAGAGATGGACAGTTAAATATTGAAGAAGGGCATTGGCCTTTTTTTACACAGCACAGGGAAGAGACTAGTATGTGGAGGCAGCACTTACATTTGGTAGATGTGCTTACACAGATCAGCCACCTGAACCTGTGTGGGATATTTTTATTACCCACATTTTACATTTCTATTGTCTGTATTATTTACAGTAACTACATTTGACATCTACATATTGCTATGTTTTAGAAGCAGAGGGTTATTCTCACCTCTTTCCTGAAGGCCATGTTTTATAAAACTGACAGTTATCTAGTCTAGAAGGGAAGGCCTGGCCAGGCGTGGTGGCACGTGCCTGTAATCCCAGCTACTTGGGAGGCTGAGACAGGAGAATCGCTTAAATCTGGAAGGCGGAGGTTGCAGTGAGCTGAGATGGCGCCGTTGCACTCCAGCCTGGGCAACAAGAGAGAAACTCCACCTCAAAAAAAAAAAAAGAAGACGACCCATTGTGCTGGGAATGCTTGAGAGTCTGAGGAGAGAAAACGGTGGGTGGTGGGATTTGGAACCTCTGTCACAGCGTTACTTCCTGTGCTTTTCTGTCTCCACAGCTATTGTAGGACGTGCTGATAACAGCTCAGTAAATTTTCTTAAATTGGTGGAAACAGAAACAGTCTTTTTGAGCCTCGGTTAACAGTTATTAAGAAATGAATAAAAAAAACTGTTGAAAAACAGGGAGAAGACCAAGTTAGCATAAATTTTGAGTGCTCTGTGTTTTGAAAATGAAGATTTTTCCTAATACTTGTGACTCGCTGATTCTCCTGACCGTGGCTTTCTCCAACCAGTACCTAGCCACAGAGTGGAAAGTAGTGCTCCTGAAGGTGGAGACACACCCAGAGACTGGATGATAGGTGGAACCAGGAAGTCCTGGGCCTGAGGTCCTGCGTGCGGGGTTGAAAGGCATGCCTGCCAGCTGATACATTTGGGAGTCAGTGTGCTGTGGTCTGAATGTGTTTCCCCAGATTATCTGTTATTACAGATGATCACCAATTGGATGGTATTAAAAGATGGGCCTTGGAGGTGGTTAGGTCATGAGGATGGAGCCCTCATGAATGGGAGCAGCAGCCTTGTAACAGCTGTGAGGGAGCTGTTTTGCCCTTTCCCCCCGTGAGGATGCAATAGGGGACCATCTGCAGGTGCCTTGATCTTAGGCTTCCAACCTCCAGAGCTGTGGGCGGTGGATTTCTGTTGTTGGTAAATTACCCAGTCCACGGTGTTCTGTTCCCAGCAGGGGTGGAGTGAGGCCGTGTGCTTATCGGAGGGGATGGCAGAGCAGAAGCAGTGTCCCCATGAGTTGTAGGCCTGGACCCTATTCCCAGGTTCCATCCACCTTTGTGTTGGATGCTGACGTCTTTCCCTTTTTTTGCATTCCTCTGTCATTTTGGTCAAGTACCTGCTCTGGGAACTTCCCGAGGAGCGAGTGCATGCCAGGCAGTTAATCCATGTGAGTGCTCACGGTTGACTCAGATGGAGACAGTTAGAGGAAGCGATTTCCACCCCCGTTTCAAGGGGTGCTTCAGTGTTTCTGGGCTCTGGTGCTGAGGAGCCCCATGCTGTTCCTCATTCTTGGTGTGAACAGGTGTTTCTCACTCATGGCTCTTTGCATCCTTGTTTCTGGGCTTCCGAATGACTGCTGTTGTCTGGGGCCTTGGTCTTCTTTCGGCCCGTGCCGACGCTCGTGGACACCTTCGGTCTTGTGCCTTGCACTCTTTCTGTTTAGTCGTGTGATGATTTCTTTGATTGACTTCTGCTTATATTTTTGGTTTTCTGTATCAGGAACTTTCATTCTGATGTGGAATGACTATCGTATTTCCTTTTTCCCCTTTGCTCCTTCATTCCCCCCCCTTTTTTTAGGCAAATGTATTTGTCGTCCTTTCGTGCCTTCTTATAATTAAGGTTGGCACACTAAAAACACTTTGGAAGTGCTGTCCGAGAGTTGGGACTGGTTGACTCTTGTTTTCTGTAGGAATCCCTGGTGTTCATGTTTTTGGTCACTTTTTCTCTGGCTCCCATTCCCTAGGTAGGAGGATGTAATCCTTCTGGTAATATTGTGGGTATCCGGGGAGCAAAGACACCCTGGGGTGCAGGGAAGGTGATAAGAGTTCACGTGGGTCTCTTGTTTTCAGCACACGTGCCCCTGCTCCGGGTTGTTGCTGGCGTCCTCCAGAAACTCTGAGGTCTGGAGAGGTGAGCGTGTACCCCATTAGGCACACCCGCCACTGAGGTGGCACCACCAGGGGCCCTGATGCCTGCAGCTTGTGCTGACTGGTCACCCCTCATGCAGCTTCCAGTGCTGGTTCTGGTCATCTCTTCCTCATTCTTTTTGTTCTCGTGAGTTTATGCTTCTTGGAAAGGCCTGTTAACTGTCAGGATGCTGTGGATCTGGGGAGGAGAGGCAACTGATAGGTGGGCTCGCTCTCTAGTCTCTAACCTGAAGGGAAAGATGGTTTTTGTATTTTTTGTTAGTCTTGATGCTGCTGCTTTGGTAGAAAACCCACAGACTGAATAACCACATTCAATAATTCTCCTTATTTTATGCAAAGCTGAAGGCCCTGTGACATCTGTTTTTCTCACTGCACAAAGAGCTTGGGCCTGAGGCTTGGTCGGGATGCTGTGCAGTGCGAATGCTGCTGGAGAGGACCTGGCAGCAGAGCTGCTTTCTGGGCGCCCCTTCTCCCTGCTAGACTCAAGGCAGCAACACGTGTGTGCTGGGATCGGGGCTTCTTGTTTTCACAGATAGGTGCAGAGGGAGGTTTTCCTTACTCAGAGTATTATATGTCTGTCAGTTAGCAGTTGTCCTGTCTGTAAAACTGATGACTATTTCCCTTTGTGTCGCGTTTCTCCAGGTTGCCCGAAGCTCAGCAGAGAGTCGGAGGCTGCTTTTTAAACCTGATGCCCCAGATGAAAACCCTGTACCTCACATATTGTGCCAATCACCCTTCTGCAGTGAATGTCCTCACGGAACACAGGTGCACTCGCTAGGCGTCTGGGCAATGGGGAGGGTGGATGACTCTGTGTCCTTCAAATAGTGCATGAAATAGTATGATGCTAATAGTCCCTTGGTTATTAAAGGGTATGAATTTTAATTACCCCTCAAAATTAGTGCTTGAGAAGTACTGGTAAGAAGTCTTTAAAATGATGGTATTTTTGTAAAAAGACAAATCTTTTTGATGTCTTCTTTACAGCCTGAAGCCCTTTGGCTAATAGGTTGAAGGGGTTAGTAAGTGTTCTGGGGTGTAGCCACAAGCTTAGGGGTCCTGGAATCATATTTCAGTTCTTAAAACTGGAAGTACATGAGCCTGAGTTACATCAGCTGTAAAATAAAGTATCTCATTTCAGATTAATATTAGGTTTTATACACAAAACATTACATTGGAGACCATTAGCTTTTCAACCTGAAACTAAAAACAAGTGCAACAGACAATGCACAGATGTTTTGCTTATTTTATGAGGCAAGACAGTGTCTGCTTCCTGCGAATTGGAGGGAGATGTTTCTCAGCTGTTCCAGTTATTGAGGAAGATCTCGGTCATTAGTGAGTGTTAAGAATTGATTTGTTTGAGGATTGGAGGATTGGCTTGGAGGAGACCACACCGGGGCTGAGAGAGCTCAGAGGCTTACTTTCTGCTTCTAAAAAGATTTATATTAATGTTTTACAAAAAATTAATACAAAGATTTGTATTAATGTTTTACAAAAAATTTCATAATTTCTTTTGAAAACAGAAATTCACACATTTTCGAAACCCATAAATGGAAAAAGTATTGTTTTAGTAGCATGAAGATAAATGCCATTGTCTTTCTAACTTAAATATTTAACTTCAGCTTAACCGAGCATTTCCACTTAGAGCCTCGTCAGTGAACAGGTGTTGGTTGCCTCTTTAGAAGCACATTTGGGGCTCAGGTGTGGCACTGCGTGGGTGTCTAGGACAGCGCAGACATGGCAGCAGGGTGGACTCGGCTCTGGCTCTGGCTGCTCCCTTCAGGCACTGCAACCTTGGGCAGATTTCCTACTGTCTCTGGGTTTCAGCTTCCTTTCCTGAAGGAGCTCATTCACAGGGATGTTGCGAGCGTCCAGCTAAAACTGTCAGCAGGTCAGGTCAGGGTGAACGTGCCAAATGCTCAGTGAATATTCGGTTGTCTTCTGTTGTTTCTTTGTTGTTGTTGTTGTTGTTTTAAAGACCCTGGATAGTTACTGTTTCCTGGGTGTGCTCAAATATAAAATGATTAAGATTTTTTGAACTTCCTATTTGTTACTGAAGCATCTGCAGCCCTGGAAGGAAACAGCAGCCTTGAACAATGCAGTGAAAGGAAAGGAAGTTAGAACTCACAACAGTCGCAGAAAACGAAAACCCAAAGAACCCTCCCTGTGCACCTCCCGCTTGGGAGTGTCCACAGCGCCTCCAAGCGTCCAGCGTGTTTCCAGTTGTGCGCTATTCCCCCTACCCCTGGGAATTTATACATTGAATGAGATTTCCAGAAAGCGCAGTGCAAGTGTTACATTTGTTATCTCTGGAAATTCTTCAAGAATTATTGATGGAGTGATGAGGAAGATGAACAGAAAGTTCGTCTTTCTGAGGACCTGTCCTAAAGATGACATTGAAAGTCACTAGGACTGTTAGTTTCCTAAAATGCGAAGCCATTCAAGAGCAGTGCTTGCGGGCGTGTGCTGCGTTGATCCTCTTCTCTGTTATTACCTTAATGAGTGTGTCTGTCAGGTCTTAATGTACGTGTAGGATTTTCCTGAAGTAACTGGAAGAAAGAATACAGGTGGGTTTTTGAGTCAGGAGGGTCTTTGTGCCTCCTTCCCAGGGCTGCCCAGAGAGTGGAGGGACAGGCTCGGGACAGCGGAGGGCCTGCTCGGGACAGCAGCCCTGGGGCAAGTCACTGTTGCTTTAGTGCTGGGAGTCAGAGCTGCAGCGAGAGGAAGGTCCCCCGAGCCAGCAGGTGCCACCACTGTGGAACATGAAGCTTGTGTGCCCTCCCGAGGTCCCTGCGTCACGAGAGTTTCCGCCGTGTTGGCCACAGATTCCTCCCCACCCCAAAGAGCGCGGCAGTGAATTGGGGTCAGGCTTCCCTGTGCCAAGGCTCCTTCCTCCCTCCCGCCTTTGTGGTTGGATTCTTTCTTGTTCCTCTTGCCGGTTTTTCCACGTGTGTGATGGTCTTTAAGCTGCCACGCCTGTGGGTAGACTAGTCTGCTCATGCTGTGGAATAATTTTTAAGGATTGGTTCAAGTGTAGTGGGTTGAAGTTTAAAGTCTTATTTGCGTCCGCACTGTCCTTGTGTTACTTGGGTTTAAGTTCTAAGTGTGAGCCCTGTGAGCGCAGAATGCCAACTCTCACCATTTTAGCAGCTCAGACCTTCTGCGGTGTCCAGTGATGGCGGCAACACTTGTCCATGGCCGGCTGTTTTGAATGAACTATGGGTGTCATAATTTAGTCTTTGAAAATGATTTTTTTCCCAGCAGTTTGTTCCTCTGCGCTTGGCTCCATGCTTGCATGTGTTTTGTGGCTGCCGTCAGCCCACAGCACTGTGTTGGTAAGGACTGAGGAGACCCACTGTGTACGGGCTGCTGGCATCAGCAGAAGTGAAGCTGAAAGAGCTGTCTTTGGTCAGAGTAGCTGTAACTAGCAGTTTCGTTTTATTATGGCACTATTTTTTTTTTTTTTAACTTCAAACTGAAACTAAAACGATGATCCACAAACATTTACAAAATTTCATTTCTTTTTTAACTGTATTTGTTCTGGCATTGTAAGAGTGTCTTGTGGATATTAAAAGGAGTTTTGCTTGCACACATTTCACTTTTTTGGCTTCAGGGCTTTTTTTGAGGGAGTGGTGATGAGGGTAATTCTGTTTAGTTTTGTTAATTTTTCTCTGCTGTACCATAGTTAGGAAATTTCACAGGTAACCCTGAAATATAAATAATGACCTGAATGAATTTTTCCTTGATTCTTATTTTGGTGGAAAAGGTACTTATGTGAATTACATTTAAAGGAGTTGAAATATATTTTTAATATCATAAAGTTTGGTTTTCATGGGACTGCCTGATAAATTCTCTAACACCTAGAGAATTGTTGGTAAAATATAAATTGCTCCTGTCTGAAGCCCTCATGTCACTCTATTCATGCTTTAGGAATGCATAGACTGAGTAGTGGGAAGAGGAGCACTTCTGAGTAAGAACTGGGCGGAGCGGAGGGACATGTGTGTGCGGAACAGGCTGTCCATGGTCAGAGGGGCCGGCCATGCCATCCACATAACAGGGGTCCGCCTTGGGTGCAGAGCGTCAGCTGTTCTACTGGCAGTGATGGTGTGGGTGGTGATGGTGTGGGCGGTGATGGTGTGGGCGGTGATGGTGTGGGCGGTGATGGTGTGGGCAGTGGCCTTCATGCAGGCTGGCCTCTGTATCACTTGCAAAATTGTAGGTCTGCCCCACCCAGTGATGTTTGGAGCATTGATGTCTATGAGTGCCTGCCCTGGTGCCCAGCATGGTGAGCCGTCCTGTGGCTCCTCCTCTGTCCTTGTGGTTCTGCTGTCCACAGAGTGCTCACTGTTGCCCCAGCAGAGAAGGGGGCAGGGGACAGTGGCTACAGTGGCTGCAGTGGATGGGAGTCTGTCCTGGACCCTCTTCAGTTCCCCACCCATCTCCCCTGGGAAGGTGGATGTTGAGGAAAGAAGGCAGAGGACGTGTCCATGTTTAGAAATGATACGAACACATGCGGTGTGCTCATGGGCTCATGTCAATGCAGCCTGCACGGTGAGCAGGACACCTTGCTGTGCAGGTGTTACCCACAGCAGGCCCCTGAAGATAGCACTGTGCTTTATTTCAGTAACCTCTAGCCTGGGATTGTTTCAAGGAAATGATTTTTGGAAAGCACAAAGTTATAGACAAAAGATGCTGAGTTGTCTGTTGCCCACAAAAGTGCACTTGCGCTTGTGTGTGCGTGCTCTCTCTCACAAAGACAGACACCACATACACACACTCAGAAGTACTCTGACAGTTTCTGTGCTACTGATTTTTAAAACAGCATCAACACGATGGGCAGCTTTACAGAAATAATTATGAAGCCTTATATATGGAATTGATAAAATGTTTCTCGTCGTAATTTTTTATAAGTGGATATATGCAACATGACCCTTTTTTATAATTTGCTTTAGTATTGATAATACCCGTTAAGTGTGTATATCTATGTGTTTATTGAAAGTATTTCTTGTTGGCAAGGACAGAGAGAGGTGCTCCACCCACATCGTTACTGTTTTTACGCAGCATAGGACAGCACCCTGGCCTTGGTTAATGAGACCACCCTGGTTTTGTAGAAAGCATTGAGATGTAAGTGGCCTTCTCGGAAGGTCTTATGTGCTTAGGAAGTGGAAGGCTGGTTTCCTAGTGACTGTTTGGTTTTCAGCATGGTGTTTGAATTGGTTTCATTGGAGGACATTCTCCCTCGCTGCCCTGGCAGGGGATCCACATGGAATAAGGAGGGTGAGAAGCAGGAAGGGCTGGCACCACCCTGGCTCTCAGTCCTCCTTATGGGAAGCTGTGTTGAGGTTGAACTCTCTGAAACTGTTAATATTTACTGTTTGTGAACTCAGTCTCCTCTGGGTTAGCCTGAACACTGTCTGTCTTTTCCCTGGGAGCCCTCGATGGTTCTGGTGTCCCCAAGACCTCTGGCAGTAGCCAGCTTGGCTGGAGTGGTGCAGTGGGAGGCTCCTGTGAGACCAGAACCGGAAATTGGCTTGTTTCTCAGTTTTGCTGTTAGGATTTTCATATTTATTTTAGGACATCGTTTACATAATGAGGATATAAAAGTATCTTTTCCTTTTAAGGGAAAACTTCTAGACTAGGAAAATTTGTTCTTAGGATGAGTGCCATGGGTATCATTTGAACCAAGCTTTGCTGACTAGAGACCCTGGTCTCCTAGGATGGGGCGTGGTGATGGCGGAGGGGAGGTCACCTGGGTCTCCTGGAGGGGATGTGGTGACTGAGAAGTCATCCTGGTCTGGACCTGGCATCGGCTGCCAGCACTGGTGCTGCCTCCCCTCCTTTCTGTGGGCTGTACACTGTCAGATGTGTGGACTGATGGCACATGCGGTTTGAGGGACAGCAGACCCAGGGCCTGGCAGAGACCTCAGAGATCGCCAGTGAAGGGGCGTCGCGGTCGGGTGACTGTCAGCCTTAACAAACGTGGATGAAGAGCTGGACCCCCCAGAAGCCTGCCCGTGTCCTCTGCCACAGCCATGGAAACTCTGAGGACAAAGATGACACACATGAGGACCCACTGTAGGGAACGCTAGGCAAGGCCCCGTGAAGGGGATGGTGAAAGAGGAATACAGAAAGTTCCAAAACTTGTTTCTGACTCTTTAATTTTGGGATATGCACTCAGTTTCTTTGTCCACACACAGGGACACCTTCCTTCCTTACGTGTTGTGAGGGTTGAATGTAACAATGCTTTTGAAGTTCTAAAGCATAAATCAGCATTCGATGCCTGTACACAGGGACCCCTTCCTTCCTCACGTTTTGTGAGGATTAAACTTAAAGCTTTTGAAGTTCTGAAGCCTAAATCAGCGTTTGCCCTCTTCTCTTACTGCTTCTCGTGCTCCTCACCCCAAGAGCCATTGCCTGCTCCCAGGCTGAGTGCTGGCAGCACATGGGTGGGGCCTGCTTGCTGGACGAACTCACGTCTGGGGATGACCATCAGCATGCTCTAGCTCTTTACCGGAGCAGCTGGGTCCTTGTTCTACCACCTTGAGACTCTGAGATTGTTGGAATCCATTCTGGCTCTGAGTGTGCATGTTTCCACTGGATGGGTCTGCATGGCACTGGTGTGCTGGAGGGCTCGCCATCAGTAGGATCTCGTGGAGAGCCACACATCCTGTGCTGTGTGTAGTTACTGTTGCTCATATGAGAGCAGGAACGGGACCCCTTAGGGGTGAGAGTCCCCTTTGGCATTTCCAGATAAGCAGCGCAGATTTGGGATAAAAGCTGGAGCCTTCCAGACGTTAAAAGCAACACTTACGTTTCATAAATTCTGGCTGTTGCTCATGGAGATCAGAGAGCCGCCACTGTCTCTCATTGCTAACCACGAGCATCTCTCTTGCCGCTTGCTGCCCAGTGAGGAGTTGGGGGAGTTCATGGAGACCAAAGGTGCCAGCAGCCCTGGGATTCTCGTGCTGACCACGGGCCTGAGCAAACCCTTCATGCGCCTGGATAAATACCCTACGCTGCTCAAAGAGCTCGAGAGACACATGGAGGTACTGCGCTTTCATTCTCTTACTCAGAATCCTTACCAAGGGTTAGTGGCATGGTCAGACTTACTGTGAAAGAAAGTGTTATTCATGATTTATTTTAGAAGCCAGAACCAACAGAGTTTACAAAGAGTTTTGTTAAATATTATGTTTTTCTCCTTATTCCAGCTCTATTAAAAAACATTTACCCCTTATCTCTCTTTTACCCACTGCTGCTGATTGAAAAGTTTCCAAAAGCTGAAACATGAGAACTGATTTTCAGATAGTGTTGAGATGTCTTATCTGGATCATCCAGCTACAAACAATGTGTGCATAGGTTATAGGGTAATACTGTACTAATCATTTAATGAATGATTGTGCTCTTTTAATTTTGAATAACAGGTTGCAGCCTAGCAGAAATTTGGGTTAAAGTTAGTCTCTTGGCTTGAGCTGACAAACGTTTTCTATAAGGGGGCAGACTGTAGGGTCTTCATCACAGCTACATAGCTCTGCCGTTCTACATACTGCATGTGAGCCGTGGCAGTGTTCCAATAAGACTTTATTGATGAAGCAAGTGTTGGCTTCCCCACCCCTGCTGCTCGTGACTGTTCTCTTCCAACTTATGTTTCCCCTAAGTCTAATGGCTTCATGATTTTCTGAAAGACTGACACTTTAATGCTGAGGGGAAGAGGGAATGTTAAGGGTTGAAAAGTATTAGAAAAGTTTCAAGCTGGTCTGTAGAGAGTACCTTTTAAGAAAAGCTTTTCCTTATGAAAGCTAATTGTATGTTTCTTTTACTCAAAGGATTATCATACAGATAGACAAGATATTCAGAAATCTATGGCTGCCTTCAAAAACCTTTCAGTAAGTGATTAAGCATATTGTTTTTTTCCCCCAGACATTATTGTGACAAATGAATGTAAAAGAATTATCAACTGAAAAAGTCAAATGATTAAAAAATGACTTGTGCTGACATGAAAGAAAAACAGAGTCGGCATTCTGTGGCTGGTAAACTCCTTTTAGTGGACTATGATAGAATAATTATTTAAATTTTTTAAAATCACAGTATAATTGATGTTAGATCTACTTTTAAATTATTTAAAACATTTTTTTACCCTTCATTCATGTTGTCTTTAATGATTTATTGCAAAACAGAACAATGGTGGTTCCATTTTCTCTGCTGTTGTGCTGTCTACCAACTGTTTTTGAAATATATGCCTTATTTTATAGCACAAGTTATACTTTCTGTTTCTTCTCTTCAGTCTTCTATATTGGCAAATGCGAACAAAACCAGAATGAAAATACAGTTCTTCTCCTGTCCACATTTCTTTTTCGTACAAGTGGCAAAATCTTCTATATCTTTCTAAAATAATACTTAGTATTCCAGAGCAGTTGTGTGTGTTGCTTCTCTTGACTTGGTTTCATGCTTCTAAGCAAATACTTTCAATTCCATCAATTCTGTATAATTAAGCAAATCGCTCAATAGTTATCTGTCTGAAGAAGTAAGATATAAAGCAATAATTGTCTTAAGGATGATACAAAGCAATGTGGCCAGAACTTAAGATTCTGAAAGTTTCTGTCTGTTAACAGTGTTGTTCTGTGTCTGTCAGGCCCAATGTCAAGAAGTCCGGAAAAGGAAAGAGCTTGAGCTGCAGATCCTGACGGAAGCCATCCGGAACTGGGAGGGCGATGACATTAAAACTCTGGGCAATGTCACTTACATGTCCCAGGTCCTGATTCAGTGTGCCGGAAGTGAGGTACTGCTGCCCACGTGCACGCACCAGGGTTTCTGTCCCACTCTTAGGAGCTCGTAGCAGAAGATTTTAAAGGCATCTCAAGCAATGAAAAACATCTAATAGAAGCTCTATCTTATAATTTGTGAGCTACTTTTTATTCTTGACACAGGAGAGAGGCTTATGGCGTGTTAGAGAGGCTTAGAGCCGAGTGTGGACTTGTTGACCAGTTTGATCCAGCTGAAGTCATTGTGGCCCGAAGCCCACGTGAACTGAAGGATAGATAGTGTGCAGAAAGACTTGCAGGAGTCCTGTGCACACATCTGCACGGAGCTGTATGCGCTTATCTGGCCAGCAACTTTGTACCAAGGCTCACTCTCACAGGGACCTGCCGCTGTCAATGCTTTTGCGTCATTATACTTTCCTGTGAAAGTACGCTAGCTGACATATGCTTACGGGGGTCACAGTTTTCTTACGGGTTTAAGTGAGAGATCAACCCAGAGTTTTGGGACATACCCACCCACACAAGTGAAAATCGAGCAGTTTATTTCATGATTCACATTGACATACATTCAGTGGGTCACTAAACAGGCACCTCTTTTTGAATTTTATTCTACCTCTGCAAAAATAACATGATCAAAACATGCTAAATGACTCATTTCTGAACACAAGACTCCAAGGAGAATAAGAAAACTAAAACTTGAAACTTACAGTGTGTTTTCCTTTCCACCTATAAAATATCACCCCTTCTACATAGTCTTGTAGTTTGGGTACCATAAGAAACCATGATTATAAAAACCTCACATCTTTTCAGAAGAAGTTTCTTTTTGAGTCATGCTCTTTTAAACTTGAATCTGTGGAAACATTTCCCAAAGTGTGTTCTTTATAATATTAGATCTACACAACACTGGTGGGTGTTACTCCAAAATGCTTCAGAGTGGTTCTGATCACGACTGAACGTAATTAGTGGAAAAGATTCTTTATGATAGAGCTCCTCAGAGACTTGGCTCTGAATGTTCCCAATGTATGTTGTGATTCTTCAAGTGGGGAATATAGCAAGTCGTTCTCAGTGACTTCTTTAAAGTACGGAAGACTCTTTTCTCAAGGTGCTTTGCATAAGCCTAATGTTCTGAGGAATATACTTGAGGAAACTAATTCCTAGGACTGATTTCACTTTTTTGGGCCATAGTTTAAATGTCAACATGTGAAAAGGACTGTGGCATTTTTTTTGTTGTCACTTTTTGGATTCTTAGGAGCTTTTTTCTTTCACTTATGGTCTCTTTGGCTTTTATCTTACTGAAGTAAATGATTTTTAATACATAAATAATACTTTTAAGTCTGATGTAAACCAGGTGATGTTTATGGGGTGGATGAAAACAACACTGAGTTGACATTTGGGAGGTTTGGGAAGTGCCAGGAATTATTAGTAGACCAAAATTGATTTTAACATTTTATCCTATCCTTTCTTTAGCTTAAAGACTCCACCTGTTCCCCCTGACCCCATTAAAATTTATAGGTTCTCTCCTTTTTCTCTGAACCAGAAAAAGAAAATTTTAGGTTACCTGAAAATAGTTAATCACAGAGCTGAACTCTTTAACCAAATATATTTTCAAGATGTTACACAGGCTAATTGTGAGTCCAGGATCTTTTGATCATTCAGTTTACTTTCTTACCTTTTGTTTTTTGAAGAATTTAGAAGTCCATCTCTTTACCTATATGTTAAAGCTCAGTCTTAATCATATGTTAAGACTTAATACAGAGTTTATCATAATTGTTTCCATTTAATTTACCCGATAAAACTTGGTAGAAATACCTAAACGAGAAATATCATGTAATGTTTCATAGGGCCTAGTATAAATAAGTGAAGTATTTGTGCTCACATTTGTAAGTAGATGTTTTTTAAGAAATGTTTTGGATTTCTTTTTTTGTATTAGGAAAAGAATGAAAGATATCTTCTACTCTTCCCAAATGTTTTGCTAATGTTGTCTGCCAGTCCTAGGATGAGTGGCTTTATCTATCAGGTAAAACACAATTTAAATTTATATTTTATTGTGGATCTGAGGATAATTTCAGGCTGGCTTTGAATTTTGTGTTAAATATTACATGTATCTATCTGTGTATGTGCTGTGTGTGTAGTGCTGTATGTTCAGATATGGACGTACAGCTCCTGTTTGTTGCGTTGTGACTATGCAAGTATATCCTATGTTAATTTCAAAACAGGAAAGAAGTATAAACTGTAGATCAACCTCAAAAGGACACAGACTACTGTGGCACAAGTCAGTCTCTGTCATTGCCTTCTGTAATTTCATGCAAAATACCTTGCTCCTCCTTGTTACAGTTTTGTTCTGTGAATGGGTTCAGCTAGGGCTTGTGGGTTAGTGGGGTAGTGTAGACTAAGATCTTGTGTCAGTGGCATGGCACTGCCCAAATGCATCAGCAAATAGAAAGTGATGTAAGTGTGTAAGTAGCAGTGTGTGATCGTTGAACCTTTTCCATTTTTGTTTCCCTGCTTTTCTTTGAGAAAATGTGACAGCAGGTTTGAGAAGGAGGTGCAAGGGTGAGCAGGGCCTTTTCTGTTGCGACAGTGGTTTATAGTGGTGATAGATGAAGGAGCTGGTATTTTTGCTGTCTGTCTAGTAGATGCACTTTGCAGGTTTCATTCTTTTTTTTCTGTGAAGTTACAGAGGCTCATATCCTTCCCATCAACTTTCTGAGGACTGGCCAGTCACCACGTAACCACTGCAGCAGAAGCCGCCACTTCGTGTTCTCTGGGTTGCATTTCATTGTAGCATGTGTTGTTTTGTGTTGGCCCAGCGAGGTAGTTAGAGAACCCTAAGCAGACACTGTGCCTTCACAGAGGCTCTGTTGACACCCAGAGAGGACTTGTCGTCATACGCTTACTCCAAAATGCGTGCTTTAGAATTGGTGAATCACATATAGGCACAGACTCAGGAAAATAAGGCTGTAGTCCGTAAGGCCACTGCTGAAGAGAGGTGATCTGTGGCTAAGATAGTGCCCGCTAGAGTTTCCCCCTAAACTAGCAGCTACTTCTTTGTTAAATGACCTTGATAAACCTAAATCTCTGTCCTTTCTGGTCAGCACTATCTGGCTTCCTATTTTATATCCCCAGAATCTCATTCCAGTGGCTGGAGACAGGGGCCTTCTCTAACCTAAGGAGAGAAGAGGTTGCCACTCGTGGCAGGCTTGAGTCTCTGCCTGTGTGGCTGGTGCTCACACTGGCTTTGCCGTTGATGTGTTGACAGACTGCTGGAGCTCATCTCAACAACAGGATTTTATTTTTCCATTCTCAGCACAGTGGTGAGCCATGGTCTCTGTATCATCAGTATCCGTTTCTACCGTTAGAACACTGGCTTTGGGGGATGCTAAAAAGCGTTCGGTCCAGCCACGGTCATAGTGTTCTATACACTGATGTTCAGATGGGCTAGGTTAAACACAGTTGTGCGGTTTCATTTTCTGTAGGACTTACAGCTGTTAAAGTACTTATATGCATCATGAATCTTGGAAAGGAGTTCACAGTGTGTAGCATTTTTTAAATACGCTTGGCCACAGAAGTGTCCAGCAGTCTCCTCTTCCACCTGCCATGCTTTAGGATGAGATTTCTCTGCCTGGGCACTGCTGACGTTTTGGACTGGATCATTCATGGCCAGGGGCTGGTGGCTTGGTGAGACTGTCCTGGGCACTGTAGAGTATCAGCAGCCTCTCTGGCCCTTACTTGCTGGAGGTCTGAGCCCCTGCCAGGTGGTGGCACTGCCACCCATTCTCTGTGGGGACACGTTCCCCACACCGGTTGAGCAGCTTTCCCTCTGGAGGTGCTTATGCAGAACGCTGCTCCGCAGCTGATGGAGTGCTCCCTGGGCAGCGCAACCCAGACGCCACTGCCTCTTCCTGAGGACTTGGTGGGCCACCATGTACGGTGGTTTCTGTCAGCTGTGCCAGGTTGTTTTGTGTTCACTTCTGACTTGTTTGTAATGATGACTTTGTATCCCCTTTCTGGTATCTTTCCATTGACATTTCCTGTTGCAGTTACCAATTTCTTCCGTTTTCAGGGAGCACTGGTTTGCCGACCATTTTGTCCATTTTGTGCAGCATTTAGCACAACTACTTATTTTCTGTTTGGTGGATTACAAAGTAGAATGTTATGCAATTCTTATTCTTGCCTCAATTTCCCACCCTTATTTTGACTTTAAACTTGGAGCTTCCTCTGCATTTCTTTATGCATGGTTCTTTTCTGCAAAAACATCATTTAAAACAGCTGTTATACACGGTAGTTTTTTAAAAATTATAATATGTGATGTTTTTTGTCCTGGTGTCTATGTTTAGTAGCAGCTCATCAGATACAGTGTGTGTTTGGGCTTGTCACTCTGTCCCTTGTCGCCAGTTGAGTTTCTTGCTTACGGGACAGTATTATGATTTATTATTTGAGATAAAAATTTTTGTATTATACATGCATCTGCTACAAATGAGCTTTTTTTGGTTCACAGAGTTCTTCCACCAATTCTAAAATCATTTAATATTTACTTTAATAATGGTACCTTTTTCTAGAAAAGCACTAATTGTTTTTTTTTTTGTGGGGGGGTCTTTTTTAGGGAAAGCTTCCAACGACAGGAATGACAATCACAAAGCTTGAGGACAGTGAAAATCATAGAAATGCATTTGAAATATCAGGTGATAGGCACAAGCTGTGTGAGTGCTGTGTCTCGGGGAGGAGAGGCAGCTTGTCCCCGCGTGCAGATTCTTGCTTGCATATTTCAGAAGGTGGTGTTTAAGCGTTGAGTGGAATTCTGGGGGGAGGTGTGCATGCACTTGCTTTTTACCTGTGTTTCCACTCGGCCTATTTTTTCCTTCTCTCCTGTAGGGAGCATGATTGAGCGGATATTAGTGTCATGCAACAACCAGCAGGATCTGCAGGAATGGGTGGACCACCTACAGAAGCAAACGAAGGTCACGTCTGTGGGAAACCCCACCATAAAGCCTCATTCGGTGCCATCTCATACCGTAAGGACTTGGTGCTTCTCCTCCTTCCAGACTCCAGGCGTGGCATCCCGTGGCTGAGCTGTCAGCAAGTGATCAAGTGCTTTAAAACCTAATCAATATTTGGATAAAAATGCAAAACACTTGCTTCATATTTCTCTGCAAATATTTGGCCCTCTTCGTGCAGTAGTCAATTGTTTTCCAACCAGTGTTCTCGAGAAACAACCCTGAATTGTGCCTCCTCATGCACAGTTCAGAGGTGCTTGGGTGGGAAGCTGCTTCTGCTCAGCGTGGCCCTAGAAGACTGATTTAGGGGAGTTTTACACTAAACTATAGATGGTTTTTCTGAGAATTTTAACTGTTTATTATGCTTCATTTAAGAAAACAAAAAATAAATGATTATGATGATGAAAAGGGCCAGACTCGTGTTGAAGGCATTAAAATAGAATTTATGACACTCTGTTGATTTTAAGAAATTGAGGTGTCTTTTACTTAGAAAAGCGCAACAAGTCTTTGGATATTTAGAGAACTTTTTTTTTTTTTTTTTTTTTTTTACAACTTTTCAGAATAGATGAACACTGAAGTTGCAGTGTTTAAACCTCTCCGGGTGTTTTGTGCTCAAGAAGTTGGTATCAGGTTTTAACAGTCGTCATCTTTATCAAGTAATACAGAAAAACTGGGCAGAGCTTCTAAAGAATGACGATGACGCAGGCGTTTTCAGCTTGCAGTTTTCCTCACATCCTGATTAGGTTATTAGGATCAGTTCTGTCGTGTGCTCAGTTTTCATGTTTTCTTGTGAAGGTTGTAGCTCAAGAAGGGTTGCTGTATTCTGATATTCTCATCAGAGTTTCAGAGTCCATCTGATTTCTCAGCAGTGGAGATTGTAACTACTCATTGGCTTTTAGCGAGCATTTCATTTTTAATGGCTCTACCATTTTAAAATTCTCCATTCTTTCATGGAGATCAGTTTATCCCAGGGATGTGTGTGTACCACGTGTGTTTATAAAGAACAGTGGATGAGCTGCTTCACTCAGATTTTCAACAGCGGTCTGAAACTCTACTTCACATAGTTTTATATCAAGTCAGCTTTTCTCTGTGGCCAGACCCTCCATCTTAGTGTTCCTTTCACTGGTGGCTGGGAAGGCATCCCTTCAGCGGGGAAGGCACTGTGCCTCATGTTTAAAGTGTTCTGCATTCTCCTACAGGGTTTCTTCTGTGGGATGATGTATTCTCCTATGATCTAGCTCTGTCCACCTGAAATCATTTTCTAATTTTAGCATAAAGCACACTTCCTTTGACTTTTTCAAGAAAGGAGAAACAAAACCAGACACTACTTTGACGTTGTTGCTAGAAGGGATGTCTTACATAATTTTATCCATCTATACATTATTTCCTGTGAAAAGATGACCTTACAGTGGCTTCGTAGCATGACCTGCATCTCACACAATTCCCTCCCCCATGCAGGGACTAGAGTGTGATCGTTGCAGGAAGTTGATGGCTTCTATTCTTGAAATTGTGGCATTAGCTGCTGTGGGGCCTTCCCTCTCAGCCTGTGTTTTGAAGGTCGTGCACTTCTTCAGAATGCCGACCCCACTCAGGTTTCCAGTTCACAGCGCCACGCAGCTTGTTCTCCCATTAAATGCATCTTACTATTGTTGGCTAATTTGAGGTCATTACTGGCTGATTTTGAGAATTACTTATTTAACTTTTCTCATTTAACTGTCGTTGTGATGGGATATTTTGGGTTTTCCAGGAATATAAAATTCATTAATGGCACACCGCTCTAAGAAGTTAATTTTTTATTAACTTTGTTTTGATTAAAGTTGAGTTTTCTAAGAACGTAATTGGTTTTAATACCAGGGCTTGGCAGTGTTCAATAAAGAGCCAGGTGGTAAACATTCTCTGCTTTACAGGTTCAGGCCTCTTGCAGCTGTACTCTGCCCTTGGAACACAACAGCAGCTTTAGACAGGCACAGGCCTGCTTGTGTGCCAGGAAAACTTTTTTAAAAAACAAAACTAGGCGATCAGGCCTTAGTTTTGCCCAGTACTTTATCACTAGGTGAAGAATAATACGTGACTGGGGGGAATCACCTTCCTTCTTACAGCCACATGCCCTGTGTGCTTTTGTGAAATTCTCATCTTTTTACTAGATGAAGTACGTTTTTTCTATTAATGTTACTCCGTAGCTAATAAATGTGGCTAGTGGATGTCTGAGTGCTGGGGCCCCAGCTAGAGCTGCCCCTCCTGTCTGGGGCAGATGCCGTGGGGAGCCCCACGCTCAGCCCAGGTGGTGCGAGCTGATGTTTGGCCCCAAAAACTGACTGCTGAGAGCCAGAGATTCGAACGAAATGATAAATCCTGAGGTTTATTTCACGTGGAGTGTTTAAAGAGCGGAAGGAAGTGCGTGATAAGTGCCCTTTCGCGGTGAGCACGTGAGTCTCACGTTCTCTGCCCTTCCCGCTCTGTGCCCTCGGCAGCTCCCCTCCCACCCGGTCACTCCGTCCAGCAAGCACGCAGACAGCAAGCCCGCGCCGCTGACGCCCGCCTACCACACGCTCCCCCACCCCTCCCACCATGGCACCCCGCACACCACCATCAACTGGGGACCCCTGGAGCCTCCGAAAACACCCAAGCCCTGGAGCCTGAGCTGCCTGCGGCCCGCGCCTCCCCTCCGGCCCTCAGCTGCTCTCTGCTACAAGGAGGTGAGGTCCCTTGACCACTCAAACAGCCAGACCACGGTGAGCATGCCTCGGGCCTAGGGTGTGCCGTGCCGGTCCTTCCGTACACAGCAAAATGCACCGTAACTCCTAGAGAACTGAGAAGGGGGTCTGCCTTGGTTCTCTGGTTATCTGCTCTGCTGCTGAGAGGCCTGTGGTCACCTGTGTGAGAGGGCGATGTGCAGGGTCCCCCTCCTTTCTGCCGTGCACAGGGGGGGCCTTTACTGCGCTAGCCGGAGGGGGTGTGCCGCCGCCGCGGGCCAGGAGCTGGAAAGGCGCTGAGCCCAGGTGGCTTTCACTCCCCGCGCGGGAGGCCATCGCTCAGCGTCTGCATGCTGTCTGCTGCGTCTAACGACCCCTCCTCTAGGTTGGGGATCCTGTCCAGGAGCCCTGCATTTTGTCATCCAGAAGCCATTTGCGATGAAGAGAACATTTACTAAAATGAAAAAACAATTACTTAGGCAGTTTCCCCCTTTGATGCATAAGAAATCATGATGCAGTCTTTGCTTGTCTCTGTTCTGATCCAGCATTTTTATATTTGCTAGGCGCAAATAAAGTACGATTCTAATGAATAAATATCAGTATTAACACTTTCGTACACTTTTACCTAAACCAGCTTGGATGAGTCTTGAGGAATGTGTTCTGAGAAATACTTTCACCCGAGGAAGCTGATAATTGAGATGAGAGTTGTTTTCATAAGCAGTTGAGCATGCATGGTGGTGAGGTATGAGGAGTGGCGGTGAGAGTATGGGCATCGTGCATGCGAATACGAGCAGCAGTGCCCGTTGGTGGGGTGTGAGTGAGCGTGAGGATGGTGATGCGCTGTTGCCTGGCATGGCGCCTTTGTGTCTGGTCAAGGCCACATTTGCCAAGGGAACTGGAGCAGACTTTTTCTGCATTCTTGCTAGCAGCCCTGAGGGTTTTAAGGCCCGTAGGAAAGTACTGTGTAAGAAATGAGGATCTGTGCTTTTCGTTTTTTGTTCTGAGTCTTTGTTTTTATGATATCTTTCAGGTAATCGAGTGTAAGTCAGCATTTTCATTTTCTATCATGGGAAGTTACTTGAAACATGTTGGTGTTCCTCCCTGTATGCTTTAGTGTGCACAGTCTAAAGAAAAAGTGAGCTACTGAAAGAACAGGTGGAGACTGAATTACTAGGGAGGAAAATTGGGATAAAACTGTTGGGCAAAGAAGTAGAAAGGGCAAGGGAAGGGGTATTGGAGTGAAGATAAACAATTTTTTTTTATAAATCTGGCTGCATTTGCTTTGCCACCTCCACACTGGCAGAGAAGGGCTCACACTGAGCAGCTGCCGTGCAGTGTTGCTGAGCACCGCCCAGCATTAGCATGGGGAGTGATCCTGCAGGGTGTGAGAAGAGGACGTGGAGGGCCGCTCTGCAGCCTGCTCTGCCTGGCTCTGGGCGTCGGGTGTGCTGTGTGCTCCGTGACCCTCTGCGCCTGCAGGTGCCCTCGGAGCACGTGGTGGGTGGGCGTTGGCTCTTCAAGGCTCTCCACCTCAATTTGCTTCAAATTAGGGCAGCCAGGGAGCACATGTGTACAAATGTGTCTTCTGGAACAGATTGCTGCTGCATTTCTAAGTGCTTGACAATTTTTATAGAAAGACTTGTTTAACTTTTTGAAGGTTATTTTAGATTCAGAGTTAGTTACGTGGCTGTATTGGGTGATGCTGGGATTTGGGCTTCTGGGGTACCTATTACCCAAATAGGAAACATTGTACCCAATGGGTCGTTTTTCAAAACTCACCCCCATCACCCTCCTCCTTTTGGAGTCCCCAGGGTGTGTCGTTTCCATGGTCATGTCCATGTGTACCCATTGTTTAGCTCCCAATAAAGACTTGTAAAGATAACTTTAAAAACCAAGCTTTGTTTCCTCTGTTTCCAGCCTGGTTCATTCCATAGCACATCTCATCTTCTGAGTCTTGGTTTCGCGTGTTAACATTCGTGATGGTTTACGTCATTGGGGTGATGCAGAAACCAGCCTTTTTTTTGATATCGGTATTTAACATGTGCTTGACAGTTGGCACCTTACCTGCTCTGTTGGACTTGCTTTGCTCACTTTGTTTTTTGCTGTCATCTTCTGTGCTTGTTTGAGAAGGTGTTTGAAGAGGTGAGGGGTGGGCCGTTCCGTCGTGAACACTCTGAGCTGGTGTGTGTGTGGCTCCTGCACAGCAGCCCTGGCCGAGCTTGGCTGTGCTCCTGGCACTCAGAGTCAGGTAGCTGAGCACTCACTCCCTTTTCTTCTCCCTGAAACTTCAAATATTTTCTTAAAGCAATTATTTTTAAGATATATTTTTAAGACAGACATATCTTATCTGTCATTTAATGACAACCTTAGTTTCCTCCTCTTTCCAGTTAGCTGTGCCAGGGGACGGGTCTGTCCTAGGGAGCAGCTGCCCCCTCCTCTCCTCCTCCCTCAGGAGCGTGCAGGTTGTCTGTGCACACCAGCGCCAGCCTGCCTCCTGGTGACACCTCTCATCACAGAACTAAAAGGACCCAAATGGCACGAGGGGTTTTATCAGAATGAAGAAAAAATATTAGCCAATGACTAATACTGAAAATGCCCTATTGATTTTTAAAAATTAATGTTCAGAAGCTGGTAAAGAAAAATCAAAGTAGGAAAAAGCGAGAAGCTCTTATCAGTGGCTATAATAATTGGGGGTTTTATACCTTTACAGCAGCCTTTCTGATACACCAGTGAAAATGATTGACTTTAGAGTATGTGTTAGCATTTCTTTTGTCTTTCCCTAGGATCTTAGTAAGAGCCCCAAGACCATGAAAAAGCTGCTGCCCAAGCGCAAACCTGAACGGAAGCCTTCAGATGAGGAGTTCGCGTCCCGGAAAAGTGAGTACCTGCGGTCTGTGTGGTGGAGGACGTGGCCTCCTGGTCACGCAGGCCATGGCGTTCCTGGGATGGAGGGAGGCTTGGTGGCTTTCTGAAGACTCCAAACAAAAGTAAGGTCTGCCCCTTGAGGCAGTGATAGGAATAAGCCACGTAACGTTTACCCAAGCAAGCAGGAGAAGCACCTTTGTGTCAGTGAAGCCTCCGTGCCAGTCCCGGCACCACTGCCTTATAGCCCCTTCCTCATCCAGGAGCTGGGGCCAGACCTGGAGGGCTCTCCTGTTCTTCTGGTTCTCCCTCTCGCCTGTAAGATATTCCACCCACACTTCCTGAAGTGCCATCATCTCCCACAGTGCCCTCTGTCTGTTAGAAGCGTGACCTGCTGTGTTCTCGTGTGGGTAGCACCTACCCATGCTGTTCTCTTGCTGGTCTCTCTGCTGTTGGACCCGTCCTGTCTGCTTCTCAGGCCTAGGGTCCGACTCAGCTCTGGGTTCCTACGTGACCTCTCAGCAAGCACCTGGCACTTGTTAGGTGCTGGGTAGATAGCTTTAGAATAAGTGGAGCTCTTTTCAGAAGTAAGTGATTTTCCTAGGGGTGACTGCTGGGAAGGGGTGCATGTGAACAGATTGCTGTGGACTGACGGGTGCAGCCCAGGGAGAGTGAGCCAGCTCCGGGAAAGTTGCAGGATCTGTCCTACGGGGCTCTGCCCTGCCCCGCCCCTGTGTCTGAGCTCAGCCTGTATTGGTCCCGTGCCTTCACTGCTCACTTCCTCCAGCCTCAGGAGGAGGCCCAGCAGCTGTCCCACACGCTCACTGTGCCGCGCCACCGCTGGCCTCCCCTCACCCCCACCATATCATCAATCAGCCCAGTGAGGTGACCGTGCTGGAGTGTTCATTCTTTTCTTGCCCTTGTCACCTGATGTCCATGGTAGTATAAGTCACCGTCCTGACTGTCCTCCTTCTCAGGTAGTCCAGGTCCCTGACCACCAGGGCCCCTGATGAGATGGTGAGGCCCTGGGGTCTAGCGATTGAAGTGGAGCTGGTGCTGGACGCCTGCTCTGTTGCTTACTGGCTGTGCCGGGGCTTCTCTCCGAGAGGGCTGTTCTGTGGGCCACTTCCTTCAGCAGATCCAGGGGCAGCACTGAGCTGGGCGGGGGGCCGGCTGCAGCCGAGACCATCGTTCATGGACGCGTGCTTCATCAGCACCTTCATGGGCTGGGTGCAAAGGATACAGTGTGGCCAAAAAAGATCCCTGTTCTCATAGAGCCTATGTTTTAGTAAAAGGATACAGACAGGAAACAAAACAAGTGAACAATGTGTGGGCCATGGAGTGTTGCAGAGACACAGTGGGGAGGACAGGTGGGAGATTGGGTGCCAGGGCACCATTTGAGCAGCCTCCTGGGGCTGAGGAAGCAGGTCAAGCAGGTGTCCAGGCCTGGGTGCAGACACCCTGGGCAGGAACCCCAGGCTGTGCCCAGGGGACAGTGCGCTCTGTGGGCCCAAGCTCCCCTGGCAGAGTGGGAGGTAACACGGCGCCCTGAGCAGCAGGCAGCCAGAGTCCTGTTCCGTAGAGAAGATGATGGGGCCTGGGTTTTCACAGGACCACGGGCTGCCGTGTGGGGAACAGATGGGCACGGATGCCCACATCGACATTGAAAGTTGTCGGCCTTTTGTTTTTGTCTGACTGGCATGTGGAAACACAAAAATATTTTAATTCTCATTTCTTGTTTCAGTGAGATTGGACATTTTTTCTTAGAACTCTTCTTGTTTTGTGACTTGCTTATTCCTGTCTCCTGCCCTTCTTCCAGTTGGAGAGTGGGGATACTAATTTTCTTATGGGTTGGTAGGATAATCATAAAGTTAGGATGTTCGCCATTTTTCCAAATGTGTTGCAAATATTTTTAAAAAACTGAAAACCTTTTTGAATGTAACTTGTGAATTTTGTAGAAAACAGTTATCTGACAAGAAAATAAAGGGCAGATTATCTTACTTGTCACTTTGGATGAGTTGATGTCTGCATTGCATTCGTCTCGCCAGTTGCACTAGAGGCCTTTCAGTTCGATTGTGAACTGTTGTGCGTCTCTTGACAGGCACAGCTGCTTTGGAAGAAGATGCTCAGATTCTGAAAGTCATTGAAGCTTACTGCACCAGCGCCAAAACAAGGCAAACACTCAATTCAAGTAAGTTTAGCAATAATGGCCTGGGAATTGTGGTGGTTTATTCTGTTTAGTTTCTAACTACAGTCTGAAGGAACCTGTTGTGGTGGGCCCCTTGCACAGCCCATCCGCCTGACCTCCCAGTGAGCGATGTTTCAGTCAGGGGTGGCAGGCAGGACAGCAGCTGAGCTTCAGGTCCCTAAATTCATGGAGCTGCGTCTGAGCTGTGGGCACAATTGCTGTGTGATTTTCTAGATAAAATTATACTAGGAAATATTTAAATATAAGGTATTGCCAGAATTCATAATGCTTTTGCTAAGAGAAGAAGTGTTTAGAAGATAGTGGGAGATTAGTTCAGTTATTTCAGCTATTTAAACTATTGGTGTAGTACTGGAATTTCTGGTTTTTATTTTTATTTTTATTTTTTTTGGTTTCTTAGAAATATCCAAAATATAAACCTCGAGCAAGGTTTCTTTTAGCCTTTCTAAAAAATAATTGCTTTTAAAAACTTTTTGGAAATTTACAACTGATTTATTCAGCAAAGTTCAGAACCACAGGATTTACATGTGTCTGCTGTATGGTGTCTTAAATGAAAAACTTTTTTCTATTAAGGTGGCTTTTTTTTTTCTTTTTGGAGATGGAGTCTCGCTCTGTCACCCAGGCTGGAGTGCAGTAGCGCGATATTGGCTCACCGCAACCTCTGCCTCCTGGGTTCAAGCGATTCTCCTATCTCAGCCTCCTGAGTTCCTGGGATTACAGGTGCGTACCACCATGCCCGGCTAATTTTTTTGTGTTTTTAGTAAAGATGGGGTTTCAGCATCTGGGCCAGGCTGGTCTTGAACTCCTGACCTCAGGTGATCTGCCCTCCTCAGCCTCCCAGAGTGCTGGGATTACAAGTGTGAGACACAGTGCTCGGCCCTAAGGTGGCTTTTTTTTCTTTAAATTTTTCCTCCGGTGTTGCCAGTGAAGCCCAGCAGGGTGGCGGCTGACGCAGTGTGCCTGTCATTTACCCTGCCGAGATCTGCGTGCCCACAGCAGCTGACATGTGGGCACGTGCTGCTGGGGCCTCGGACACCACAGGTGGTCCTTTTGAGAACTGGATGATTTCTCTATTATCTCAGCATAGAAACTGATTTATCCTCAGTTTTAGGACTTGGTGCCCTTTCCAGCTCGACTGTCACTTATCTCACTTGCTCATTTTGTTAATCACCAGCAGTGTGGTGGTTCCAATTAGTGTCGTGTATTGTTTAATGCTGAGAAAAGGAAAAAGAGGGAAGAAGACTTCTCAACTGCTTTAGCTTTTATCAAAGACGGCTACAGCTGTGAAGATAGGATGAGCAGGGTAAATCCTTCGTGGAATCTCGATTATCCAGAAACAACTTTTTTTAACCATTTTCAGTATTTTACTGGTGTCGTACCATATCCCGTCTATGACATTAAGACTTTTTGCCAAGGGTCAACACTGTTGGTTTTTTTGTCCATACTTTAGTGAAAAATACCCATTTGTAGTGACTGCTTATCAGAATAGGAGAGAAATAGAGAAACGGAAAGGCCTGGGTAACCTATCAAAAGGTGGAATAAATATGTGTATAATCACACAATAATGTCTAAGTACAAATTGTTGTGATGAAAGGTATTACATTTTTATAATTTGATGTCGATCATGTTTTAAGTAATAGGCTATAAAATGTGGCCATAAATTTTTGGATTTTGAATTTGAGATTTTTTTGTCATCTCAATTTCAGTTACTTGAAATAGAATTTTAACCAAGTAGTCTCAGATGGACAGACCGGGTTCAGTTGGCCGCCCAACCATGTCTGTGAGTTCTGCATTTGTGAATTCAACCAACTGCAGATAACTACTCAGAAAAAAGAAACAATAAAAAGCAACAATATAACATTAAAAAATAATACGAATAAAAAATAATTATACTTACAACAGCTATTTATATGGCATTTACATTGTATTAGGTACTATAAATAATTTAGAAATGACTCAAAGTATATGGGAGGTTGTGTGTAGGTGCAGTGCAAACACCATGCCATCTTATATCAGGGACTGTAGCGTCTGAGGATTTTGGTGTCTGAGGGGAGTCCTGGAACCAGTCCCCTGTGGATGAGGGCCGACAGAGGGCTGAGCTTTGTATGTGTCATAGTGCCCGCCACATTTCTTCACGACCAGGGTCCTGTGATACGCTGCGGCTTCACGGCCCCTGGCTGCCTAAGGGGAGTAGCCCACAATTCCTTTTCCTTTCTTGTCACATTGCCTGTATTCTGTATTTCCATTTCTCCTGTGCAAGAAAAGCATTGAACGATACATTGATTTTTGTTTTTAATTCATATTATGGGCCAACCACTCTGGGGCTTCAGGGAGCTTACAGTCATATATGCCCTTTAAACCTAACACTCACAACTAGGGGGTAATAGGAGAAATCGCTCACTCGTGCTGGAAAGGTGGTATACTTACTCAAGATGTTTGGGAATGGGATCATAGTGAAAGCAGCTCTTTTTACATTAAATGCTTAGTAAAACGGGTTTTAGAAGGATAATATATTTTACCTAAAATGCAGCTCTGTTCAATACACACATTTGGATGCCAAGAAGATTTTGTAAACCAGACTTCCTTGGTATTGATTTCTAACCCCGGGAAGTAATAGCCCTCACAGCCTGTTATAATGTAGTTCTTGCAGTCTGAGAACAGAGGGCAGTTTGATAGAAGCAGGAGCAGGGAGGGGCCAGGGCTACTGTGATTTGCCTTCACCCAGTGAGGGGCATCCCCGCCTCTGCACGGAGGGAGACCCTGGCAGCCCAGCCTGCCTCTCAGACCAAGTGCCTGGCCATGGGTAGTGCTCATAGTTGCCAGCCACTCGTGATTATTTCTCTGACATGTTGTGCTACTTCCTTTGTCATTCTCCTTTTAACACTGGGACATTGCCAGTTCATGTCTCTCTTCCTGACAGCAGAGGGTCTGCATTGGGGTGGCCGGCATTGCCAGCAGACCCAGCTTCCCACTGCACCGTGCCTGTGGGCTAAGCTCTGGTGTGCCCTGGGAGCAGGGGGTGGGTTCTGGGGCTGTGGGCCCTGGCCAGTCCTTTTCTGCCCTCTGAGTTCTCACAGTGGTTATTGATTGATCAGGTAAGTCCAGACCCACTCTCAGGTTTATGGTCTTGGCAAAGAGTCAGCTGAAGAAGCCTGTCAGAAATCCTTTGATATTATTTTGCATTTGATACATCTGTTTATTGATAGGAAACAATTTTTAATTAGCCACATAAATGGTACCTTTCCCAAATGATGTCCTAAATGAGACTATTTGTTAATTGAATGTGGGATAGAATTGGTTAATTGCCACATGTCTATAGAATAATCTTTTGGACATGGGTGTAATTTGTAAAAGATTTCTTAAATGAGGGCTTTAGAGCAATATCTTTTTTTAAAAAAGGATCAGTTTGGAAACATTGTATATTAGGTTTAATTAGATAATAATCGATCTAGTTTTATTCTAAGGTTTTGCTAAGTTCGTTATTGTGAAACCCAGCCATATATAAGGAAAAATATGCATTGTTGCCAATTTTTAACAATATTTTCTCTTTTCCTTCTCTTCCCATCACCTTTTGCTTTTGTTCCATGTTTTGGTTGTGGCTCTTCCTGTCGTTCTCCTCCTCACCCCCTGCCTGTCGCACCTGTCCCTCCGCCCGCCCGTCTTAGCATGGCAAGGCACTGACCTGATGCATAATCACGTCTTGGCTGATGATGACCAACCAAGCCTAGACTCCTTGGGTCGTCGCAGTAGCCTTTCTCGTTTGGAGCCTTCAGACCTCTCGGAAGACTCTGACTATGACAGTATATGGACAGCCCATAGTTACAGAATGGGTTCTACATCTCGTAAGAGCTGTTGCTCATATATCTCTCACCAGAACTAATGCACTTCTGAGCTTTTCTTAACAAATGCTTGTTGTATCGCAGCCTGCTTTTCTTAGATGTTTTCTTGCTGTTCCTTGTCTCTTTTATGTGATATTTTAACAACTTTTGAGAGTGTTCCTGATATTTCCCATTGTACTTTGTGGAGGCTTAACTGCCGATGCGAGTATACATTCGAATGACTGACTATTGGAGGGAGGTGGTGCGTTCACGTGAGGCTACACCCGAGGGTGCTCTTCGTAAGAGGTAGTTGTTTTATAGCTCCAAATGGTTTTTTTATTCTCAGTGTAGCAACTGTTTGATTTCTTTCTGGATACAGCTGTATGAACACTTTTCTATTTGATACTGAAATCACACAGGTTTGTGATCGAAGTGCCAGAACCATGGAGGAGACTCTGGCCTTTTCTGTAGGGACCTAAATTTTTTAAGTACCATGAACACTGATTAAGTAGTTGTGGAGAGATGAGAAGAATACATGCAGCAAAGGTGCTGTGAGCCCAGTTCCAACGGCTGTGTTCTGGTCATCGTGCAGAACAGTATGTGGGCTCTGGGCCTTGGCAGGTGCACAGACGGGCGGGCGTCACGTGTGTTCAGAGCTTGTCTCCACCTCACGGCTCCGTGCTCTTCCGTGTGCTGCGTTGTAGCCGTGAAGTGGGAGCTCTCCTTTCCAAAGGCAGAGCTTACTGTCATGGCTCAGATGTTCACTCTCATCTTCACCCCAAACTTCCCTGAATTGCAATGATTTCTGTTATAAGGCACTTAGCAAGTCTGTACCACTCTACAGTAAAATCTCTACACTAACAGTTTAAAGCCCCAAATCTGAAGCATTCAGCCTCTGCAGTTGTAGACTACTAGACTGTAGTAGAGGCATTTGGAATACTTAAAAAGTCAGGTGCTGTGGCTTCAGTTCCCCCAGCTCCCCACCCCTGACATCCATACTTACGTTGTCTGGAAGAGCCATGGACACATCATTATTTTCAGCAACTAGCTGCAGTGAAACTCCATTTACAGCAACCCCATAGTATAAAACCGCAATGCCTCATTGTAATGGGATATTGAAGTTCATTGAAGAATTACTAGGTTGCCATGTAGCTCACTTATTTAAAAAAAAAAAAAAATCTCCCCTATTTTCCTGGGATTTGTTGTAAGGAGTTTTCACTGGCCTCACTCAGACCAATTTCTGCTTCAAAAATAACTGAATGTGACCTGTTGCATTCAGTTGTAGCATCAAATCCACATCTAGTCATTGCTTGAGGGGCCAAATTGTGTTCTGTCCCATGCACGCTGTATTTGGTGTTAAAATGGAACCTTACGGTTGTGTTTTAAGTATTCATTGAAACCAGCTTCAGAAAACAAGATGCCATAGCAAATTGAGAATAACATTTTTTCCTTCTTCAGGGTGGATGTAATTCCAGGTGGCCGTGATTTCTTTCTTCCCCACCGCCCACTCCTTCGCCAAACCCACGTATTCCGTGTTCTGATCTTGTTTGTGCAGAGTGAACTCTGATGCAGTATCAGTCTTGTCCTGGGAGCCGGGTCCTGCTGCTCACAAGCCCAGAGCTGCCAGGGAGCTCCTGGCAGTAGCACGTTGTTTAGAAAGTTGGGTGGCTTCATTCAGCATGGAACAAGCTAATGGCACAGGAGTCATCAGGGCAGCTGTTAATTCCACATATTTGCCTGTTCCCAAGTAGCTACTGAACTGCTCACACCATTGGAAGATTTAGTATTTTCATACCAATGAGTAAAACTAAGAATGTTGAGGAGCAGTCAGAGCCCAGTGTTAATCTCCGGCAGAGATGGGGTTTATGTATGTTCAGCCAGATAGTGGAATTTTCGGAGAAATAAGATAACTACCAAGTTTCTATACTTACTATACGTGGATTTAGAAGCGATTTTGGTTTTGTATTACATAACGGTAGTCCTCTGAGTCAGGGAGCACCTTTTTGTTTGCCTCAAGACTACTCATTAGGCACTGGCTGAGCTGCCTTTGCCTTCTCGTAGGCGTGGGTTGCCTGTGTCATGGGCTGTGTAGACAACACTGAAACACAGTTGCTGCACTTGGATTTTCCTTTAATACCAAGTATCATTTGGTTATCTTACTGGGACATTTTCATTGATATTCTATACACCAAAGTTTTGACAGTTTACCATTATTCCATTTTGTACCAGTTAAAGGCATTTTGATGATGCTTTTTCTTGATGCTAAGATCACTGCAGAAGAATAACCTGACCTTTTCTTTGCATTTGTTTTGAATGTCTAACACCATTAGCTTTTGTGATCTGGTTAAGAAGTATTAGTGCCACAAGCCTGAAAAGACAGTTCTCATGTGGCAGTGGTGATGTGGCATCCAGAGGGCCAGTGTGTCTACTTTTGTGGGACTTCAGTCATGCTGATAATAGTATCTTCTGTTCATACAATTCTGTAATATTTATTTGTACAGTTAGTATTCTAATGAAAGGATGAAGAGTCTGAACTAGAAGGTAGGTTTAAGCCATCACCAGGCCTTTGCGAATGGCCTAATGGTGTTCTCTTTGAAGTAACACTTGCCACAAGTATATAATAAGCTATATTAATTGTGTTTTGCATAAAATTGCCAAAACACAGTAATGTGTATATAGTGGTGTAAGATCTTGAAAAAAATCTCTATAATTGTGCTCTTTATCTGTGAATGGGAAAAGCCATTTTTAGTAGGTGACTACCATTTGAAAAACTCAATTGGATGTATATCTGAATGTTGCATTGTATTGTACAGTATGCATATTATTGTTTGTGGTTGCATATGGCAATGAAGTGTTTGTTTTATATTAAAAAACCTGTTATGTACAGTTGAAATAAATTTTGCATTTGCTAGCCCGTGGCTTTTAATATTTGTTACATGGGGGAGGGGAATAGCATAGTTTGCAGTGTAATATAATTTGGCTCTTCTACCTGAATGGAACATCTTCCAAAGGCAGTCAGGTGATAGATAGAACCCTTCTATCTGCCCTGATAGAAAAGCTTGCACTCTCTTAGATTAGCTGTGTTCTGGACAAGACAAAGTCACTCCTTGTACATTTCTTATTTCATCTCTTTCCCATTTCTTAAAAAGCTTTCAGTCACTGGCCAGTTTGTCTTCAGAAAGAAGCATTATTTTTTTTGTGTGTGCATAAATGGGAAAAAGCACAACTTTAAAATGTTTTCATTTAGACTAAGGCCAGTTTTTAATTTTTGTTTTATAAAGTGCTTGTCCAGCTAAGAGAGTGATGAAGCAAAATAAAGGGAAAGGAAACAAAGTACCTGGTGGCAGGTATAGTGATAGGACAAGGTGCAGACAGTAAATGTAGAAAACTCTCTCGGCACAAGTGGGGAGTTTTCCTAAGAAAAGTAAATTAGACCCTTAGAGCCATTAATAACAAAATGGCCTAGATGACTTTTGGAGAGATATTACTAAATCGTTTTTAAGTGTAGTTGTATTTTGCTCCACTGTGAATGTTATTTGATTTTCAGTTGATTAGAGATGCAGATTTTAGAAAAGATAATGAATTTAAGAAAGTGAATTATCCTGCACATGTCCTGGATCACTGGCCAGATAGACAGATGTTCTTTTCTGATGAACTTACCCTGTTTTTAGGCTGTTGGTACAGGCAGGCTTACACATGCATGCATGCACACCACACCGGTGCCTGGACTGGACAGTTGCGCTGTGTTACTCCTGGAGCAGTTAGTTGTGTGTCGTCAGATAAGGCCCCAAAATGGTGTCTAACAGCCAATTGTGGTGGTCGCGAGCTGGCACTCGGGCCCCAGGGGTTGATCACCACCGTGTTGCTGCTGTGGCAAGTCATCTCGTCTATGAAATGGAAATACTGGATTAGATCTGTGTTTCTTAAACGAAGCTCCGTAGTTCTCTAGAGATGTGTGACTATTTGGGGTGGGGGAGGGGCAGGGTTCTCAGACATCCCTAAAATGTTAAGTTTTGTGCTCATGTTAACACAGATGTGTACCAGGCTTCTCTGGCTCACACCTCTGAGTGAGTGTTGCCGTGGGGTCCTGGTGTTCCCCGGGGTCTCCAGTCATGTGGCACACAGCAGCCCCTGAGAGTGGAATGCTTGCTGCAGGATTTTCCAGCACTGGGCGGGCAGACACCGAGCATCTACAGGCACATTCTTGGAGTCCTCGAGTTTGAGAAGTGCTGGATTGGTGTTAAGTATAAATTATTTCATTATATTCATGTTTTTCTTACTCCCACCTCCATACGGAAATAAGAACCAACCAGCTGTTTTGCGTCTGTGGTTATAGAAATAGATTATAAGCTGATCTAGCACTTCTCAAAATGTTAGCCACAAAACCACAAGATGTTAATAATGATGTTTAAAAGAAAAAAAGTTCAGCACTCAAATGCATTTCAGAAATGCTGAATTAAAGTTGAGTATTTTTATGGCAGACTTCATCAAAGCCTGTATTGTGCTGAGAGTGCACTGTGATTCTCCAAGAAGTGTAGTCCACAAGATTTCCCGAAACGATGTGTGGTGGAACCCCTGTCATCTCCCAGAAACAAAAAAGTTTGGGAAACACAGATCTTCTGTGCTAGAACCATCATGAATGTGTTCATCTCTGTCTGAGCCTCTGTTACGGATTTTAAATAAAGTGAGAGAACATTATCTGATAATTCTGCTGTTAAATTGTTTTTCCATCCTAGGTAACTCGGGGAATAATGTGCTATGATGCCTCTAAAAACACTTTTAATAATTTCTGAGATAACTTGTTAAATCTGCTTTCTAAAACATTGTTCTTTAAAGAAATAGTCAACTTACATAAACCTGGCTAGAGAACATTTCTTTGTTGTTTTTTTGAGAGGTAGTAAAAACTTCTCAATCATTTTAGAAAAACTGTATGTTGAAAACTAGGCAGATTATTAGAATTGCATTATTTCTAGGCATGTTAATAATCCTCATTTACAAGCTTCCTAGTTCACCATCAGATCCATAAATGGCATTTTTCACATTAGTGCATTTCAGGAATCAAGCAGTACGTCCTGTCTGTGATACAACATTTTCCAACTTACATTAGTATATCACTAAATCCTTCTCGCATGCTTTAAGTGTAGCTGTAGAAATAAGACCTGTGCCATGCATATACAGTAATTGTACCAGTTCTCACAGGCTTCGTTCCTCAAATTATGCTACATAATGGAATGACTTTTACCTTTATGAGTTCATCTGTTAAAAGATATTTACAAAATGTAATATTTAAATCCTCAGAACAGCTCTAGAGAATTAGTTTTATCGTGCTTTGTAAGTAATGAAATTGAGACTCAGTGCTTAAGTGATGCACCCAGGTTAACTTAAAAGACTCACCACGAGGGGCGTCCCAGCTCTGGCTGGAGGCAGTGGACATGTGGCTCATGGCCTCACAACTCCAGCACGGAAGTCGACCCTGTGTCTGACCCATTTCTTTACAAAGTTGACATTCTTTGTGATCCTATTTTATGTCATTTGAAAATGTTAATGCTGGAAACAGATGATGTAAACAGGTTGTCTAGGAAGCTAGAAGACACAAAAATAATTCAAATACAGAATTTACTTTGCCTGATCCACAGTTACATAACTTTTTCCAGTGTGTCTCATTAGCGAATCCATTTGAAGAAATGTGTAGCAAACAATGTGAGATACACAAGTGGTACTTTTGTGAATTTGACTCTGAAACAGTCATCAACTGTCTGGGCCCAAAGCAGGACAACTGGATAATTGGTGGGAAAATTAGTTGACTAAAATGTGCGATGCTATCAGTGGACTTCTCTTTGCAGGGAAGAGTAAGTGAAGCCATTTGATTTCTTCACATGGGGTATAAATATCTGAATCTTTATGAATATTCTGGATTTTCTTTGTTTCATTATTTTTTATTTTCTGTGAAATTCTTTTCTGTATCTTTTGGGCAAATAGCACATGAATTAACATTTTCTGGTAGGAACATGGGTACCCTTTGCATTTGTATGAGAAACACTGGCAGCTTCTCCACCTGGCTGGCACCCCACGCTCTGCTGTAATATCCCTCACACGCCAGTTTCCTTCCTAAGCAGTATCTTCCCGTGTGGCCCACGTGTCTCAGCAGCATTACCCGTTAGCCAGGAAGGGCCCACCGCCCTCAGGGTCCTCTCCCGTGGCCTCTTGGAGCACAGGCACCTGGAGTGTCGGGAGTCCTCGCAGCCCGAAGGGCTGTCTCCGTCCTTGTCTCCCGCACCTGTAGAGATTCCTAGGGCTGATACTACTGGCCTAATGTTTTAAAAAACGTTTTTCTGAAATCATATCTTGCAGTCCGGTCCGAAACTTCTGTCCGATAAGTTATTCCTGAGACATAGGTCACTGTGTGTGTGGGTGGGTGGACTGTGGCCCAGGGGACGCATGTGAGGAGCTGGGCCCCCTCTCCTTCCCTCCCTGACAGTGTCAGGTCTGCTGCTGCCAGCTGGTAGCACAGTGGAGACACAACAGCATGAGGGGGAAGGGAGGGTCGCCTTTGAAGGGGCATTTGGCCCACTTTAACACAGATGCAGGTGTGCCAGCCATGGCTCGTGACTGAATTTTAAGTGCTGCATTTGATCCTGAGATCCTGCAGTTATCCTCATTTCCCATTATCGGTGTGGTGAGTGTCTCCTGAAGCTTGTGCCAGGTGACAGAGTGGCACTTGGTTGCTTTCCCAGGACGTAATCTTATCTTCTTATGCCCGAGGATGAAGGAGCAGCGTCCTGATTTTGTTCAGTCCCTGAATTTCCAGTTTCCCAGGGGTGCCATTCTGAGGAGTGGAGCAGGTTTTGCAGATGCACGAGGGGCAGCACCTGGCCAGTGAGCTCCAGGCCTGGTTCCTGTTGCATGCTGCTGTGGAAATAGCAGCGGTGCCCTCGCGTGTCAGGAACGTCGTATGAGCCATCTTAAGCTTTGGTGTCATCCTTAAACTTGTTCCGCTCAGAGGAGCCTAAGCGTGCAGTAAAATGTTGTTGGTGAAACCATTCCTTTTTTTTTTTTTTTTTTTGAGACGGAGTCTCGCTCTGTCGCCCAGGCTGGAGTGCAGTGGCGCGATCTCGGCTCACTGCAAGCTCCGCCTCCCGGCTTCACACCATTCTCCTGCCTCAGCCTCCCGAGTAGCTGGGACTACAGGCACCCGTCACCATGCCTGGCTAATTTTCTGTATTTTTAGTAGAGATGGGGTTTCACCAAGTTAACCAGGATGGTCTCCATCTCTTGACCTCGTGATCCGCCTGCCTCGGCCTCCCAAAGTGCTGGGATTACAGGCGTGAGCCACCGCGTCCGGCCGAAGCCATTCTTTAAAATCCCGTCTTCATAAAACATTCGTGTTGTACTGAACTTTCCTGTGACAGTGAGGCTGCGCAGCAAGTGCCTTTCTTATGATCTGACAAACTTTTAGGAACAAGCAAAAGGCGAGCCAGAAGAAAGACCCGGCACGCGGAAGCACCATAGTTTCCATAGTTAGCATGTCTCCAACATGAGCGTCCCTTCTTCATGGAGAAATGTTTATCACGGTACCGCTTGCTGGCGCTTGTGTTCTGTGATCGATTATAGCCGTCTGATTTGCATCTGGTGTGATTTTTCAAAAATATAAATGGTACACGTTATACTGTATAATCTTCAAGAAAATATTTTCTTTAAGATTTTCTCCCTTGCATCATTAAATACAATTTGATTCTCTTCCTCACCTTTTAAAATGAGTATTTTGATTTCTTAATTTCTAAAGTACATATTTTGCAACATTTATTGAGGGCCTGTCCCATATAAGCTCTTGTGCAGGTGTTGGTTAAATGACACAAATGTTCCTCTGACATTGTGAGCAGTTTGCTTTCATTTAGAAAAATGTTTATATTCTAGGAAACATAAAGTTTTCGTAAAGGACCAAATAATAAATGTTATTTTTTCTAAACCATGTGCTATGATGCTGTAATATCTTGATTATTAAATGTTGCTGTAGAGTAAAATGTTTTTATTGCCAGATCTTTGATGTATAAACACTCACTGTATATGTTCTGATTGGTCTCATATGTCTTTGCTGAAACTCTTGGAATAATGGCTCAAAATGGGATGAATATCCAGAGCAGCACGGTCACAACCTTTAACTTCCTCCCTGTTGAAAATGCTAGGGTTTCAACAATCCATAATTCAGATTTTAAAAGGGCTACAGTTTCCTTCCCTCTCTATGGCTTTAGTCATGAAGAGGCCTGGGCTCAGTAGACAGAGGTGAGGAAAACTGGTAAAAGATGCCCTCCTTTAGCTTGCCTGGATGAACATTTTTAAATGCATAGTTGCTAGAACTTAATATTTAAGTGATATTTTATAGTCAAGTTATTTTTCTTCATTCTGCCACGGTATTCGCCTGAGGTTTATTTATTATTTTTTCATGATCCTAGGTTCACGCAAAGAATCTGCTCCACAAGTTTTGCTTCCAGAAGAAGAGAAAATTATAGTGGAAGAAACTAAAAGTAATGGTCAGACAGTGATAGAAGAAAAGTAAGATGTCTTCCAGTATTCTAAAGCAGGCATTTGACCTCTGTGGTGGGGTAGTAGAGTCCAGATAACTCCCTGAGGGCGGGGGTATGGCTTCAGAAGCTTCACTTTTTTTTTTTTTTTTTTTGAGACGGAGTGTCACTCTTATCACCCAGGCTGGAGTGCAATGGTACGATCTCAGCTCACTGCAACCTCCACCTCCCGAGTTCAAGCGGTTCTCTTGCCTCAGCCTCCCGAGTAGCTGGGATTACAGGCCTGTGCCACCACGCCTGGCTAATTTTTGTATTTTTAGTAGAAACAAGGTTTCACCCTGTTGGCCAGGCTGGTCTCAAACTCCTGACCTCAAGTGATCTGCCCGCATCGGCCTCCCAAAGTGCTGGGATTACAGGTGTGAGCCACCGTGCCCAGCCAGAGCTTCACTTTTAAAATGTCTTCATAGACGGAAGTTGCCCTTGACTAGGCTTGAACCTGCCATGCACAGAGGTTGGCGGTTTTTAGTTGTGAATTTAGACAGTACATGGGTAAGGCAGAGCAGCTGCGTGTGCTCCACTCAGCATCGTAGTGTCTCCTGGTAAGTTTTCATGTGTCCTCTCCATGCCTCACCCTGTTCATGTGTGTGTGTTCTGTTTCCTGTTTCAGGAGTCTTGTGGATACCGTATATGCATTAAAGGATGAAGTTCAAGAATTAAGACAGGTACGTCATAATCCATCTTTAAATCTTTTTTTCTTTTCAAATGGGAGGAAAGAAAATTATATTAAAAATAAGCTGGCTGGGTCCGGTGGCTCACACCTGTAATCCCAGCACTTTAGGAGGCCAAGGTGGACAGATCACCTGAGGTCAGGAGTTCAAGACCAACCTCACCAACATGGCAAAAACCCATCTCTACTGAAAATACGAAAATTAGCCAGGCATGGTGGCAGGTGCCTGTAACCCCAGCTACTTGGGAGACTGAGGCAGGAGAATCGCTTGAACCTAGGAGTCGGAGGTTGCTGTGAGCTGAGATTGTGCCACTGCATTCCAGTCTGAGCGACAGAGCGAGACTCCTTTTCAAATAAAAAGCTGATTGTCCATAAGCAAAAACTAAAAGGAGGTCATGTCTTTGAGAAGTCCAGCAGATAAAATAATTGGTTGTCTCTAAAGTGACTTATTTAAACTCTTGTTTTTTCTTAACAATACTGATTTTGATGTCATAAACCATCGCAAATTCTGTTGGAAGAATAATTTAAAATATCGAAAGTTCTCTCTGGTGACAAATCCTGCGAGGCGCCCCTGAGATTAGCCTCTGCCACTGCATGGTCCTTGGCTCCCGAAGCCAGGTTAGCCAGCTAGAAGTGGCGACTAACCAAGGGTGTTCTGGGCATTGCACGGAATGTGAGTACGAGCAGCTTTGGTCCTCTGCCCAGCTAGGCGAGGGAAGGTTGGGGTGTTCTTTTGGCTGAGGAACAGCCTGAGAAGAATTGTGGTCTGGGATAGAGAGCTGAGAGCAGGTTGCTGTGTGGAACTGGACGTGTGCTCTGTCATTCTAAGCAGTGTCTGCAGGGCTTCCAGGTACACCTTTGCCTGGCTGGCGGGCTTCCATGTTCACGCTTTGCCCCTACCGGCAGCAAGCATCCGTTTGTGCGTGCCTCCTACGTCCGAGACATGCCTGGGTTCAGCTGCACAGAGCAGTTGCTCACCCACTTGCTCCTACACCCATCAGTGGCTGTTACTTCCAGTCCTTGCTGTAATTCTGGAAGGTGGTTATAAATGGACAAAAAGGCTGGATAGGAGCTGTTTCGTCTGCAGTTTCCAGCTATTTTCTTACGGTATGTTCTATAAAGATTCATTCATGGACTTAATAAGAGCCATTAGGACCGTTTCCATCCCGGGAGCAGCAGCACAGTCAGGAGCACCGCTGCCACCCTGTCCAGGTGTTTGAGCTTTGCGGACCCCCACGACCTCAGAGCCCGTGGGATTTCATGAGTCGAGGCCTTAGCTCCTCAAGGATACACATTTGGGGAAAGGAAGCCCTACGCGATGCCAAAGATAGTGAACACACTGTGGTCTGCTTAATTTACAGGACAACAAGAAGATGAAGAAATCTCTAGAGGAAGAACAGAGAGCCCGCAAAGACCTCGAGAAGCTGGTGAGGAAAGTCCTGAAGAACATGAACGACCCTGCCTGGGATGAGACCAATCTATAAGGGACGTCCTTAGTTCTTTCTGTTGAAGACCAGTTCTGAGGTGAAGCTGGGCACCCCGACCCAAGTCGGGGTGCACTCAGGACCACAGGGCAGGGCTGGGTGGGGCGCCACCTTGCTCTCTGTACATAGAAAAGCTGGAGCTTATTCTGCGAATGGAGACGATCAAACCATGACTGATGGATTCAGACAGGAGGGATTGACTCTGAGGACCTGAGCTGCATCAATCCCACTCTGTGAACATCTCAGTTACCTCATTCTGCAATAAGTTCAGTGACTAAAAGTCTTGTTTTTCCAGACTTTGAATTGAATATATAAATATTATATATACATGTTTCTTGTACATATCCCATTTTGAATGCATACCTGTGGTGGTTCTGTCCGGGCTAATCCCCATGCTAGAATGTCCTTTCCAGCTACGTGAATAAGAAGTCCCATGCCCGCACCCACCAAAAGCAGAATCCTGGTGGATGCCTGGTTCGTTCCGCAGCACCAGGGCCTTCACCGTGCTGTGGCAGCACCCCCCATGTCGGTATTTCTAAATAACCTTATTTATACCTGCAGAGATACACTTCAGTCCCATTCAGAAGTCTTCTCTTAAAGCAGCATTACAGTCCCAGACCTGCGGGGTTCTGAGGGCAGCTTGCTGGCTGACAGACTCAGTCTTGACCTCGAGGAAGGCCCATACAGCACCACCGCGTCCACCTAGAGGTGTTTGCTCTTGTCTGCTGTCTGAGTACTGTGATTCTCAGAGGAGTTTGCTGCGTTTTGGGAGATGACACAGACGTTTCTGTATAGGCTAGTTCAGTAACAACAACATACTCTGCTTTGTCTTCCCTTAAAGAGAGATCTTACTAGAACCTGTAAATAGAATGTATTATTTATTATAAGTCACTGCAGCTGATGAAAACAGATGGCGGCCATGCTGCAGGCTCATACTGATGGGTGGAGTTTTGCTGTCAGGCCAGCCTCATCCCGAGGTCTGCTCCACCACTGGCTGCAGCCAGCAGGCTTCATTGCTCACCGAAAGTAAAATCCCCTCCTTCAGCAAGAATAAAGCAATATACCCCTTAGGTTCCACTAAGTGACGTAGGCGTAAGCAGGGAACGTTTCCCCCACTGTCTTCCACTGCAGAGGAGACGAAGGGAGCCTGTCCTCACTGCGGCTCGCTGGGCCCAGGCTGGCTCTGGAAAGCCTGTGCGGTCCTGGGCAGGAAGCCCGGCCCGTGGGGCAGGTTTTCGTTCTGCTTCAGCAATAAATAAGGGCGACCACAGGGACTTTGCTTTTGGTTTCCCTTCCCGTGAAAAGGTTGGTTTTAAAGTGAGATATACTTTTCCATAGAACAAGTGTTCTATCTTTAAAAACCCACATTGCAGCACCGTGGATTACTGGTCTCAGAACAGCTCATTTCGCATCAGATTTGACTTTCTGATTTTCTATTGGCCAAATTGCCCTTTAACTGCACCTGAATCCTTTGTATACTGATGCCTTTGAGCTGGGCACCTTGGGAGGGTGTTCTGTTGCTGTTTACGGTTCTTCCTTGCCCTTGCTAATTACAGTCTCTGGTGCCCAGCAAGCCCCTTCTGGCTTCCTTCCCTGACTCTGGTCACGTTGTCTGCCTGGGTTCAGCGTGGACCTGGCCTCACCTGGACTTTTCACTAGAATTGCCAGCTTCCTGAACTTACGTTATTCACTCATGCGGGCACAAGCAAAGATCAACACTTTCTTTTTTGGTAAGCTTGAGTTTTACAAGTTATTTTTTGGTGATGCGTAAGACATCGCAGTGGGAAACCATCCGACTTGAGTGTACTGGAGTTCGCTGTTGTAGCAGGTTTTAACTCAGGAACAACTCTCCTCTCATCTCTCCACCCCTCTGCCGGGAGGCGACATTAGCTGTCCTCTCGGAGGCGGTAGCGTTGCTGTCCGAGTCCCCAGGACGGATCTCCTGCAGACCTGCCTTAATGCTCAGATCGAAGTATTTCACAAGAATACTTGTGTTTTTAACAGCCCTTCCCCTGGACGGTGCGGCCGCGAGGGCCTCATGTTACTGCATTGCCTTTTCTTTCTGTGGATCCAGTATCTTCCTTGGCTTTTTAGGGAGCAGGAAAAATGCATCTGAGAGCAACTCTTTTTAAAAACCTGCCCTGTTGTATATAACTGTATCTGTTTCACCGTGTGACCTCCCAAGGGGGTGGGAACTTGATGTAAACATTTAAAGGGGCCACGATTTGCCCGAGGGTTACTCCTTTGCTCTCACCTTGTATGGATGAGGAGATGAAGCCATTTCTTATCCTGTAGATGTGAAGCACTTTCAGTTTTCAGCGATGTTGGAATGTAGCATCCGAAGCTCGTTCCTTCACACTCAGTGGCGTCTGTGCTTGTCCACATGCGCTGGGCGTCTGGGACCTTGAATGCCTGCCCTGGTTGTGTGGACTCCTTAACGCCAATCATTTCTTCACTTCTCTGGGACACCCAGGGCGCCCGTTGACAAGTGTGGAGAAACTCCTAATTTAAATGTCACAGACAATGTCCTAGTGTTGACTACTACAATGTTGATGCTACACTGTTGTAATTATTAAACTGATTATTTTTCTTATGTCACAGAATGTGTCGCTTCGTCTTCTTTGATGTGTTTTCTGTGTGCTTGTTAGCTTTACAGTTTCTTTGGGCTGTTTTAGATTTGAAAATTCTGTCTGTCTTTGATACTGAAGATAACGTGTTTCCTTTAAAGTCTAGAGTTTGAGAAAATTTGAAGATTTTTTTTAAAAGACAAGGAAAGAACACTGGAAGTCTTAGGAACAAAAACTGAAGTAGCAGATCACGCTGGTAGGCACAGCCCCCAGGTCCTCGCCCATGCCTGGAGGAATGACCTGCATTCTGGAGGCACTCAGGACACCGTTTTGTGGGATCAAGTAAGTGAAACTTTCTTGAAGATACCTGTGGGGTCCCTTTTAGGAGCTGTCATAAGACAGGAGGAAATTGCTCGTGTGTGTCCTTGTGTGGCGGTGGTGCAAACGAGGGTGTCTTCCGGAAGGGTGGCCGGGAGGACCAAGCGGGGTCTCCTGTCCGTGGTCCCTGTACCTGGCTCAGGTGTGTCTACAGCTCCGCTGCATGTAATTTCAGCCAGCCAGAGGTCAGGTAGCCACACACAGTGCCCAGCCAACTGACTTATTGTAGGAGCTCAAAAGAAGTCAGGATCTACACTTTCAAGGACTTCAGTCATTTCAGGCTAAAACAAGTAGGCATTCAAAAATCCATTTGTGTTGATTTGCATTGTGACAAGAACGTGTGATGCATAAGACACCTAATGTGAATTGTTCATCTTATTGGTGGCGTAGGTAGGCATTTGTACTTGCTACCTCACCAGTGATTAAAAGCTACCATGTATCTGAGCCATGTATACCGTTTTTTAACTGTACACTTTTTAGAGGTATACTGAGCCATGTATACTTTATTTTCTTGCATAACTATATTTTTCCCATAAGCAGGTATTATTTTCCTAATTAAAAACTAGCATGTACCAGAGTTTTTAATTGTGAAAATAATACTTGTTTATACGGAAAATAGAAACAGTATACCAGGATATAAAGTAAAAAGCGTGTATTCCGCCTCCCAGCGCCCTGACCCTGTTCCCCAGAAGTAGCTCCTGTTCTGTGTTTAGGTTCTTCTGTTCATTCTTCTGAGAAAATGCCAGTGTGTGGCGTCTGTTTTAACTTTTTTCCCAGCAAGTGAGATTGCATTAATTATATTCTTTCCTAACTTGCCTCTGTGAACCTTATCTTATCTTTCCATATGGGTATATGTAGTTCGAACCATTCATCGTTTTTGACCACTGCATAAATATTCCCCTGATTGAATGCCCTGCAGTTTGTCACCTATGAGTGGATATTTGGGAGGGGGCAGTCGCTATTGCAGAAATGCTCTACTGAATATCCTTATGTATACAGCCGTGCAACTGTGCACATATACAGCTACATAATTAACTTCTGGGAACGTTTGTGCATTTTTAACTTTGATAGAATTTGCCATATTTTTACAAGGTGTTTTGGAAATGACAGCCTTGGCAATTGTACAGTTCTAGTTTCTCAAAGAAGGAATGGGGCCACGATGGTATGGGAAGCATGCTCTTCATTGCGACGCCTTCTCATGGAAGCCGCTGACTCCAAAACACGCTCTTCATTGCGATCTTTCCCATGGAAGCTGCTGACTCCAAAACATGCTCTTCATTGTGACGCCTTCTCATGGAAGCCGCTGACTCCGAAACATGCTCGTCATTGCGACGCCTTCCCTTGGAAGCCGCTGCCCCCGCACGAGCATGGCTTTGGAAGTGGGGAAGATTGGGGTGGGTGGTTCTTTCGTGTGCCAGGCTCCTTGCTCATCTTTCTAAGGCATATCAAAGTCACCCTTGTCTAGGGTCATGACTTCCTGCCTAGCCTGGCCCCTTCCACTCCACGCTGTTCTAAAACATGCGGTGAGTGGGCGGGGCCTTCCTGCTAACTCCTGGGTGCTTCTAGAAAATGTCAGTTCCTGTGCCCCCCACCCCCACCCCCCACCTAAGGAGCCGATTTCTGAGGGTGGAATCCAGGAATCTGCGTTTTTAACACACCCCAGTGCTGTTAGTGCCTGTAGTGACAATGGTGATGCCCATTTAGGTGGGCTGCTCAGTTTTGAGGTCTTCCGCATTTCTGTGCATGATGGTTACTTAGTGTCTGGGCAGCCAAAGGAGAAGGGCGTGTGACCGGCCTGTGTGCAGGAATAAGCCCGGCACCCCCAGCACTGCCGTATCCTAGTTAGTCCGGAGGCCACACCTTCTTTGCCATATCACTAAGAGCAGTTGCTGCCCGTCGTAATTGGAGAGGGTCATCCATTCTAAAATATGTTCAGGTTTTACAGGTGTTAAAGTGCTTTGAGAATCGGGGGAGTTGAGATGAACTGTGGCTTTGGGGGTCAGTCCTGTCTCCAGCTCTCCACAGTGGCTACATAGGGTCTCGCAAGTGCAACCCCACTTCCTCCTCCCTGGCCCTCAGAGGATGTTGGACTGCTTACAAAAAGGTGCAACCCGCTGCGAGGGAACTGCCTCCACCTCTCACCACACTTAAAAACCTGTCTCCATGTGCCCCGCTGCTCTGTCTTGTTTTGGTGGAAGAATTCGCCCCAGCCCCCAGCCCCATGGCTTCCTTGCTGGCCTGGGAGCCTGCGTCTCTTCTCCTGCCTTCCTGAAAGCCAGACCCTTCTCATGGCCGCTATGTCTGTTGTGTTTGTTTCTTATGGAAAATGTCAAGCTTATATAGAAGTAGGATAATGAGTGATGGTTGCTGTCTGAGATTTATGAACATTCCAGGCCCTGTGACTGCTGGTCTGTTCTAGAATGAAGGAAAATGGCTGTGTAGTCCCAGGAGAAAAATGCTATGATCATATGATTATATTAATACATTTAGTCACAGTTCAGTATCCATTTGTGGAGATGAAACCAATTGCAGACCAGGAATAAAAGGGAATTTCTTTAGTCTGATTGAGAACAGTTACCAAAAAACCTATCAATATACATATAAGAAGGCTAGTAACGCTCACCGGCTATTCCCCAGGGCTTGCTGGTGGAGCAAGGCAAGGAAAAGGGGGAGAGGAACAGAGTTGTAAAGAAACAACTACTGTTGCCACGACTTCCCGACTATACTGTTGTTTATGTAGAAAATACAAAAGTATCCGCAATTAAATAGAATTAATGCTGCCAGATACAAGATGTAGCAATTTTCCCTAAATCAGGAACAAATGGAAAATATATCTTTTCAGAGCAAAGATATCAAATAGGAATAAAATGTAAATATGCAAGACCTTCATGTAGAAAACTACCAAAAACTGTTGAAAGAATTTAGAGAAGGTCTAAATTAACAGAGCGATGGGTTGATGGTTAGAGGACTGCATGGAAAGGCGTCAGTTCTCCGTGTTGATGGTTAGAGGACTGCATGGAAAGGCGTCCGTTCTCCTCTGTGTTGATGGTTGGAGGACTGCATGGAAAGGCATCAGTTCTCCTCTGTGTTGATGGTTGGAGGACTGCATGGAAAGGCGTCAGTTCTCCTCTGTGTTGATGGTTGGAGGACTGCATGGAAAGGCGTCAGTTCTCCTCTGTGTGGATGGTTGGAGGACTGCATGGAAAGGCGTCAGTTCTCCTCTGTGTTGATGGTTAGAGGACTGCATGGAAAGGTGTCAGTTCTCTGTGTTGATGGTTAGAGGACTGCATGGAAAGGTGTCAGTTCTCCGTGTTGATGGTTGGAGGACTGCATGGAAAGGCGTCAGTCCTCCTTGTTGATGGTTAGAGGACTGCATGGAAAGGCATCAGTTCTCCTCTGTGTTGATGGTTGGAGGACTGCATGGAAAGGCGTCAGTTCTCCTCTGTGTTGATGGTTGGAGGACTGCATGGAAAGGCGTCAGTTCTCCTCTGTGTTGATGGTTGGAGGACTGCATGGAAAGGCGTCAGTTCTCCTCTGTGTTGATGGTTAGAGGACTGCATGGAAAGGTGTCAGTTCTCCGTGTTGATGGTTAGAGGACTGCATGGAAAGGTGTCAGTTCTCCGTGTTGATGGTTAGAGGACTGCATGGAAAGGCGTCAGTCCTCCGTGTTGATGGTTGGAGGACTGCATGGAAAAGCATCAGTTCTCCATGTTGATGGTTGGAGGACTGCATGGAAAGGCATCATTTCTCCTCTGTTGATGGTTGGAGGACTGCATGGAAAGGCATCATTTCTCCTCTGTTGATGGTTGGAGGACTGCATGGAAAGGTGTCAGTCCTCCATATTTGATGGTAGGAGGACTGCATGCAAAGGCATTAGTTCTCCTCCATGTTGATGGTTAGAGGACTGCATGGAAAGGCATCATTTCTCCTCTGTGTTGATGGTTAGAGGACTGCATGGAAAGGCGTCACTTCTCTGTGTTGATGGTTAGATGACTGCATGGAAAGGTGTCAGTCCTCCGTGTTGATGGTTGGAGGACTGCATGGAAAGGCGTCAGTTCTCCGTGTTGATGGTTGGAGGACTGCATGGAAAGGCATCAGTTCAATTAATTGCTTGGTGGATTCCGTGCCAGCCATTCAAGTCTCGTGAGTTTTTTACCCCTTTTCTGGATCTTGAAAAACAATTTATGTAGAAATGCAAAGTGCCAAGAACAGCTGAGAACCTCATGCAGACGCAGAGCAAGGCAGGAAGACGTGCCATGCAGGATGACAAGGTTTAGGTGGCCAACCCGGGGGTGGTGCTCAGGGAGGGACCACTGGAGATTACATCAGGGGAAAGGACAGCATTTTCAGTCAGTAGTTCTTTTTAGCCAGCAGTTTTTCCACGGGGACGAATGTGAGCCTTGACTCCTCCCTCACACTGTGCCCATTAATCTTAGGTGGATGTTAAATGTAAATGTGCAGGCAAGGCTGAGCCTGGTGGCTCATGCCTATAATCCCAACACTTCAGGAGGCTGAGGCAGGCGGATCGCTTGAGCTCGGGTTAAAGACCCCCTCTCTTCTAAAAATACATGCAAAAAATGCCAGGCATGGTCGTGCATGCCTGTGGCCTCAGCTACTTGGGAGGCTGAGGTGAGAGGATTGCTTGAGCTCTAGGGGTGGAGGTTGAAGCGTGCCGAGATCGCACCACTGCACTCCAGCCTGGGCGACAGAGCCAGACCCTGTCTCAAAAACAAAAATGTGCAGGGGAAACGAGAACCCTTTAGAAAATAATGTAGGAGAAACATCTTCATGACCTGAGAGTTAGGAAAGACTTTTTAACAGGACACACAAAGCTCCGATCACAAGAAAAGATTAATAACTTTGACTAAAATGAACGTAACCAATGATTAAACTGCTTAAACCACTAAGATGCAGCTGCGCCATGTGGAGTAAGGGCACCACACACCGAGGGCCAAACCCAGCCTATGTAGCAAATCAATAAGAAAAAGACAATTGAGACAAGGCAAAAGATTTGAAAGACATTTCACAAAGAATATCCAAAATGGCCAGTCAACATAAAAGGTCTTTGATCTCATTTATAATCGGGGAAATGCAAGTTAAAGGTAAAAATTATGCTACTAAAATACCACTAAAATGATGAATACTGTCAAGTATTTCCGAAGGTGTGGATGTTGTTGGTTGCAGGGTGACTTGGTATAAGCACTTTAGAAAAGAGCCAGGCATCATCTGCCGCAGATACTCCGCTCCCACATGCATTCATTTGCTAGTGCTGCTGCTGTGACAGACTGCGTGCCTCACCCAGCATCCCGAGTGTGTCTCTGTCTCTGTGGGTCAGGAGTCCGGGCATGGCAGAGCTGCAGGTCCTGCTTGGGTCCTCCCAGGCTGACACTAAGGTCTCAGAGGGACCAGGTTCTCTGAGCTCAGGGCCTCTTCCAGGCACTCACACAGGTGGCTGGCAGCATTCGCTCCTTGTGGTGGAGGGATGGAGGCCCATTTTCTTGCTGCCCATTGGCCAGAGGTTGCTTTTGCTCCTTGGCTGCTAGTCATTTTCTCTGGTTCCTGCCCCCTGACCCCTCACACACTCCAAAGCCAGCAGGAGAATCTCTGACTTCAGCCAGGACAGAGCTCCGCGTTTCATGCTATAATCACAGGAGCCAGGATCACACCAACTTTGCCTTATGATGTAGCCTGATCCTGGGGGTGACCCCACCCTATTCACAGATCCCAGGGGTGACTGCGTCCTAGTCACGAATCCTGGGGGTGACCCCCTCCTATTCACTGGTCTTGGGGGTGACCCCATCCTATTCACAGATCCCAGGGGTGACCCCATCCTATTCACTGGTCTTGGGGGTGACCCCTTCCTATTCACAGATCCCAGGGGCGACCCCATCCTAGTCATGGACCCGGGGGGGCAACCCCATCCTATTCACGAACCCCAAGGGTGACCCTGCCCTATTCACAGATCCTGGGGACAACCCCATCCTATTCGCTGGTCTTGAGGGCAACTCCATCCTAGTCACAGATCCACAGGGGTGACCGCGTACTGTTCACAGATCCTGGAGGTGACCATCCTAATCCTGCCTGGACCTCACAGGGTCGGGGGTGGACACCGGGGGCAGGAATCCTGCGGCATCTTTGAATTCTGCCCACCATACCGTGTAGTGCTACTCCTAGGAGTATGCCCCACAGAAATGACCCAGATAGTTTGAACAGATAAGTGGTGAAAATGCACATGTCAAACCAAAGCTCTGCTTCTCAACGTGGGTGACTCTCTGAACATAACATTGAATGAAAGAGGCCAGATGTAGAAATACACTAAATGATTCAGTTTATGTAAATTTTAAAAAAAAGTTGAACCATAGCATATAGTGATGCAAGCTTAGGTGGCAAAAGTGTAAAGAAAAACAAGAATGTGATTCCCCTAAACACCAGGCCTGCTTTGACCCGGTGGAAAATGCCCTTGGGATGGAGTTTTCCGACTTGGAGAGGTGAGGGGACATGGCAGACTCAGGGCTCATGGGCCTTCCCTGTGTCAGGGGGGACCTCCCACCCTAAAGGGCTGCCACAGTTAGGAAACTTTAAGCTTTTCAAGAAGGTGGGTGCATCTCCAGTGCCGTTCTCTGAGCGAGGAACACGTTGACAGAAGTGGGTTGCCCAGATATGATCAAGGCAGGGATCGAAAAGGGGGGACCTCCTGATGGGAAGTCCCGCCGGGAGGAACGTCAGCTCCCAGGCAAGGGCTCTCTCTGCCCCTCCATGGCACTGACCTGCTCAAGGCCTCAGCCACCGTGAGTGCTGACTCATGGGAACTTTGATTCTGGGAATGAGGCTGCCAAGGCAAGAGCATTGCTTTTGTTTACAGATTCGGGGAGAGTGCTGGGCTCTGAAACTGTGTACATGAGAGCCTCCTGGAGCATCTGTGGCCCCAGGGGAGCCACACGCATCCGTGGAAGGGTAGAGAGGACACTGGGGCCCCAGAGGAGCCACACGTGTCCGTGGAAGGGTGGAGAGGACACTGGGGCCCCTCTGGCTGAGACAGCAGAACAAGAAATGGGGAGAACAATCTCAGATTTGGCTTTTTGGTTGTTTATTGAGACGGAGTCTCACTCTGTTGCCCAGGCTGGAGTGCAATGGCATGATCTCGGCTCACTGCAACCTCCGCCTCCTGGATTCAAGCAATTCTCTTGCCTCGGCCTCCGAGTAGCTGGGACTACAGGCACTCGCCACCACGCCTGGCTAATTTTTGTATTTTTAGTAGTGGCGGGTTTCACCATGTTTGCCAGGCTGGTCTTGAACTCCTGACCTCAGATGATCTGCCTGCCTCAGCCTCCCAAAGTGCTGGAATTACAGGCGTGAGATACCACACCCAGCCCAAACTCAGATTTGAATTTAATTTAATTTCTTTGGGCCTTGGCTTGCAAAAGCAGGGAGATTTAACTTACAGACATTAATTTTCCCAAAAGTTCATCAAGAAAGAGTTCATATTAGGATGTGTGGTGTCTGCATGTTGATGACACTCCATCATCAGAATGTCTGAGTCTGCCTGAGTTGTCACGTCCTTGTAGTTAGAAAGGGCCCCACACACAGGCCAAATATCCTATATTTGCCCCTAAGAATGAAAATGGATTACTCTTGTTCCCTGATGTGTCTCATGATTTTTGTTGAATACTGGACACTTTCCATCAACTCTGGATTCCAGAGGGCAGTTATTGGAGTTTTGTTTTGTTAAATAACATATCTGGACGAAATCTGTGATGTCTGCTCCCCGTCAGTGTGGGGCACGCATGTCGGCACTCGGTTTTTGCTGGGGGCGGAGGGGGGATTGTTTTAATTCTGAGTTTTGGCGGGTTTTGCTCTTTGCCTGCAAGATTGAGCTGGAGACTGGGCTGAGGCTTGGTTGGAGCTGGTGCTCCCTACACAGCATGGCCTGTACTCTGCTGGGGCTCTGTGGGTGGGCTGGGAGCAGATGCACCTCTTCCTCCAGCTCTCTGAGTGTGCCCTCTGGGCATGTCCCAGCAGCACCTGGCCAGGGAGGCAGGCTTGGGCCCTCCGGTGCACCTGCTTGCGGCCTCCCCCAGCCCCTGCTCCCTGGCCCCGCCCTGCTGAGTCCTGCAGGGCCCCCGTGCTTCACCAGCCCTGTTTCTGGACACCCCGCAGGGAAGCACCCCCAGTGGAGAGCTGGGCTCCACTGTGTTTCCACCCCTCAGAGTCCTCGGCTGTGCTGTCTTCTCTTCAGTGCCTAGAAGCAAGAACCGTGCTCCTTCCCTGGGCGGCCCCAGCAAAGCCCCGCAGACTGCATGGCCTAAACTGCAGAAATGTGTCATCTCCTGGCCTGGAGCCCGGGGCCCAAGCTCAGGCTCAGGGTGTCGGCAGGGATGGCTCCCTCCGAGGCTGTGCAGGAGAATCCGCCAGGCCTCTCCTCCAGCTCCTTGGTTGGCTGCTGTCTTTGGGGTTCCTTGGCCTGTAGACGCCTCAGCCCTCTGCACCCTGTGAGGCTAGCCCAAATCGCCCCCTTCATAAGGACACCAGTCACATGGGATTAGGGTTCTGCCACCTGACCTCACCTTAATGCAGCACATCTACAAGACCCTCTTTCTAGACAAGGCCACACTGAGGTACAGGGGTCAAAGTTCCAGCATATTTTTGTGGGGGCAGACATAACCAGCAACACCAGCCTCATACGTTTGCCCAATTTTACAGCCAAGTTCTCCTGGAAGAAGAATCCGATGCCAGCCATCTGTCAAGGAAGACGGGAAGTAACAGTGCAGGCTCAGTAAGTAGCTGTTGGATGAATAAAGGAAATCGGGGATGACATCCGACAACCTGAAGAAGGCGTGGGGCACGCACGTGCCTCCCGCCACCCACACCACCCTCTGCTGCCTCGTGGAGCCCCCGCTGTCTGCCCTGAGGCTGTCGCATGTGCAGCTCCTCAGATGCTTCCTGGAAGGAGCTCTGTGCACTGTGGGCTGTGCCGTTGCTACAAGATGGTGGCATTTCCTGGCACTTCTGAGTTAGAAAGTGCCAGTTATTTCCAATGTTTTCCAGACATTGCTGGAATTCCATGAGCAAAGGGCAAGGGCAAGGGCTAGGGAGTATGATGCTGGGCATGGGCGTTGGCGTCAAAAAGTGCCGTCCACAGTGGCTGAGAACAGAGTGAAACCAGTGCTGCCACACGCACAGAATCCTGCAAGGACCCTCGGTTTTCCATTTTCCAGACACTGGATGCAAATCGTCTGGGCTCTGCCTGGGCTGAAATTGATGCTGTTTTAATTTCTTTCTTACTGTATGAGTCTGTATTACACTGCTATAAAGATACTACCTGAGACTGGGTAATTTACAAAGGAAAGAGGTTTAATTGACTGACAGTTCCACATGGCTGGGGAGGCCTCAGGAAACTTACAATCATGGTGGAAGGGGAAGGGGAGGCAAGGCACCTTCACAAGGTGTGAGAAGGTAAGGAAGTGCCGCACTTTAAAACCATCTGCTCTCTATCACGAGAACTCGCTCTCATGAGAACAGCCTGGGGGGAACTGCCCCCACGATCCAATCACCCCCCACCAGGTCCCTCTCTTGACGTGGGGATTACAATTCGAGATGAGATTCAGGTGGGGACAGAGAGCCAATCCAGACCACTTATTTAGATGCAATATTTAATTAACTTATTTTGTTCATAAACAAAGGTGGCTGGCATCTAGTAGCTGGGAGGAGGCCTGTGGGTGGTGACGCTGCCGTGTAAAATTCTCCGCCAACAACTTCACGGAGTGAGGAATCATCCAGCGAGCCGTCCACTCTGAGACCGTGGGTGTGAGGGTCTGCCTGTGAAGTTGGTGGCCTGCTGTCACCCCATGCTGTGGCGAGGGATTTGGGAGTAAATGGAATCAGCTGTCTTGTGTGGTTGGCAGCGGCATGCGGGGAATGCAGGAAAGCCGGGCCTGAGATGGCGTTGCCCTGCGGTGCCCTGGTGCTCAGGGTGGGGGCCACAGGCTCTGGTCTGACCCCGGGCCCACCTCCAATCTACAATGTGACAGACCTGGCGTGCTCCTCAGGCCTTCATGTTGTTTTATTTGGGGTTGTTTTCTAATGGGAATACTGGACAGGTTTTGAAGAGTTGAAAGTATCTTTGCTCCGTTTATTGTCCCAGCGAAGTTGTCAACACGGGCGTGTTTGCTTCCTGCGGCTGCTTTCACACAGCAGCACCGACATGGCGCCAACGGCAGAGCTTTCTTCTCGCTGGCTCTGCGGCCACGATCTGAAGTCAGGACGTGGGCCGAGGGTTCTGGGGAGGGCCCTCCTGCCCCTCCCGCCCCAGGGCTGCTGGCAGTCCTCCGTGTTCCTGGCCTCGCAGGCGCCTTGCTCCATCTTCACCTCTGTTGCTGCGCAGCTGTCCGTCCCCTCCCCGGGCCTCTGCGCCCGCACTTGACACCCTCCCGGTGTCTCTGTCTTCTCATCTTAATAGGACACCGGTCCTATTGGACAGGGCCACGCTCACAACCGCAGCTCGATTACATCGGCAAAGACCCTATCTCCAAATAAGCCCTCATCCTTAGGTCCTAGGGGTTAGGACTTCAACACTTCTTTTTTGAGGGAACACAGTTCAGCCTGTAGTGATGGGGAAACTGGACTCACACCCCTGTCTAGGAGCCCCTGAATCCCCTGCCCTCAGCCTGGGAGAGCTGCTCTGCCAGGAGTCAGGTCTGAGTGCTTTGCTCAAGTTGTTAGCCAAGTCTGTTACAGGGTTAATAGCTTCATAGTGAGGGGTCCTCAGAGGTAATGGGTCCCCGTGGCACCTGTCCTATTTCCAAAGAACCCCACGGCAGCTCCTACACATTCCCATAGGAAGACTGCACAGTCTACCCCTGCAAACATCTTGCTCTTAGCTAAAATTGTGTCTGTCAGTGTAGTCACTGGTTATCACGTGGGAACGGGACTCAGGACCCATACAGACAGAGCTGAGTCCATGCTGGCTGCTCCGCCCTGTGGCCTGCTGGGTTTCACTCTTCCACGATGTGGCCTCTCCCTAGAAGCCCTTGGTGAACACCCCTCTCCCCGTGAGTCTGGGGCAGTCCCTGCCGCCCCCAGCCAGTGGCTCCCGCAGCTTCCCGGTGCTGGCTCAATCCTGGCAATGACCACACTGCAGGCTCATCTGTCTCCGCTCCCCCCAGAAGCTCATTGATGACATGGTTCTCCAGCCGACTGCTGCCCAGGTTGGTGTCTGCTGTAGGTGACAGTTCCCAGGAGAAAGAAGCACAGGGTCTCTGCCTGGGAGCCCGCACACAATGCTGGTGGGAACGTGAAATGGTGCAGCCACTTTGTAAAATAGCCTGGCAGGTCCTTAGAGGGTGAAACAGAATTCCTCTATGTCATAGCCCATCTGGACTGCTGTAACAAAAATGCCACAGCCTGGGTGGCTTATAAACAACGGACACTTTTTGCTCACACTTCTGGGGGCTGGAAGTTCTAGGTGGAGGTGTGGCAGATTTGCTGTCCTCCGAAGGCCCCTTCCTGGCTCATACCCGGTGCCTTCTCACTGGGTCCTCACGTGGAAGAAGGGGCGAGGGAGCTCTCTGGGGCCTCTTTAATGGGGGCACGATTCCCATTCATGAGGCTTCACCCTCACGACCTCGTCACCTCCCAAGGCCTCGCCTCCTAATCCCATCTTGAGGGTTGGGATTTTGACTCGTGCATTTTGGGAGGACACAGACATTGGGTTCTTTCCACCGTGTGACCTGGCATATACCAAAGAGAAGTGAAACTGTATGTCCGCACAGAAACTTACACTGAGTGTTCCCAACAGCATTATTCATAAAAGCCAAAATGTTGGCCCAAGCCAGTGCCCATCCACAGACAAATGACTAAGCGAAATGTGGCATGTCCCTCAGTGGAATATTATTCAGCCGTGAGAAGGAATGAAGCTCTGACACGTGCTACATGGCAGGTGAACCTTCTGCAACATGAAAAATTCAGACACATCAACCCACATCGCGTGTATGTGTATGCCTCCTGGGCGTGTCCCCTGGATGCCTCCTCTGTCCACCTGACGCCCACAGCACCAGCCTCCAGCCCCCCAACAGCATCCTCTGCTCACCATTGACTGTTCCTTCTCTCTCCACATCCAAGCTGTCCACCACTCTTATTGATTGGTTGATTGACACAGTTTCTCCCTCTGTTCCCCAGGCTGGGGTGCAGCGGTGCAATCACAGCTCACTCCATGTATGTAAAGTGGCGGAACAGGCAAATCTGAAGAGAGAGAAGGTGGACCGGGGGCTCCCTAGGGTGGGAGCGTGTGGCTGCCCGAGGGCCAGGCTTCCTTTGGGAGGATGAAAGGTTCCAGTGTGGATCGTGAAGGCTCACATCGCAGACACATTAAACACTATGGAACTGCACGTTGGATGGGTGAGTTCATGGTGCATGAAGTATATTTCAATAAAGCCATCACGAACATCAAAAAGGCAGCCTCGTGTCCTGTGCACGGGTGAAGCCTAGTGTTTGCTGCATGGTGGATGGTGGCAGCCCCGCCCAGGGCATTCCTGGAAACCCACTGTGGCCCTCAGGGTCCCCTGGCCATGGGCACGGCCGTGTGCTGGGCATCGGGCATGAGGGGGTGCTTGCTGGGGAGACTTTGTCCTTACCCTCCTTTAACACCTGGGGAGGGTTGGTCCCAAGGGGGAGGTCACAGGGCTGGTGAGGTGGGGGCCAGAGCCCAGCCTCTATCTCATTGTGCACAGGAGTAGGGACCCGAGACCCCCCTCACGCTGCACCCCAGAGCCTGTGACGCCTGGGCCATGGGCTCCATACCTCTGGGGCTGACCGCCTCCTGCGCCCCTGCCTCCAGCTGCAGCTGCCCTCGTTCTCGGGCTCCTCTCTCCTTCTTGCACCCTTGGCCCTGTGGCCTGGCCGGTCCCCTGGGGCGCCCCTCCCTCTGGCCTGGAGGTGGGGCTCCCCAACTCCGACTCCATCTCCACGCAGCCCGGTTCCTTGATCCCCGCTTCGGGCAACCTCAGCTGCCTGTTCCTGGGGCAGAGCCTTGGCTTCCTCCTCATCCAGAGCAGAGCATGCGCCGCCACCTCACCCTCAGGACCCCCACTCTGATTGTGGCTTTGTCTCCAGCTCGCTCCATCCACCAGGGGCTGAGCGTCCCACGTCCTCTCCTCTCCCCAGGATGTCCTCATGCTCTTTCCCAATTTACAGTCCATCAGCACTGCCACCCCCTGCAAGCCTCAGACCACTTAAATCCAGCACCCCAGCCCCGCCTCAGTGGCCGCCAGGTGTGACAGGCAGCAGGTCACCCAGCAGCACACTGGCACATGGCCCCTGAGTCACGCCTCTGCCCTTGCTCTAGTGGGTGCCAGCTCTGGCCAGGCAGCCCCAATCCAGTCACGCCCCTGACAGCACTGACCCCTCCTCTGCTTCGCTCCTTGAAGCTCCCTCGTTTTCGCAGGCTCACCTGGACAGCCCCTACACAGCACCCACTGCCTCCACATAGCCTCTCTGGCCTCTGTGGCACCATGGCTGCTGGGCCCCAGGCTGTCCCCTGCTCCTGTTGCCGGCACCGGGCTCCTTCTCCGACTGCTGCTCCCCAGGGCGCTCCAGTGCCTGCTGGTGGCTTTCATTACCAGCTGCTGGTGTCCTCACCCACCAAGCCTTCACCCTGAACTGCCTCCTGGGCATGTCCCCTGGATGCCTCTGTCTACCTGATGCCCACAGCACCAACTCCAGCCCCCCAACAGCGTCCTTGGCTCACCATTGACTGTTCCTTCTCTCGCTCTCCACGTCCAAGCTGTCCACCACTCTTATTGATTGGTTGATTAACACAGTGTCTCCCCCGATCCCCAGGATGGGGTGCAGTGGTGCAGTGGTGCAATCACAGCTCACCGCAACCTTGACCTCCCAGTCTCAAGTGATCCTCCCGCCTTTCCCTACCAAGATCCTGGGATTACAGGTGCGCACCACTACGCACAGCCCACTCCTTCAACTCAAACCACAAAAAGCAGCAGCCCCCTCTGGCAGCTGCCTGCCTTCCTCCTCATGAGCATCCCGTCCTTCCTGCTCACAAACCTCTGAGAGCCATTTCCAGCACAGCAGAGTGATGCTGTGAAAATGATTCAATTTCTCGCACAAAATCTGCTAGTAACTCCCTACTTTGCTCAGAATAAAGGCCACCATCCTCACCATGACCCACATGGTTTCATGCCCTGCCCTCCTGCGGCATCTCAGCTCCTTGTGTCTCTCAAGTCGCCACACCAGCCTCCCTCCAGGACCTCTGCGTGCTCCCTCGTCAGCCCCAGACACACCTTCCTCCCTGGAGGCCGCCCACCCACCCTGTGACAAGGGGCAACCCCTGCCCTGATCCAGCCTTGCCCACACCCCCAGTTTGCTTTCTCCCCATGGGCTGGGTTTGGTACGAGGCAGCTACGTCGCTCTGTCCTCTCCCCAGGAGGGAAGGGATTTGGTTTTGTTCTCTGCTGCACCCAGTGCTGGCTGGCAAAGAGGGGTGTCCCAGGAAGGACCGGGGCACAAAGGAAGGGAGGGACAGGACTCAAGCACCTGCGCCCACAGGCTTGGTGGGCAAGGGGCGGGGGTATCCTGCAGGGAAGGTGGGACTCAGCCCGTGGTGTCCCCAGCAGCGTCTTGCCCGTGGAACTCCCTCCCTACATCTGTTCACCTGAGTGGCCTTCGTCCTCAATGCAGCCAGCGTTAAGGTGGACAAGTGCATGGCTCCAAAGTCCTGTGTGATGTCACAGCAGGTGGGGTGGGGTGTGCCCGGCCTGGTCCCACAGTCCACAGTGAGCTGCAGACAGAGGGGTGGCCAGTTTGTTGTTTTACCTAAAAGGTGTTTTCCACGTGGAGTAGGACTGAGAGGCACGGGTGGCTGAGGGGACCTGCCTGGGACGTGAGGCGCAGGTGAGTCGACAAACGCCCCCTCCTGGTGTGAGCCGCCTACTCCCCAAACGACGTCCCCAGGGCCCCGCCCGTGCTGACCGCTCCTGTTTTCCAGGTGTGCTCGGCCGCTTCATCTGTCCGTCAGCTGCGGCAATGAAATATGTGGAAGTGAAGAAGTCTCCGCCGCACCTCCTGAAGCAATTCACAGGTATGGAGGGAAGGCGCCGGGGTCGGGGAGGGGTGGAGAAGTTGGGGTGGGGGGCGGGGGCGTGGGGAGGAGCTGTTTCAGCCCCTGGCGCGGACAGGGGGTCCTGGCCCCAGACCTGGCTAGGAGGGCAAGGCAGAAAAATGCGTGTTCAGGAAATAACCCGGGAAAACGCTGTGAAGTCTTCATTTTTGAAAATTTTATTACAGAATACACCAGAACCTGAGGTTTTCTAGATGAAGAAATACATTTAACTATTTCCAGGGGTTTAAGAGGTCAAAGGCATTTTGTCCATGAGGTGCTGAAGATCCACTTCAACTACTTCATAACTTTTATTGCAGGAGTGACTTTTTTTATTAAGGAAAAATATTTATCAGCAATGAAGAAGTTCCGCCTTCCTTTTCCCCACCCGGGCAACTGACCCAGAGGCAGACACTCACCAGTGGGACTGGAAGGAACCACCGGTGTGGGATGTGACTTCTCCCACACGTGCTGTTAATGTGCATAGATGGGGGGTGACAGTGACGGTCAGGAAAAGGAAGATTCTGGAAGTTTGCACCTCCCCGGGGAGGCGGGAGATGCCACCTTCCATGGCTCAGGTTTACCTGCTACTTGAATGTTTTTTTCTCAATTGAGCTTGTATTCATGCAATGCTTTTATAAACAACAACAAAAAACAAAACAAAACAAAACCAAAATCGGATGGGCGTGGTGGCCTGTAATCCCAGCACTTTGAGAAGCCAAGGTGGGTGGATCACCTGAGGTCAGGAGTTCCAGACCAGCCTGGCCAACATGGTGAAACCCCATCTCTACTAAAAATACAAAAATTAGCAGGCGTGGTGGCGGGTTGCCTATAATCCCAGCTACTCGGAAGGCTGAGGCAGGAGAATCACTTAAACCCCGGAGGCAGAGTTTGCAGTAAGCTGAGATTGTGCCACTCCACTCCAGCATGGGCGACAAAGCAAGACTCTGTCTCAAAAACAAACAAACCAAGGAAATGGAAGAAAAAGAAAACAAATTAGATTGTTTTGGGTTGTTACCTTTGTTGGGAAGGTAGGCTAGGGAGCGCCTCTCAGGCCAGCCAAGGTGCTGGCAGCCACTGAGCACCTGCCCACAGCAGCACCCGGCCCTGCAGCTCTCGCAGTGGCAGTGGGACAGGGCAGCCCAGGTGCCAGGAATGTGTGGCATCTGCCAGACTGCGAGGCCTTCCAAGGCCACCCGGCCACCAGGCTTTGTCACACCAGGGGGGCAGCTAACTCTTTGGACAGGAAGAGGGGTGTCCACAAGAGGGGTCTTTGCAGTTCCCAATCCAGACGCATCCAGGGCGGAGTGGGAGGCCTGCGCCTGGGGCCCCTAGGGAACGGGCCGCTCTTGTGGCCGGCTGGGGTGGCCTCTCTCATATTCTGGCAAGATGGCCCCATAGCCAGGGCAAACACCAGGGAGAAAGCGGTCCCTCTTCCAGGCCCTTGGGGGCCACCCTCCTGGTCTCTGCTTCAGGGCTGCAAGCATTGCAGCTGTTGTGTGTACAAGCTGCTGATGCTGGGCCTGGCCACCCCGTCTGTGAGGGGCTGCCAGGGGCTGCTGGAGGCTGGTGCCACTTCTCAGGGTGCATGGGACTGGTGGGGGTCATCTCAGGTGTGCCAGGTCACCCAAGGCACTGCCCAAGCTGACCCTGGGCTGGAGCCCTCTCACCTTGCCATGGCCATGCCCAGGACCCAGCTCCTGGCATCTGCAGGCGACACTCCTGTGTGCTCCCCACACAGCCTGTCCTCATGGACTGGAGGATGCATGCATGGGGGTCAGCGTTGTCTTTATCATCCTTTGCAGACTGTGGCGTGGCTGTTCTGCGACTGTTTCTAGTCCTTTAGGGGTGTAGGGAAGCTGTGAAATGACAAGGCCAGCGTCGTCCTGGCTTGGAGCTGGCTCATGTGTCTGCACCACTGGTGGCCCCAGCAGGAAGGTGGGGAGCTGGAACCTTTAGCCACAGTGGCTGGCCCTGGCCCTGCAGCTCAGGCCCTCTCTGTCGCCCACCCCTGGGTCTGAGCCCAAGAAGCAGCCTAGAGGAATTCCTCCTGTCCTTCTCTGCGCAACTTTGCAGATGTGGAAGAGGCTCTGTGGCCGGGTGCAGTGCAGACTCTGGCCTCCAAGCCCACCCGCTCTGCAGCCTCTTCCCATGTGGGTGCAGAGCCCTGCACGCCTCCCCTTCCACGCAGCCCTGCTGGGTTTCCCATGTCCACACTCGCTCATCCTGGACAGGAGGCAGCTGGGCCTCCAGACGGCCCCCTAGCAGGTGATGGCCTGAGGCTGGCTCCCAGGGCACCAGGTTCACATGGCCCTGGACAGCGGGCGAGTTGGGGGTGAAGGAGCGGAAATGAGGATGGGAGGATGACAGGCGGCCCCTGGGGAAGAGGCGTGTGCGGGGCCGCTCAGCCCTGGCTGGAGGCTCTGCCTTACTGCGGTGATGCAGCCTCGGCTGCTGTCTGTCAGCTGCTGCCTGTCAGCTGCTGCCTAAAGATTAATGTCAACTCCCTCTCTAAATAAAATAGTTTCTGCAAAAGTGCTTTTAAACTGTGACACACTTTCCACACCGGTGTGTGTTCTTCTCTGAGTGGCTTGTATGAAAGAGTGGGGACTCGAAGCCACTGCTTCTCCTCCCTCACCAGAGGCTCGGAGGTCTGTGGACGTATTTGGACTCTCTGTGTCCGAATCCCAGGGATCCGTGGCTCTGCACGCCCCAGATCCCCATCCGTGGTTCACATGCGCTCCGGGCAGGAAGGCCACACACATAAGCCTCTGCACACACAGGGATCCATGGCCCTGCACACCCCAGATCCCCATCTGTGGTTCACACGCGCTCTGGGCAGGAAGGCCACACACATAAGCCTCTGCACACACCATGCCAGCCCCCAGAACCTGCTGTGATCCCTGCCCAGCTTCCTCCTCCTCCTCCTCCTCCTCACCTCTCCTTCCGTGTTCTGATGCTCAAACTCTGGAAGAACTGGCGTCTTCTGTCCTAAGATAACTTGATACGCAGCTTCAAGCTCAGTGTCACGAAAATGGGTCTCCAGTTTCAGAGATTTTTACGTTGTTTATGACATCTGCTGTGAAGACACATTCAGCAGATTCCAGGTGGTGTCACAGCTCACAAACAGGGGTGTGCAGTCCGGGCCCACTGAAGGTCCTGGGGGTGCTGGTGGCAATCGTGACCGCAGGCACGTCTCTCGAGTTCCCACGCCACATTTCCTGTCACCACGGTACTCAGAATCTTGTCTTCTCTTCCCGCCTGGACCATCTTTGGAAACCTGTCTGCGGTCAGGTCTTGCTGTCCGTGACCACGCTGCCAGGAACCCTCAGCTGGGACGTTCTAGTGGGCCTCCGGGCAGTGTGGCTTGGAGGTGTCCCCTGGAGGCCAGCCTGATGCCTGCCTTTCTAGGGAGCAGCTCCCAGCAGGGAAGCTGAGCCTCAGGAGTGCTGGAAGCTTCCACGGTGCCGTGAAGTTATGGCTGCTGAGTCTGCCGGCTGCTTCTCCAGGAGGTGACCATGGTCTGTCCCCTGCTAATTGACTGCTTCACCGGGAAACGAGGTGGCAGAGGGACTTGGATGGGGCGTCAGTCCAAGGACCCGGCACTGCCCTGAGAGAGTCTCTGGGCTTGGTTCCTCCCCTAGGAAGAATTCCTGCAAGTGTGCGCTTCACAGAGGGAGGGGAAGGGAGGTGGATGGAGCACAGGAAGGAGAAACGCCACGGAATCGTCAGCCACACTTAAAATGGTGACGCCTCCCCACCTGGATCATCAGCCACGTTTAAAACGATGACGCCTCACTGCCTGGGTCGGAAAGGCCTGGCCTCAGATCTGCACCTCTCTGGACACCATGCCCCTCCTGAACCTTTCCTCTCCTGCTGCAGAAGCAGCAAAATGTGGAGTGAAGAGACTTTCCATGGCCTTGGAGAAAAATAACAGAACATTTACCACCGTGCCGGCGTGGGCGTGTTAGAAGCCCCAGGTGGCAGCCGGCGGAAAGTGGGATGAGTGAGGGAGTGAATGGCAGCCCCAGTGTCCCTGGGGAGTGGTGGCTTCCCTGGGCTTGCTATCCAAGCAGATGGGGTGACGGTACAGACTCGTGGGACGAGCTTTGAAACCTCACTCCATGGGCCCCCATCTCACCTGGCCCGCCTGAGCCAGGGAGCCAGGGTGGCTTCTCCCAGGAAGCACTCAGCTCATTTTAGATTGATTGATTTAACCGCAGTCTCGTTTCAGTAGATCAGGAAGAACGCGGTTGCCCCACCATCCTGAGGCAGCGCCTCCCTGTTCCCATAGCCTGGCCCAGCCGATGGCTCCTCTCCCCGTTCCCAGCCACGCTGTCACGACTCTGGGAGAGCACAGGAGGAGAGGCAGGCAGTGAGTCCTGCGCTCCAGCCGCCCTGGCTGTGGTGCGGGGGGTGTGGAGGGCCTACTGGAGATACCACTGCTGGTGCCAGTGGCCGGGCGTCCAGGACCTGTGCAGTGGGCGAGCTGCCAGTGATGCTTCTAGAGGGAGCAGGGAGCTGCATCAGCCCTGCCGATCCCCCACCACGTGGGAAGCCCACCTCGGCTCCCTTGGCGGCTGTGACCTGGTGCCTGCCCAGAAAGCCTCAGCCTACTCCAACCTCAAAGCCTCTGATGGGTTGTGGAGGAGGGTGGAGGGCTGGGCTAGGAATGGAAATGTGTGAGAGACTTTTCAGGGTCTACTGGATTTTTAAAATGCATGGCGACATCGTGGAGGTGCATACAGGAAAATAACGCTGGGTGTGGAGGGAACATGGGACACGGGAGGAGGCGCGGGAGGACTGACGGGATTCGATGGCTGGGCAGTCAGATGCGATAGGGACTGGATTCTTAAAATGAGAAATAATGTATGAACGTTTGTGTAGTGATGTTGAAGAAAACAAATCACTTTATGAATAAAAATAATGCTTCGTTCAGTGGCATATTTCCTGCCCAGGCTGTTTGCTGAAATTGAACATCCGCTGTCACCCGGAGCAAGTCTTTAGAAACCTTTGTTCTCTTGGCTTTGTGAGCAGACGCCTCTGTGCCGCTGGGGCTTCTCCTTCCACGTCTGGGGACGGTGGGGAGGGCGCCTGGCACGGTGGAGACAGCAGGACCCTGAAGCCAGAGGTCTCTGTGGATCCCGGCTCCGCTGCATCCAAGCTCGTGGGATCTTGGGTTTCGTCTGGATCTTCCCAGATGGGGTGGAGGAGCCTTCGGGCATTCTGAGCCGGGTGCTGGAGGGTGTCTGGTGGGGTGGAGGAGACTGCGGGCAACGCGAGCCTGGCGTTGGTGGGTGTTTGCTGTGCAGCCGCTGTCATCATCTGCGTCAGAAAGTGGAGGCAGTGGCGGACTCTGAATTCTCCGGGAGCTGCCTGTGTAGTGTTTGTGAAGTTCTGGCGCTGTGTCCACCCTGGAATTGCACTCCAGGAAAAAGGCCGTGGCGCCTGGACACCCTGGGAGCAAAGCCCTCCTAGTCACCCACGGTAGACACATGGGCTGCTGCATAGAGCATGGGGGACCATCTGGCCAGCCGCAGCCCAAGACCAGTCACTCACCCCAGGCCCCTCTGAGCCTGGCTGTGCGGGACCTGCCTGCTGCTGTGGGGCCTCTCCCGGCCTCCCTCAACTGGGAGGTCAGCTCAAACCACCCACAGCCACCCCTTGCAACTGAGGGAGGAGAGGGTGGCAGCAGCCGGTGACTTCAGCCTGCCCTGTGCACTCTGCCTTGGCAGGTGGGGCATTGCCTGGGCAGGGCTCCCGTGTCCATGATGCTTCTGACAGAGGATGAGGGCTGCAGCCGCAGCATTTGCAAACCTGGAATGGGGGTGTCTTGAGAAGGGGGACCTGAAAGACTAAATCAACCCTAAGGAACACAAATGGGGCTCCTCAAGGGTCAAGAAGGCCGGGCAGCTCCCCTCCCGGCCCCTGTCCCAGTGGAACAACTTACAGAGGGGCCAGGGAAGACCCCTAGTGGCTTGGGTGCAGTGTTGGCCTGGGGCATGGAGCCTGGCTTTGTGGGACTGCAGTCCACCCAGCAAAGGTCTCTGCGGGTACCCTGGGCCCTCATCTGCAGGAGCCCGTTTCATCATCCAGTCCAGTCCCTCGGTGGCTCATGGCCGATGAAGGGAGCCACATCCCTTGGGGCTGAACATGTGTGAGGCTGCTGAACTCCTCTGGAAAGGGTCATCTGCCAGGAGATGTCCCCGCCCTGCTTCCTTTACCTCCCACAGCGTGCTGCACACTCATTGTCTTCCCTTTTTCTCCCTTTGGGTCAAAACTGGCATTAAACTTTCTGTCCTTTTGATTCAAGTTTTAAAATTCTGAAATAATCCGCAGCCCATGCTGCTAATTCTAACTCCTGTATGCTTAAGCGTGAAATAATTACACGTTCCCTCCCGAACTCCCAAGCACCCATTGTGTGAGCCCCGCGCTTCTGTGGGCTCTGTCGTGCGCCGTGCCTGGCGCTGCTGCGCGGAAATGTATTATCTCCTAATCGTTAGAGGGCCCTGCATTATTCTGTGTAATTAACTTGACATTATTTTGCTCAGAAATTTAATTCATTCTGGATCTTAGTTTCAAATAAAGATTTGCATGATGCATAATTTAGAAAATAACAAAACCACAACACAAACCCACAGCTGCTCCCCACACTGGTTCCCAGGTTCTTTAGCGGAGAGCGGGGTGGCTTTGTTTTTGGGGGTGACACTTGTGTGTGTCTGTGCTTTTGCAGTGTGTGACATTCCTCTGTATGACATTTGTGACTACAACGTCTCCAGGGACCGATGCAAGGAGCTCGGGTGCTGCTTCTACGAAGGCGTCTGCTATGAGAAAGCAGTTCCCAGTGAGTAGCTGCCCCGGCCGCCCCATGGCGGAAGCCGAGGTAGCTGGTGACCATGCTGACCACCGCCCTGCCTGTCTCCCTTCCCCGGGGTCTCTGCTGGAAACACCTTTGTATTGTTCTCTGGCCACACTCTGCTGCTCCATCTTAGTGGGGGCAGTAGACTCTGAGTGGGGTTTGAGCTGGAGGGCCTGTGAATGTGACGTAAGCCACCAGAGGGGTTCCATTCCCAGATGGGCTGGGCAGGGCATGGACGGGGACGGATGGAGACCCCCTTCATGGAGGAATTTGGCCATTCTGGGTGGTTGCAGAGGCTGGATTTGGGGAAATAGTGCTGCAGAAACACAGGGCGCTGGCAGGGCCCGGGTCAGTGTCCAGGTGTGGGGTGAGCCCATCGGGGTGGAGCGGACCTTGTCCACCAGGGGGGGGGCTCTGTGAGCTTGGCCCTCACTGGGGACTCCGTGGGGTGCTTCAACGTCGGACTAGAAGCCAGACCAGACGTGAAGATCTGCTGGTAGCCCCTCAAGCCCCTCAAGCAGCACGGGGGTGAAGTGAGGACAACGGGCACCCAGTGGGTGGGGTACAGGGGCTGGAGGCGTTGCCACTCCCCATCCCCGTGAAGGCTTCCAGAGGGAGGCGCGCCCTTCAGAGCACCATGGCTAGTTGTAAAATGTGTTCCAAGGGAGGTGGGAGGAGGTTAAGAAACCAGGATGGTGCGCACGTGAAGGGCGCTGGGCTCCCACCTCCTCAGCGTATTCTCACCTGTGAGCACACTGGCCTGCGCTGCTGAGGTCTTCTCATTTCCAAACCCTCTTCAAGGTCCACGTGAAGCTTCATGTGTTTCCTTGTCCTGTGGAGGCCCCTTTTGGAAACGAGGGTAAAGGGGCTGTTTGTGCTGCGTGGGGAGGGGTGGACAGCAGCACGGAGGGGAGCGGCCTGCACAGCGTGCCCTCGGGAGGGAACAGTACAGCCCTTGACGGTGGAGGTGCTGGACGTGGCCGATGAGCTCTCACAGCTCTAGGCTTCCTTGGAGATGAGTTCCAAAGCCTCCCTGTCCTAGACCACTCTCTTCTCCACCCCCAGCACCCCAAAGTGAGTCAAGGCCCCCGGCTTTGTGCAGCTTAGGGCCATTTCTTCTTCCTTTTACTTCTTTCTGCTGCATTTCCCGCTAGACGGAGCCCTCAGAGACCAGGCACCAGGTCCTCTTGATTCCCTGTATCTAGTAGGGCTTAGAAAGTCAGGAAACGTTAGTGACTGATGGGAATGAGTGACTGATGGAAATTTCCAAGTAGTGACCTGCTGGTGGAACCTAGCGCGAGCTCGGCTGCTCACCGCTTGCAAAGCTCGTAACAACTGAAGGGAAAGTGACTTTATTTCCAAAGCTAGCAGTGGGGAAGTGGCTGACTTGTGCTTCCAACTTTAGGCTGGGGAGAGGGGCTTAAAAAGAGGAACTCAGAATGGGAGGCACATGGGAGGGGCGCTACTACAAGGTCTGAGGGTCTCGTTCCAGTGGCTGTCACAAGCCACGGTCCACCTGGAGCGGGAGGTGGCGTCATCTTGATGGCTGGTTGTAGACTCACCGCCTTCGGGTGACCTCTGGCATTTTGCAGCTGGGTCTCTATGCTTGGTCTATCTCAAGATGAGCCCCTAGAAATTGTAAGCAAGCCCATAATTAAATACCAGCACACAGTTAGATAAATGTGCATGGGGCTAGGGGGTACGTGGTGAGAAAGGGAGACTGTGGTGTTGCAAAGAAAATACATTTCAAGGCTCTATTTTAAGACTAAGGAGAACAAAAGTTTTTTGCAGTAAGCTTTCTGCATCGTGAGACTAGGGGAAGAGGAGAAAAAGGAAAAGTTTTAAAACTCATTTTCAGGCTAGACTGTTTGATTACATGGGGACTGCCCAGTCCTACAGACGTAAAGCCTTAAGCCAGCTCCTCTGAGATGAAAGGGATATTCTGGGCACAAAATCAGTCAAGAAAGAAAGCGCTGACGGGATTCTGGCTGGCTCCAGGGAGGGTGTCTGTCCTGCTTCGTGGTGAAGATTTGGCACCTCATCAAAAGAAGATGAATTTTGGCTCCTCAGAGACAAACGAGAGGTCACAATGGACACCACTGAGAGTTGGGAAGGTTTTCTGATGACGATGGCTCCCGCAGATCCTGGCTTTAGAGACTTGAGCCCAGACCCCTTGCTGTCCCAGCCTCCACTTCCAGGAGCCTCTGGGATTCCGGGGATCCCACGCCTTCCTCTGACTACAGATAAAATCAGCTGGAAATTGCTTCAGTTATTATTTTTACCAAGATACTATACCATAAAATTCACCTTTTAAAGTATACAATTCAGTGGCTTTTAGTATATTCACAGTTGTGCAGTCATCACCACTAACTCCAGAACATTTGTACCACTCCAGAAAGAAACCTCACGCCCATTAGCAGTCATGTCCTGTCCTTCCCTCTCTCTGGCCCCTGGCAGCCACTCATCTGTCTATGGACTTCCGTATTATGGACATTTCATATAAATGGAACCTCATGACTTGTGGTTCTTTCACTTACGTAGTTCTCAAGGTTCGTTCATGTTGTAGCAGTTATCAGTACTTCCTTTCTCTTTATCGTGGAGTAATTGTCCACTGTATAGATGTGCCACATTTTGTTGACCCATCTATCGGTTTATAGACATGTGGGTTGTTTCCACTTTTTGGCTATTATAAATGATGCTGCTCAGAACATTTGTATATAGATTTTTGTGCAAGCATGTTTTTTATTCTCTTGGGTATATCCCTAGGGATAGAATTGCTGGATTGTATATTAACTCTACGCTTAAATTTTTAAGGAACTTCCCAACTGGTTTGCAAGGTGGCTAGATCATTTTCCAGTCCAATCAGCAGCGTATGCAAGTTCCAATTTCTCCACATTCTTGTCAACACTTGTTGATGTCCTTTTGTTTACAGCCATTGTAATGGGTGTGAAGTTGTATCTCATTGTGGTTTTGATTCATATTATTCTAATGAATAATGATGTTCACCATTGTTGCATTTTTTTTTTTTTTGGCTATTTGGATATCTTCTCTGGAAGAAAAGTCTATTTGAGTCCTTTGCCCAGTTTTAAATTGGGTTAATTGTCTTTTTATTATGGAGTTGTATGAGTTCTTTATAGATTCTGGATATTAAACTCCTATTAGAAATGTGACTTGCAAATACTTTCTATTATTCTCTTACGTGTCTTTTCTTTTTCTTGATAGTGTCCTTTGAAGCACAAATATTTTTAATTTTTATGATGTCCATTTTATCAGTTTTTCCTTTTGTTGCTTATGCTTTGGTGTCACATCTAAGAAACCATTGCCTAATCCAAGGTTGCAAATATTTATACCTGTAATATCTTCTAAGAGTTTCATACTTACAACTCTTACATTTTGGTCTTTTGATCCTTTTTGAGTTAACTTTTGTATCTGGTGCAAGGAAGGTTTCCAACTTCATTATTTTGCACATGGATATTCAGTTGTCCCAGCAGCATTTGTTGAAAAGATTCTTTTTTCCCGATTAAATTGACACCCTTGTTGAGAATCAGTTGCCCATAAAAGTGAGAGTTTATTTCTAGATTCTCAATTCTATTCGGTTCATCTATATGTCTATCCTTAGCCAGTACCACAGGTTTTTTTTTTTTTTTTTTTTTTTTTGAGATGGAGTCTTGCTCTGTCACCCAGGCTGGAGTGCAGTGGCGCAATCTCGGCTCACTGCAAGCTCCGCCTCCCGGGTTCACACCATTCTCCTGCCTCAGCCTCTCCGAGTAGCTGGGACTACAGGCGCCCGCCACCATGCCCGGCTAATTTTTTGTATTTTTAGTAGAGACGGGGTTTCACCATGGTCTTGATCTCCTGACCTCGTGATCCGCCCGCCTCGGCCTCCCAAAGTGCTGGGATTACAAGCATGAGCCAGCCAGTACCACAGTTTTGATTACTGTAGCTTTGCAGTAAATTTTGAAATCAGAATGTGTGAGTGCTTCAACTTCGTTCTTCTTTTTCAAGGTTATTTTGGCTGTTATGGGTCCCTTGTATTTCCATATCAAATTTGGCTTGTCAATTTCTGCAGAAAAGAGGTCCTTTGGCAATTTGATTGGGGTTGTGTTGAATCTGTATATAATTTGGGAAGTATTGCCATCTTAACACAATATTAAGTGTTCTGGTCCATGAACAGGGGTAGTCTTTCTATTTATTTCGGTCTTTAATTTTTTTCAATATTTTATAGTTTTCAGTGTACTGATCTTGAGCTTTTTAAATTAAATTTATTCCAAAGTATTTTACTGTTTTTAATGTTATTATAAATGGAATTGTTTTCTTCATTTTCAGATTGTCTATTGCCAGCATATAGAAATATAATTGATTTTCATATGCTGATCTTGTATCTGGCAACCTTGTTGAACTTGCTCATTTTATTAGTTTTCTAGTTGATTCCTTAGGATTTTTTGCATACAAGATCATGGCATCTGCAAATATAGTTTTACTTCTTTTTTCCTAATCTGAATGCCTTTTAGTTCATTTTCTTGCCTAGTTTCTGACTAAAACCTGCAGTACAATGATGAATAGAATTAGGAAGAGCAGAAGCTTTGTCTTTTTCCTGATCTTAAGGAGAAACTTTCAGTGTTTCACCATTAAATACAGTGGTAACTGTGGGTTTTACTAGATGCCATGTATCTATTAATAGTAAATGCAAGACGCAACTTGGAAACACACGAGTTGAGAAAGCTCCCTTCTCTTCCTGCTTTGTTGAGTGTTTTTATCATGAAAGGGTGTTGGATTTTTTTTTCAAATTCTTTTTCTGCATTTATTGAGCACCTTAATGGTGCTCTTTATTACTTCATGTGGATTTGACTTACTGTCTACTGTTCTTTCATTTTATCCTAGAGGACTCCCTTTGGTATTTCTTATAAAGAAGCTCTGCCAGTGATGAATATCCTGACTCTGTTTATCTGGAATGTCTTAATTTACCCTTCAATTTTGAAGCATAGAGTTGCTGTATATAAAATTGCTGGTTGGTAGTCTTCCTGACAGCCCTTTGGATGTTTTATCTCATTGCCTTCTGGCCTGCATGGTTTCTGATGAGAAACTGCTGTAAATCTTAAGGCTCCTTTGTATATAATGTGTCACTTCTCTTAGGCTGCTTTCAAGATTCTCACTTTGTCTTTTGCAGTTTGCCAGGTGTCTGGGTATGGATCTCTCTGAGTTTATCCTACTCAGAGTTCACTGAGTTTCTTGGATGTACAGATTAATGTTAACCAAACTTAGGAAGTTTTTACCATTATTTCTTCAAATATTCTTTCTGTTCTTTTATCTTTCTCCTCTCCCTCTGGACTTTCATTATGTGTATTTGATAGACTTTATGGTATCCCACAGACCTCTAAGGCTGTATTAATATTTCTTGGTTATATTTTCTTTCTATTACTTAAACTGGATAATCTCGTTGACCTATCTTCAAGTTTACTGATTGTTTTGCCTGCTCAAATCTGCTGTTGAGCATCTCCAGTGAATTTTCATGTCTATTATTGTACTCTCAACTTTAGAATTTCTTTTTGGTCTTAATAATGTCTATATTACTATTGATATTTTCTATTTGATGAACGTATTAGTCATTTTTTACCCTGCTATAAAGAACTACCTAAGACTGGGTAATTTATAAAGGAAAGAAGTTTAATTGACTCACAGTCCTGCATGGCTAGGGAGGCCTCAGGAAACTTACAATCATGCCAGAAGGCAAAGGGGAAGCAAGACATGTCTTACATGGCAGCAAGGTTGTGGGAAGGGAACTGCCAAACAGTTTTAAACCATCGGATCTCGTGAGAACTCAGTATCATGAGACTATCATGGAGTAAACTGCCCCCATGAGCCAACCACCTCCCACCAGGTCCCTCCCTTGACATGTGAGGATTACAATTCGAGATGAGATTTGAGTGGGTCACAGAGCCAAATCATATCAATAAAATATTATCCTTATACTTTTATTTAGTTCCTTAGACATGATTTCTTCTAGTTCTTTGAATATGCTTAAAATAATTGATTTAAAGTCTTTGTCAAGTAAGTCCAATGTCTGTGCTTCCTCAATGATGATTTCTATTAATGGCATTTTTTATGTATCTGGCCATACTTTCTCATTTCTTTGTATGTTTAACATTTTTCTTTCTTGAAAATTGGACATTTTAGGTAAGATAATATAGCACCTCTGAGAATTGGGTTCTTTCACCTCCCCAGGTTTTATTGTTGCTGCTGTTTGTTGTTGTGGTTGTATGATGACTTTCCTGAACTAACTCAGTAAAGTCTTTATTCTTTGTGGTGTGTGACCACTAAAAACTCTTCTTGGGTAGCTACTAGACAAAAATTCCTTAGATGCCTGGAAACACAAGCCTCTCAGACTTTGCAGAGGGGTTCTGTGTGCATGCTGAGGCACACCTTCAACAAAGTCAGAATATTTCTAGCTCTGCCTTAGCCTTCACTTCCTGCTTATGCAGATCCTTAAGTCAGCCAGAAGTGAGGTCCCAGGGCCGCCATAGGTCTTTCCTTGCAAAGCCCACAGCACTGGACATGTCCATGGCCCTCTAGATTCCCAGGAATGTGTCAGAGCATTTCAAAGCTCTCTATGCACATCTCATTTCCCAGATTTTCATGTTAAGCTTGTTGGTTAGCCTCTTGTTTTCCCTCAACTGCTAACCAACACTTTAGCCAGTAAAACAATTTTCAATTGCTTCTAATTATTTATAACAAATGCCTGGGGAAAAAGCTGTTCTCACCGAATGAGCTCATATCAAATAAAGATGATATTCCAAGGAAGCACCAGACAGATCAAATAATGACAACTCTCTGACGATGGGGCTTTGAAGGAGCTCCCACCCTGTTCTGCCCCCCGCAGTGGCTGCCAGGCTGCTGGCTTTACCGTGATTACAGGCTGTTGATTTTCAAGCTACCATGGAGCTGGAGGGTGGGCAGGAGAGATGGGAACAGGGCTAGATAAAAGGTCCAAGCTTGCTCTTTTACTGAGATTCAGCTGTTTGCCTCAAATAAACAGATTTCCGCAAGCTTTTGGTTAATTTCCAGACTTCTGAAAAACTTTCCTCTGATGATTTTTGCCAGTGTTCTCATTGTTTTTATGGAGGAAGAAATTGGCAGGGGGGTCCTCTCTCTGCTGTTTTTGCTGATAGCACCCTGAAAGTTAATTATGGGCTTTACTGAAGCCCTAGTCCGGTTGTACATAATCAGTTAGTGAGAGTTACAACAAGATGTAGAGCTTTTTCCCGAAGGAATCCATTATCCCTCACCTGACTCACCTGTCTCATCGTAAAACCAATGCCCTTTAGCCAGTATCTTACTTGAGCGATCTTTTTGGGTTCCAGGCCTTCCAGTGTTGAATGGCCTCTCATATGGCTTCATTCCAGCAGCTCGTCCTCTGGGGCATGTGGCAGTACTCCTGCAGCCAAGCTCATGGCAGTGGGTGCTGACTTGGCCATGGTTTGCTGCATTGGCACTTGTCATCATTTTGTTTTTGTTTTGTGAAATTGGGGTCTGCTGCTCATGTTGCATATGCAGAGAGCAGCAGGTGCTCACAGTCGTGCTCAGTTCATTTCCATCACAGAGTTGGACTTCTTACAGAACTCCAGTTTCCGAGGCACTTATACCACTTAGTTTTTCTGAGAAGTGTACCATTTAAGGCTCCTGAAAGCGGCAGTCATTAGCATCCAAAAGGTATTTTAGTTTATTCTTTCAATCTTCTCCATATAATGATTAGTGATCCCAATTTCCTCACATCCCAATGAAGCAGAGATCCAACCGTGTAAAGTGATGTGAATGCATCACTCCAGGAAGATCACAGCTAGGAAGAGAACTCACGTCCAAGCTGCTACTGCTGCTGCTTTTGCCACCTCTCCCATCCCCTGAGCACCTTTTTATCTGTACCTTGCAGGTGCTGGCCTGTTTGTAAGTGTTGGCATGTATGTCGAACATGGCTTAAGTTAGAACAATCGCCGCATGCCTGTCATCCATTTTAAAAGTGAGCCTTAATCCCTATAGCAGCTTCATGATTGGTGTTCTAAGGAACCCAGAAGAGAACACAGGCTCTCAAGAATGTTTCTGACTTGGAGAAGGCTCACTGTTTTGCAAGGGGGTATATCATTTTTGCATGGAAGCAACCATTAAGTTCTTTCCATCATTCTAACTTTAATAGCTGGGTGGTGTGGCTGTGCTTTTCTTGACTCCTGACTTCTTTCGGGCCTGTAGGAAGAGACTGGGCAGTAGGCCCTGCTTCGGGGCTCTCACTGCGCCCTCACATTACTTTTCATTTCTTTGACATCTTTCTCATTAAAACGACGAATGAACCTTTGTGCTGTGCAAGTTGTAGTATTCAGTGACAGGGTATTATGAGCTCTTTGTGCACATAATTCCATGTTATGAAAACCTTTCACCAACTTCTTAAATTGGCTGGTTTGAAGTGCACATTGTGTTATGGCATAATCTGTATTATTAAGAATATGAATTGGGGAATTAGCATTAGATCTTTCAGAAAGAATTGGGAATTCAAAGAGAAAGACTTGCCTTCATTCTTCAGTCTTGATTTAGGGTATGTTATTTAACATGTCATTTCTTCTAAGTATCTGACTTCAGTTTCTTCATGGGACTTGCTGAGATGATTTCAAAACTTTTGTTTAACTATATTTTGGGAACATTTACCAAGACGTTTCTTAAAGAAAATAATCCTTTCTTCAATTGCTGCTGTTTCTGAAAGATAAAGTCGATAAGCCAAAGATATGGTCTGTAATAAATAGTGTTGCTAGACAGACACTGTACAGAGCACATCATTGAGGCTGAGTCTCCATCTTAAGGAGCTTGGCATCAACGACAAAGAACATGAGCACATAGGAAGATATGGGAGATATACTGACAGTGGAATACTAAGACGCTGACTCATATGTGTGTCTCTTTAACAGGACTTCACTCACATAATTTTGAATTTATTCCATGAGCTAAGACACAAAGTCATACTAAGGAATAAAACATTTCCTAGAGTTCAAGAATTTCAGGGTTACCTTCTTGCCTCATGAACGCCCTTAATTCACCCTTTCACCTTATTTGTGCATTTCAATTCAATCGATTCTCTTTGTTGAACAGCATTTAAGTGCAGATTCTCTGGGCAAGCTCTAGGCTACCTCTCAGATCCATCCTCTATTGCTGTGTGACAAATTAACCCAAAACTTAGTGACTTAAAGCAACTTAGAGATTTTGCTGGGTGGGTTGGGTTTGGGTGTCTCATGAGATTGTGGTCAAGATGCTAAGTGAGGCTGCAGTCACCTGAAATCTTGGTGTCCCAGATGACTCACCTTGCTGGGAAGTTGATACCAGATGTTATAGGAAGATGACTCACTTTGCTGGGAAGTTGGTACCAGATGTTATAGGAGGCCTCTTCTCCTCGCCATGAGGGCTGCAGTCTTTCCCAGAGCAAGTGGCCCAAGAGAGATCAGGGCAGAAGCTGCAATGTCTTTTTCACCTGGCCTCGGGGGTTAGACTCTGGCATCTCCTTTGGCTCCAGGGGTCAGCGCTGTTCTGTTGTGGGAAGTCAGGGACCCCAAACGGAGGGACCGGCTGAAGCCACGGCAGAAGAATGTGGATTGTGAAGATTTTATGGACATTTATTAGTTCCCCAAATTAATAATTTTGTAATTTCTTATGCCTGTCTTTACTGCAATCTCTAAACATAAATTGTGAAGATTTCATGGACACTTATCACTTCCCCAATCAATACCCTTGTGATTTCCTATGCCTATCTTTACTTTAATCTCTTAATCCTGTCAGTTGAGGAGGATGTATATCGTTCCAGGACCCTGTAATAATTGTGTTAACTACAAAAATTGTAGAGCATGTGTATTTGAGCAATATGAAGTGTGGGCACCCTGAAAAAAGAATAAGATAACAGCAATTGTTCAGGGAATAAGAGAGATAACCTTAAACTCTGACCACCGGTGAGCCGGGCAGAACAGAGCCATATTTCTCTTCTTTCGAAAGCAAATGGGAGAAATGTTGCTGAATTCTTTTTTTCAGCATGGGATATCCCTGGGAAGGAGAATGCACACCAAGGGGTAGGTCTCTGAACTGGCCCCCCCAGGGTGTACCTGTCTCTTATGGTTGAGACTGCAAGGGTGAAATAAACTCCAGTCTCCCATAGCGCTCCCAGGCTTATTAGGAAGAGGAAATTCCTGCCTAATAAATTTTGGTCAGACTGGTTGATCTCAAAACCCTGTCTCCTGGTAAGATGTTATCAATGACAATGGTGCCTGAAACTTCATTAGCAATTTTAATTTTGCCTCGGTCCTGTGGTCCTGTGGTCCTGTGATCTCACCCTGCCTCCACTTGCCTTGTGATATTCTATTACCCTGTTAAGTACTTGATGTCTGTCACCCACACCTATTCGCACACTCCCTCCCCTTTTGAAACTCCCTAATAAAAACTTGCTGGTTTTTGTGGCTTGTGGGGCATCACGGATCCTACCAATGTGTGATGTCTCCCCCGGATGCCCAGCTTTAAAATTTCTGTCTTTTTTACCCTGTCCTTTTATTTCTCAAGCCAGCTGATGCTTAGGAAAATAGAAAAGAACCTACGTGATTATCGGGGCAGGTCTTTGCTGGGTGGGTTGGGTTTGGGTGTCTCATGAGATTGTGGTCAAGATGCTAAGTGAGGCTGCAGTCACCTGAAATCTTGGTGTCCCAGATGACTCACTTTGCTGGGAAGTTGGTACCAGCTGTTATAGGAGGCCTCTTCTCCTCGCCATGAGGGCTGCAGTCCTTCGCAGAGCAAGTGGCCCAAGAGAGATCAGGGCAGAAGCTGCAATGTCTTTTTCACCTGGCCTCGGGGGTTAGACTCTGGCATCTCCTTTGGCTCCAGGGATCAGCGCTGTTCAGTGTGGGAACATCTATCTAGGGTGTAAGTATCAGGAGGTGAGAATTGGGAGGCCATCCTGGAAGCTGTTTATGGTAGCCCCGGATATTTGGAGGTGAGTCTGCCCCACTGTTTCCCCTCCTCAGGTAAGCAAGTTTCCACGGGACAGTCCTCACTTAAAGAAATAAGCCAGCTGATTGGAAGAAACTTTGACAAGCAGTTTCCCAGTGTGCTCCTCGGTACATGCACACGCCTGTTATCCAATAGCTTGCAACCCCAAGCCTCACTCCCTTCCTCCAGCCTCTCCGTGAGGAACTCTTTATCGAGCGCCCAGTGTGTACTTCACTGTTCCTTACTGAGGTCACCTCGGTATGAAGAAAATCGAGGATGTGGGTTACCCTCACGAGCTGGCTTCAACCCCCTCTCAGTTTTCTGACTTCAGTCCCCATGGAAAGAATCCTGGGCACCTCATCCATTGCTGGTGGCCCTGTGATGAGTCCAGGGAGTGTGGATCCCGTGGGAAGCTGGCTCGTGTGCCCAGGAGGCTACTTTCTCTGCACCTGCGGCCCCACTTCTGGGGTGGGTTGAATTGTGTACACCCAATTCATATGTTGAAGTTCAGATCCCTGGTACCTGTGAATGTGACCTAATTTAGAAAAAGCGTCTTTGCAGCTGTAATTAGGTAAGATGAGATGACAGTGGAGTAGAGGGAGCCCTCCATCTAAAATGGCTGGTGTCCTTGTAAAAAGAGAAGAGACACAGAGACAGAGGAGCGCAGAGGAAAGACAGCCACGTGACAACAGGGGCAGAGACTGCTGTGATGCAAGGAAGAGGCCAGGGAGGCCCTTTCCTAGGAGCCTTTGAAAAGAACACGGCCCTGCTGACACTTTGTTCTTGGACTTCTGGGCTGCAGAACCATGAGATGATCAATTTCTATTGTTTTGAGTCCCCCAGTGCATGGTACTTTCTTACAGCATCCCTGGCAAACTCACACACCATCCAGGGAAGGTACATCTGATGGTGGTGTTACTGCTTCATGACTCTTGGAAGTGGTTTAGCAGGAGGGCGGTACCGGAATTGAAGCAAATCACGTCACCTGCACTTGGTATTTGCAAGTCAGCCAGTTTCTTTGAGAAAGTAAGAAAGCAACTAGAGAAGAGGCTGATATTGATAATAATAACAACCATAAGAATTACTGTGTATATGTGATTAGCCAAGCACTTAAGAACTTTACTTGCATTCATTAAAAAATTCCTTACATCAACCCGATGGAGGGAACGTAGAAGAACAAACAGTAGATAAGGATATTATCTGACCAAGGACTCCGAGAGGAGTGATGCTCGTGTACAAATATTAGGACTTGAGGGGGCCAAGTCCTGAACCAATGAGCCGACGGAGATCCAGAGATCAGCCCTCAGTGCTGGGCAGTGCTGCGCCCCTCAGGCCTCTTGCACAGACAGAGCGCTGCCTGCTGAGCAGTGGGCAGTCTCCCAGAAAGAGGCTCAGGAGGGGCCGAGCACTTCCTCCTCCCAGTCACCCCTGTCTTGGAGAGGCTGGGAGTGCATTCACGAAGGGAAACCCAGGATGGAGCGGCTGCCCCTCACGGCCACCTGGGGAGGCTCGACTTTTGCTGGGGCTGGGTTGGAGAAGGCACAGGAAACTTGGGGATTGCAGGAGCCCCTTTTAATACAAAGAAGCCCAGTCAAGGATTTGTCTATGATCCAATAAGTGTTTTCCTTGTATTCAGTTTAGGGGAGGAATTGACCTGGGCATTGAGGAGCCATTTCCAGGGAGCTGGGGAGCACAGCAGGAACAGAGGGGCCAGCGCCGTCTCTCCACGCACCCCCGGGGGTCAGGGTGGTCACAAGGTGTCCTCTGGGTGGCACTGACTACCACCTGGAGCTGCCTTTCACAGGGAGCCCTCGTCTGCCTGCGGGGGCCTTTGGAGATGTCCACAGAGCTGAGTCTCCAGGAGATGCTGGGGAGGGTGGGCCAGGAGTCCTGACCATGGGCAGCCGCGCCGGCAGGGCCCGCACCCGACCCTGGGAGGGTCGCCTTTTCTTCTTCTTCTTCTTCCTTTTCTATTTACCTGGATCGAAATGACTTCAAATCCCACCATTTTTCAGTTTACATCCACGTGTTCTCCGCCTTGATTGTGATCATCGCTGGGGCCTTCGTCATCACCATCATCTACAGGTCAGTCCCTTTGTTCTTCACTGGGAGGGTGGGGAGGAGGGGACTCGCCACTCCTGGCCGCAGCCTCCTGCCTGCCTGAGCTCCTTCGGGCTTGGTGCTGCGGGGGTGACTGAGAACAGCTCTCCGTGAGCCTGGGAAAGGGAACTGGCCAGGCAGGGAGGGCCCCACTGACTTTCTCCGGAGTGCTTGTTGATGAAAATCATAACCCACATTTAGTGAGCACCTAAGACTCTAAGTGCTCTGCTCAGCCTTTTCAGCCCTCGCAGCCACTGACGATGTAAGTGAACTTACTGTCCCCAGATTGGGATGATTGACGCAGCATCGAGGGGGTCCCAGGGCTGATGGATGGGGCAGTGAGGCTCTAACTCAGGCTCCCAGTTGTCTCAGAGTCCCTGAAGCCAAGGCTGCCTGCACCTCTTGGCCTGTGGCCTGCGTCCTCCTTGCAGGGTGTCAGGGTTTGGAGGTGTCTCAGAGATGAGTCTACTCCCTCTCATTTTAGTGGTGAGGAAATGCAGACCTGGGGGGCCAAGGCAGCAGGTGGCTATTCCCAGGGCAGGGCTGGAATCCAGCATCTCACTCCCCGGCCACCACCTTTGCCATGAGCCCACTTTGTGATGTGCATATAAGCCCCTGAGATTATTCGAGTCTCTTTGTCCAGGAATGAGTAAAGCCATTTTCCTACCATGAGTGCTGCTATATGCTGTCTTATGTGTGTTAATCATGAAGATGAACCGGCAGTAGCCTGCAGTGCAACACACACCTTCCCCCTGCCCGGAGCTGTCTTTGGGAGTCTAGCTGCCTCATACAGTCATCTGTTTGGAGCCTGCACAAGAAACTAAAATGAGGCTGGATGTGGTGGCTCATGCTTGTAATCTCCCAGCACTTTGGGAGGCTGAGGTGGGAGGATCACTTGAGCCCAGGAGGTGGAGGCTGCAGTGAGCCGTGTTTGTGCCATTGCACTCCAGCCTGGATGACAGAGCAAAACTGTCTCAAAAAAGAGAGAGAGAGAGAGAGAAACGAAAATGAGAACTATTACATCAAAGCATTTACCTTAAAAAATAAGTATGTATGATCAGGAACCTATGTTTTCAGATGGATGTCCTGGTGGGTGGGAGGGGGGAACTGGAGAGTTTTCCATCTGTAACTTCCCTGACTGTGATAAAACCCTCTTCCCATCAGAGTCATTCAGGACAGCAGGAGAGAAAAGGCCATCCCTACGGATGTCGCGCTGCCACAGAAGTCCAGCGAAAAGGCGGAGGTGGCCTCATCCAGCAGCAAGTTAGGGCTGAAGCCTCCGAGTCCTGGGCCTCCAAGTGCTGGGCCCTCGATGAAGAGTGACGAGGACAAGGATGATGGTGAGAAGCTTCTGGAATGATCCTCAGCCTAAGGTCGAGGGCGTGGCTCTGTTCCCTTGGGAGACCTTCCCTGGGAAGGGGCTCAGCATCTACACAGGTCCTTCAACCTCAGTGATCAGTGTTGTAGTTTGTTCAAAATTCTAATGTACCCAACACCGGAGGTTCAGGTTTGCAGGATGGGCGTGGCTGTCAGTGTGAGTTTCCGTCTGTGAGTCTTGTCCTCCCCCTTCCCGTCCCCTTCTGCCTTCCTGTCATTTCACCCTCTGGTGAGGCCCTCAGTGTTAGTGTGGGAAGCTCCTGGGGAGGGGGCAAGAGTCCTGCAGAACCTGCACATTTGATCAGGTGACTTCCTGCACGGAGGCTGCAGGGCTGCCATGGGTATTCTTTGTGGCGCCCTGGCCACTTGGTGGTCTTGGTTGTGCAGGGAGGCTGCCAGTCTGCTGTGGGTATTCTCTGTGGTGCCCTGGCCGCGTGGTGGTCATGGCTGTGCAGGGAGGCTGCAGGGCTGCCTTGGGAACTCTCTGTGGCGCCCTGGCCACATGGTGGTCATGGTTGGAGAGGTGGACGATCACTCTATGCCTGCTTCAGTTTCTAGGAAGGAAAGTTGCTCATATGTTGGTTTACCTGCTTTGAGGGCCCTTGGAGGTTGCTGGTTGCTTTTCCTAGATCAGCACCTTGCCAGGTTAGAGAAAGAAACATCTCAAATGGTAATCCTTGTCTTCAGAGATGTTTGTACAGGATACGAATGGCCTGGCCTTACCCATTGTTACCACGTAGACTTGGCTTTACAGGGACCATCAGGAAAATAAGGAGGCAGGGTAAGAGGGTGACCCACACTTGATTTCAGATCTGGAATGCCTGGCCCCTGACCGAGGCTGCGTCTGTGCGAATGAGGCTTTCCTGCAGGACAGATGTTTGCCTGGGTAAGGGAGCCCCCTGTGTAGTGAGATGCTGTGGGAGGAAGAGTGTTTTACTCTCCCCTGGAATGCACTGAGAAACACAGGGCAGGATACGGCCATCCCCCAAACTGGCTTTTGAATCAATCATTGCCAATCGGACACCATGTAGATGGGTTCAAAGACCCTGGTGAAATCTTTTCGGGACTGCTGAATATTCCGTTTGAAAAAACAATTCTTCTTTTCTAAAAATCTAGTAACAGTGACAATAACAGAAGCCGAAGAAACTGAGGACTGACTGAAACGCATGAAGAAGTGGAGATTGGCAGAATTATCCAAATGAAATGGTACAGCAGGTGCACTGTTAACAGGGTGATGGAATGACCACCCAATGGGTAAAAAATGAAGGTATTTTGAAAATTGCTTCTCGTACGATGTTGCTTATTCATTGCTATATTTTTATCTTAGGGGAGAGAAAGCCTGTGGGGTAGGAGAGTGGGAACCTGAACTTTCAGTTTTTAATGGCACTGCTTGCCACTAATATTAACACCACAGGGGCTCACAGCATGGGCTCAAGGTGGTGTCATCGAGGTCTCCTTTTCGGAAGGCAGGCTGCACCTTCACCAAGAATGGGCTGCCACATGACACAGACGGTTCAAGACTCTGGCATTTGGCTTTGCTAGGACTTAGTCACACTGTGAGGGGACAGGCCCAGGTGTAATCACCTCTGGTTTGTAAATTCACAGAAGAAGTAAGTGGCTTGGCCAAGGTCATGCCGAGGTGAGGGAGGATGAGGTTCTTGTGTTAGGGGAGCCAGGCTGCTCTGCTCCTGAAGGAAGCCTGTGCTCTGGCCAGGAGTATCCCGTCCGAAACACACAACTGGCAGCGAATGTTTTCTCTTTTACAGACTGCGTTTGTGACTTGTTTTTGTTCTTCCTTGCTGAAGCCTGTTGTGCTTTTACAATGGCAGAAACTACTCGATACCCCTCATTGCAGGGGAACAATACGCTTTCACAATGGGGCTATACAGTACCTGACAGATTATGTAATAATTTTCATTGTCCTCACTTGTCTAAGAATAAAAACATTTTCTTCTGAAAGTGAGGCGGCGTACACTATAATCTGATCTTTTGATGAAGCAAAGAAAAGCTGATTTATTTTTAGATAATGAACTTGCTGATAAGCCTTAATTTGGGCCCAGCGTGTTTTACTCCGCCCTGAGGCAGCACAGCCCCTTCCCCCTTCCAAGGGTCCACAGGGACTGATGTTGCCTGTGGGCGCCACACCCTCCCGAGCCCACCCACAAGGTTGCTTTGAGTCTCATGAGGAACAGTAAAGTCAGAACATTTTTGGGGGCTCAAAACTCTCCCTTCCCTCCCATGATGATTTCAAGTGTTTTCTTTTTTTCTTGTTTCTAGGTTTCAAGCAAATAGATTTTTAGAAATGATTCTTGATCTTTTGCTTTCATAGAGTGATTTGAGACGTTAAATATGGGCGCTTAGAATAAAGCCCACCAGGAGCCTGGGGTCCCTGTGCTGGGGAGGGTCCGTCTTCCCCATCACACAGGGGCTTTTTTCCTCCATATAGTGGGTGGGAAGTGGACAAAGTGCCATTTATATCTTTGGGTTGACAGATATATCTAAATAGAAAGAACGACCTGGACAAGTGGACCAAGTATGGGACCAGAGTGGGAGGGGAATGGTGGCTCCAAGTGCTGCTTGGCGAAGATTCTCCTGGCCATGGGATGTTGACGGCATTGTAGAAGGGAGCAGGCAAGGCCATATGGCCACAGCTGGGAGGTGGGGGTGCAGGCTTTTATCTGGCCCATGGAAAGCAGCCTACTTCATGCTGTGTGCAAGCAGCACCTAGTTCACCCTTTTGGATGAAAAAGCGAACCAGCATCCATGCAGTGCTGGCTCTATGCCTGGGACTTGGTGAGATGTGTGTGATGCACGGGGCACACCCAAGTGTGCAGGTGAGGGCGAGATTGCCAGAATCCTGCAGGTGAGCCAAGGTCAACCACTGGGAGAGAGGATGGGAAAGAGGCTGTTACAACAGAATAACGGCCCCCAAAGACATCTGCATCCGAATCCCCAGACCGGTGAACATGTCAGTCACCTTATAGCTGTGACTGAGGGACAGGGCCTTAATGGGGAGATTATCCTGGATCCTCCGGGTGGCACCAACCTAACCACATGGGTCCTTAAAAGTGGAGAGCCCCTTCTGGCGGCACTCAGAGGGACGTGACTGTGGAGGAAATGCAGAGAGATGCAGCAGTGGTGGCTGTGGAGAGAGGGAAGTGGCCGAAAGCAGCGAATGAAGCTCTAGATGCTGAAAATGGCACAGAATGAATTATGCCCTAGAGTGCCCGGAAGGAAATACAGCCCCGCAGGCACCTTGATTTTAGCACGGTGGGCCCTGGGTTGGACTTGGGACTGCAGAACTGTAAGGTACACCTCTGTGCTGTGGTTGTGCCATTTAGTTTGTGATTTGCTATTGCTGCAGCAGGAAGCTGAGGCAGTGGCATGGAAGGTTTGAGGAGAGCGGAGCCCATGTGGGACCCCCCTCCAGGAGCTCAGAGTGCCAGGTGTGGCCTTGGGAGCTCGTGAGAGGTGCAGCGACCCGTGCCTCCCCTGACGGACTCAGTCAATGCTGTATGCTAACAGTGTCCTCAGGTGCTTGCCCGCTCAGGTCTAGGAAGAGTAGAGCCCTAGGTGCCCATGAGGACGTGGCTGTGAATTTAAAATGTAACTGATCTCGGCAGCTGCATGTTCTGTTTCCCAGTGCTGCTGCGTGGGTGCAGGTGTGGCCGGGTAGGGAGCTTGGTTGAACCTGGGCCGTAGGTTAGCCAGTTGAGTGTGATGCTGGGAGGTGGGGTGGGGGTGAGGGGTGCACGTCAGGACATTCTAATAAAAGGAACATGAAAATAACCTGGGTGCAGAGGAGAGGAGGCCACAGCGTGGGCGAGGAACCTGGGAGGAGGTAGGTCCTATGGAGAGGAGCAGTGGGCGGCCGGGGCTGCAGGGCAGAGGGCATGTGCAACGGGAATTATGGGGAAGTTGAGGTTATTGGTTATGACAAGGTCGAGAACCAGAACCAGCTCCCTGTTTGAGTTTAAGGTGAAGACAGGCTTCCTTTACTGCAGAGACTTCCTGAGGGCATGATTAAGTCTGACCCCACTGCTGCGATCAAGAATGTCACTACTTAAACATATGTGGGCAACTGTGTCTGATTGTGTAGCCTCTAACTGGACCCTTGTGGTTTAATTTAATTCTATCCACAAAATAATACCTTGAAGTATGATCATACCCATTTTTACAAACAAGGAAACACAAGTTCAGAGGGGCTAAGTAATGTCACCAGAGTCACACAGCTGGAATGTGGCTGAACTGAGGTGGAACCTGCCACCCTCATCCCCTGGGATCTATGAGTAAGACGAAAATCCTCCAGCAAAGTGGACAAGAAATAGGACGATGTAAAGAATGGCTGAAGAGAAGGGAGGTGGGGGGGAAGACAAGAAGAACGGGAGAAAACTCTGTGCTGGCATTCCTAAAAATTACCCTCCAGCCACAGGACATAATCCGAGTGATTCTGGTCATCAGCAGCCACGTGCCCAAGTGAGCTGAATTCCTCTCTCCCACGGGACAAGGTGCCTTCCTTGCATCTTCCATTCAGGGCTACAAAGCGTGGGAGCTCTGGGTGATTCCATGTCAGGTGGTGGACTGAGTTATGTCGCTGTCCCCAGAAGTTAAGAGTGAAGGTCCCAGGAGGGGAACTCATCTTGTTCCTGAGGTCAGCACGGTGACTGGTTCCCTTGAGCCTCCATCCCCCACATCAGGACTTCCCTGTACCTGCCCCTCATCTCATGCCCTTCCCCCTATGAGGAGGAGGACAGGTTTCCTTCCCAGCTTCTCTGGTCAAGTTCATGGGCAGCACTGAGGATGCAGGCAACCGGGACCCACCCCTCCACGCTGTGCATAGATGGTGCTTGCCAAATTTGGCCCACCGCCTACTTTTGTAGACGACATTTTATGGGGACACAGCCACCCCTGTCTGTGTACTTCCACGGCCTCTTTCACAGGTCAGCTGCAGAGCTAAGTAGCTGTGACAGGGGCCACTTGGCTAAGAGAGCCTCCAGTATTTACTTGACTGCCCTATGCTTTGGTCTCAAAAGAGCTCCTCTCTGGCCCTCTCTGGCCATGATCCTCTCCATGAGACACGGAAGCTACGATGCTTGGCAGACAGGCTTGAGAGCCCACACCCTGCCTCCAGCCCGGGCTCCAGGTACCTGCCCCAGAATTCCCTGCACAAGTGGCCCCAAGCTTGTGCTGGTCTGTGGGGGTTTCTTCCCTGGGCTGTTCTCCTGGGCATGTGCAGTCCTCAGGCTGATGGGCAGTCGTGGGAAGGCTGGTCACACAGGCTGGGTATCCACACACCTGCACATGTGACTTCTCCTAGTGCAGCATGGAGTCAGGGATGGGCCGGGAAGGGCGGCCCGGCTGCCTTGGATCCTGCACACGTTAGAGGGGAGCCTGGTTTTCAATCCAGTCTTCCTTCCTGCTCCAGTTCCTTGCTCTATGAATAATCTTCTCTCTCGTTCCTTAAATCTCTTTCCAAACATGCCTGAGTCTCCCTTCTCCTAAAACTCTGAGGTAGAAAGACAGTAAGATGAGGAGAGAATAATCTTTTCAACAACGAGAACTGGGAACGCTGGAGGCACATATGCAAAAGAAAGTAGTACACTTCAACACACTGTCCCCAGACCTCACCCAGAACAGACCATAGCCCTGGATGCAAGTGTTAACACTAAACAACCCTTCAAGAAAACATGGGAATCACACTTCATGAGGTTGTGTCAGATGACGGTTTCTTCTTAGATACAGCACAAAAGGCACAAATGACAAAGAAAAAAAATAATACGCTGGACTTCACCAAAATGAAAAACTTTATGCTGCAAATTATATCATCAAGAAAGTGGAAAGAAAACTCACAGAATGGCAGAAAATATTTGCAAATCACATTTCTGATAAGAGACTTGTATCTAGAATACATAAAGAAATCTTACAACTCAAAAATAAAAGGACATATGACCAAATTGAAAAATTGACAAAGGATCTAAGTAGACATTTTTTTTTTTTTAAAGAAATGAGTGAATGGACAGAATGAGAATGAGTACTAATGGGTATGGAATATATATATATATATATATATATTTGGCAGTCTCGCTCTGTTACCCAGGCTGGAGTACAGAGGTGTGATCTCGGTTCACTGCAAACTCCACCTCCCAGGTTCAAGCCATTCTCCTGCCTCAGCCACCCGAGTAGCTGACGTTACAGGTGCTCACCACCATGCCAGTTAATTTTTGTATTTTTAGTAGAGACGGGGTTTCACCACGTTGGCCAGGCTGGTCTCAAACTCCTGACCGCAGGTGATCCACCTGCCTTGGCCTCCCAAAGTGCTGGGATTACAGGTATGAGCCACCGAGCCCAGCCTATGGAATTTATTTTGAAGTGACAAAAATGTTCTAGAATAAAATGGTGGTGTGGCTGCCCAACTCTGAATTTATGAAAAACTATTAATTATGCACTTAAAACAGGTGCTGTGGATGTTCTATGAATTCTCTCAATAAACTGTGAAACACACCTCTGTAGCAGATTGTTTTCCAGATGCTGTCACAGCCATGTTTCTGGTTTGCATCTCTTCCAGAACCTTCTCACTCCCCTAGCAAGAGGCGACATGTATTTGCTGTCCTCCTGGAGGCAGGTGAGCCTTTGGGCTTACGTGGTGACAGGATTCTCCAGAAGCCATGCTGCACGTCTTCTGAGGCTAGGTCACAGGAGAGGTTGCCTCTTCCCCTGGCTCTCTTCCAAGAGCTCTAAGCCAGCATGGGGGGGTGGGAGCTGCCTCTCTGTTGCCAAGGCCCTTGTGTGAAGACTCAGGGGAGGGTGGGGGATGCTGGAGGAGCCCAGCTGATTCCCGCAGCTGTTGTGCCCTCCCAGTCCAGGGCAGGCATGTGAGTGTCGGGCTCCAGACGACCCTGCCCAGTGAGGTTGCAGACATGAGGGGTCCGCACCGAGCCCTGCCCAGACTGCAGGCTCGTGAACAGAATAAACGTTGTCGTTGTCAGCGACTACGTCTTGTGGTGGGTGAGTACACAGCACTAGATACCTAATGCAAGTGCTCTGGCCGTGACAACCTGAAGTCTTATTTCTCTCTAACTTCTCAAGGGAGTGCCCTCTCCTTCTCACTTCCTTTGCAACCAAAGCACGTGAAAGAGCAGAGCACAGTCCACCCCAATTTCTGACCGTGCAATCTGTTCGTGGTCAGTTCCCTGCTTTCTCACTCTGATGTGCTGAGCTGCACCCGGAGGATGCCCAGACCGCCATGGCCAGGTACGGTGGTCACGGGCAGTTCTAGCCTCTTCCCCTAGGTGTGAATTTCAGTGTGTCCGGCTGGCTTCCCTTTTCCGGGACGCCTCCTTCCCTCCCTGGGGTTCACCGACCGTGATTATGTCTAGAGTATATTGAGGCTTCTTCTATGGGACTGTTCTATTTGAAATTTGAACTCTGAACCTTACAAACCCAGTGGGAAAAAACCACTCTGCGTTTGCCTCTAGACTGTTTCTGGTGGAGACTGGCAAGAGGGCCAAAATGACTTGGAACTCAGGGAAGAGGATGAATAGGAACCAGACAGCAGGGGAGGAAGAGAGGCATGTGGAAATTGCCAGGGAGCACCGAGCCAGTTTCAGCAGCTACAGGTTAACAGGTTCACTGTTTTCTGTAAGGAGCCATTGGGAGTTACCAGCAGACTCCTGATATATCCAGGCAATCTTACAAGATCATGCTGATATCAGGTAATATCAGGTAATAATTGTTTGTCATCTTAATGAAGCTTCAAGTTATGAGCGCCTCCTGTCCTTGTAATGAAGGAACCCTGGCCTTTGCGCCCTGATTCTACAGTGAGCTTCTGAATGAAGACGAACTCAATCCTTGGGACACACTCATAAGGCCCAAAACAGAAGCAGAATCAGGTGTGCGTGCAAGGGTGTTCCCTGAAACGCTATTTGCAATGGCAAAAATCTAGACGCAGCCTTAATGTCCAACAGCATCCACAATTGAAAAATAATATTTGTTACAGCCATACAATGAAACGCCCGCCAGCCATTGCAAATCATATTTTCAAAAAGTTTTATGGGAAACTGCTTATAATACATCAAGTAAAAAGCAGAATGGATGCAGGACTATGTAAATGTTTCACCTTTGTTGCATTTACACAAAATAAATGCAGGGAATGAAAACACAGGGAGATAACCCACAAAACTCTTGTCCATGCTTATCCTTGGGTGGGAGGATTGCCGGAAATATTAATTTTCTTATGTATTTTCCAAACGTTTTATACTTGTTTATGCCTACCATTGTCAGGCATTTGAGGTACAAGAGCACAAATAGTTATAATACACTTTGACAAAATAGAAATGTAAGTTATAAAGTAGGTGCCAGCAACCCAAGAATGAAAGGGATGGACCAGAACTCCACCATGGCAGCCCAGCCAGTCCATGCCAGTGTGTGATAACAGAACAGGAGCCTCTTGAAAGGTTAGAGGACAGTGACCTTGGTGTGGGGGTGGAGGGGCCAGTCAAGGGCTCCACCTAACTAACACTGAGCTTCCTGGTAGTCAAAGAAAAGAAGAAAATGTAGGGTCCTTATACATCGATTAGTGGCATCAAACAAATTCATCTTGAGAGACTCATGTTTTCCTGCCTTGTTTTCAAGGTATAACTTGCTCTGTGGACTTTTACCTAAGAGGCATGACTTCAATTCATGCAAAAGCAACCAGAAATGTTCTTCCCATGGGTATGGCTCTTTGTTCGACATTACATCACATCAGAGGTGCAACTCAGAGGGCTGAGCTCTGCTGTGAAGTTTGTGAGCCTGACTGGCGGGGACTGAAGGGAACCACCACATGGCCTGAGTGGAGGGCCAGCCAGCGCCCGTGGGTGTGAACTACTTTCTCCTCCAAAGGCATCTGACTGTGCTAAGCATTTGGACAGGTGCTTAGATGTGGAGGCAGAAGTTTTGGTCAGAGAGCCTATAAGAGATATTACCTACTGGCCACTTACTTCCATGTTCCTCAAAGTCAAGTTTGGTTTTGGCACAGTGAAGATTTTTGGGTAGAAATATAGGAATTAAGTCAAGGTGTGTCCGCTGCAGCTGAAGCAACCCATTTTTTGGATGGGCGGTTTCAGAATTGCTCATTTAAACACTTGAGAAGCTCTGCCCAGTATATGGTGATTCATTTTAAGGACTGTTGATGCCGGCTTTTCTCCCTGAGTGCAGTGCACAGAGGCTCACTCACCTTGCTGCTCTCTGCCAGTCACCCAGCAGATGTGCTCACCTCTCTCCACCTCTCCAAGTCCTCTGGATTGAGAAGGCTTGGATGCCGGTGTCCAAACCCGGACTATGAATTTATCTTACAGGTGGCAACGAGGGGCTGACTTCTGTTTTTTTGGTAACTAGCTCTCAGTACCGAGTGTGTGGGGTGAGGGGACAGGGAGGACTCAGCCCTTTTCTTATCAATTTTCTCACCTAAACACCTTGTCTTTGCTTTGCCAAAGCCATGTCCTCAGCCGATAGGAGATAGAAGACCACTGTCTTATTTGTACAGAAGGGATCAGAATTAGAAACGCTGTAATAAAGAAAGGCTCTTTCTTTACTGATCATTCCAAAGTTGGATGATTCATTTGAGCACCTGTCTTCCTCTCTTAAATCTATTTCTTGAATCACTTTCAAACTTATAGAAACATGACAAGTTTTGATAAGTTTGGGTCCTGACTCTAAAATGAACTTCTAAAGGAGGACAAAGACTATATTTGGGATGGTGTTCCATGTAATGCTTGGGATAGCGATAAAATGGGCAATCTTAGGAAGTCTCATCCAAAAAGTCAGTGCCTTCAGCTACAAAAGTTTTTCCCCACTGAACCATTTCAGAATAAGTTGCTGACATAATGCCCCTTTCCCAAATATTCTAGTGTGTTTCCAATAAAGCAGGACATTCTCTCACATAACCACAACCCCACTATCAATATCAGTGTATTAGTCCATTTTCACACTGCTGATAAAGACATACCCGAGACTGGGAAGAAAAAGAGGTTTAATTGGACTTACAGTTCCACATGGCTTGGGAGGCCTCAGAGTCATGGCAGGAGGTGAAAGGCACTTCTTACAAGGCGGTGGCAAGAGAAAAATGAAAAAGATGCAAACACGGAAACTGCTGATAAACCATCAGATCTCATGAGAATTATTCACTACTGCGAGAACAGTATGGGGGAAACCACCCCCATGATTCAAATTATCTCCCACCGGGTCCCTCCCACAACACGTGGGAATTATGGGAGTGCAATTCAAGATGAGATTTGGGTGGGGACAGAGCCAAATCATATCAATCAGGAAATTAGCATTGACATGTATTACCATCTAATCCTTAGCCCCTGCTATGGTTTGAACAGGCCTAAATTTCACATGTTGCAAGCTTAGTCTGCAATGTGGTAGTATTGAGAAGTGGGGGCCCTAAGGGGTGACTGGATCATAGCCTCCCTGAATGGATTAATCCATTCATAGATTAATGGGTTCTCACAGGAGTGGGCCTGGTAGTCTTGTAAGAAGAGAGAGAGACACCAGAGCCAGCACGCCCAGCCCCCTCATTAGATGATGCCTGGCACAGTCTCAGGACTCCCCAGAGAGTCCCTACCAGCAAGAAGGCCCTCACCAGACTTGACCCTTGTCCTTGGAATTCTCAGCCTCCTTAAGAAATAAACTTCTGTCCGGGTACAGTGGTTCACGCCTGTAATCGCAGCACTTTGGGAGGCCAAGGCAGGTGGATCACGAGGTCAGGAGTTTGAGACCAGCCTGGCCAACATGGTGAAACTCTGTCTCTACTAAAGATACAAAAAATTAGCTGGGCATGGTGGTGCACGCATGTAATCCCAGCTACTTGGGAGGCTGACGCAGGAGAACCACTTGAACCTGGGAGGCAGAGGTTGCAGTGAGCTGAGATTATGCCATCGCACTCCAGCCTGGGCGATAGGGTGAGACTACGTCAAAAAAAAAAAAAAATCTTTTCTTTAGAAATTATCCAGTTTTGAGCATTATTTTATAAGCAACAGAAAGCAGACTAAGATTGACCCCATTCAAGTTCAAGACAGACCCCGTGTTTCCAGTTCAACCAAGAATGCCCATGTGTCCACAGGGCCTGGGTGAGAAGTGCACTCCGAGGCAGCTCCAGGACCCTCAGAAAGGACAGAGGTGAGAAGTTCACCCTAATGCGGCTCCAGGACCCTCAGAAAGGGCCTGGTGAGAAGTGCACGCTGACAGGACTCCGGGACCACCAGCTGGGAACATTCCTCACACCTCCCTTCACGGGAAGGTCACTCTGAGGATTGCAGGCCAGTGACTTCGTTCAATGTCCCCTATGTGGGTTTGTCTGGTGTTTGACTTGGGCTCCGCTCCTCTGGGATGAGGAGCTGGAGAGGGTGATGTCTCCTGGCTGCCTGTCCCTCTGAGCAGCCCTGCGGGTGGTGACAGTCACTTTCGTGTTTGATTAAGGTGACATCTGCCAGGCTTATCCGTGGCACAGTTCCTGCTCGGTTAGTGTTTTGTTTGTCGGGCTTTGAGACGATGCATACACTATGTTACCGTCATTCTTCATTTTGGTGCTTAAAGTCTCTCATGTTTGGCCAGGTGAAGCCCCGCAGGCTGGTTCCCGAGTCTCTTGGGCATGTCACCATCATTCTCCGAGGACGTTCCTGCTTTGTGCCACCATGCAACATCCCACGTCCTGCCCAGCCCCGGGGTTCTCCATCCCTGCAGGGAGCCCCGGTTCCTGTCAGTGGTGCCTCCTTTATCCCCAAATTTGAGACGCTGGCTCCGGCCAAGCAAGGGGGTCAGGGTCCAGGACGGGATTTTTCCTTGTTTTTTTTGGGGAGGAGGCGACTGTGAGGCCACCTCCATCTGGCCCACCTTTGCTTCCACACCTCTGGGGAAGCCGAGGCCCAGCATGGAAACAAGTCCTTCCCGGTGGCCCTGTCCTCCCCGCCTCCCTCTTCTGAGCGGGAGCCCTGCTCACGCGGCTCAGTGGAGTTCTCTTCTTTTCTTCTTCTTTTTTTTTTTTTTGGTTGATTTTTTAAAAACCCGCTTATCTATTCTGCTTCAAATTAATCCCCAAATGTTGCTTTATCAAACCATTTGTAGTTGCAGCGGCTGTTGATTACAGATGTACATCATTTCTCCCCCAGCCTTTTTAAAGGGCCGATCACTATGGTAACCATATTACAGAAAATTGCTGCGTCTCCTTAAAATACCCTTCAGAAAAAGGTCATTCGGTATTAACATGTTCCAGCTAAACCAGCAGTGTGAGCGGTGCTGGAGCGTTGTCACCACACACTGTGCTTCCGAGTGCCTGGCTTTGGTTGCGTAATTTTAGGAAACTCTCAAAACAGGACTAAAGATTGAGGGTGGAATGAGCTCTAACGCTGCACCACGTGTGTGTGTGTGCGTGTGTGTGCGTGTGTGTGTGTGTGTGCAAATCTAAAAGCCACACCCAGTTTAGTTCTTGTGCTTACAGGGCAAGGCTTGTTGGCCCTGGGTTCCATTTTGCTGCTGCCCTGTTCTGAGTGTGGGCTCAGACCTCAGGCTGACCCTTAGGGCAGGGTGGCCGTGGGCCGGGTGGATGGGACAGCTGCCCCTGGCATTGGAAGCACTGTGCCCAGGCAGCCTCAGGCCATGAACATTTTTGTTGTTTCTCATGAAACCTCAAGGTTTTGATAGAATATTCCATTGCTGGTGGGGTTTTATTTCCCAGAAATAAACAGCAACTCTCTCACCTCTTTCATCTTCCAGGGGAGGAGACAGAAGCACAGAGGCCCCTGAATCTCACCACTAACTTTTGTCCAGATGGTACCAGACATTCCACCTTCTAATCCTGTGCTGCTGCTTTCTTAAAAATTACTCACTCAAGTTCACCCACGAGCAGAGTGCAATGAGCAAATAACCCATGTAGTTCACAGTGAAAAGCAGCAGCCCTCCCTCCCCACCTCCTGCTCCCCGAAGTGGCCACCACCACGTGTTTGGGTATTTTCCTCCTAACTTCTAAACAATCTTCTTAACAGCCCCTTGGATCTACTGAATAGCTATTTCTCCAGCACGCACTCTGCCAGGCTCTCCTGTGGGGGGGCTTTACATGTTTCAACTCTTACTTCTCTCCGCCCAGTGAGGAAGGTATTATTGTTCACCCCACGAGGAAGCAGAGGTCCTGGGAAGAGAAGTAGGCAGCCCCAAAACAGGGAGTGAGAGACAGGGGTGGGGCTGGAATCCAGCACCGTGCCTGCGGTGTTCTTGGTTTATCAGCTTTGTATGTCATGCATGGAGTTACTTCCATGGAAGATGAAGATGGACACCCCATATCCTCCAATTCTCATAATTCCTTTCCCATCTTCGCATCTGCATCACTAACCACAACGTCCGCACGTGCTGTCTCGCTCTGTTTCTCTGACCCTGTGCCTCTGTCTCTGTCTCTTTCTGTTTTACACACACACACACACACACACACACACACACTCTTCTTGAATCATTTGCAAGGACCCCCACCTGTGTCTCCAGGAACAAAGAGAGCCTCCTGTTTAACTACAGTTCTATTGTCTCCTCAATAAATCATACACACCCCATGATATGGTTTGGGTCTGTGTCCCCACCCAAATCTCATGTCAAATTGTGATCCCCAGTGTTAGAGGTGGGGCCCAGTGGGCGGTGATTGGATCATGGTGGTGGGTTTCCTCTTGGCCCTGTTCTCGCGATAGTGGTGAGTGCTCGTGAGAGTGTGGTTGTTTAAAAGGGTGCGGCACCTCCCCCTTCACGCTCTTCCTCCTCCTACAGCCACGTAGGAAGTACTTGCTTCCCCTTTCACTCCCACCAGGACTGAAAGTTTTCTGAGGCCTCCCAGCCATGCTTCCTGTACAGCCTGCAGAACTGTGAGTCAACTAAACCGCTTTTCTTTATAAATTACCCAGCCTCCAGTGGTTCTTCATAGCAGTGCAAGAACGGACTAGTACATCCCATGTCCCCATGGCGTCTTTATGTATTTTTAAAATCTCGGGATGTAACCCAGGGCCCTTGGATTTTTGAGTACCTACTTGTACCTGTTGCACCTTCAGTTCCTACTGTTCAGAAACTTCCAAGAAGCAGCTCAGGCCCCAGTGGGAGGTGAACTTGAGTGAACCCTCCTCATCACCGTCCTAAAATCCCCACCCAGGGAGGAGCTCATTCACCATTTCCTATGCATGTGGCGTAGAAGCAAGATTGGAACCTGTGCTGTGCTGCCTTGACTTCCAGCCACATGCCATGACGCAGCGCACCAGCCCAATAAAAGCCCCGATTTCACCTTTTTGGGGGAGGAACTGCTTTTGGAACTACCCAAGTGCTCTCCTTAGTTGTTGCAAGTAGTAAAATCCCTCTGCGTTGTGGTCATTAGACCGTCGCCCACCCAGTGATCAAACCCACCTGTTGTTGGGGGAGCAGGAACAGTTAAGGCTCACGGGTTACATTTGTTTCCAATGTCTCCCTAATTGCCTTTAATCTAGAGTGTGCCCACTCCCTCTGCTTTGATTTTAAGACCCCAGTCAATGTCCTGGAGTGCAGGTGCGCTCTCCTGCAGCACGCCCTCACTCTGGTTTGTCTGGTTATTTCCTCGTGATTAGCTCAGGTCACACATTTCAGCAAGACCTCTCCATCAGTGATGTGATACAAACTTCCTGTTTCATTGCATTAGGAACATGTGACCCTTGTTAAATTTGATCATTTGGTTAAGGTGGCTGCCAATTTGACTGTGATTGTGTGAATATCCTGTTCTCTAATAACTTTTTAACCCGGTGATTTTGCTTAATTATCGATGCAGAATGGTGTTCTAGTTCTATCCTTCCTCCCGCATTTATTAACTGGCCTTTTCCTTTAATGAATAACTGTCCCTCTCCCCCGTCCCGTTTTTTAAACAATTACAGACTCACGGATTCTTTTAATCTGGCATATTATAATCCACGGCCCTCATTGTTCTTTTTGATGATGGAGTTGTTTCACGTGTGGCCAGTGGGAGCCTCTACAGTCAGGCTCTGGCCTCTCATGCCCTGTTAGTCCTCTAGCGATTCCCTGCTTCCCAACACAAAACCTGGTCCAGGCTCACTTTGGCCTTTCCCTGCCTAAGACCTGGAAGAGCTGATTTTCTAAGGAGTCTTGTTTACTTTCAGTGGAGAGTGGTATTTGTGAACAAAACCCTGGGTACCAGTGTGTTCATTACTTCTGGGGTGTCATTGCTTCTGGTCCTAGGAATGAACAGAGCAGAAGTTTTATATTCTTACTAACTTCTCCAATCTGAGCCAAACACAACAGCTCCTCCTTATTCCACATTGATATTTCACTTCTTTTATGGTGAGAATGTTGGTTTCCCCAGATGTAGTATATTTACCTGTTGGCTGTCTGCCATGACATGTACAGAATTATCTCGGAATTACTACGCTGACACCTCCACAACAACAGAGTGTTAAGAAAAATTCAAGATTCCTTTGTCATAATTTTTGTCTTTAGAGTATATCACACCAGGTGTGTATAGCCAGAGAACTAGGTTCAAAATTTACTTGCATCGATTCTTCTTTCTGTGTGGTTGTGGTATCAATTTGATATGGCATTAAGTTCATTTGCTTGTTTTCAATTTTAGGGTATGCCTTTTATCAATATATTTGACATTTTTGAATATGTTAAGTTTCCACATGCTCAGAAGACAACGCTATATGAAAAAAAAGCATAGTCAGATAATTCTTACTCCCATCCACAACACTTTCATTTATCTCTCAACAGCCCCTAGGATAATAACACTTTTTTGTCTCTGGTGCATCCCCCTGAATGTGTATGTATATATGTATTAGGCATGCTTATGCATAACCAATGGTTTTTTAACATAATACAGTATATGTATACTTCTCATTTAACCTCCTTGTGTATGCAAAAGGTAGAATACTACATGTAATCTTTTGTATTTTGCTTTTTAACTTAAAATATATCCTGGAAATCATTGTATATCAATATATAGATGTATTCATTTTTATAGCTGCATAATAGTCCATGCAGCTGTACTATCATATATATAACTAGTTGCTTTTCAAAGAGCATTTGGGCAGTTCTATATTTTGCTATTACAAATAATGCTGCAATGAATAACCTTGGATATATCTTTGTGAAAATGTCTTTTTCAGGGCTAATTCCTAGAGGTGGGATTTCTGGGTCAAAGGGTAAATGTATGGTTTTCTTGGCTATTGCCGGATTCCCCTCCATAGATGTTGAATCATTTCATATTCTCGCCAGTGAGTTATAAAAGCGTACGCTTTCCCTAGAAGGTTTGCCAACAGGGTGTGTGGTCAAGCCTTTGAATTTCTGCCAACATGATGTGTGTGATATGGAGTCTTAGAGTAGTTTTGATCTGTATTTATGTGTGAAGTTGAGCATCTTTTCATACCATTAGGGCTTTCTATATATTTTCTGTGAACGATTTTTGTGATCTGTCCATTTTTCTGTAGATTTTTGATCTTTTTTTCCTATTTTTAACAGCATTTTATGTATTAGGGAGATTAGTCCTTTAACTGTGAGAGACATTGTATGTATTTTCTATCATTTTATCTCTTGTTATTTGACTTTGTTTATGGTGTTTTTCAGAAGCCAAAAATATTTATAGTCAAATTAATCCAGTTGTTGCCTTTATTGCATATGAATTATTAGTTTAAAAGGCTTTCTGCACATCCTTCATCTCCAGATTATATATATAAAAAAATCACCCTAAAACTTAAAGTATAATAAAAAAAAAAATCACCTGTGTTTTCTTCTAGAATTTTTTCCATTTAGAACACTGATCCATTTGGTGTTTATTCTGGTATATGGTGGGAGGTATGGATCCATTTCTACATTTTTTCAAGTGGTTATCCAGTTAACATATTTTATTAAGTCTATCTGTTCTCCAGAGTTTGAAATGTCACCTCTATCATAGACTGTATTTCTATAAATACTTGAATCTGTTCCTGGACCCTTAACTCTGTACCATTGGTCAGTCTGCTCATCTGTCAACAGCACAGTTTTAACTAGTAAGGCTTTTAGAATGCTTAAAAATTTCAGAGGGTAATCCCCCTGCCATTGTTGTTCTTGTAGAGCTTTTCTAGCTTTTTTAGTGTGTCTAATTTCTCATTTAAACTTTAGATTCAATTTGACTTAGTCCAGGATAAAAACTTGTTGGCAATTTTATTTCAATTTTGATAAGTTTATGTATTATCTCTAGGAGGACTGATGTTTTTGTAAGACGGAATTATCCAAGAACAAGGGATTTTTTTTGTCATTTGCTCAAGTCTTTTCTGTTTCTTAGAAGTGGTTTAAAATTGTTTTCATATTGGTTTTGCATATTTCTTGTTAAATTAATTTGTAAGTACTTTATCTTTTTCATTGCATTTGTAATAGTCTCTCTTCCATTGAATATTATTTATGTGCAAACACACATGATTTTTTTGGTAAATGATATTGATTTTTCATTGCATAATACATTCTGCTCATTTTGAATTCTTTTATTTTCATTATTGAATCTTTTGGGTTTCCAAGTATATTATTACATCATCTATAAATAATGTTTAATTATTTTCCAAATGTGTATTCTTTCAATGTTTTTTCTTCTGTAATTGTATACATTATATTTCCAATACACTGTTAAATAATAGTGCAGATAGTGAGTGTCCTTGTTTTATTTCTGACGTTAGTAGGAAATGCTCTGTTTCCCTATTAAGAAAGATGATGACTTAAAGGTTGACTTTATACATCTACACATACATACACATATATGTACATGTACACGTGGGTGTATATAAAGACGTGGATCCATACAGTGTATAAACATGCTCATAGATGTATATCTATGCACATACTTATATACACATATACATATATATCTATATACATATGTATTCATATATCTAAATATTGATAAGTGTGTGTATCTTTTTAGTATGAAGAAAATTATGCATTTCATAAGTAGTCTCCTTATGACTACTATTAATAGGGCAAATTATATTGATTTTCTAATATAGATCTACCCTCACATTCCTAGAATGTTTTACTTGGACATAATGTACTATTTTTAAGCATGTTTTTCTATTCTTTTTGCTATCATTTTATTTAGAATTTTTTGGCATTGATATTTATAAGAAATATGAAGCTATAGTTTTCTTTTTGGGGCTATCTATTGGTTTAGCTATTAATGTTATATTTGTTTTTAAAAATTTTGGAAGTTTTCTTCTTTCTATATTCTGGGACAAATTATGTGACATTGAGATTATCTTGTATTTTCTTAGTAGACCCTCTGTGAAACCATCCAGGTCTTGTCCTTTTTTTATGGGACAGTTCTTCGATAATTTTCTGTATTCTGTCTATGGAAGTAGGACCGTTTAAGCTTTCTATATTTATTTGGATCAATTTTAGCAAATTATATTTTCTTAAGAAGTCATTTATTTTATCTAAATTTTTAATTTGCATAGAATTGTACAACATGTTCTTATGAGTTTTTTATGTTGTTTTTTTCATGGCTATTTTCCCCTGGTTATTTCTTTTTTATTTTTTTCAAGACAGAGTCTCATTCTGTTGCTCAGGCTAGAGTGCAATGGCATGATCTCAGCTCACTGCAATCTCTTCCTCCAAGGTTCAAGTGATTCTCGTGCCTCAGCCTCCCAAGTGGCTGGGATTAGAGGGGTGTGCCACCACACCTGGCTAATTGTTGTATTTTTAGTAGAGCTGGGGTTTCGCCATGTGGTCCAGGCTGGTCTTGAACCCCTGACCTCTGGTGATCTGCCTGTCTTGGCCTCCCAAAGTGCTGGGATTACAGGCATGAGACACCACACCCAATCAACCTCCCTGGTCATTATTATTATTTTTAACTTTCTTAATTAGGTCTAGTATAGGAGAGTCATTTGTTCATTTCTTTGGAAAGAAACAGTATTTTGAATTATGTAATGGTTCTACTTTTTAAAAAAAAATTTCTGTCACGTGATTTTTCTGTTTTCATCATTTATTTTCTCCTGCTTTCTTTTGGTTTATTGTTATTTTTCTAGTTCTTTTAAGTTGAGAACTTAATTCCTTTATTTTTGTTTTTAAATATATTTGTATAATTATTGAAAGCTATAAAATTTCCCCCGATTGATAGTTTAGTTCCATCCCATAGATTCTGAATTGTCTTGGATTATCATTTTATTGAAATCTAGTTATAAAAGTTATTTTTCATTGTTATACTGTTTTTTGAATTCCAATTATATGCATGTTAGATCTTCTTTGTCTTCTTTATGTATTGTTTTATTTGGTCCTTTAAAAATCTTTCTTTTTTAATTTTAATTCTCTTATGTCCTCAATATTCCTTTTATATATTCAGCTGCATACATTTTTCTCCTGGACACTCAATAGTTTAATTTTATTTCCTTTTATTCCGTTTTTCTTAAATTTAGCAAATTCTCATTTTACATATTTCAGTATTTTTTAAAAAGCCATGTTTTGTTTTTAGCTGTTGAATTTTTGATGTAAAGTTCTTTTTAATCTATAATTGTTTGTTTAATAATATTTAATTTGGTTTGGAGTGTTTGTTACAATTCTCCACTGCTCCATATTTTCTTTTGGGTGGAGAATTTTCACCAGCTGAAGTGCCTTCTACTTTCTGTTCATTTTGAAATGTCTTCTATTTTTCTAGACTAGCAACAATGAGTGATGCTCTGTGGGCAGTAGTGAGGGGTTTAGTTCAGTTCAAAAACGCACTCTTACAGATGGTGTCTTTGCAGGGTTTGAGTCCTTTTTCTTTCCTGTAGGACTTGTTTTTTTGAGACAGAGTCTTGCTCTGTTGCCCAGGCTGGAGTACACTGGCACAATCTCAGCTCACTGCAACCTCTGCCTCCTGGGCTCAAGCAATTCTCCTGCTTCAGCCTCCTGAGTAGCTGGGATCACAGGCACATGCCACCATGCCCAGCTAATTTTCATACTTTTAGTAGAAATGGGGTCTTGCCATGTTGGGCCAGGCTGGTCTCAAACTCCCGACCTCAGGTGATCCGCCCACCTCGGCCTCCTGGAGTGCTGTAGTTACAGGCATGAGTCACCACACCCAGCCTTTCCTGTGGGATTTTTAATTTGCACCACTTGCTTCCTCCTTTTCCTTCACCAAAAGTCTACAAGTGATGCCTCACCCTCCTCAAACATGGTGCCTGCTAAGACTGCTACCTCCAGTCCAACACATTTTCATGCCACTTTCTTTTTAGGACTTTTGATTTTAAAATAATTTTAGATCTTCAGAAGAGATAAAAAGACAGTATAAAGTGTTCTTATATGTACTTTCACTTAGATTTCTCTAATGATGACACCTTAAACATGGAATATTTATCAAAACTAAGAAGTTAACTTTGCTACAAGACTGCCTACTAAACTACAGACTCTGTTAGGCTTACCCCAGTTTTTCCACTAATACCATTTTTCCGTTCTAGGATCCAGTCCAGGATACTGCAGGTATTTGTTACGTCTCTTTAGCCTCCCCATTCTGTGGCAGTGTCTTGGTTTCCCTTTGCCTTTCATGACCTTGGCACTTGTGAAGAATCATGGTCTAATATTTTGTAGACCATCCTCAATCTGGCTTTGCTTGACGTTTCTCGTGATTAGGCCAAGGTTGTGGATTCTTGGTAAGAATACTGCAGGGATGATGTATCCTTCTCATCAAATCATATTGGAGGGACATGATATCAATATGACCTATTACTGCTAATATTTATTTTAATCACTCAGTTAAGGTGGTGTTTGCCAGATTCCTTCATTGTTAAATTAACTGTTTTTTCTTTTCCACTCTTTGTTTATTATCTTATTCATACTTCTTCATGGTAAGTAGGTCCAGCCCACACTCAGGTGGAGGGAAAGTAAGCCCCACATCCTGGAAGTGGGCATCTGAGGATTTGTGGGACTCACATTAAAAACATGATGGTAATGATCACATTTTAGGGGAGATATTTTGAAGTCATGTAAATACTCTGCTTTAAGTTTTGCATATTAATTTTAGCATTTATCAATACATCTTTATTGTAGCAATTACTCCTCTGGAGTATTAGTGATGATTTTCTCTTTCCCTTGTTCTTTCTACACGCATTAATGAGAATTTTTCTGTAAGGAAGATTTGTCTCTTCTTCCACATTTATTGATACACTCAGTCATTTATGTCAGTATGGACTCGTGCATGTTTGTTTTATTTTAGGGGTTATAATCCAATGCTATCATCATTTATCCTGTTGTTCCTCACATTGCTTCAGTTTTAGCCCTCATGACTACCCTCAGGTTGCTTCTGGGTCCTTCTGACACAACTTCATCTTGTTTGCCTGAGCACCTCCTTACTTTCTGGCTCTGAAAGATACCATATATATACATCCTGTAATTTCCCTGCCTTCCCTGGAATCAGCCATTTCTCTAAGGAGCTTCCTGACTAGAGGATGGTGTTAGAAACCACCATCTGGGTGTGGGATGTACTCACCACTTCTGGGGTGTCACTGCCTCCAGTCCCTCTCAGCATTCCCCTTTCTCTGCTCACTGGATTTCTGGGCATGCACTGGGACCTTCTGTTCAGGTCAGTCTGCATCCTGGCACGGCTGTCCTCGGCTGTCTCCCACTGTCCCCTCTCCCTGAAGGCTCCTTGTGAAGCTGCCCTGGTTCAGGTTCCTGGCATGGCTCTTTATTTTCTGCTTGTTCTTGGTCTCCAGGTTGGACAGAAATGTAGACATGTCGTTCCCAGGCTTCACAGTGGAGGAACTTGGTGTCAGTTTGTTGTTGTTGTTGTTGTTTGCATTGATCAGGGGAACCTATTTGTTAAAGCTATTAACCTGGAAAATCATATCCTTTGATTCTAGGAAATTTTTTGTTTTTGCTTTTTAAAATAATTTATTACTTTCCTTTTATCCACTTAGATATGAATTTAATAAATAACCTTTATTGGAAGATTCAAATAACTTTTCAAAAAAGGAACTTTAATACAACATACATAAGTGAATTTAGCTGCCATGGAAGTTGATTGTAAATTCTTTTGATCATATTTTGTTCATCTTATTTTTTCCCCTCCAGCATCTCTTGGCAAAATAAATTAGTTGAGAGATTTTAACAGTCTTTTGGGTCATTGGTTTTTCTTCCAAACTGGAAGGTTATGTTGGACCCACTGAGGTGGTGGGTGAGCAGTCCTGGGGTGTCCGCTTAATGACTGAGAGCACTGGGGTCCTTAGAAAGAAAGTCTGCGAGGGTCTCCCACTGTCTGCAGATACTTTCTCCACTTTCTCCTCATCTGTTCTGCTGTGTCTCCTTACTGGAGTATGATTATAGATGTAAAATCAGACCAGCAGAGCAGCACTGATGCAGATGAAGGTGTGTGTGGAGGCAGCTGGTCCCAGGCGTCTGGCTGTGCTCTGCACCTCTGGACACAGCAGGCATCAACTCAATGCACATTTATTGGTTGAAGGAATGAGGGAGGGCACTGGTGAGTGAGGGAGCTCCCAGGGCCTCCTGCCCCTTTCAGATGGTGAGATAGTCATTCTGAAGTCAAGGATGTGTGTTCTGATGCAGATGCAAACTCTACAGACCTGGGCTGGGGGTGGAAGCTGGGGCAGGGCAAGCTCTGCCGAGATGGTGGAGGGAGTGGCTGTTCCAGGGCTGTGGTGACTGGGGGGTGGGATCTGTAGAGATGGTGGGGGCTGTTCCAGAGCTATGCTGATGGGGAGTGAGCTCTATAGAGATGGTGGGGGGCTATTCCAGGGCTGTGGTGACTGGGGGTGGGGTGGGGTTGCAGAGATGGTGGGGGCCTGTTCCAGGGCTGTGGTGATGGGGATGTGGGCCCTATAGGGATGGTGGGCCTGTTCTAGGGCTGTGGTGATGGGGATGTGGGCCCTATAGGGATGGTGGGCCTGTTCCAGGGCTGTGGTGATGGGGATGTGGGCCCTATAGGGATGGTGGGGGCCTGTTCCAGGGCTGTGGTGATGGGGATGTGGGCCCTATAGGGATGGTGGGGCTGTTCCAGGGCTGTGGTGATGGGGATGTGGGCCCTATAGGGATGGTGGGGGCCTGTTCCAGGGCTGTGGTGATGGGGATGTGGGCCCTATAGGGATGGTGGGGCTGTTCCAGGGCTGTGGTGATGGGGATGTGGGCCCTATAGGGATGGTGGGGGCCTGTTCCAGGGCTGTGGTGATGGGCATGTGGGACCTATAGGGATGGTGGGGGCCTGTTCCAGGGCTGTAGTGATGGGGATGTGGGCCCTATAGGGATGGTGGGCCTGTTCCAGGGCTGAGGTGACTCGGGACTGGGCTCTGCTCTGTAGAGATGGGGGGGGGCTGTTCCAGGGCCATGGTGGCTTGGGGGTGGGGTCTATAGAGATGATGGGGGGCTGTTTCAGGGCTGTGGTGATGGGGGGTGGGCTCTAGAGAGATGGTGGAGGGAGTGGCTGTTCCAGGGCTGTGGTGACTGGGGGGTGGGGTCTGTAGAGATGGTAGGGGGTTGTTCCAGGACTGTGCTGATGGAATGGGGGGTGGGGTCTGTGGAGATGGTTGGGGGGCTGTTTCTGGGCTGTGGTAATGGAGGTTGGGGTCGGATTGTGGAGATGGTGAGGGGCTGTTTCTGGGCTGTGGTGATGGAGGTTGGGGTCGGATTGTGGAGATGGTGAGGGGCTGTTTCTGGGCTGTGGTGATGGAGGTTGGGGTCGGATTGTGGAGATGGTGAGGGGCTGTTTCTGGGCTGTGGTGATGGAGGTTGGGGTGGGGTTGTGGAGATGGTGAGGGGCTGTTTCTGGGCTGTGGTGATGGAGGTTGGGGTGGGGTTGTGGAGATGGTGGGGGCTGTTTCTGGGCTGTGGTGATGGAGGTTGGGGTCGGATTGTGGAGATGGTGAGGGGCTGTTTCTGGGCTGTGGTGATGGAGGTTGGGGTGGGGTTGTGGAGATGGTGAGGGGCTGTTTCTGGGCTGTGGTGATGGAGGTTGGGGTGGGGTTGTGGAGATGGTGGGGGCTGTTTCTGGGCTGTGGTGGTTGTGGGAGCCCTGCAGAGATGATGGAGGATGTTCCAGGGCTGTGATGGGAGACAGAGTTTGGGCTAAGGGCTGGGCACCCCGGGGATGAACCCAGCTCTTTCCTTGCCTACTGGGTTACCAGGGCAGGTCCTTTTGTGTCCGGTCACAAAGTGAAATTCCCCTTCGCGGAGAAAACTCCTCTGTGTGCTCCCACTGCCCCCATAGGAGACTCTTGCATGTGGAAGCTGCTGCTCATCACTGGGTCCCTTGGGCTGGAGACGGGGAGGTTGTGGGCAGGAGGCGATTTGGGCCACCACTCTAGGACGAGGCCACCTCACCAGCTGGTTCTCAGCTCTTTTGTTTTGCATGACATTTCTGTTGAAAATAGGTGATAAAATTCCTAGACTAATGCGTAAATTTGTTCTCTCTTTCCATCTCTGCCTTCCTTTCTTTGTTTTGTTTTCTATTATCTGGGTGGTTTTCTCCATCTCTATTCCTCCAATTAAATTAAAAAGTATTTTTCTCATGTTGTCTTTTTTGTTTCCTGAATGATATTTCTTTTATGGAATCTTCTCCTCGTTTCACAGAATCAACCTCTCATCTCTTTGGTATTGTTAGTTATCCCTTTCAGAACAGTTTTCCCGGTCACCTTGATGACAGCTACTCGCTCTGAGTTCATTCTCGATTTTCAGCCTTTCCTTCTCGGTTTGTTACAGGAGGAACTTTTACCAAATGCCTGGGATTTCTGATATTGAGTCCACGTCTGATGCTTGGTTTCTGTGGGTGAGGTTTGCTGGCTGCTGGATGATTGAGTGGGGACTTAACTATTTTGTTAGGAGACCCCTAACCTCTATTGTCTTTCCTTGCGGGCATCGGATGGCCTTCCTATTTGCTGATGGTGGCACAGGCCAGGCAGCAGGTGGCCCAGACGCTGGGCTCCCAGGGATACGGGCCTCAGTCTATGTCCAGGTGGCACCACATCTTCACCTGTGGCTGTTCTGCTTTGCTTAATGCCAAGATCATGGATGCCTCCCACTCAGAGACTGACCTGCCCCCTTCTGCTAGAGCAGAGGGGCTCCATTTCCTGGCTGTGGGGCTGGGAGAAGGGACTTGGAGCTCTAAATAGCGTCTCATTGGAATTCGACGACTCTGTGTCATCTATACCCCTCATGTCCTGCCTCGAGAGACACAGGTGGCCCTGGTTTCTGAGCTGCTCCTGGCCCTGGGTGTCTCTGCTGGCTTCTCAGGGCTCCTCTCATCTGGAGGCACCCATTTCCTGGAGCTCTGTCAGCGTCAGTGGCTGGTACCCATATGTCCTCATTGTCCAGGGGTGCATCCATACCTCCCGCCAGCTGCCAGCTCCTTCTCCTTCCATTTGTCCTTGCAGTTTGCGTCTTTCCTCTCTAGTGCGATTAATGTGGAGGGAGTAGAGATGGAGGACGCTTCCCCTGCTCTAAGCAGGAGGCGCTTTCTGCTGCTGTCTAGCCACACCTTGCCTCGCTTCCCAGCACACCTTCTTCCTTTCAACTGTCTGCCTGAGATGTTGACATCTGAGAGTTTCTCATTTCTTGTTACGAAAATGATTCCTGCCTGGAAAATTTGAATGTTTCTAAATGAAAACAAAAGTAATAGTATTATCCCTCAAGGTATGAGTTTATTTGTGCATGTGTGTCTGCATGTTTGTGTATCTGCATGTGTGCATGTGTATCTGCGTGTGTGAGCATGTATGTATGTGTGTCTGCATGTGTGCACGTGTGTGCATATATATCTGCATGTGTGAGCATGTGTGTGTGCATGTGTATCTGTGTATCTGCATGTGTGAGCATGTGTCCGTGTACATGAGTTCATCTGTGCATGTGCATATATCTGCGTGTATCAGCACGTATGTGTGTGTGTGTATATCTGCGTGTATCTACATGTGTGAGCATGTGTGTGTGTGCATCTTTGTGTATCTGTGCATGTGTGTGCATATGTGTGTGTGTATCTGCATGTGTGCGTGTGTGTATCTGTGCGTGTGTGTGTGTATGTATGTACATACTGGTGAAGCAGGGCGAGGAAGTGGTGTGGCAGGGTGTTGGGGGAAGCGTATCAGCAGAGGAAGACCTGATGAACAAGTTTAAAAGATGCCAGAAGCACAGCTGAGGCTGGGGTTGCTAATTCCCTCCAATGTGTGCTTGCCGCTGATAGCAAGTTATGCGTATGACATTCTGACACTCTCTCTCAAGAAAGAGGAAGAGTGGCGTGAAAGACTCGGAGGATGTTGGTTTAATTGGAAAGCAACTGAGGGCTGAGCAGAGCGGGCTGAGGAGCCACTGTGTCTCTGCACAATGGCGATGGTTGAAGGTTGTATATAAGGTGGCCTTATTAAAGTGACAAGGCAATTTAATTCCTTTGTGCACAGTGATTCTACTTCATTGATTTACAATGGGAAGGATATAATTTTGCTAGTGTTGGCAAAAAGCTCAAATGTCAGCCTTTTCAAATCGCCATACTTGCCTTGTTCAGGATGAATAATGAATAAGTCACCTTTTGTCTACAGTTAAATATTCTTGAATAAATACAAAGAACATAAAAGACATAAATGATTGCCTGATTTATATTTAAAATGAAGATCAACATTGTGATAAACGGTTGAAAATGCTGTGTGTGCAGCAATATGACTCTCCTGATAATTACATATCAATTAGGGAGCAGCCCAGGTGTAGACTGTGGTTGCGTACACACACCCACTAACCCACAGCCTCGTATGGAAGCAGGCCCCAGGCTCTCCATGAAGGGGAGCTGGGGCCCTGGTCTCCTCAGACTCCTCCACATCCTGCAAACCCCAGCCAGGGAAGGCCAGGGGCTGGGACCCTTCTAGCTCCTCAACAGAGGGAGGAGGGCAACTTCAGTAGAAGCAGATTCGCACTGGGCCTGGGGGCTTCCAAGGCCCCTGGATCGTTTTCTGTTTGTCACCTTTGAAAGGAAGTAAGAAAGCATGTTTATCTGACAATTCAGCAAATCCTTGGCTAAAATAACCCTAGCATATCCACACCATGGAATTCTATGTAGCTATTGGAAATGGAGCTGGGAGAAGAATATTTTAGGATGAGCAAATTACTATCTCCATATTCTCAAATGAATAAAGCATGCTTCAGTAAGATTCTATTTTTATTACAAATGTGTATAAGTATATATATATATATAATATACGTATATACATACATACACTATATATAATACATACATATATAATATATAAAATATATATTATAGATATAAAATATATAATATAGACATAATATATATAAAATATATAATATAGACATAATATATATAAAATATATAATATAGACATATATAATATATATAAAATATATAATATAGACATATAATATATATAAAATATATAATGTAGACATATAATATATATAAAATATATAATATAGACATATATAATATATATAAAATACATAATATAGACATATAATATATATAAAATATATAATAGACATATATATAATATAAAATATAGACATATATATAAAATATATAATATAGACACATATAATATATATAAAATATATAACATAGACCTATATAATATATAAATTATATAATATAGACATATATAATATATAAAACATATAATAGACATACATATATAATATATATAAAATATATATTATAGATATAAATATATAATATAGACATACATATATAATATATATAAAATAATATATACATATATATAATATATATATGTATGTATTAGAGTTCTCCAGAGAAACACAGCCAATAGGGGGTGTGTGTGTGGGTGTAGAGAGAGAGAGATTGATTTTAAGGAATTTGCTTACATGACTGTGGAAGCTGGCAGGTCTGAAATTTGCGTGGCTGGCCGGCAGGCTGGAAACCCAGGGAAAAATGAATGTGATAGTCCTGAGCCTGAAGATGGTCTGGAGGCAAATTCCTACTTCCTCGGGGAGGTCAGCGTCTTTCTCCTTAGGCCTTCAACTGACCGGATGAGGCCTGCCCGCCTTAGGAAGAGGCACCTGTTTCACTCGAAGCCCAGTGGTCAAAGATTAATTTCACCTAAAAATACCTTCAGAACAACATCTAGACTGATGTTTGACCAAACATGTTGGCATCAGGGCTCAGCCAAATTGACACATAAAATTCCACCATCGCAATGCGTGTGTGTATGTGTCTTATTAAAAGCAAACACATCAAAATGCTGACAATGCTTGTCTCTGGACAATTGTTCTTTTCTGTATATTTGCATTTTCTCATTGCTTTTGCAACAAATGTGTTTTATTTTTGCAACAAGAAACAATACAATGAGATACATTTAAAAAATATCTTGAGACTCAAATCTGTTGTGTGCAATCCACCTGAATCTTGGCATTTCCAGGACCGTGGTCAAGGGTGACACATTTGAGCACTTGACACTTTTCTCCTGCAGCGAAGGAGCCCCTCCCTCCCAGGGTGTCCACAGCGACGTTGGCGCGGCCCATCCTGGGAGGGAGGTAGATCTGGGTTCTGGTCTCAGAGCGGCCACTGAGCAGCTGTGTACCCCTGAGAAAGCACCTTGCTTCTTGGGGCGTCTCTGTCCTCGCATGTCGATGACATGCCTGCTAGGGCCACGTGAGTAGCTCTGACAGGAAGGGGCATTTCCTGGTGTCCTGTGGTTGGGAGTAGGCAGAGATACACTTAGCAAGGGTTTAGAGTTGCCAGACCTCTCTCTGCTCATACAGAGCTGGTCCGCATCCCACTTGCCCTTCAATATCCTGCTGGGCATCCGTGCAGGTGAGAAACTGCTGGGATCGGCTGGGCTGAGCCCTCACCCAGTTTTCCATCCAGAGATGCACATGTGCACACACAGTGTGATTGCCCCGCTTCAATCACACTCTTGTTTTCTAAGATGCAGCTGCGATGGAAACTGAGGAGATCTGCACTTTGTGCTGTTGGGAAGTTGCTGGGGCTGTGCATCGTGGCAGAGCCTCAGTGGCTGTGGCTCAGCGTGGCAGCTGTGTGTGCAGGCTCCAGGCTCAGGTGACTCACAGATCCACCACGACATCAGCATGTCCTTAGAACACCTGTGCGTTTGCATATTGAGGATATTACCTTAATAGAAATGACTTTTGCTTATTATAGTTGCAATATTACATATTGCTTGAAATAACAGATGTAGGAAGATCATGGAGTCTGTAACTATTTTCAGGATGGTATAAAGGGGCTGAGTTACAAAGCACTCATCGTGAACAGTGGACTTTGGTCAATTGGATGAGGCAGCACTGCGAGGTGGCACTCGGCATCCACAACATCCTGACCCTGTGTCACAGCAGCTGAGGTGCCCTCATCCGTGCTCTCCCATGTGTGTATCTGACTCCCCTTGGTCCGGGTTTGCAATGGGGAAGGAGGGAGATGACCTCCAGACAACTCTGAGCCCACCTGTTTCTCCACCTCTGCTCTGGGCACCTGCCCCGGCGGCTCCATCACTCGCCGGATTATTGAAATAACCTCCTGGCTGACTCCAGTCTCCAGAGAGTGAGTGATTGGAGGCCTCTCTCGGCAGTGCGGAGCCGCTCACGGAGGCATCTCTCTGCTCACCCCCTTGGCCTGCAGCCTCAACAACGTTGCACTGATCGTATGATAAAGAGCTGCTCGCTTAGTCATGGGGCACAATGTTGGTGCCCAGGTTAGGTGGCTGCCTTCAGTTTTCCTTCCAAGACGGATGAAAGGCTGCGGGCACGTCACTACTTGTGAGCACCTGATTGGTGCTGTCGTGTCCCTCTGCTGGGCCTCCGTCCAGCCCTGCGTCCAGCCCTGGGCCTGCCTCACTGTTTATGCAGAAATGGAAGGGATGCTGACTCTGAAGTGCCACTCCTCACTCCTCTTTCAGCCACGATAGCGCTCGTTTAGGGGCTGGCTCCTGCTTAGACATACGTCACAGGACATCTGCCCCTCCTCACTTCCTTCCTCCCTCTCCTCATTGTCCTGATAGCCCAGATTAAGAGGCACCATGTCCTTTCTCTCCTTCGGAAGACCAGACTTTCCGTCATGAAACTTTTATTTTTACTATTCAGTATGTGAGAAAGGGTGTGTGAGAGAGTGTATGTGGGTTTGTATTTGAGTGTGTAAATATATGTGTGAGTGGGCATGTATGTGTCACTGCATGCAATAGTGTGCACGTGTGTGTGCATGTGAGTGCACATTAAATGTGTGTGTAAAAGTCTGCGTGTCTGTGCCTGAGTGTGTGCATGTGTGAGTGGGCATGTGTGGGGGAGCAGTGTGGGTAGCTGTGAAGGGCTGGCACTCACTCTAGGGAACCAAGCTCTGCCCCTTGCCTGGCCCTGGGAGCAGCAGGATGCCAGGGGAAGGACGCAGGGGGTGGCAGGCGCCCAGAGGGCAGGGAGCAGAGCATCCGTCAGGTATCTGCTGGTTGCCAGTGAGTCCTGCCCTTTCTGCTTGGCTCTGCCGTCAAGAGCAGTTTTTCCGAATGAGAGAACCAAGCAACGTGCAAGTAACCTCACATGGGGCCGCATCGTCTGGTGGGGGTGTCTCCCACCCAGGCCCCGTGCCCTGGGCTGGAGTTATGGTCCAAGACCTGGAGCGGCGCCATCCAGACCAGAAGGAGATGGTGCAGGAGGCCCTTGTGCAGGGAGATCAGCACCCAGTGCCCATCCGCACAGGAGGTGGTGGGCGGGCACCAGCGAGGGGGAAATGCAGGCAGCACTGAAGTCAGAGCTGCCGCTTGATAGGGCAACATCCTCATGAGAGAGAATGGAGCTGGCTGTCCTGCTTGGCAGCAGGGAAGTAGAAGGAGAGAGGCAGGCAGCCGTGTGTGAGCCCAGGTGTTTGCAGACATGATCACACATGCACACACGTGTATACACAACACATATGTACATGCATGCACATGAAGACAGTCCCATGCACGTGTACATGTGTGTACTTGCCTGCACAATATGCACACATGCACACAATATACACATGCACGTGTGTACTCACATGCACACACACGAACATGAACAGATGGCACACGTTTCTCAGTCTAGGCCCGTCAGGAAGCTGTGCCTGGCTCGCTGCAGACTGGAGACCATTCCTGGGTGGAGGCCAAGGCTGTGGCTGAGAGACTCTGGCTGGAGCTCGAAGCTGCTGGGTGCAAAGGCTCTGGGAGCCAGTGCTGAGGAAGTGCGTGGAGCACAGAGGCCTGCGGGTCACACTCCAGGTAGCAGGGAGCAGATCTCCGTGCTGTAGGCAGGGAACAGGCGAATGTGTAGAAACTAAGAGAGAAAAGTTTATCTACGGGAATGGCCCCTGGAGGAGGCAGGAGGACTGCAGTGAGAAAGCTTTGCGGGTACCTGCCCCACAGCCCTTCTGCTTCCCGGCCACTGCCACCCTCACCTTCCTCTGTCAGAACCGAAGAGACTGTGCTCTGTGCTTTAGGCACTGTCGACATGAGGGTGCACATGGTCCGTGCTCAGTCATCTGCTTGTTAATCGTTTCAGTCATGTGACGAACACCCACAAACCCACTGTCCACCTGGGCCGAGGATGTCTTGACACCCCCCTTCTGAGCCCTGCACCCCCAGAGACAACCACCCGTTGGTGCCGTGTGGATCCTCACTTTGACTTTGGAGCAGTTTCTGGCTGGTCCCTTCAGGTGGGGTTGCGTCTCTTGCATCTGATCTGGGCGGGAGACCAGCGCGAGGGGCTGGGAGGCTTTGCCCCCGGACTCCGTGCTGCAGATGGGGCTGGCATCGGGGCCCTTCTCAGCATCTAGCACGCCCCTCTTTTCAGGCTAGACACTGAGCTCCCTGGACCCCTCAGGAGTGGGCCACGTGGAAAGTTCTGGCCATGTGGTGGGTAAGAAAGATGTGTGTAGTCAGCTCAAAATTCACTGTGCTGGGCAGTCAGGCGGTGAGGCCATGGCTTGGGAAAAGTGGGGTTGGGTGCAGCTCACATGTCACACATAGCATTAGCAGGGACCTAGCACAAGGGCAGCCTGCTTGACACAGGCTAAGTGGAGAAGAAATGCACAGATATGACAGCGAATTGGCTCTTTGTCTGAGGAGGTGTGAGGGTTGGGTCATCTGAAACGGGGTGGGACAGGGAGGGCAGCCGCTGAGCCTGGAGCTGTGTCTGCAATGGGTGCGTTTCATGGGCCTGCTCTGTGCTGAGAGATGGGTGCGTCTCTCACTGCACCCTGTCCTCTAGGACTCGGTGCTCCTGTGATGCTCAGATTGTATCCCAACATCTCCCTCATTCGCTCTGAAATGAACTTGTGTTTCATGACCATGTTGTGGTGGAATGTGGCAGTTTCCGGGCTGGGGCACTGGTCCCTGGGAGGTGGCCATCAGAGAAAGCGGCTTCTTGCTGCAGTGACCAGCACCATCCAGGCTCCAGCTGCTCCATTCACCTGGGGCTGGGGTCAGCAGGACGGGCCGGTTGGCTGTGGGCATAGAATACGAGAGAAAGAGCTTTATTTTAAGCCACCAAGATTTTTGTTTCTCACCTTGCCATCACCTAGTCTCCTTAAGTGACACATATGCACACAGTCGGTGTGACTGGCCAAAAGGTTTTCTATTAATTCAATACAGTCATCCCTCTATCCTCAGGGGGTATGTTCCAAGACCCCCAGAGGATGCCCGAAACCACAGATAGTACCGAGCCTCATGTACACTATGTTTTTCCTATCCATCCACACCTGGGATAAAATTTAGTTTATAAATTAGGCACAGTAAGAGACTGACAATAACTAGTAAAATTGAACAATTATAACAATATAGTCTCAATTTTACAAAAAGATTCATTCATACTGGAGATCTTAGCAACCTCAGCATACTGTTTCTTTCTTAAGTCAAGAACTTTCACTTTTCACTTAAAGGAGCACCTTAAAGTTTCTCTTAGGTGTACCCGCATTGCCAGCCTCACTGCTGTTGTGCTTTGGGGCCATGATGAAGTCAAATGAGGATTCGTTGAACACGAGCACCGCACCCCTGTGACTGTTGATCTGATAACCAAGAGGGCCCCTAGGTGACCAGCACGGTGTTAAGGGGAGTCGGCAGCTGGACAAAGGGAGGGTTCACGTCCGGGGCAGGGTGGAGTGGGCAGCTTGAGATTTTATCATACTGCTTGGAATGGTGCACAATTGAAAACTTATGAATTGTTTATTTCTGGAATTTTCCATTTAATATTTTCAGACCTTGGGAAACTGTGGAAAGCGAAGCCATGGATAAAGGGCCACTATCCTATTTCTCTTCTTCTAATAATTGCCTATGTATTGATATCCTTCCATGTGGCCTCAGTCCGTTAATCCTTTGAGGACAAACACCAAAGCTCTATATACCAGTCAACAAAAAGGGTTTGCTGAGGCCAGGCACGGTGGCTCAGGCCTGTAATCCCAGCACTTTGGGAGGCAGAGGCAGGTGGATCACCTGAGGTCAGGAGTTCGAGACCAGCCTGGCCAACATGATGAAACCCCTTCTCTACTAAAGATACAAAAATCAGTCAGGTGTGGTGGTGGGCACCTGTAATCCCAGCTACTTGGGAGGCTGAGGCAGGAGAATTGCTTGAACCCGGGAGGAGGAGGTTGCAGTGAGCTGAGATCGTGCCATTGCACTCCAGCCAGGGCAACAAGAGCAAAACTCCATCTCAGAAAAAAAAAAAAAAAAAAAGGTTTGCTGAGAATTTATTCATTCTTCAGTCCTGCCCTGGACACCATGGAATTTAATGAAGTGAAGAAGATCTGGAACTGACCCCCCAGATATACTATGAAACATGTAAATGGTATGCAAATAAGGCTCGTTCTTAGGAAAGATTTTCCACGCTGTTTTCACAAGTGTGAAACATGATATTTGGTTGGTGCAAAAGTAATTGTGGTTTTTGCCTTTAAAATTAATGGCAAAATTTCTTGCCTGAGTTCATGCCTTCCTAGGGCCTGTCACGAATGCAGGGGCTTATCTTTCTGAAACGACCAACCTAATATATTGCATGTAGATTTCTCGCGACATATGGAAAGTGTTTGCAACATGCAGTATTTGATGAATGTTTATCCCAGATCCCTTCCTGGTGGTTCAGAGGGAGAGTGAGAGGCCAAGGAGGGAAAGGGGGGATTCAGACATCCTTGCTCTGAGGAAGGGGTCAGGGTTTGGCTACTGGAGGGGACGAGAGAGGGAAATAGGGTGAGTGAAGACGCGCCAGCTATGCCCGACCAGGGCCTGAGATGATTGTGGCCTTCTGCTAAGTAGAACTTTTCTGTTTATAACCCTATGCGTGTTTTTGGGAGAGCAAATTCGCTCTTCCATGCTGCAGATACAGACCCCATTGGAGACACTTCAACAACACTTCGAGAAAAATGCAAGAGAATCGTGCTGGCCATTTTGAGCCTGGTCACGCGGGCTTCTTCGGCTTTGTTTCTGTGGGATTAGCGCTCATCATCTCTGATCGTCTATTGGTTCTTTCTTCTTCCTAGCTTTGGCATTTGTTTTTTCCCTCTCTCCTTATGAACCACAGACTTGACTTCTGGTGTCTGCTCTGCCCTGGGACAGCGAAGGCCCGCTGGCCATCTGCTTCCTTCACTGAGGATGTCTCTGCACTGGCCGTCTATAAAGGCCTGCAGGCCGTCTGCTTTGATAACTGAGGATGTCTGTGTACTAGCCGTCTGCAAAGGCCCGCGGGCCGTCTGCTTCCCTCACTGAGGATGTGTGCACTGACCATCTGCCACCATTTAGGAGGCCCTTGCCTGAGTTCACACCTTCTTTGGGCCTGTCATGAATGCAGGGACTTGTCTTCCTGAAATGGCCAAATGTCTTCTAATGGCATTATCTTCCAACTGCAGGCCCCTGAGTCCTTCATAGCCAGCCAAATGCTTTGTCCTGGGGAGAAGGAATGGCTGGGTGCTGGTCCCTGGAGCCTGTGTGTTGCTGGGAGCTGCACTCAGGCCAGTGACATCAGGAGAGGCCTACAGGGACACACCCAGCCCCTCCAGTCACATCCCCTTGGATCGACTCTTTGAAAGTTCCCCGTGTCCAGTGTTAGCACCGCAGAGTGACACACATCTCAGACACTGCAAGAGCGTGGGGATTTATCAGCATCATTGGAAACAGACGTGCCAGTGATGGAGAGACTCCTTAATACAGCTCTCCACGGTCTCTGCCATCCATTGGAAAGGACTCAAAAGGTCCCTCCAGCTTCCACTCCTACCCATGCTCATTTAAAAACTACAACAAAGGCCAGGCTCAGTGGCTCACGCCTGTAATCCCAGCACTTTGGGAGGCCGAGGCAGGTGGATCATGAGGTCAGGAGATTGAGACCATCCTGGCCAGCATGGTAAAACCTCATCTCTACTAAAAATAGAAACATTAGCTGGGCGTGGTGGCATGTGCCTGTAATCCCAGCTACTTGGGAGGCTAAGGCAGGAGAATTGCTTGAACCCAGGAGGTGGAGGTTGCAGTGAGCCGAGATCACGCCACTGCACTCCAGCCAGGGCTACAGACAGACTCCATCTCAAAAACCACAACAAATAATCTAAAGATGGTGCTGGCTGAAACAAAGCAAACAAAACAGGAAAAAACACCGAAATGAAACCTGCTCTTCCTGCATGATCCAGCAATTGGGCTCCTTGGGATTTACCCAAGGGGTTGGAAACTGTCCACACAGACCTCTGCCCAGGGATGTTTACAGCAGTTTTATTCATACGGCTCAAACCTGGAGCCACCACGATGTCTGTCGGTGGGTGAATGAACTGTCATTCCCTAACCCGACAACAGAATGCTTCCTAGCACCGAACAGAAACGAACTCTCAAGCCGCGAAAAGATGTGCAGGAACTTCCCCGCGTATTCCAAGTGAGAGAAGCCGGTCTGAAAGGCCGCAGACCACATGATTCCAGCTGTTTGTCATTCTGGAAAAGGCAAACTGTGGAGACAGAAGGGCCAGTGATTTGCAGGGTTGGGGACTGGGGATGAGGGTGAATAGACAGAGCACAGAGGACTTCCTGGGCAGTGAAACCACGCTGTGTGATATGACGATGCTGGGGACAAGTCACCGGCATTCGTCAAAACCCACGGAGTGCCCAGCGCCAAGTGTGTGCCCCCATGTGGGGACTGTGGACCACGCGAGGCTCCTCCGTTGCAGCCAATGGGCCACTCTGCTGGGGGTGTCGATCTTGGGGGAGGCTGTGGGAATTGGGGGCGGGGAATATGGGAACTCTCTGAAACTTCTGGTCAATTTTTCTGTGGACCTAAAGATGCTCTAAAAAAATACCATTTTTAAAAAGTCGGAGTCATTCATATGGTTGGAGGAGAAGACCTTCCTTTTGGTCTGAATCTTGACTTTCTTGAACTAGGAGTAGATTCCTGTTCGAAAATGCAACTCAAGGAAAATCCCGTTGTGTCAGTGCCATCTTGGGGGACTTAGGAACAGACAGCAAGTGACTGATATCATTAAATAGTGTTAGGTTCCAGGTCTGGCTCTAGACTAACAACATGCTGAGTGATTCATCTTGAAGGTTGGGGTTTGGATCCTCAGGTAAAGTTTGAACCCACTGTGATATGTCACTGGCCATAAAAATGCTTCTTGGCCATTGATATGGTTTGACTGTGTCCCCACCCAAATATCATCTTGAATTGTAACCCCCACAATTCCCATGTGTTGGGAGGAACCCGGTGGGAGGTAATTGAATTATGGGGCCGGGTATTTCCTGCGCTGTTCTGGTGATAGTGAATGAGTCTCATGACATCTCGTGATGGTTTTAAAAACGAGAGTTTCCCTGCACAAGCTCTCTCTTGTCTGCCACCATGTGAGATGTGCCTTTTACCTTCCACCATGATTGTGAGGCCTCCCCAGCCATATGGAACTGTAAGTCCAATAAACCTCTTTCTTTTGTAAATTGCCAGGTCTCGGGTATGTCTTTATCAGCAGCATGAAAACAGACTAATACAGCCATGTTAAAGCCTTGCTTGCTCTGCGCACTGGCAGGACTCAGGTGTCACTGTGCGGATGTGATGGGGCAATGAAGACCTCTCCGTGACCCCGCCTAGAGTCACAGCTAAGCCCCAGAGCCTTCATCTGTGCTGTCTGTGCCGGCCTTGAGGCCGTTCCTCCACCAAGCCTACCCTGGGGCTTTCCTGCAGCTTGGTGCTGAGGGAGTTTGCCCACCCTTTCCTCTGTCCTCCTGGCATCCTTCTCAGTGTCTATGTACCATCTCATTTCCCCGACTAGGTGGAAAGTTCCCTGAGGATTGATTGACGTGCAGGCCCTGCTGCTTTCCCTAGGGTGGCGAGAGGATGGTAGCATTTTCTGAGGACGTGGGTGGAGTCACACAGGGTTATGGCTGCTGAAGGAGGGATGTGCTCCCAGAGGCCCATGGACATCAGGGCATTAGTGGGGCTTTCAGGGGTGGTGGACACCCTCCTGGGAGTTCTGAGGCCATGCCTCTGCTGGGGTGAGTTGTCCTAGCTGCCAAGTGCCTTGCTGGCCTAAGCTGTGGCCACTGGGCTGGGCTCTGTCCCTTGTGTCTGACTCCTCTTCCCCCAGCATGCACCGAGGGAGGAGGGGCTCTTGGGACCCCAGGGTCAGGGCCGGGCAGGGTGCATTCAGACACGTCTCTGCATACTCAGTCCCCCTCCTCGTCTTTGGCATTGACACCTGTGTGGGTTAAGAAGTATGTGGAAGTCCCGACCCCCAGTACTTTAGAACGTGACCTTATTTGAAAATTGCATTGTTGGAGGTGTAATTAGCTAAGGTGAGGTCACAGTGGGATGGGCCCTGATCCAGTCAAACCGGCGTCATAGGAAGAGACGCAGAGGGAGACCACAGGGAGGAGCCCTGCGTGGGCGGAGGCGGGGTGGGCACTGCAGCCCAAAGCTAAGAACTGAGGTCCGGAGCAGGTGGGGACTGGAAGAGGCTGAGGGGCACAGTTTCAGGGTCCTGACACTCTGCAGACTTCTAGTTGCTTTTGTTTTCAACTTCCGTCTTGTGATGCTGTTATGGCTGCCCTAGGTGTCTCATGCAGGGCCCCGTCTTGCACGTGGGAACCACTGTCCTTCACTCAACACTGAGGCACCACCAACTGAGTCGATGAGTCCCTGGGCTGTGAGGCCTGGGAAGGATCCACCTGGCCAGTGAGAGGCACCTGGGAGTATCTGTGGGCCTGCTGGAAGATGAACCGCTTTCCACAGAGGGGTTTGCAAACTGTGTTCCTAGGAACCCTAAGGGTTCTTAGAGCCCCCAGAGACTGAGAGATGGAGGGGCCACCCTGCCCGCCCTGCCCTGGCAGAACAGTGCCCCGCTGTTGGCTTAATTTATATGTACTCATATTCCATATGAAAAATAATGCCCTAGATACAAATTTTCACACTTCTAATCTCTTAGCTGGTTGAGGTCAAGAATGATAGTTTGTTCCCTTTTTCATCCCCTAAGTGAAAAACAAAAGCCTAAATTTCAAATTTGCAGATAATAAAACCAAGCCAGAGGTCACATAAAACCCAAGGCTTCTGACTCAACACGGAGTCCAAAATTCGGATACTTGAATACGCCATGAACTCTGCTAGGAAACATCACTGTATTCCTGTGGGGAGGTTTAGGGGTTAGAACAAAACAGACTCTGAGTTCTTGGTCCATGTTATTTCCTGCCTTGACCCGCACATTGCATGTTCTGAACAAGAGGAATGAGGGGCGATGGGGCTCCATAAAGGAGCACGAAGGAGCTGCGTGCGGAGCGTCCTGCTGCGGGAGCCCTCCTGATTCTCTGTTCACACAGTCGGGACCCTTCTCACGGTCTCACGCCAGCCCTGCATTTAGGTGCCCAGAAGGAATGAACTTCAGAAGCTGTAACAGAGGGACACACGCTTCCCATCCCCACCTCCCGCTCCCCAGCCCCTGCTTCTCCTTACTCTCTCTCCCGTTCTCATATCGGTTATTTAATTTCCTCCCAAGGGTTCAATGCTGCCTTTGTCAGGTGCTGTCACTGGCGGGCACTTGTTTGAGTGAGGCCATCTCCATTCTGTAATTAGAGTCCCCCGGGCAGGACTCCGTGGGAGGGTGAGCCTCACCTCACCTCGAACGAGGGGCTGCTCAGGCCCAGACTGAGAACAGTGTGCAGGGAACAAACCCTTCCATTGTTATCTGCATGCACCAAACCAGCTCCTTTCAAAACGATTTCTAAAATCACTGCGATCACAGAGTTCCTGCTCACTGCTGCCCCTTCAAGTCAGAGGGCCTCACCCTCAGAAGCAGAGGTCCTGTGATCCAGACACGCCCAGTGCGTAAGTGTAGCAGTGCCTACCTTTTTTTTTTTTTTTTTTTGAGAAGGAATCTCACTCTGTTGCCCAGGCTGGAATGCAGTGGCGTTATCTTGGCTCACCACAACCTCCACCTTCCCTGTTCAAGGATTCTTGTGTTTCAGCCTCCCGAGTAGCTGGGACTACAGGCATGTGCCACCATGCCCAGCTAATTTTTGTATTTTTAGTAGAGACAGTTTTCTCCACATTGGTCAGGCTGGTCTTGAACTCCTGGCCTCAAGTGAACCACCCACCTTGGTTTCCCAAAGTGCTAGGATTACAGGTGTGAGCCACTGTGCCTGGCCTCTTACCTGCTTTTTTAATGCATATCGGATTAACTCTTCAGTGTGACAACAGCCACTTACCAAGTGGCACCATTGCATGCTCCACCAAAGTCTGAGAGGACCAGCGGGGCTTCCCCCAACCTGGGCTGGATCTGCTCCTCCAAGTAACAAAAATGTGTTCTTCTAACACGCACCAAGGCGCCCCATCTTTCCTGACTGGGCTCAGTCTGAAAGCACAAGAGGTGGGTGATGTCTGAGAGAGGACTTCAGGGAGAGGAGTTTAGGGCAGCAACTGGTCAAACAGCTCAGCCAATAAGAAGAAAAAGATTGGTGGTGTTTAAATGGCTCTTCATCAACCCCAGAATAGTCAGGCGGTAGATGAGTGAATGAAATTACTACTTCAGAGAAAGTGATGCCAGATGTTTAGGATGTGGCCCAGCCTGCCTTCCCAGCTCTGGAGTCCCAAATGTCCTGCCTCTTGGATGTGCAAATAGAAACGGCAATATGATTTGCGCTGAATTTGTAACAGAAGAGATTGGTGGTTTTAGAATTTCAGAATGTTCAGGGCAGCCTCTTCTGTGCGAGAGATGTCGCAACACAGGGATCTTGTCTCCACAGTGTGTGGATGTGGGTGCAGATGACAGGGCTGGTTGCTGGAAGCAAGACGGGCACTTCCAACCATCTCGGCTTCATGGGTATCTTCTCATGGCCAAGCTGGAACCGAACCTAGACCATGGGAGGTTCTGGAGGAGAGAGGCTAGATCAGGCTGGGTACTCCTACAGGACAGGACGAGTGTGAAAAGGCTGCTGTTTCATTGTTTCTGCAGGTGACATCCATCCTGTTAAAAAACAAAGAGCCCAAACCCATCGTACATGGAAACAATTGTGTGGTTCCTCTCTTTCCCCAGTGTCAGGCTGTTCCACGAACACTCTTCATCCCAGCCCCATCTCTGGGAGGGCAGGTACTTGGCAGGAATGATGTCTCTTTCTCTCACAGATGGAAAATTTGGGACAAAAGAAGTGAGGATGCATTCAGTTCATCTCTCTGGCAGAATCAAAAGTGGAAGTGGGATGTCTGGAATCTGGGTGGGCAGACCTGTCAACTACTGTCCCCGGGAGAGATAGAACATGGCAGGATGGGCCCTAATGAATGCAAAGGCGAGACTCAAGGGAGAGGAGAGAGGGGCAGAAGCCTGGAGCTGAGCACAGCAGGGACCTGCATCCCCTTGAGTGTGTATGTGCTCAGGAGGAGTGGGTCAGGCGGGAAGTGGAGTGAGCCCTGCCGGCGACCAGCACCCGTCTCCTGCTTCCTCCGTGCAGGCACGGTCCCCACCACAACCCTGAGACAGGTGCAGCAGCCACCCCGTTTTCCAGTGAGAACCTTAAGGAACTGGATGGTTCCCATGGTTGCACAGCTCAGAATCCAGCCCTAAGCCACCCTGCTGCATGGGTCTGAATCTTACTGGCTGGGAATGCCAGGGGTGCTTGGCTCCGTCCGAAATTCCCTCCCGGGCCAGCAAAGCATCCCAGGCTCAAACCTGACCTGAGAGTGGGGCTGGTGTGGAGGACAGGCCCAGACAGCCTATTCTGAGCCTCTGTCTGCAGAACTGGACCAGGGGTGAGCACAGGGCTCCAGTAGGAGAGATTCTGTGCCCAACCTGGTGTGGAGCTCTAAGCTGGAAGCCCCTGGGCGAATTGCACGAACAAGCCTTGGGTTCCTGGCTGCTAAAGTGGGGACAGCTTGGAAGATGAAGCGCTGGCCTCAGGGCATCATGGCTTAGCTCCCATGGAACAAATGAGGCCCGACTCTGAACAGGCTGGGCCTGTGGCCTGTTTTTGCCCCCGTGGGTGGATAAGGTCACAAGACGGAGTGAATCAGTAGGTGAAATTTGTGTAATTTTTCAGTTGCCCTGGGATCCGGTTGCGACGACCTCAGTGTTGTCCAAGTGATCTGGGAGTGGCGTTTACTGGGACTCTGCGGTGCCTGCCCCACCTGGCTCAGGGCGCTCTGCAGACGGGGTCTTTCTGCCCTCGTGCTGCAGACACCCACGGTGCACGTCCATCCCAGGCCATCACTCACCACCGCCCCTTTACCAACCTTTCGCTCCCCTTTCCCTCCTCCCTCCTCCCTCCTCTCTCTCCACCAGTGTATTCCTCCTGCTGACAGCACCTCTTTCTCCACATTGTGAAGAACTTTGTGCTTCTGCCATTCAACTCTCACGGAAAGCGTTGCCTCCCATTTAGAACATTTAGAAACCGCCAGAGTATTTATTTCCTTGCTTTGATTTGGACACAGAAGCAATTCTAGTCCTTTTTTTCTAAGCCGTGTGTGTGATGAAGATGGACACAGCATCAACACATTGTTTCAGCCATTTCTACACCAGGGAACCATTCATTCGTGGTTCTTCTCACCGCAAGCCCAGCTAACAAGGGTGATTTTGACTTTCAGGGTAATATTCTGATATTTTGGGTAACATTTTCTCTCTGTAAGATAAAAGGTGTTTTCGTGGTGGCAGCTGCATCCTGTGCTTGGGAGAATGGACATGTACTACTTGTGTTAAGTGATCACTGCACGTGTTCACCGCCTCACTTTTCTCACCACACCCACCCTTGGTTCTCACACCATCCCCGCTCTCCCTCTGCCTCATGCCAGGATTTCCTTCTATCTGGATTTTATTTTCCTTTGCCTCTCTGTTTCCAAATCCTCATCTCCTCTGTTTCACTGTTTCTTTTCATCGTCTTCAGATATCTTATTTAGATTTTTTTCTATCTTAACCTTTTTTTTTGGTAAAATGAAAATACCAGAGGTTTTTCTGATATATTCACTGATCATTTCTGAATTGACGTACATTCAGCTATAAGGAGATTCTGAAGCTCCAGTGTGGCATGTGAGACCAGATGCATGTGACTGAGGTTGTGCCAGCACACCTGCAGTCCTGGAGACCTGGGAAGGTCCACCGACAACTGCAAACCCCACGCCTGTGACTGCCTTCCCCACGGGGCAGGACCTGGCGTGAGCAGAACCTGCACCCAAAGTGCTCTAGTTGAAATAGATGAGAAAAACAGGAAGCCGTTAAATAACAGATCTGGAATCCATTCCACGTTTGCTGTGTGCAAAGCCCACAGTAGGTAATTTCACTGTTGAGGGTGCCTGGCCTCAGGGGTGTCCTAAAGGCTGTATTAGGCACAGAGCCCAGGTTCGAGGTCAGCTCCCTCTGCACTGATGCCTCTGCTCTTCTCCAGCTCACGCTGGGAAGCACTGACCAGACCAGGCTGGTTAAATGGTCAAAGCAGACTCTATCCTAACACAAACCAGAGGTCACTTATCAAAGGCACTTCTGTGTTTCACTCCAAGAGGCTTGGGGACTTCTTTGGAACATCTCAACCTGATCTTAGCTCACCTCAGACCACTCCCTGGGTTCTCCCTGACGTCACAACCTCATTTCCATCTCCAGCAACTGCCCCTTTTCCTCCCAGATGTGGCCAGAGCTCCTCCCCTGACCTGTGTGTCCACCCCAGGAGGCCTGCTGACCACCTAGAGCAGTGCTCTCCCACCTGGACGTGGCCCTCCCGACATGCTCTCTAGAATACCTTCCTTCAGGCATCATTGGCTGCCTGAGCTATGTCCAGGCTGGATAGAGGTGTAGGCTGAGGCAGGCCCTGGATCCTGGGGAGACTCTGTCTGCACACGCCAGGGAAGATGCTGGCCCTGGATCCTGGGAAGATTCTGTCTGCATACACCAGGGAAGATTCTGTCTGCACATACCAGGGAAGATGCTGGCCCTGGATCCTGGGAAGATTCTGTCTGCACACACCAGGGAAGATGCTGGTCCCGGATCCTGGGAAGATTCTGCACACACCAGGGAAGATGCTGGCCCTGGATCGTGGGAAGATTCTGTCTGCATACACCAGGGAAGATTCTGTCTGCACACACCAGGGAAGATGCTGGTCCCGGATCCTGGGAAGATTCTGCACACACCAGGGAAGATGCTGGCCCTGGATCCTGGGAAGATTCTGTCTGCACACACCAGGGAAGATGCTGGTCCCGGATCCTGGGAAGATTCTGTGTGCACATGCCAGGGAAGATGCTGGCCCCAAATCCTCGTGGAACTTTGTTGGCGTACGCCAGGGAAGATGGTGACAAAAGTGTGAGAGGCTGAGAGCTCCTCTCTCAGTGCCCCTCAGTTCAGAAAAATACAGGGCTTCAGCTGGGGCTCAGGTCTGCATGATTAAAATGGGTGTGAACGTATGATGGGCATGAACTCCGGGTCCAGAGGGGGCGTGCCCAGGGAGTGGCTCTGTGAGGTCTCTGGTCTCCCCTGTGGCGGCATCGCTGTGCCTGTGCTGGCATCCACCTCGGCCTGTACTGGTTCCCCTCACACTACCTTCTTGATGTGTGCCCCCAGGAGCCAGAGCACACCTGCTCCAGCCCCCTTAGCAAGCCCAGGGCCACTTTCATGTTCCTAAACCAATAATCCTGGCCTCATATGGGACGGGCCAACCCATTTACCCCAGAGCTGGTGTGGGGCTCGCTAACCCCTGGGTGGGGTGCTGCATATCACGGGAGTGGGGAACGGAATCAAAGTCGCGTGTTCTTAGGGCCTGGGGCATGGCTACCTAGGAAGCTGGCAGTGATGCTCAGCACGACCTGCTTCCTTTTATCTCCACTTCTGCTCACTCTGCAGAGTCAGGCTCAGTCCATGCCCCAGGGATTGTGGGTCAGTGTCTCACGTGCTCTAATCAGAGACTCCAGGGACCTAACTCAGCATCCACATGGCTAAGGCAGCTGTGAGGAGTTCTCTGAGGCCCCTGCACCCCTACGTGACTTGTTCTGGTGTTGTGTTAGGCAGCCTGGGGATGTTGGAAATGGATTTTCATTGGTTGGCGAGTGTGTGGATGAGGAAGGAATGTGTTCTGGGGCTGTGGTCCCTGCATGACTGGTGAGTCCAGCCCTCATACCCTGGAGCAGGCTCTGTGTTTCTGTCACCAGAGGCCTTGAGAGATGGGCAACTTACCCCAAACTTGGCAGTCATCTCGTTGCCTTGGAGGGAGTTCCCTGCAAAGCACTTGGAGCATCTGGGAGATGCTGCTGATTAACGCAGGTGTGTGCCGGAGCTCCGGTGAGCAGGCTGCAGGAGCCAGGGTCCTCCCCTCTGTGGTCACATGGGCCGCAGGAGAACCAGCATCAGGGAGCCGCTTCCAAGCCAGAGTCTGAAGTCGAGTGGGTTATGGGGTTGGTGTGTTGTGAATCCCACACCTGCTACTTTTTAGCCACATGGCGTAACCCCTCTGTACCTAAGTCCTTTCTATGAAGTGGGGGTGATAATGGCGCTGGCCTCATGGAGTTGTTGGATTTACTGAGTTAAGATGCCCTGAGTGCTGAGGATGCAGGTGACAGACAGGGCCCCCGGTGCTGGCCAGTCTTGCTGTTCCTGAGGGCCACCAGAGCCATTCCTCCTGAGCAGCCCCGACAAGGGTGGTGACGAGATGAGTGAGTGTTGGCCGACACGTGTTTGGAGGGGCTTGACTGGGTCTCACGTCCCCACTCTCTGTCTTTAGGAACCAAGTGTGAGCCAAGGGGGGCGGTGCAGGATGGATGCAGGTGACCAGCCCCAGGGGCAGGAAGAGCTGAGGATCCACGGCAGCAAGAGGCCCCTTGGCATGTGGACTGACCCCTCCACTTGAGCTGTTTCCTTATGTCCTCAACCTTAGGAAAAACCCCAAGCCTAGGCAGGCCTTGCTGAAATGCCAAGAGGGTCGCACATCGACGGCTCACCTGGGGACACCAAGGGGCTCCAACGCCACCCGGGGGGTGCGTGATGAAAACACATACCTGGTCCTTGCTCCTGGCTCCTGGCAAAGAACTCCTAAAACACTTGGAATTCCCTGAGTGGTAGGAGGCAGTGCCTTTCCTTCTTCCTTTTCTATATTTTCAAGATGGAGTCTTGCTCTGTGGCCCAGGCTGGAGTGCAGTGGCGCGATCTCAGCTCACTGCAACCTCCGCCTCCTCGGTTCAAATGATTCTCCCACCTCAGCCTCCCAAGCAGCTGGGACTACAGGCACCCGCCACCACACCCAGCTAATTTTTTAAATATATTTTTAATAGAAACAGGGTTTTACCATGTTGCCTAGGCTGGTCTTGAACTCCTGACCTCAAGTGATCCGCCCACCTTGGCCTTCCAAAGTGCTGGGATTATGGGCATGAGCCACTGTGGCTGGCCTGGACTTTCCTTATTCCTGAGGAACCCCTTTGACTTTGGGTCTATGCTAATGAGGTGATGTGTGTCCTCCTCTCCCCACTAGCCGCAGGGTGAGAACTTTCAGTCTCACCCTCTGACCTCCAGTGACTTCCTCTCCCCCCAGAAACCAGCCACAGGGTGAGAACTTTTGGTCTCAACCTCCGACCTCCAGGGAGGGAAGAAGCATTGGGGTTGAGCCCTGTCAGTCATGCCTTTGTGATGAAACTCCGCATGGAAACCCCGGAAGGACAGGGCTGGAGAGCTCCTGATGGTGAGAGTGTCAGTGGTGGGAGGGTGGTGTCTGGAGAGGCGTGGAAGCTCCGTGCCACCCTCCACTCCTACAGCCCCAAGCCTTGCCGGCCTACGCATCTCTTTTCTGGCCACATATTTGTATTCTTCAAAATAAACCTGTCACTTAATGTGCCCGCCTCCCAAAAGCTCTGCGTGCTTTGCAGGGAAATCCCTCCAAGGCACCGAGGTGACCGCCGAGTTCTGGGTGAGCTGCCCATCTCGCAAGGCCTCAGGTGACAGGAACACAGCCCACTCCAGGGTGCCAGGGCTGCTGGACTCACCAGCCCCTTAGACCACTCATGCGGCATTTTTCAAGTTCGTAAGTCGTTCTAGCAATGACAAAACCTGAAGAGGAGGGAGCATGGGAACCCTGGAGTTTATAGCCGACAGAAGTACTGGTGGTCTGGGAGCCAGGAGCTTGTGGCTGGCATCTGAACGGGGGCAGCCTTGTGGGATGAGCCCCTTAGCCTGTGAGGTCTGTGCTTGACCCCAGGTAGCCAGTGTCAGGATTGAGTTGAACCATTGGACACCCAGGTGGTGTCAGAGAGTGGAGGCCAGGACACACTGGGTGAACATCTGACACTCCAAACTCGTTCATGCCGCTCTCCTAGCCCCACAGCCGCGTGTGCTCTACGTAGTAAAATACGCTTCCTGGAAGCCTCCCTGGAGGCAGCAGGTCACCTCTGGCTGGAAGCAGGAAGGCTGTAGGATGTGAGCAGAGGTTGGGGGATGAGCGCACATTTCCTTCTTCAGAATTAGCGTTTTCTAGATGTGTGGAAGTATTTCCTGGGGGAAGGTTGAGTGAGGACAGGTCCTGTGCATTTAGGGGCCCAGTTCTCCCTCTGGGTGCAGGTGGGTGTGGCTGGGCTTTGCAGTCTCTGACAAGATATGGGATGGTCATGCCCATCCCCGGGGACAGCCTATGACTTTGGAGCCTAAGATGCCTATCATGGGAGCAACATTGCTGGACCAAATCCAGAAAATTCTTGTTAATACGGAAGGATTTAAAATAGAAATTTCCTAAATGAGGTAATTTATACTCTGGGTTGAACCTGGCTCACTTTCTCACTGTTACATATGCAGGAATAGAGGGTAAAGTAGCTTATACCAACCCTGATTCTAATTCTGAATGTGCATTCACCGTCACAAGCTGTGAGCCGACTACTACAAAGACAGGGCCAGATTCTCCATCTTTTGAGAACTGGAGAAGGGGGGAGTACATAATCCAAGCACTGATTTAACATGTCTAGGCTATAATTTTGAAGCATGAAGTAGAATAAGATAAAAGCTGGACAATGAATAAAAAAATGGAGTGGGATTTAATCCTAGCGTAATTTTTAGATTTTCTTCTTGAGAAGTGAATGACAGTTTCACCTGCTTCTTGAAATGTCTAGTGAATCTTGAACGTCTCCGATGATACCATCAGACTTATAGAGAGTATCTTCCCAAGCTAGCTTAGAGGCTCTGAGGAAACAGTGATGTTTGTTATGTCATGTTCTGATCAAGGCACTCACGCACGTCACTGCTTGTCAGCAAGGGGGGATGTGGCCACTCGGGATGGATCAGGGGAGCTTGGGTTGCTTGTGATCATGTGGTTATTTCATTTCCTTGGCCTCCTTGGTTATAATCTGTTGCAAAGCTCTGATTTTCAGAGGTCTCAACTCTCCCTACAGGACAAAGATTGGCAGGATATTCTGAAACTCTGGAAGATCAGATGTAACTTTCTGGAACTTAAATTATATAGTTCTGCTTATGGGATAAGGAAGCTGCGTACAAGAGAAGGTATTTTCTTGTTGCACAGTGGTTTTATATCTTTGCTTCCAAATTCTGGAAGCCAGGGAAGTCTTTGGTTGAAAGGGAGTTTTTGTGCTTATGGATGAGGAGGCAGGAAGAGAACCAACTCACTGTGGTGGAAAGAAGCTCTACATTGTTTGGAAATGTGAGTGAGGGCTCACAATTCCAAAGATCTTTTCCTTTTTTCCTTTAAGTAAACAAACTCCTATAGTATTTGAATCCATGGTTTTCTTTAATTGCCTTGCTTCTTGGCATTCAACTGCAGTCAGCGTACAATATGACACTCAGGATTTCCTCTTTCCGAGTTCTCCAGCCAGTATGTCTAGTCTAAGCCATTTCACGGTGGTATTTTATTGAGCAGCTACTGATGTAGCAGGTGTCCACCTGAATAAAGGTGCTCCTGCCTTTGAGGGGTTCACAGTTTGACAAAAGGCTGGATTGTCCCATGAGCAAATTGCAGGTCTGTCTGACAGGAACATCCAGTCTCCTTTTGACATCCTTTTTGGCTTTCTGGACAGTGCCACAGCTGGGAGGATAAGTGCCCTTTCATGGTCAGTGCGCCCTTTGTATTTATTTTGAATGTAAAATCACTGACTGGGGAGTGTGCATCTATTTTGTACATGATTTTGCCCCTCAGAGTTAAGGCTCTTAAGGGTTGAGAGCACCCACACTTTGTAGGGGTCGCTGGATGGCGAATCAGAAAAGCCAGGTTGCCAGGGCCTCACAACAGGGATGCCAGGCTGACCAAGCAGGACAGGCCCAGAAGCTTCTATTTCTCATCAACCGCCAGGTGACTGTGCTGGTAGGGGTGCGAGACCCACATTTGGAGAAAAGGTCCCGCCACCAGGTGGTCACGCAGGCCGCAGCCTTATCTCCCAGCTCCCCCAGATGAGCTCAGGCTGGGCCCGGCCCTGTGCCCCTGCCAAGAAGCTGCCCTTCTCTCCCTCTGGCTGTTGCTTCATTCTGTAGCCTTGAATGTCACTGCTCCTCAAAACGCAGGCCCAGCATTTTCCAGGGCGCTCCTCTGGTCTCACTCTTTGAGTCCCACCCACGCTCTGGGACTCTCCAGTCAGCTCCGGTCCGGCTCATGCAGACACCAGTTGGTAAACAGGAGGTGCTCAATGGGTATTGGCTGGTCATAGAGCGTGCCTCTTGGATGTTCCACTTCTAGCTTTTATCTTCATCAGCTTGGGAGCTTGGGTTGTCACAACACAGTACTGCAGACTGGGTGGCTTAAACAGCTGACATTTATTTCTCATTGTGGAGGAGGCTGGAAGTCCAAGGTCAGGGTGCCAGCTGTTCAGTTCCTGGTGAGGGCCTCCTCCTAGCTCACAGATGTCCTCACCATGTCCTCACGTGTTAGAGAGAGGGAGAAAGAGCCCTCTTTCTTTTCCTTGTCTTACAGGGCCACAGACTATTGATCAGGACCCCACTCTCATGACCTTATCTAATCCCAGTTACCTCCCAAGACCCCATCTCCGAATCCAGTCACGCTGGGTTTAGGGCTTCAACACAGGAGTTTGGGGAAGATGCAGTTCAGTCCACAGCAGCTTTGCTACTTGTTAGAATTTGTAACCCCCCAAAATGAATGATCTTGGAGCTTTTGCGGTCGTTTGCAGACATGTTCAGAATGGTAAAATGGTAAAACGTGTCACTGGGCCAGGCGTGGTGGCTCACGCCTGTCATCCCAGCACTTTTGGAGGCTGAGGCGGATGGATCACTTGAGGTCAGGAGTTTGAGATCAGCCTGGCCAACATGATGAAACCTGTCTCTACCAAAAAATACAAAAATTAGCCAGGCATGGTGGTGCATGTCTGTAGTCCCAGCTACTAGGGAGGCTGAGGCAGGAGAGGTGAAAGTTTCAGTGAGTCGAGATCGCACCACTACACTCCAGCCTGGGTGACAGAGTGAGACTCTGTCTCAAAAAAAAAAAAAAAAAAAAGTGTCACCAGACGTGCATATCCCCAGATGATAGCAAGCAAGGAGACACTGAGACTTCCTCTCATCCTGTGCACAGTGTCCTTTTTGCAGTCTCTCGAGTGCCACGTTTTTCAAATTTCTGTGCTTTTGCTGGTGGTTTCACTATGTAAGATGGCTCATGAGCACAGTGCTGAAGTGCGGTCTAGGGTTCCTAAGTGCAAGAAGGTTGTGCTGTGCCTCATGGAGATAACACGTGTGTTCACGAAGCCACTCAGGCATGCTGCCGGCTGTGAGTTCAATGTTAATGACTCCACAATACATATTGAATAAGGTGTTATTAAATAGAAACAAACATTAAACAAGGTCAATTATGAATTGATTGACAAAACTGTTGTGACCAGATGTATTTCTCTGGGAGCAAAGGCTCAGTACTTGCAAATTCAGTATTCACAGTAACTTTAGAACGTCACCACCATCAACGTTTCACTTTAGAACTGACTGTATATTGTTAATGAACAGGCTGGGTATGCAGAAACCGAAGCCCTGAGAAAGGCAACACGTGCATGGGTTACTTGTCTTTTGTTGTCAGCCCAATGCCCAGCACTGAGATATCTGTAAGCACATGAATGCTTGATGGAAGTTTGCTTTTATAAATGATCAGCCTCGACATTGTGGAAATACAGTGCTAGTGGTTACGAGATTGTAGCCACTCTGGGGCCAGGATGAGGGGAGCCATGGAAAAGGATTTATTACAGCTGACATCTTCCTGTTTTCTACTCAACGTTCGTGTTCAGGTGCCTTTAAATCATTCAGTTTAGAGCAATGATTCTGAAAACCTTCAAGGCACATGTGGCAACCCTGAGACCCCGAAGGATCTCCTGTGAGAAGCCCCAGATTTCGGGTGGAGCCCCATGGGGCGGGTGGTTGGGGATGAGTTCAAGGCGGCAGGGTTGAGCCGGGCCAGCCTCTCCTGGTGTGTGTGATCACCTGAGAAGGACGCGTGGCTCCTGTATTAACCCAGCTCCTCCCCGGAAGACAGCCAGCATAATCTCTGTGCTTGAGAACCTGTCTGAGAGAGAGAGAGAGAGAGATGACAGATTGCTTGACTCTGACAGAGAACTGAGAAAACATTGATGCCGTTCGAATTCAACAAGTCTTTTGAAAATGCAATGGCCAACGGAGGGAGTTTTACGTTTTCTCTGGTGTGTTTTAAAATACGAGCATTGCTTACCAAACAAAACATTGAAGATCACAAATTCTTCACTTATAAATCCTGACTGTGCTGGATGAGTAAGGCAGGAGAGGAGAGGGTCCCCAAGCTGATGACAGGTTTTAAGGCACCTTTCAGTGCTGGTTGGCCAAAGTCATCGGATCTCACCTGAGGCTTCTATGTGAACAGGCCATTGGCTGGGGGCCTTGAGAACACCAAGTTGCTACACTGCAGGCTCTATTTGCATAACTGCAAGTGCAGGTTTCTTTGGCAACCCCACTAGCTTAGCCATTATTGCTCAAATTTTAATGAAAGGAGAAGTGCCGTGCATGTGGAGAAAGTCATTTAAACAAGAACTACCTGTATCATTTAAACATTTACCCCTAAATCACTCTTGTGAGCACTCCAGTCCTCGCAAACTTCTCACTTCTTTGGGGAATGAGAACAAACAGGCCAAGGGTCACACGCCCGCCAGGGCCCCCCCCCCCGCCCCCAGCACCGTGCAGGTGCGGAGCAGGCACATCCGCCTCCAGGCCCCTGGGCTATTGTTTGCTGGTACAGACTTTTTTTCCACTTTAAAATGGTGAAGATGAAAACCTGTTCTGGTGTGGGATAAAGATTCTCCACAGAGCCTGAGTCAAGTCCAACGACGACCACCGTGACAGCTCTTGGCGCTCAGCATGGGGTGTGCAGCGGCGGCTCCTGGGTGAACTTTCTCCCTGGGCGTGTGGTTTTGGAGCGTGCAGGGGTGACATTCAGCCTCTACATTCATTTTTATGATAATTCCGAGTAAATTGTGGTGCAATAAACTCTTCAAGCCTGTCTTTCTTGTGAAAGCCATGAATCAATCAGCTGTGGGCTTTTTTGGGGGCCTTTCAATGTATAGTGATCATTTAGATTTGACGTGCATTGTGAGACCTTAGCGTGCCTCCTCTCCCTGGTCTGTCATTAATTCCAGCCTCCGCTATTCTGGAGTACAGTGAAGGATGACTGAGAAATCATTGCCCCTCTTCAGCTCTGTTATTGCACAAAATAGCAGCGCAATAATTTTTTGTCAATGTTTTACTCTAAAAGCTTTCTACGTCAGTTTTGAAAAGGAAGCAATAAAGCCCATTCAATGGTATGAATAAAAATCCTTTGAGGGTTAGGAGCAGAGCTTCTTTTCTTCAGCTGGTAATCAAATTGGAGCTAAAATGAAATTGAGTTTTCTTATGAAAATAGCCTTTGTTGCTGGGAAGGCTGGTAATTCATAAACAATAACCTGCTCTTTTGTGTGGATAATAATATATTCATGTTCTTTCAATAGGGTAAAAGCCAGACCTAGTGCATTATGGTACAGTAAAAATAGCAGAAGGAGCTGGCTGGAATGATCTTGAAGAACAAATGAAGCACTCGGTGGCTCTGCCCTCCTGCATCCCTCGGAAACGGCAGCCGGCTGTATTTGCGCGCCGGTTTCGTTGTTGATTTGTTGCCGCTATACAATATTCGGTTAATTGTGGACGGGCTCAAGCTGTGCTCATCACTGCGAAGGCTGCCGCGGCTGCACGGTGTTCACGGGAGCAGGCTCGTTTCTCCGGGACCCGCCGGCTCCACAGCCTGGCACCAGCAGGCGACGGGACGCGGCGCTCGGGAGGTGAACAGGCCGGGTCCCGGGAGGAGCGGGGCGGCGTCGTGGGCTCAACTGGGACCAGGTAAAGTGTTGGGGGGACAACTTGCTGTGGATCTTCTGCTAAGTCTGGCGGGGGGGGCGGGCAGGGTGGAGAGGGAGAGAACAGGACACGGTGCGTGGAGGGAAGAGGCGTCTGGACTGCGGGGGCTTCAACCTGGCTCACAGGTGGATCTGACGGCCGCTGTGCCTCTCGGACGCGCGGGACCTTTCGAGGGAGCCTTGTGGTCATGTCTGCTGGTCACAGGAGCTGTCCTGGCCCTCATGGCTGTGTCTGGGGTCCTTGGAGACCCAGTGGTACCTGCTGGTGCCGGGCATAGTGTGGCCTGGAGGTGGAACGATGGCTTCTTCTGGTGAAATCTGTGTTTGCTGAACTTAGCTTGGAAGTTGGCTGTGCAGTTGCAGCAGGCTGCTGACATCCAGGTGAGGGCTGGAACTGCCGCCTGCAGACAGCTCACTGGACGCTGCTCCTTGGGCAACAGAGACTTTTGTTCTCTATCTCAAGTTGGTGAAAAGTTGTGTTCTGGTGATTGCAAAAACGTGTGCCATCCCAATCTTTACGTCGGCAGATGGAAATAGCCTCGGTCTTTCCCGATCCACAGCCTGGGGCCGAGGTCCGGGCCGGTCAGATAAAAGGGGACTTTTCCATGAGGTCATTTGTCGTTACCATGCAACACAGTGCTGTAGGAATGATTCAGCTTAGCATGTCTACTGAGAGTGTAAACATGAGATGAGGCTCCTCACGGAATACTCCAGCTGCTCTTTTGGGAATGATTTTTGGTTGCTGTTTTAAGTTCCATTTGCTTGGCTCTAAACACAGTTCAGTGGACAAAAAAAGAAAGAAAAGAAAACACAGCTTTGAAAGCAGAGAAGTGTCCAGAATGAGGTGGGCAATGACAGCAGTCAGGAAAGGAAGTGTCAGTCTGGCTGGACTGCGATTGTCGGGGGGCAGCGTGCTTTCCGCGTCCCTGGTGGCTTCTCTCCAGGTTACCTTTCCTGTGAGGCTCCTAAGGGATAATGGGTATCTTCCTGGCTTAGTCTAAGGGTTCTACAAACTCTGCACTTGGTCCAGAACTCAAGAATGGAGAAATTGAAATGAGTACCAATTAGTCGTGCAATTTTAAACGGCTAAACTTTGACAGTATCCGGAGAAGCTGAATCGGTGCATAGTGAGCCTGCCCTCATAGAAATGAGAGCAAAATGGAACCGGACAGAAGCGGAGGAGTGTTTGTGTGCACACAGCTATGTCAGGGATGTGTGCCAGGGTTAATGCCGGCGATCAGGTATTTGTGTGTTGTTTTGGTGTTTTAACAATGAAATTTCATGCTTAACAAAAGGAACTTTTTAAAGGCGCAGTGGAAGCTGACAGTTGTGGTAACATATGTCATTATCCAATTAGTTTATGCAAGTGCATGTTTTTATGCCTTACTGAAATGCCTCCGTGTGTTTCAGCTCTAGCGAATATTACTTCACTGAAGTCTTTCAACACGAGGATTCTAATTGTATATATTTTACTCGCCACAGTGAGTGTTCTGTGCTTTTCAATATCATGAGCACCTTAATACATTCTGATTTTTAAATCTGTTTCATGTTTATTTGGGGGAGGGGAAACCCAGGATTCTTTTGGCTCCCATTGTACACTTTGTCAAAAACCCCCTACAAGTGACAGGTTCCTCTGACTTTCTCCTGCTGACAGAGCTGCAGCTCAGGGGGCTTTATTCTTATGCTGAAGTTGAATCGCTGAATCAATGTGAAAGAAAAGATTGCTAATTGTGAAAGAATTACCCTTCAACTCAAGGTAAAGGAAATTGTGGAGGAACGTTCCTGGAGCATTTTTACTGTGGAAGAAATGATAAATAGATTTCGTCTGGATGCAAATCGTGGATCATATGTCACAGCATAGTTCAGCCTGAAAATGATAATTTTCTTCACTTTAACTCTTTGGTAGTGTTGATGCAAAGTTCTTCCCTTAACAGTACGTGCTTTAGTGGGTGATAACTTGGCTTTTTTTTGCCTGAGGGTGTGCAGGCTGCTGATTCCGAGCTGTGCAAACCTTGCTGCAGAAGTGTGCAGAGAGGAGAGGGGAGGGGAGGAGGGGTTCTGTCGGGTGGGTCTGGGCATCTGGCCCCGAACGGGGAAGCCTACTCAGTGGGCAGGTGTCAGAAACGACGGCTTTGGCCTGTCGGACTCTGGTCTTGAGTCTGATATTCTCTCTGGTTATTTGAAGAGATAAAAGCCACTTATACTGACTGTCCCCTATTTTCCATGGCCGAGCACATGCTCTCCCTGCATTTCTCGGGGCACCCCTACTCTTGGTGGAGGAATGGTTCCGCGGAGAGGGCTGGTTACAGACGGCGGCTCACACAGACACCACTGGGCACTGCACAGCCCCAGAGCTGAGCCAGGCGGCATCTGGGTGTGTGGTGGGCATACGGCCAGAGCAGGCCTTCAGAGGGGAGCCAGGACTGAGTGCCGACACATCGGGGGCAGGGGACCTCAGCAGACAGAGGGCCAGGATGTTGTGCGTGCAGCTCTTCACCCAGGCCCTCTTCCTAGCTCCACTGGATGCCAAGTCCCCTCCCATCCCCTGCTCGTGCCCCGGGCGCACTCTGCCCTTACTCTGGCTAAAGCCTAGGGCTGACCCTGAGGAGAGACTTCTTCCTTCTGACTCAGGGCCCTGGCAGCCCGTGCGCCAGCCACAAGTCCCTCTTGTTGGGGAAAGAGCTGCTCCTTTCTTTTTGAAAGGCTTGATCTCCCAGGGGACCAAAGTGGGGCACATGTGTGGGAACGAGGGGGCTCAGGGACAGGACAGAGGTAGACGAGGCATGGACTGGGGGGCGGGGGGAACACTGATGATCTGGAACTTTTCCAGGTGAGTGCCCCCCAGCCTACTCATCTGCCTTTGCGTGGTGTGTGGCCAAGGCTCGCTGTGCCTGGACGGCAGGTCCTCCGCATCCAGTCTGAAGGCGCACAAGGGTCAAACATCTACCACCCACCTCCAGGCTCCCATCTTGTGCCCTGGGGCCACCTGCCATCAGGACCATGGTGGGTGGTGGCAGTTTCTTTGGTTCTGTAAGGAGACCCCATGAGGAGGTGACCTGTGGGAGTGTGACCACCTGCCCCCTCTGACCGTGGCTGGCTGCTCACGTCTCCTTGGACACACTGGGACAGCGCCGGTGCTGTTCTGGTCTGGAAAAAGACTCAGCTGGGTCAGTGGCTGTTCCTGATGGGTATGAGGGCCATGGACTCACCTGGCTCTGATGATTTCTTTCTTAAACTGTAGGACTAGCTATCAAGGTGGAGGAGGGAGACCGAGAGGAAACGGGGAATAAGATCCACAGTGCACCACCGATTTGTTCCCTGTGACTTTTCTCCTCCAGCTAACATTGCCTAATATGGGGAAGCTGATCTTTTAAATTAGAGGCAAATACAATGAACTGACGTTAAGGTGAAAGTAAATAAAGTCAAAGTCTTTTCATTATTGTTACTGATCCTCTATTTTGCCATGAACTTCATTTAAGCCTTTTAATCCTTAATCATCAAATAACTTGTATTTACCTTGGCTGGACTAGATTATCTACAAGATAAGAAAGTCTACACATATGGAATAGGGATATTTGAATACGTGTATTTTACTTGTAAGGGAATAAGAATGTAGATTAAAAGTGATGAATTTTGGTCATTAGAAAAATACTAGATATGGAAATCTGGGACCAAATCAGCAGTTGCATTTTCAGGTTGCAGCTAATGTCAACAATTTCAAAGGACATTATGGCGATAATTATCTGTCAAAAATTTCACCACAGCACATCCATTTCTTTTTGCTGTTTTAATCCTGCTCTACTTGACCTTCTCCTTTCTGAAACTTTGGGGGCATGTGTTAAGTGCTTTTTTACTGCTCTATGCAAATTGCCCCTCCAAAGTTCAAAGATCTGGTACAAAGCCTGTCACTACTTGGAAGGTTTCCTTTTTCTGCTTGTGCTATTGAGAATTAGGAGCTTGTCTGCAGATGAGTGCTTCTTGTATACCGCCGACACAGAAGGTTTGCCAGTCTCATTCTCCCTGTGCTCCCCTGAGCACACGATTCGGAAACCTACGGCTGAAGCTTCCTCCGGCGATTTCTGAAAAATACAGGTTACTGACAGAAAAACCTGAAAATATCCAATTATATATTTTACACCAGTTTTAGTTTTGCCTTATGTTTATAATTATTATTATATATAGTATAATATATAATAATATAATATATAATATAATAAAATATAATAATATAATAATTATATTATTAAGGATGCCATATACCAAGGATGTGTTATCTCAAAAACAAACAAAAAAATGGCTCCAGTCCTTTCTGCAAAGTATTAAATACACTCTTAAAATATCACTTCTTTTCTTTTTGAAAAGTTAAAATGTTTTAGGAAACAATTGTTACATCAAAGTTCCTGGCCCTTTGGAGAAAGCATTCAGTAGTGAGTTTGTTAATCATTCTAGAAATAGCTGGTGCGTATTTTCAACATGAAGAACATATTTATTTCCTATACCATGACTGTGCAGAAGTGATGTTTAAGGACTTACGATTGTACTTATTTCTGGAGACAATGGTTGGAATTACTATGAGAGTTCATTTTTATTGTATCAATATCACCTTATGCTGCAGCTATCTTTAATTTGAAAGAAAGTATATAATAGCGATACATTTTATAACACAAATCCCCTATCTAACTGGTTTTACTGAAATGGCTGTAATTGAGTTCTGCTATAGACATTTTTGCCATCATTTTTAGGTTTGCAGCAAAGATTGTGAAATCATACACTTAAAGGGAAAGGAATTAATCAAGAAAATCCGCACAGCGCCACACTTAGCAACACCGAGCATTCAGCAAAAGTCTAGAGCAGTGTGCGGTGTCTGGCAGGGGGACTGTGTCTTACCCTGGTCATTTTAATTCTTTGGAAGTGGCTTCTTACCTTTGCATATAAACATAGGAGTTTCCCTTCTTTTGGATTTTGTTAATTATATGAAACCACCCGTCGTTTCCAATCCTGACTCTAGGCCTTATTTCCTTCAGCCAAAATCAAAGCGCTGACCCCCAGGCCTATCTAAATCCTCACATTCTGTCTTCTGTGGTGCCGTCATCCATGAAAGCAGGCTTCCAGCCAGCAAGCCACTGAACTCCACAAAAGCAGGCTTCCAGCCAGCAAGCCACTGAACTCCACAAAAGCAGGCTTCCAGCCAGCAAGCCACTGAACTCCACAAAAGCAGGCTTCCAGCAAGCAAACCACCAAACTCCAAAACACGAAGAGTTGGCTTCTCCTCCCGATGTTTGTGTGGTCCAGAGCATGAGTGCAAGTGTAGCTCTCATGTTTCATGTCTAAGCATTTCAGTTATAAATCAGGCTGCACACGCAGGGTCTGTCTCCTACCTGCACAAATGTGCCTTCACGTTCGTGAACCTAAAAGTCAAGTTTAAACGCAGAATCCTCACCTTCCAGGACGTCTGCACAGGAGCTGGGTGGATTCAGGCCAACCAGCTTCAGTGCCATGGTGAGCTGCCCCCTTCCTGCCCCATGCATCTCAGCTCCATCCACATGCCCCCCAGACAGCCTCTTACGTCTTCTTTGGGAAGACGTGTCTGGGAGAAGTTCCCTGCAGGCCCAGGAAGGGGCCTTGTGTGTGTCTGTGTGGGGAATTCCGAGGTCCTGGCACCCATGGTATGCCATGGGGAGGCCCAATCTGAGCGGGTGTTTCTCCTGGGTCAGGGACCCTGAGGGATGATGTGTCTGGGGGAGGGTGAGAGAGGGAAGCTCTGAGGTGTGGCATTCAGGACAGGTGTCTCTTTGCCCTGGTCTAAGGTCAGAGTCATCTGGCTTCCTGGATTGGGCACTTCTCCAGAAAATGGCTGAGGTTATAGAATGTGTGGACTGCATCTCTGTTGGGCAATGTGGTCTTAATATTATGGTTTATTTTCTCATCTCATGGCAAGAACTTCTCTTATGAAAGATTATTAGTATTGTAAATGGCATGCGTTTAAGTTCACAAATAATTGGACATTGTGGAGCCTGAACTGGATGCTGAAATCTAAACATAATGCTGCAGAGAGAGTGGACACCTGGTCAGTTGGTGGTGGGAGAAAATGATCGGAGAAAAATGGGGAGCGTGAGACCCCGGAGTCCAGCTGTCTGGACAGGCACCTGGCTAGACCACCTCGAGCAAGTTCCCACATCTCTCCGAGCCTTCACCTTCTCCAGTGAAGCTGGGGAGATGGTCAGGTCTAGCCCCTGGGGCTGAGGTGAGGCTGATGTGAGCTGGTACGGCTCAGGCTTGGAATGACAGCTTGGGATAAGCTCTCAGTAAGTGTTAGCTCTTGTCACACTGTAGCTCATCAATTCCAGCATGCGCTTTTCTCCATGTCAGTATCTTTAAATCAGGATGTTTCTTTCCATTTTCACAGCTTGGATTTGGTGGAAGATGGTAGTCAATCTGCGTGACTCTTCAACAATAAAATGATTCTTTAATTTGAGAATTTCTGAGAGGGAAAGAATATCTGAATTGATTATTGTGGGAAAATCTATCCCCCAGGATCCGTTGGTAGAAGGGAACCGTGGAGGTAACATTTAGACTTATAATGGTCAACGCTTTAAAACAGGTGTGAAACAAACAATCGCGAGGCGATCAGCTGCACAATCAGCCGCACAGTCATCACACTGAACACCTGATTCTCAGAAAGACACAAAGCGCTCGATTTTGAAAGGGACAAAACATTCTCTTTTATCCTGGGCACAAACAGACTTTACAAAAAGAAGGCAATTTAGTTGAGATCTTCATTTTCCCCTTGGAAAGAGATAACTATGTTCAGGCTCTAGCAATACATGCAAAACCAAAAGTTTTCTCAGAATCACTATGCTTCCCATTGGTTTGTGAAAGCCCTCGTATCTCAGCTTCCACACATGCTCCAGGATTCCGGGGAAGCCTGTACCTGGGCCTTGTCTTGTTTTCAGGTGAGTGCCCTTCAGTGCTGCTGACTTCACTCACTCCGGTGCCAAACCCTCCCAGGACGGGGGTCCCGGGATCTGCCTTCTTTCCATTTCCCACCAGAAATGCAGCACTCAAGCTTCACCAAGCTTGTCTGGTCTGGGCAGATGCTGCTGCCTGCCCGTGAGCCTGGGAACTTCCCTCAAAGGAGCTCTGGGGCTGTGTTCCTGAGGAGCCCCGAAGATGCTCTAAACAATGGCAGAATAAAGCAAATGGGTGCTGCATGACCGGTACCCAAGAACATGGTGTCCCTTGTTGATTTGGGGCAAGACTCTACGTGGTGGCTCAGGGAGCTGGCTGGATCCTGGGGACTCATCTTCACGGGGGAGACTCAGGCGTCTTGAACGCTGAAGAGGGCAACGGGAGGGGATGGAGAAGGCCGAGTCTCCTGTTTGAACACGTCCTGCTGTCCAGATTGTGTATGTGGACTCTGTAAATTTTTATAGTTAAATATTTAAAAAACTTTAAAAGTTCCCCGAACAGGAAGGAACCCATTCAGAAGAGTCTTTACGTGGACCCCGAGCTGTGGAGAAGATATGCTCTTGGGTGGCAGTCTTGAAACCTTGTGAAGCCCCTGCATGCAGGAGAATTTGCAGACACTCCCAATCCGTGCATGTTCATCCTTTTACACAGTTTGGGAATCACTGTTCTAGACTCTATGTGCATTTATTAGACCGGGTCCCGGCAGGAAACTCATGGCATGTTCAGATGGGAGGAGTGAGAGGCTAAGGGAACAGAAGCGTCTGTAGAGAGGTGGGCAGGGCTCGGGAGCCAACCAGGATGGGGAGGCCTGGGTGCCCGAGGTGGCCCTCCTGAAACTGTGGGTGTAGTGGGGCACGTGGACGCTGCTAGCCCACAGCCTGGCTTGATAAACATGTGACCGAGCTCTCTCTTTTCTGAAATACTCTAATTTTGTACAAGCTTCTGCCATTGGCCCAAATCAACCTGGGGTGGGGCTGGTGACAGACGACAGCATCGCGGCCTGGGGAGGGACAAGCCTAGACGGGCCAGCAGGGGTTTAGTAACAGCCATCCCTTCAAAACAGGCGATTGCAAAGACGAATTCCAACAGAACAGACTTCGGGCATCCTAGAACTTGTCTCTAATGTCAGTCCAACAAGAGAGAGAAGGACCCCGCTCACTCGTTTCTGCTGCTGTGTGTGGGAATGGACGAGATGCCAAGAGAGGCCCAGGGAAGGTGTCTGCAGACTTGAATTGGGCCACGGAGATCCTGCAGCCTGAGGACCGGGCCCTGGACACCGGCAGCCCCTGGAGCTGCAGTGGTCCGAAAAGACCCCTAGGATCTTCTCAAACACAACATTGATGGTCTTCTCTCTGTATAGGGTATTCGCTGATATGGCCGAATGTGTTCAAATAGAATTAGCCATGTGGTATGAAAAAATGATGGAATTACCACCTGAAGGACAAGAGGAAGGGCAGTGCAGTCTCACTGAGGCAGGCTTTTTATTTTTTTAAAGTGAGATGGGACCTTATGGTTTTTACATGTTTTGAAATTACCATTAAAACTTGCTACCCATATAAAATCCACCCAGTCATCACTTAATTTCAGAACTTTGTTTTTCTTTATAAAAGGAATAAAAGTTCATTCTAGTCAATTTAAGACTAGACAAGCAGAAAAATAATACACACCATCCAGACAACTGTTGGTGATCTCTGGAATGATTTGGAGCTTCGCCTGTATGAGCAGGATGCCTCCTGAGCCAGAGGGAAAATGTCCCTGCACCTTCGTGCTGAGAGGGACAGCCCACCCTGAGCACCTCATTCCTCTGGAGCAGCACGCAGGCGCCGGCGTCCCCAGCCTTTAGGGCTCTGGAGGAGCGAGGACGTTGCTGGGTCTTTGTAGGGAGAACCGCCTTTGAGTATGGGGAAGTTGTGGACATAAGAGGAGGGGAGGGCAAAGGAAAGGAGCTGGAGCGGGACCGGCCTGGGCAGCCCATGGGCCTGGCTGTGTCTGGAAACTGCCTGTGCCTCTGGGCAACCTCTGCCACGGGACCCTGAGCCACAGGACTCTGTGCCGCCCTGAGCCGAGAGGCTGGACACAGGCTTTGCCTACTCACAGTCGGCTCCATTTAAATTTCTAGTCCTCAGGGGAATGTGAGCAGAGCTGCTCGCCCCTCTGTCCTCCACGTACCGTGCATTTGTGTATTCGTGTCGCAGAGCGTGGAGCCAGTGTGGCTGGGGTGAGCGAGCGATGCCATGTCCCGTGCTTTACTTGTACCGTGGTCAATGGGCTGGGAAGTTCTCGGGTGCTCAGTCCCCGTGCCCTGAAGTCCCCTAGAAAGAAGGCAGGTTGCCTTCTTCCCGGGCCTGGGCCTCCCTGCCCTGAGCATGGCTGCTCCCGTTGTGTGGCCACCACGCTGAAGGCTAAAGAACACCACCGCCACCACCAACCATGGCCTGAATGCTTCCTTGAACCCATGGTCCATCATGAGATTTGCCGGGATGTATATAAAATGTCCAATTTATGGTCACAACTCAGCTTTGGAAGCTAGAACTCTGCAATGTCTGAAGGGACTGAGGAAGCCCTGCCTAGCTCTCTCTTCTCAGGCGATCAGCTGTGTAGGGAGGGGTCAGGGCGAGAGGGGCGCTGGGTGGGGGCCAGCAGTGGCCACATGGGGTGCTGGGGTGGCTGGTGGCTCCCTCCTTGGGAGTGCTGGCGAAAACACCCCTCGATTCTCTGCACTTGTACTGGGTGTTACCCTGGCCCTGGTGTGTGCTTTTTTTTTTTTTTTTTGATAATGGGAACTTTCCATCAAAGACTTTGAAAGGACAGCTGGCTCCTGGCCTGGGGGCTGAGGCTGCATCGGTAGAAGGAAGGGAAGAATCCGATAGGGTGGTTGGGACCCAGTTCCGGCCATTTCCTCTTTTATTTTGGGACATTCTCCTTGGCCTTGGCCTTCTTTAATGGGTGTGCAGTTCAGGGATGAACTATGATGGGAACCTGTCGAGGGAAGGGCTGTGAGACAGCTGGGGCGAAGGATGCAGGGGACGTGACGGGGCACCGGGGACCTGTCGTCCTCGTGCTCAGGCCAGGGCTGCTCCAGCAGGAAGGGGGTTGAGGTGCAGGCTTGGGAAAGTGGTGTGTGGCTTCTCAGGCCCTTCCAGGGTGCCATGTGTAGGAGGGGCTCACGTGGGAGTAAGTGCATGGAGGGGTCAGGGCTGCCTGGCAGGAGCAGGGGTGAGGTGGGTGTGGTCTCCACAGGTGGGACCTACCTTGGAGGGCTGTGCATTTGGGCTCCTCTCTCTTGTATGCATCAAAGGCCTGTTTTCAAGTGGATTAAATTTTGTCATATATCTTCTAGGCAAACATACTTTCCTGATATTTCAAATATCGGCAGCTTCCAGGACTGGGGGCGTAGGAGTGAGCTGGTGATAGAGCCAGCTCTGTGGGAATCAGCACAGAGCACAGGCCGGGCATGATGTGTGCCCTGCAGGCAGTGAAGGTCTTCCAAGAGCTTGCTTTAGCTAAGCCGACCCGGTAAGATATGCTGCACCTCTCCCGTGCACCAGGAACATGCCATGCGTGATGGCCTGGCACTTGGGGCCAGCATGGGCCTCTGCTCCTCAGACCTAGACTCAGTGTCCTGGCCCATCCCCCCTCGACACCTCTGCTCATGGGCTTTTGGACCTGCGGATGTCTGTCCTGTGACCCTGGGGGCCTCTCTTGCTTTGTCCCAGACCTGGAGCACGTGGACCCGGCAGGGGAACCCCCCAGTGCTCAGTAGCACCAAAGTGCCTTGTATCCACAGGCCCCACTCTCCTGAACAGCGTCGGACAGCAGCTGGTGTCCTCTGTTGTACATTCTGACTTCGTGTAACCTTCACGCAGGCCCTAGGAAGCCAACTTGATTTCTTTATTATACAGACAAAGCAACCAAGGCCGGGAGGTGTGCGTTCACTCACCCAGAGTGACACCCCTGCAAAATGGAAAGGGCAGGATGAGGTCATCATGGACCCTCTGAGCCTGACTCTGGTTGCGTGAACCTTTCCAGCTCATCAGGTTTGCAACAATGACCCTCCACTGAATGAAACCATCAGAAGTCGCCACTAGTGACAAGTTCTGAAAATGCCACCGTGAGCAACAGGCTTGAGAGGGTGGCAGGAATTCCCTTCAAATGCAGAAGCTGGCACTCGGGCAGCAGCGAGGCGTTTGGGAGGGACAACGTTGCCATCTGCCCGCGTTAGGTTGGCGCAGTGCCCGCCTCAGGAGGCGCTTGATAAATGCTTCCTTGTTTGCATTCTTGCTTGGGGCTGTCTAAGGGGAAATGCGGTAAAGATTCGGGACACACGAGACCAGAGATTTCCAATAGAGGAGGTGGATGTCAGAGAGAGAGGGGTTATAGCCATAACTGGGTGTTCACTCTGGAAATAACCATTTCATAACATGGCTGAGCCGCCAGACCTTTGAGCCTGATGTACCCAAGCCTCTGTCATCACGAGGCTTTTCCAGAGATGCATATCCCTCTTCAGTACTGTGATGCATACTTTTTTGGGTTCATGTCAGCAAGAGAAATGTACAATTAAGGCATTGAGAAGAAATGTACAATTGAGGCATTGAGGAAAATTCTGGATTTTCCATGGATGGAGTGACCATGAAATTCTTGAGCAACAGAAACAAACTGAAAGTAATCTGAGCAAAGTGTCCCCACACAGAATTTTTTCCTACAACATTAAAATGTGGTTAAATAAATGCATTATTAAAAATCATGTTGCAGACTGGCCACAGCGATGGAAACAACCCGAAGGCCTCCAGGCTGGCCGTGAAGGGAGCCAGAGTCCCTGTTGCCAGGCCCCGGAGGGCAGGGGGGAGGGCAGGTGTCTTTGCCTCACTTTTCATCTTACTCCTTTCACAAGGAATGCATACATACACCAGGACCTTGTGGTTGTGAGAATGAAGGGATCCTAAAACCTGGTAGAGATTTTAGCTTCTGCACTGTCTCAGGGTGAGCGGGGCTCCGCGTCTCATCCCATTGCTGCGATGACCACAGGATCACGCTACCGCAGGGGGCTTCCCCTCCCACGCCGGTCCCCCCGATGGCTGATGGGTGTCAGGCATTTCCAGATGTTCCATACAACATGGTTGAGTTCACGAGAGCCCTCCCACTCTTTGTGTCTGATGTTTTCCAATGATGATTTCGGGAGTCAGATCTGAGGTCCCTGTGTCCTCCTAGAGCCTTTTCATGCAGAGTTCTTCACCGTGAATTGTAATTTCCTGCTCACTCGCTCATTTCCCCGCGACTTAGGGAGTCATGACGTGGAGCGAGGGGCGGATGAGGTCTGTCTCAGGTGAGACTCTCGCTGCTGGGCACAGGGGCTCGGAAGTCTTGTTGAATGCACGGATGAATCATCGTGGCCCTGGTGTATTTCGAAAGGAAGAATCTGGGTAGAGTGAAGATAACATCTGAGTTATTTCCTCAGCTCCCACTTTGTATCTGGGGAAAGATATGGATTTGGGTTTTTTCATTTAAAAAATTTGAATAACAACATCTGCTTTGCATATTTCATAGTTTGCTCGGAGGATCCAAGAAAAGTGCTTTGAAACGCAAGAGCCCTCTCTGGAGCAGGTGTGGTTGGTGGAAATAGCATGAGTGTGGATTCCAGGAGCCCAGGGCTTGGAGTTGGCTCCTTCCGGGCACTGCGGTTGAGGAGGGGTGGATAGTAAATGGTTGATCCTTACCCCTGGTGGAATTTGTACTTGCACATTTGCCTGCTCACTCACATTCATTTATAATTCCAAAGTCAGTACTTGCAGAGCTTTTGAGGACGTGCACAGAGGAGAGAAAAAGATTGAGTCACCAGACCTGTGTGTTTTTCCTACACATTTCCAGCTGAGACTGAACAAGGCTACACTGCCTTCTTGCTTCAGGGCTCAGGCTGTGAGCAAGTATCCTTTTCATGGTCACATGTCTTGTGTTTAAAACAGGCCAAGCACGGTGCTGACGTGCTGTCTGATGTCCTAAGCACAAGGGGAAGGGAGACCCTCTCGCGAGAACACACGCGTGAGCTGAGCTTCACCCAGGTGTGAGTGACAATGCCGCTGGCCCAGAGTCAGTGTGTCTTAAATCAGGTGCCTTTTAACAGGACCACGCACAAAACGAGGCTATGCCTTGGTCCATTGACAAAAATGTGACCGGAGGCTCGCGGGAACCTAGCCCTGTGTCTCCTGAGCAACAGTGGTTCAGGATTCACTAATTCATCACTTGTGGCAACTTCCTCCAATATACCTGCTGTGAGCAATGAGAAGTCACTGTATGTGAGAATGTCTGTCCAAAGACAGCCCCTCAAAAGATTCCCTTATGCCCTATTATTTTTCTGACCCTCCAGAAAAAAAAAACGTACACATAAAAATCTAAAGTAAGCAGTGGCTCACACCTGTAATCCCAGCACTTTGGGAGGTCAAGGCAGGTGGATCACGAGGTCAGGAGATGGTGACCATCCTGGCTAACACAGTGAAATCCCATCTCTACTAAAAATACAAAAAATTAGCCAGGCATGGTGGCGGGTGCCTGTAGTCCCAGCTACTTGGGAGGCTGAGGCAGGAGAATGGTGTGAACTCGGGAGGCGGAACTTGCAATGAGCTGAGATCGCGCCACTGCACTCCAGCCTGGGCGATAGAGTGAGACTCTGTCTCAAACAAACAAACAAACAAAAGTAATTAAATCCTGAGGGGAGAAGAGTTGGAAGACGAAGAAGCATCTACGCAGCTGCCGTCCCTCCTGACACCGCATTGAGTCACCTTCTCCTTCCAGCAGTTGCCCTGTCCCTCCAGCGGGGCATCGTGTCACGTCTTGTTTCTGCAACTTTATGGAAGTGCCACCTGAAGGAGGTTTCTGTGGGCTGTCCACTACAGCCGCCGGCCACGTGTGGCCACTGAGGACTTACCATGTGGCTTATGTGTCTGATGAACGACACTTTAAATTTTACTTAATTTTGATGTATTTAAATCTAATTTGCCGTGGTTGGCTGGTGGCTGCTGTTTTGGACAGTGTGGATTTCTATGACTGGTCCCTGGTGAATGGTCTGTGATTGGGGTGAGCCGTGGACTCAGCTGGCTTGTCCCAGCTCTCCCGGAGAGTGTGGCTCATATGAGGAGGTGCCACGGGCTCAGGCTGGACACGGGAGCTGCGGGTCTGGCGCAGAGGGGAGGAAGGCAGGGCTATTTGCTGGGGGTGCTTCCCATCCTTCGTTTCCTTGCTTCTCCTGATCCCCAGAGCTCCTTCATCTGATTCCAAGGACCCCAAGGCATGGTGCCTGCAGTGCCCAGGTGGGCAGGCATTTTCTGCCAGCCCCCTCCTGCAAGTTCTGCAGCCCTGGTTGGGTCCTGCTCTCTGGGAACTGGCCCCTCCCTGGCACTTTCTGCCCCAAGACGACCACTGACCCACCCAGAAGTGTCTCCCTCTCTGAAGTGACCCTCTCCCATCTCTCACTCTCGGCCTCTCCCGCAGGGCTTCTGGCCTCCGCTTGCTGGTAGAGCATTTGAAAAAGGACTCTTTTATCCCAAATGAAAGCTCGCTTGAGAGGTTTTCAGACTTTTTGACCAAGGAAAGTGGTGTTGTGGGTGCTTGGGGGTGGAGAGGCCTCTGGCGGCTGTGGATGCTCTGCCCGCGTGGCTGTGGAAGGAGACTGAAGTCAGAGATAGGTGGTCAGGCTTGCCCAGTTAAAAAAAATAATAGCTGAACTCGATGGCGTGTTTGACGCGCACCTGGCATTTTGCCACACAGTGTCTCATTGAACCAGCTCAGCTGACTGGGAAGGAACCAGCATGGGCACCTCCACCTTGTGAACGAGTGGCTGAGGCAGATCCCGTAACCTGCCCACTGTCCCCTCATCAGGAAGTGATGGTGTCAGGTCCAGGTCTTGGGCCCAGATGGCTTTCTCCCTGAAGGGAGGTGAGCATCCTGAGCAGCCCTCACACTTCCCCAAGTACAATGAGATGCTCAAGCTTCCGGCACACGCCTCTCCTGTGACATTCAGTGACACCATGAGAGAACACTGTTCCTGCTACAGATCTCCCTCCCTGTTTCCTAAAAGGTCCATCTCAGCCTCCTCACTGCCTCTGTGACGTCAGTAGCAGAGAGAAGGTGGTGGAATCCACCAAAGGAAATGGGGACCAGGTCGTTTTCCCATATTTAATTAGCAGGATTTCTCCTCATTTATTGCCAGCAGAAGAACAGGGCTGGTAATGAATAGAGTTACAGAGTCATTTTTTGGAGGGGGATAAATTGGAAACCTGTGTAGACTAAGAACCTGTTTCTCCAAGTGTCTGCTCCAACCGTGGAAAATGGCCAAGCTGTGTAGCTGTGGCCCTGAGGAGGGAGGACAGAGCCCGTCTCAGCCCCTCTCCCTGCCTGGCTCCGGAGTTTCTGGATCAGAAAAGGCAGCTATTGTGATGGGTAATTCTGTAAATCATTACATAAATGCTGTGTTTTGCAAGCTCTTTTATAATGTATTGAGCTGGTATTGAAGGTACTGAGTCCTTCAGACTGGTCTGATGTCCTTCCTTTCCCCAGGTAATTGCAGAACCCAGGTCTGGATGGACGCAGAGGTGGTAACAGCAGGTTTTATCCTTTCCTGTGTGGTTCAGGAATGGCCTCGCCTCCAAGGGAGGACTTTAGGAATCACTGTCTTTTCTATCCTGGGACCCTACCGGCCTCCATTCAGGTCGAGCTGCCTCACATCTGTCTGTGTTGTGCACTTGAAACTAACGAAGTCTTTGCTTAGCTATTTGGACTTCTGTGTATGGAAGATTCCTTTGCTCTTTTCCTTGGGCATACATTTGGCAGCCTACATGCTGGGTGATGTTCTAAATATTTAACGACCAGCAGGCCCAGGACCCACCAGCCAGGAAGGGTCACTGCAGTGAGCGCCCAGGGGTATGAAGCTCGCAGCAGACTTCCTGCCTGGGCCTCCCTGACCCTACTGAAGACGGCAGGGAAAGCTTAAGTTTTGTTCGGAGTTCACAGTATTTTCTGTAGTGCAGTGATGCTTATTTTTTCCCCAGTGGTTCAAAAGTTAAGGACCCATTCCCAGGAGAAAGGTATGCACATGCCCCATTTTGCTTGCAAATGAAAGGGCTCATAGACTCGCTGAAGCTCTCAGGATCAAAGAGCACTTTCTCTGAAGTGGGAGATCCGCAAAACCAAGTCCTAGCACCCCTTTGCAGGTGCTAGCATCCATATGGGTGGAGTCCCAGAGAACAAGGACCTTTCACCATTCGTAAGAACTGCAGGAAAGGGGTGATATTTTATTTCAATATTTTTAGTAACTTTCCATTTTGGTAGAGTTTCAATCTTAAGGAAAAGCTAATAAACAGCAAGAACAGCCTAATACATTTCCATATGTCCTTTAGCTAGGGTCAACTATCATTGACCTTTTACACCATTTGCCTGTCACTCTGTGTGTACACACACACACTTTTCAAGCCATCTGAGATTAAGTCAAGCCCCTTTAAGTGTGCATTTGCTAAGATCAAAATATTCTTATATATTTATGCAACTTAACTATCAAAATTAGGAATGTTAACATTTGGCTCAGTTATGTTTTCTAATCCAGTGGTTCTCAAAGCAAGGTCCCCAGATGTGTGGCAGCATCTCTTAGGACCTTGTGGGCCATGGAAACCCCTTGTGGATGGAAGCCTTGGCGATGGGGCCCGACAGCCTTCCCTCTATACGCCTCCCGGTGATTCTGACACAGCTAGGGTTGTGGAATTGCTAATGTTATCAACCCACTCAATAACATCAGTCCTTTTTTTTTTTTTTCCTGTCCAGAATTAAATCCAGGAATCCACATAGCACTTAGTTGTCATGGCTCTTTAATTATCTTCAATCTGGGACAGTTCTTCAGCTTTTCTGGGTCTTTCTTAATCTTGAAGTTTTTGAAGAAGACAGGCCTATCTTTCCGCAGACTGCTCCTTACTTTGGATTTGTCTGGTGTTTTGTGTGATGGGATTCGAGCCATGCATCGGGGGTGGGACTGTCATTGAAGCCACACTGCATTCCTTCTGGGCTGCACTTCAGGGGCCACCTGATGTTGGTTGCTCCAGCGTTGGTGACATCAGCTTTGATCCTGTGATTAGTGTGGTGTCTGTTATGTTTGTTTGAAAATTTTATTCTAATTAGTAATTTGTGGGGACATACACTGAGACTATGGAAATATTCTATTCCTTATTTTAGCATCTACTGGTGGTTCCCTAACTTCATCATTTCTTCTATATTATTTAGATATTATAATAAGTATTATTGATATATAACAACATAAAATATAACATATATAGAGACAGACATAGGCATTCTTTTATAAGGGAGACCTTCTTCCTCATTTATTATTTATTTACATCTATATAGTCTTTTTTTTCTTTGAGATGGAGTTTCACTCTGTCGCCCAGGCTGGAGTGCAGTGGCATGATCTCAAGTCACTGCAACCCCAGCTGCCTGGGTTCAAGCAATTCTCCTGCCTCAGCCTGCTGAGTACTTGGGGTTACAGGTGCCCACCACCTTGCCCAGCTAATTTTTTGTATTTTTAGTAGAGATGGGGTTTCACCATGTTGGCCAGGGTGGTCTTGAACTCCTGACCTCAAGTGCCCTCCCAAAGTGCTAGGATTACAGGCGTGAGCCTCTGCCCGGCCCAGTCTTTTTCATTCTCATTTTATTCAATAGGTTATATATAATCCAGCAGAATTATCTTTCATTTTGATGCCTACATTGTTCCAGATTTGGCCGCTCGGGGAGCTGATGGGACGTTGTGGCATAGGACATTATTATCCTACGAGTTTGTGGCCCCAGGTCATCGGCAGCCAGCAATCATGCTGAGCTAAGCGTGTACAGTTCTGAAAAACCTGGACCTTGACCTTAGAAAAAGACATTCTGGCTAATGAACCTGGGAGCGCAGAGCGTCTTCAATGCCCTCGAATCTGCTCTCTGACGGTGCCTTCCCAGTTCCCACACCCGTGCCCCTCTTCAGAGCATTCCCCTACCGCTTGGTGGTCCTGCCCACTCCAGGGCTGCCCCTGCCCTCTGGCTGCTGCCCCTGGCTCTTCCCAGTGGCTCCATCCCTAGAGCTGCTCCACTCCAGAGGGAGTGCCTTCTCCACTTGAATGTCCACAAGCAGCAGCTTGAATTAGGTATTGCTGCCTTCCCAGCCTGATGTTCCTCTTCCATGAACTAGCTCAGTTAATGGTGTACCCAGGTGCCCAAGCTAGAACCCTGGGCTCTTACTAGACTCTTTCCCCGTGTTCAAACTTCATAGGTTATGAGGCACGTGATATTCAAAGTCCTGGAAGCGTTAATTCAGCTCTGGCTAGAAATGGTAATTCTGCTTGAAGTCTGATGGAGGTCATTGCAACGGTGGAAAGCTGTTGGGCCCCGAGTGCAAATCTTAGGCTAGTCCTTGTGTCTTGTTAGATGCTGGTGAGTGGTTATGTAGCAGCTGAATTGTTAACTTGAATTGTCTTAACAATTCAAGTTAAAACTCTATGCATTTTGTATCTTGTATCTTATAATCATGAAGTTGAGTGTCTAAATCTGTATCTTATAATCTTTTTGTATCTTATAATCATGAAGTTGAGTGTCTAAATCTGTTTATGAAGAGAAGCAAAGCCCTTTTCTGCATTTATTGAAAGTCTTGTTTTACTATCTCCAAGACTTGTTGAAGGGTAACTTTGGGCAGTAAATGTTTGTGTTAGAAATCTATTTTTTGTAAAGTGTTTGTTGTAGAAAATAGAGTTAATTTAAATTTAAACTTGTTTGTCATCAGAGGCAGGTTCTACTGATCAACGATTCACTCAGCATCCTTGGCCCCAGGAGGTCTGTTTCTTCCTCCTCTGCTGCCTGTTTGGCAGCCTCCATGGTTAGGCAGCCTCAGGACTCCTTATGGACATGTGTTTAATAAACCTTGTGGCTTTTGCTGATTTGTTTCCTTAAAAAATACATGGAAATTCAAGATTGGCTTCATCCTATCAATCCCTCCATCTTCCTAGTACTTTTCACATCTTTTCTCTTTCCACAGCAGCTGTCTTATTTTTTTTTTCCTCTCTAGCTGTGGCCATTCCACTGGTCCCCTAATCAGTCTCTCTGGACTGGGTGTGCTGCACTCATCCCACCCCCGACGACCTCCCTCTGCCGCGGGTGGCCTCTGTGGAATGCAGGTCTCTGCTTGCTTTGCCCCTCTGTTGAGAGCTCTTCCTGTCTCCCCGGATGGAACAAGGCAGGTTGCTTGGGTTGACAGGAAGGCCCGCGCTGGGCTCCATAGCCTCGTTGTGTGTCTCTTTCCAGCATACCCACTGCTCTGTCCACCCTGAACTGCTCATAGCTGCCCAGCACAGCGCGCCCCTTCCTCCTCCTTCCTCTTTGGTTCTGTTCAGGTCACCCCTCCCATCCCCTTTTCGGCCTGGTGAATGCCTGTTGTCTGACACGACCACCTGCGGGCCAAGGCGAGCTCTCAAGCAGCTACTGATGGTGTCCTTCTCTGCCCTCTCTCAAAGCATTTGACTGCTTTTTGACACCCACTTGGTTACATCATGCATCTGACCAGACTTTAATTACTTGTTTACATTAACTATTTCCTAGTAGGCTGTTAGCAACTTGAGAGATTGTCTCTGTCTTTTAATTATCTTTTCCCACCTAGATTACTACCTGGCACACAGCAGATGTTCAACAAGGCTCTGCTGGATGAGAACTTAATGACTCCCTAGCATGACGGAAAGAGGTTACATAACAGAATTGAACACAGAAGAGTGTCACCTAATGACAGCTGCTAGGAAATCAGCTACTTTAAATAGACTCTAAAACATCCATTCCCTCCCTTCACGGAGGGCCTCACCTGAATAGACTGCCTCCACTAGAGGAGAAGTTGTTCTGTGATTTGTTTTTATGATTAAGGTACTTTAAAATATTTATAATTACCACCACCACTAAACTTGAGCCCATTGTCGTTTTGTTGGTTTTTCATGGACAATTTGCTACAATTTGAATCTGAAATGTGTCTGTAAGCCTTTAGGCAATCTCTTTCTGGAGTCGTGTTTGGCCCCTGATTTGGGGATTGGCCATGAGATTGGCCCCCCCATGAAAAGTCTACTGTAGCTAGAAATGATGTTTTCAATGAGTTAGCAATTTTTGGCCCCATTAATGACTAAAATAGACCATTGAAAGTGCTCAATTTGAAGTAGGTCTTGAAGAAAGATGTGAAGTTAGGAATGAAAATAAGGTTTTCCAGACATCACAGTAAAATGCATAAAAAGAAGCAAACAGAACCAGCAGGAAGAATATGAAAAGATCTTAAAAGGAAGGCAAGAAGGGAGACCAAAAGCTTTGGAGAGCATCTTCAGCACAGGGTAGAGGGCCAAGGGTCTTTCTTGGGTGGGTGCAAATAGAGCCAAAGGAAGTTTCAGGAAAGAGATCATTCATACACCGGCAAGCACCACACACTGCACTGCAACAATGTCGGGCCGTGCACGTGGGCTGTGCTTTGGAAGCGTCCAGATGTCCGTGCAGGTGTTCTCTTTACAGTGTGCCCTGAATGGCAGGAAGCAGACAAGGACATTTTATGTGGAAGAGCATCTGGTATAGAAGGAACTGCTTTGATCGGTCCCACGCTCTCTTCTCTTTGGATGGTGACTTGCATCACAATGAGAAGCTTCTAAAGTTAGTAAAAAAAAAAAAAAACAAGTGGAGATACATTTATTAAACTCCCATCATTGCGTATGTGGTATGCTCCACAAACGTGTACCTTAACACCAGAGCTATGTTGTTTGAAGGTTTTTTGTGTAGGCATTTACTGTAGCACACTATTGGTTCTTAGGAAAAACAGAGTTTAGATGCATAGAATCACAGAAATAAGGTTTAGGTAGTTCATTTAAAAGTGATCCAACTTCCGGCCGGGCGCGGTGGCTCAAGCCTGTAATCCCAGCACTTTGGGAGGCCGAGGCGGGCGGATCACGAGGTCAGGAGATCGAGACCACGGTGAAACCCCGTCTCTACTAAAAATACAAAAAATTAGCTGGGCGCGGTGGCGGGCGCCTGTAGTCCCAGCTACTCAGGAGGCTGAGGCAGGAGAATGGCGTGAACCCGGGAGGCAGAGCTTGCAGTGAGCCGAGATTGCGCCACTGCACTCCAGCCTGGGCGACAGAGCGAGACTCTGTCTCAAAAAAAAAAAAAAAAAAAAAAAAAAAAAGTGATCCAACTTCCTTAGTTTACATTCAAGGACATCCTCCATCTGACCTTAAATTTTCTTCCTGCTTTTCTTCCTCCCTCCCTTTTTTTTTTTTTTCTCGAGACGGCATCTCACTCTGTCACCCAGGCTGGAGTGCAGTGGCGCGATCTCAGCTCACTGCAACCTCCACCTCCCAGGTTAAAGGGATTCTCCTTCCTCAGCCTCCTGAGTAGCTGGGACTACAGGCGTGTGCTACCACACTTGGCTAATTTTTTGTATTTTTAGTAGAGACAAGTTTTCACTGTGTTAGCCAGGATGGTCTTGATCTCCTGACCTCGTGATCTGCCCTCCTTGGCCTCCCAAAGTGTTGGGATTACAGGCGTGAGCCACCGTGCCCGGCCCCTCCCTCCCTCTTTACTGACCATCTCTTTATGCTGCTTATGTTTCTCACATAAGCTCCACGTCCCATGTGGCATTTGGATCATGTTCTTTTCTTCTTCCTGCTCTGCAAACTCTTCAAACTTTTCATCCATTTTCCAGGCATTGTCTGCACACTGTTGACCCCCAAGACTGTATGTCAAGCCTAGACATGTTTCCTGAGGGCCAGATCCCTGAAAACCTACTATAAATCTCCAATTAAATGTTTCACTGGCACCACAAACTCAACGTGCTCCAAGATGGACTTGTCATCTCTCTTCCACCTTACCCTGATTGATGTCTCTGATAAGCTGTTCTATGTCTTCCCACCTGATGTCATCACCATCATCCTAGATGCCTTCAACTTCCCCTTCACCCCATATTCCCAAGTCCTTTATGTGACTCTGAGTCTGACCTTGCACCAGACTTGCCCTATGCCTTCACCATGGTAACCCACTCTAGGCCAGGGGTCTCCCCACAACCCTCCTCCCTCCAATCTACTTTCTTCATGGCCCTACCTTTCTCTACTGGCTACCAGTTGTGTATACAATAAATCTCAGACCCCCTTATTCTGCCTTATTCTGGTGGACAATGTCCCTTTCAAGTGGACCCCATCCTACTCCTGGTCTTACCTCCCTCTGCCCCACCCCATATATCCTTCACCCCAGCCATGCAAACCTTTCAAGCCCCCACATCACCTTGTTCTTTCATGGTTCTGAAATTTTCACATATGTTCCTTCGGCCAGTAATACCCCTTTATTCTGTCTTATTTTGGCAGACTTTTACCCATAAGATGTATTTCTTTTTGCACTGGAATTTGTCAGTGAGCAAACGTTGTTTAATCACTTACTAAGAAGGTAAGTTTGGATGTGAGTTCCTTAACTTTTCCAAGGCTCATTTTCCTCATCTTTAAGATGGCAATGATAATAATATATACATGGATATTCATCACATTCATGAGTGCCTGTGTTCCAGGGAGGAATTGTGCCTGCCTTTGTTCTCGAAGGGCTTAGGTAAGTGGAAATAAGTGGGGAGGCACACACATTAAAAACAGAGCATCTACAGTGAAAACCCATGGCAGGTCAGATACACAGGCTGTGGATGACCATCTGGAGGGTTGGGAAGGGCTTTGTTAAGGGGGTATTGGTTTCATGGAGGGAACTCAGGATGATCATGAGAGCTGGCAGGTTTTAAATATTTATGTACTAGGTGTTATGCTACATGTTTTACATGCATAATTTCACTTAGTGCCCACAAAACCCCTCTGAGGTAGATGCTTGTTATCCCCTCAGATTTGGGGTGTGAGGGTGTTTTGGGAATCCTTCTGAAGGAAGTCACAACTAAGCTAAGACCTGAGGGCTGAAAGGGCTCGGTGGTTGAGTGTGTTCCATGAGACAGTATCTCATAACAGGTTGTGATAAGACCTAGATGGAGTGAGGAACTGGAAGCATGACCTGCTCGAGGATGGGATGAGTTCCTTGTGTGGATATTGGAGGGAAAAGGGTGGAAGGAGAGCAGGACATGAGATAAAGACAGTAAGTAAGCAAGGATCAGACCACGAAGGACCTTGTCTATTGCTTGAAAAGTAAGCCATGGCAGGAAAGCCTACATGCCTTCCCACTAGATGGAGCACAGTGGCTATGGTGTGGCTACTAGATTGGTGGATGAATGGATGGGTATGTGGGTGGGCAGATGGATGAGTGTGTGGATGGATGGATAAATGGTGGATGTGTGGGTGGATGGATGGGCAGATGAATGGGTGGATAGATGGGTGGTGTGAGGATGTGTGGATGGATGGATAGGTACATGGATGGATGAATGGGTGAATGTGTAGATGGACAAATGAGTGGGTGGGTGTATGGATGAATGGATGGATGGGTGGGTGGATATGTGGATGAATGGGTAAGTGGGTGTGTGAAACAGATGGATGGAGATGTGGATAAATGGATGGATGGATAGATAGGTGGGTAGATGGTTGAATGGATGGATGAGTGGTAGGTGGATGTGTGTATAGACGGATGCATTGATGAGTGGATAGATGGGTGGGTGGGTGAATGTGTGGATGGATGGATGGATTGATGAGTGGACAGATGGATGGGTGGATGAATGGATGAGTGGGTAGGTCGGTGGATGTAGGAATGCATGGGTGGGTAGGTGGATGTGTGGATGGATGGATGAATAGGTGGGTGGATGTGTGGATGGATGGATGAATAGGTGGGTGGATGTGTGAATGAATGGATGGGTGGGTAAGTGGGTGGGTGGGTGGATGGATGGATGGGTGTGTGAGTGGGTTCATGGATGAGTGGATGAGTAGATGGACAGATGGATGAGTGGGTAGGTGGGTGGATGTGTGGATGTAGGAATGCATGGGTGGGTAGGTGGATGTGTGGATGGATGGATGAATAGGTGGGTGGATGTGTGAATTAATGGATGGATGGGTAAGTGGGTGGGTGGATGGATGGATGGATGTGTGAGTGGGTGCATGGATGAGTGGATGAGTAGATGGAGAGATGGATGAGTGGGTAGGTGGGTGGATGGATGGGTGGATGAATGGATGGGTAGGTAGGTGGGTGGCTGTGTAGGTGAATGGATGAGTTGTAGGTGGGTGGGTGGGTGAGTGGATGTGTGGATGGATGGGTGAGTGGGAAGATGAATGGATGGATGGATAGATGAATGGATGGATGGGTAGGTGAGTGGGTGGCTGTGTAGATGAATGGATGAGTGGTGGGTGGGTGGGTGAGTGGATGTGTGAGTGGATGGGTGAGTGGAAAGATGAATGGATGGATGGATAGATGAATGGATGGATGGGTGGATGAGTGGGTGGCTGTGTAGATGAATGGATGAGTGGTGGGTGGGTGGGTGAGTGGATGTGTGGATGGATGGGTGAGTGGGTGGGTGGATGGATGGATGAATGGATAGGTGAATGGATGGATGGGTGAGTGGGTGGGTGGATGGATGGATGAATGGATAGGTGGATGGATGGATGGGTGGGTAGATGTGGGTGGGGAGGTTGGAAATAGAGCCAGGAGGCTGAAGGCAGAAGATAGGTGAAAAGGCTACTGTAAGAACAGGTGAGATAGATCAGCGGTCTTACATGGGGAAAACAATTGGGGTAGAGGGAAGTGATCAGAATTTAGAAATACTTAGAAACCAAATTAACGGGATTCGGTGATTGGTTGAGTGTGAGGAGACTGAGGGAAGAGCCAGGAGTGACTCCACAGCCAAAGAGGGCAGAAAAATTTAAAACAGAGGCCTGAGGACAGTGACCGGGAGGCCATGGTGGAAGAAAGGAACTGACTGAAGAGTTAAAGGCGTGAACTTTTGACATGGAATCACTGTGGGGGTCGGGGAGGTCTGCACAGAGGCTGTGGATGGAGCAGTGTGGAGGCTCCTGGCCACAGTTTTTATGAAACATCTTGTAGTATTAGTGGCATGGAGTGAACAGGTCAGAGTTCTCCCTTTTCCTTAAATACCAAAGAGTTGATGCTGCTACAGATTCCAAACTCAGGCTCTTTCCTGAGCCTGCACAAGGTAACTGGCCATCCAGCCTGGAGATACTGGCTTCGGTGATGGTTTCTGCTCAAGGGGGTGGAGCTGTGATGCCACTTCTGTCCTGCTTGCTCTCTGGTCATTTGGAAGTCTTCATTTTGTCTTTCCTGGGATTTGAGAGGGGATATTATAATCACTAAATACCAAAGCCTTTTTATTTAAAGTAGTCCCAATATTTTGAAAGTTCTATTTTAAAGATAATTTTCCTTGCTCCCATTAATAGTCTCTTGAAAATCTGGGATTTGATTAGGGAAAAGATCACTTATGTATTAACACAACATAAAGATATACATTATTAATGAAAATGAATGCAAAGCCGAGGTTATTCAGGGACTCCTTGGCCTCTGGGGCTGATTTACAGCAAAGTTGAAATACTCCCTGCTTGGGTCCAGCTGGACCTTTGAATTTCTTGCTTCACCTCCCCACACCTTCCCCTATAATCTGAACCCTCATTCCCTCTGGATGTTTGGCACAGAGACCAGGGTTTAGACCTCAATTTCTACTACCTACCTATTGGGTGTATTCTGCTGAATGTTCTAAAATTTAGGCAGTCTACACTAAGTGTGTCCAAATGGGTGTTCACTTCCTTGGTGCATTGGTTCACTGCAGAACATGGCTGGACACCCCTCCGCACTCCTGCCCATCCCACTCGGCACCCCTGCTCCTCACTGCCTCCCTCCCCCATCTCCAGTCCAGGGCATCGCCCTCCAGCTGATGTCTCGGTGTGGACTCCGAGGGTGGGGGTGAATCTGAGCCGCTTGCAACCTGTGAGATCTTGAGCAAGCTTCGTGATTTCTGAGTCCTGAGCCATGACCTGCGTGTCGGGGCAGAGCAGCCTCGGCCTCCTGTGCTGGGGAGGCTGCTCCATACTGAGAGGGACAGGGGCTGGCCTCACGCTCAGTGCCCTAGTGAGGAAGGAAAGCTCTTCCATAGCATCCTCTGCCTTCTGGATCCTTCCTCTTCCTCTTTGCTGCTGTGCTGTCAATGCGGGTCCTCACTGCCTCTGGTCTGGTGCCCGGATGTCCTCTCTTCTAGAGGCACTACTTGAAGCAGGAAGCTGGACACCTCCCTTCCCTATATACAAACATTTCCTTTCAGAAGACTAAGTCATTTCAGAGCCTGACCTCAACCCTACCTAGTTGCTTCTCTCTCCCTCTCCCTGCCCTCCCATGACTGAGCACAGATGTACACTTTATGCAGGACCTGGAGCTGCCCACACACCTTGGAGCACAGGCCCCTTTACCTCCTCTGAAAGGCCTTCTCCTTCTGCCCTGTGCACGGGGTAGGAGGCCCAGCCCCTCCCCTACAGGCCTGGCTAGAGGATGTTTAACTAACCTGTGATTCTCCTACAAGCCTGGGAGTTTCTGAGGATGACAAATGTGTCCTTAAATACTGAACACCTACAGAGGCCCTTTGTACCCACCCACTCCTGTGGAATTCCCTCCAGGTCATCTCCTTATCCCCATTTCACAGATGAGGAGACTCCATTGCCCAGAGACTGAGCAGCATTCTGAAGGCCAGTTAAGTAGCAAGTGCTGACGCCAAGATACTGTCCCTCAGCTGGGGCCCCTTTACGTCCCAGCTGGAATTGAGCTAGCCATTTGCAGGATGGGGGAGCCACAGCTGCCATGGGGGTGTCCCGGACACCTCCCAGCTCAGATGGAGCTCCCAGGGCACCAGGGACCCCACCTGCCAGGACCATCCAGCTGGAGGCTCTGGTCGCTTCCCCTGACCCCCAGGCTGCTGGGTTCACCTCAAGTCTCTGCTTGGAACCGATGCACAGGAAACCTTGGCCTTCCCTCAACTTCCCACACCCCCAGGGAAGACAGGTCCACAAGTTCCCAAAGTGTGGTCCCAGGCCAGCCTCGCCTGCCTCCCGTTCAGCTGTGTGGACACGGGAGGACAAGTCCCACATTGGCCCAGGGAGTGCCGCCTCCTGCTTCCGCCCTGGGGAGACCTCCCCCGTCTACCAGGACCAGTCTGTGGGACTCAGAAAATCCACACCACGAGGAGGTGTCACCCCGGGCATCGGGAAAAGGCCCTGCTTCCAGCACAGGCTGTGTCTTGGCTCTTTATCTTCTGGATTCTTCACTGTGGGGACAGTGGCCGGTACCTTGTGGGTGCCCTGGGAAGAGGCTCACATAAGGAACTGGGGAAGCCCCGTGACAGCTGAGCCGAGGGCATGGCAGCCGAGCCTGGGGTCCAAGACTCTGGCCGAGCTCCACGGCAGCCTCGTGGAACCTGCCCCCGACCCACCCGGTGAAGCCGCTCCTGAATTCAGACCCACAGATGCTGGGGGTCGGTGGTGGTTTCCGTTTCTAGGCTTTGGGGCAATCGGTGCACTGCCACAGAGAGCCGACACCCCCGCGAGCCGGAATCCTAGGAGGGTCTTCACAGGCCTCCGGGGGTTCTGACACGCACTCAGGCCAGAGAACTGGTTTCCTTTGCACCATTCATTTATTCCTCCACTCTGGCGATTTCGGGGCTGAGGCCTGTGCCTGCTGGGCTCCCAGTCTCCTCCGACTTTTCACGGGCTCCTTCACTTTAAGGGCTGATGTTCCCCGGGGCTCCCCGGTATCTGGCTTTTAGCAATCTCACTGCTGTCACTGCTGCAGCCATCGCCCCTCTGGGGACAGCTCTTGAGGGCACCCGGCAGCCCACCACCTTCCTGCCCTGATAGGGGAGGGGCTTGGGGCCAGGCGGCTCTTTGAAGAGTAACTGGGTCAATTCATAGGAAGCCGAGGTGGCTGGAGAGCTTGGCCTCATGGGCAGGAGGAGGCTGAGCAGCCAGGAGCGTGGCCCTGAGGTCACCCACGTGGGTTCCCCACCTTGGCTGGGCACTGATCCAGTCCGTGACTTAGGCCCACCTCACTCCCTCTTCTTTCAAATGGTAATAACTGTGGAACCTTCTGGAGGGCTGTTGCAGGGATGACATCAGCTGAGTATGCAAGCAGTTAGCAGAGTCCCTGCCCAGGGCCAGCAGCAGCCTGGGCTGTGGTTGTGGCAGCCCGTGTGAATGGCTGGCTTGGTCACCTGTAACAGTGTGTCTGGGAGACCTGCATGTGTTAGTCAGTTGAACCAGTGATTTTAGTAAAGCTGGTTACGCAAGAGGCGGTTTCTGGAGAAGGACTGCGCTCACCGGCAAACTTAAGTGTGTCTTGCATTCAGGACCCAGGTGGGGGCAGGGGGCCTGTGGAGGGCCCTGTTTCTACCAGCTCTTCCACTCGCAGCCCTGCTAATCCAGGCCTCATTGTTTGGGGGCTCCATGAGCTGCCGCCTGGCCAAGCCATAGCCTCCTCTGTGGTCCTCTGCTCCGGGCTGAGCTGCGGACTCAGGAGGTCTGGGACGGCTGGCTGGAGTCAGGAGTGGGGGCCCATCCTCCTCTCCCCCCATAAACATCCCCCACATGAATGTGCCTTACATAACATGACTCTGGCCAGTGCCTCTCTGAAGGAAAGGAGCCTACAGCCTCCAATTAACCCTATTAAAAGTCATTACAGGTGACCCTGGCCTCCCCCATCTCTTGGATTAGCATAATGAGCCTGTATGAGTCGCCAATTATAAACACATTCTCCGTGGATTCATATTTCTCTAAATGGCACTTCCCCTGTTGATGACAAGTTTTCTCCAGAACAGTTCCCTCTACACAGAAATTTGTTTTCCTTTTTCTTCCAATATTCAATCTACTTCCCACCTGGGGAAAGGCACATTGCTGGACGTCTGATTCTTTTCCTGTTCTTAGAGATTCGACAATTCTGTGTTTTTGAAGTTTTGGCACTTAGCAATAGGTCACTGGGAGGGACGCATGTCTTAGCTAGAGCTTGTGTTATGAAAATGACATTTTCTTGGGCACAATTTCTGTGTGTGGCACAGTGGTTGGTTTGCGTGAGGACTGGGCTTTTTGAGCCTCTTGTTCCTTCTCCTGCTGTCTTCCTGAGCATGAGGAGCCCAGCTCTCCCTGCACACTGTCGAGGCTCATCAGCCCAGTGCCGTGGGTACCCTGGAAGAAAGTGCCATGTGATACGTGCAGTCGGCTGGGTGCCCCATGCTGTTTCCCGCTTTCCCTCCAGCCTCTGTAGGGAGGGGCGAGGTAGGCATTCACAGCCCTTCCTGAGGCGTAATGGAGATACCGGTGGAGCCTTTTGTTGGGGAGGGGTGGATGGTGTTTCCCTTCCTCCCTTCCTCTTTTCTTTGGAACCCCACAGCAGGGGTGGGACACTTTCAAGGCTGGCAAGATCCTTTTGAGAGATGTGTGTGCCTCTTGGGTACAGAGGGCAGGGAGGTGGCAGGGATTCAGGTGGCCCAAGGGGTGAGGAGGAAGGGAACGGCCTTCACAGCCCCATCCCGCTGACGCCTGCACACTACCAGTTGCCCTTGGAGAACACGGATATGCTGGGAAGCATCTCAAGGCATGGAAGCAGGGAGGCGGTTTCTGCAGCTGTGGAGCCCCCGGACCAGAAGTGCAGAGAAATTCCACAGCCCGTGTAGTGTAAGTGAAAGAAACCTTGACGGCTCAGCTCCGTTTGGATGTTTGTGGACATCTCGGCTCCTCTTGTCCAAAGCAGAGCTCCTTGCTTTCCAAACCTGCCCCCTGCAGCTCTCCCTGCAGCTCTCCAAGCCTGCCCCCTGCAGCTCTCCCTGCAGCTCTCCCAATCTGCCCCCTGCAGCTCTCCCAATCTGCCCCCTGCAGCTCTCCAAGCCTGCCCCCTGCAGCTCTCCCTGCAGCTCTCCCTGCAGCTCTCCCAACCTGCCCCCTGCAGCTCTCCCTGCAGCTCTCCAAGCCTGCCCCCTGCAGCTCTCCCTGCAGCTCTCCCAACCTGCCCCCTGCAGCTCTCCCAACCTGCCCCCTGCAGCTCTCCCTGCAGCTCTCCAAGCCTGCCCCCTGCAGCTCTCCCTGCAGCTCTCCCAATCTGCCCCCTGCAGCTCTCCAAGCCTGCCCCCTGCAGCTCTCCCTGCAGCTCCCCCTGCAGCTCTCCCAACCTGCCCCCTGCAGCTCTCCCTGCAGCTCTCCAAGCCTGCCCCCTGCAGCTCTCCCTGCAGCTCTCCCTGCCTGTGCTGAAGGTCACTGCCTCCTTTCAGTTGCTCAGACCAAACCTCTCAGCAGACCCCACTTTACTCCATCCAAAGGTCTTGTTGACTCTACCTTCAGAATATATTCAGAACCTACCCCTTCCCACCTCCCCATCCCTGCTACCCTGCTCAAAGCCCCTAACCACACCCTCTCTTGCCTAAATGACCAGCCTGCTAGCTGGTCCGTCGTCTTCCTTGCCTCTTCCTCCTATAGCCTCTTAGTACCACTGAAGCTAGGGAGATCCATTTAAAATGTCACTCGGGGCTCTGCCCTGCTCAAAACTCGCCAATGCCTCCACCCCATTTCATTGAGAGCAAAGCCCAAAGCCCTTACCTTGGCCAACACGACTCCATGTGTCCACTCTGCCGAGGCCACCTCTTTGCCCTCATCTACTACTTTCTCCAGGCTCTCTCTTCTCCAGCCTCTGGTCTCTCTGCAGCTCCCCAGACCTTCCAGGAATGCCCCTACTCTGGGGCCTTTGCCCTGGCTGCCCGCTTTGCTGGGAGCATCCTTCTGCAGACATCCACACACGTGCCGCCTCAACTCCTCCCGGCACATCCACACGTGTGCTCCTCACCTCCTCCTGGCACATCCACACGCACGCCTCCTCTTCTCCTCCCGGCACATCCACACATGTGCACCTCACCTCCTCCTGGCACATCCGCACACGTGCCCCTCACCTCTTCCCGGCACATCCACACACGTGCCCCTCACCTCCTCCCGGCACATCCACACACGTGCCCCTCACCTCCTCCCAGCACATCCGCACACGTGCCCCTCACCTCTTTCTGGCACATCCGCACACGTGCCCCCTCACCTCCTCCCGGCACATCCACACACGTGCCCCTCACCTCCTCCCGGCATAACCACACGCATGCCCCTCACCTCCTCCCGGCACATGCATACACGTGCCCCCTCACCTCCTCCCGGCACATCCACACGCGTGCCCCCCACCTCCTCCCGGCACATCGACACGTGTGCCCCCTCACCTCCTCCCGGCACATGCACACGCGTGCCCCTCACCTCCTGGCACAGCCACATGCATGCCTTTCACCTCCTCCCGGCACATCCACATGCGTGCCCTTCACCTCCTCCTTCACCTCCTCCCAACACATCCACACGCGTGCCCCTCACCTTCTCTCTCACCTCCTCCCGGCACATCCACACACGTGCCCCTCACATCCTCCCGGCACATCCACACGCGTGCCCCCTCACCTCCTCCCGTCACATCCACACGCGTGCCCCCTCACCTCCTCCCGTCACATCCACACGCGTGCCCCCTCACCTCCTCCCTCAGCTCCTCCCAGCACATCCACATGCGTGCCCCTCACCTCCTCCTGGCACATCCACACGCGTGCCCCCTTACCTCCTCCTGGCACATGCACACGCGTGCCCCTCACCTCCTCCTGGCACATCCACACACGTGTCCCTCACCTCCTCCTGGCACATCCACACACGTGTCCCTCACCTCCTCCTGGCACATCCACACACGTGTCCCTTACCTTCTCCAAGTCTTTGCTCAAACATTGCCTTCTCAAGGAGGCACCTCAACCACTCTCCTTAGAAGTAGGCTGGTGTGGTGGGTGGCTCATGCCTGTAATCCCAGCACTTTGGGAGGCCAAGGTGGGCGGATCGCCTGAGGTCAGGAGTTTGCCACCAGCCTGGCCAACATGGTGAAACCCTGTCTCTACTGAAAATACAAAAATTAGCCAGGCGTGGTGGAACGTGTGATAATCCCAGCTACTCAGGAGGCTGAGGCGGGAGAATCACTTGAACCTGGGAGGTGGAGGTTGCAGTGAGATGAGATTGCGCCACTGCACTCCAGCCTGGGCAACAGAGTGAGACTCTGTCTCAAAAAAAAAAAAAAAAAAGTGATGCCAGTGTTCCCCCTTCATTCTCCCCGTAGTCCTTACCTTGCCAAATTTTCCCTGCAGCCTTTATTGCCTTTTAGCAGACTGCGTAATTTATTTACTGATAGTGTTTATTACACATCTGTTTCTGACACTAGACTCTAATCTCTACAAGGGCAGGCCTTTCATCTCCATTGCTTTCAGATGTGTCCATCCTCAGCAACTACACAGTGCCTGCCATGTGATGGTGTATAGTAGGCATCTGTCAACTAAAGGAAGGAATATGAAAAATTGTTCCATATGTGGGTCTTGCTTTTCAGCTCCCATGTTCTCAAGATCTCATCTTGAATGAGGTTCAGGAAAATATGCTTGATATTTTGAGCCAAGTCACATGGCTCAGAGTGTGGTAGTGGCATCCGATAGGGTTTCAGGGATTGGGGGCAGCTATGGACACCAGTGGAGTTGAGCATGGGGTGAGTACTGGTGTCCTGGGGCAGCCACAACAAAGGCCTGCAAACAAGGTGGCTTAAACAATAGAAATTTATCATCTCAGCCTGGAGCTGAAAGTTTGGGACCAAGGTGTCAGCTGGGTTGGTTCCTCCTGGAGGCTCTGGCAAGAGTCTGTTCCAGGCCTTGCCCCTGGCATCTGGTGACAGCTGGCTGTCCTGAGCATCTCCTGGTTTGTAGACACATCGCTCCATCTCTGCCTCTATCTTCACGTGGCCATCTTCCTGTGTGTCTGCCTTCACATGGGGCTTCTCTCTGTGTCTTACACATTGTGGTGATATCATCACCAAAATCAATGCATTTAGCTTTAATTCAATTCCTTTTAAGTTTGTGTCCAAATTTTGTCTGTTGTTACAATCATGTCCTCTGTAGGTATTCTTTTCCTAGTCCAGAATCATCTCCTAGATTTGGAATAATGCTTCACCTTTTTTTTTTTTTTTTTTTTGCCTTTCTTGATATTTTTGAGGAGGTCAGGCCAGTCATTTTGAAGATTGCAGAACATCAAAGAAGTGATATTGTGTTCTTCTCAGTGCACCCTGTCAGGAGGCACAAAATATCTATTTGTTCCAGTATTGGTGATGTTAGCTTGGTAAATTGATTAAGGTGGTGTCTGCCAGGTTTCTCCACTGTAAACTGACTCTTGGTTTTTAGATGACCTGGCCCTGCATGTGACACTGAGTTGGTCATGGTGATGTTGGAAGTTTGAATGCCAGTAGGCCTCTCTCCTGTTATCCTCCACCCTCTTTATTTGGAATTAGTGAAAGCTCTGGACTGGGGGACAAGACGGGAGGTAGATATGATTAAGGTGGGTGAAAGGCAAGGCTATTTTTGAAGTTTCCACTGAACTCTACGTCCGCAAAGCACCATCTTAGGATGAAATCCCTAGTGCAGGTCAGCCTGCTTTTTGATCCTACTTGTGACATAGACAACTCAAAGTAGGACGTTGCTGGCCACATGAACTTGTCAGGCTGTGCCTGCGTGTGTGTGTGTGTGTGTGTGTGTGTGTGTGTGTGTGTGTATGTGCCATGCTCATATTTTCCTCCCACATCCCAGCTTGGTTATGATGGTTTCACATAGTCTGAGAGGTCAGTGCTGTTGGAGGTGGCAGGAGGCAGGCCTGGACACACAATGAATGAGGCTTGCCTCGTTCACCTTCGCACCCTCCGTCTTCATGTCTTTTGCCTCTAGTGCCTTTTCTTGCATCCCTATAGCCCAGCTCATTGCAGAGTGACCTCACAAGGCCTTACTCAGGTTAAGCTCTGCCCCTCCTGGCCTCTTCACTGGCCTGCATGACTTTAATACCTGGTGACGCTGTCTGCATGGAATTTGTGTTTGGAGGCCACCAGAATAAATTAACGTCCCCTTTTTAAATTTTAAGTTTTTAAATTGTGGTAAAATAGATATAACAAAAGTTTGCCATTTTAGACATTTTTCAGTGTACAGTTCCGTGGCATTCAGCACCCTCACATTGCTGCTCAACCATCAGCAACACCCAGCTCCAGAACTCTTCATCTCCCAGATGGAAACTCTCCCGCCGAGTCCCTGCACCTACCATTCTGTGTTCCGTCTCTAGAGATTTGACTACTCTAGGGAGCTAATACATGGGGAATCACATACTATTTGTTCCTTTGTGTCTAATTTCTTTCACTCAGCACAACGTCTTCAAGGTTCATCTGTGTTGTAGCACGTCAATTTCATTTCTTTTTAAGGCTGAATTATATTCCATTATATGTACATACCACATTTTGTTTACGTAGTCATCTGTTGATGAATACCTGGGTTGCTTCTGCCTTTTGGCTACTGCAAAAAATGCTGATGTGAACTTGAGCATACAGATATCTGTTCAAGCCTCTGCTTTCTCTTCTTTTGAACACATACCCAGAAGCAGAATTGTTGGATCCTATGGTCATTCCCTTTTTCAATCTTTTGAGAAACCACTAAACTGTTTTCCATAGGAGCTGCACCACTTTACCCTTCCACCAGCAGTGCACAAGGGTTCCCATTTCTCCACATCCTCACCAACACTTGCTGTTTTTTTCTTTTTCTTTTTTTATAATAGTTATCCTAATGGGTATGAGGTGGTATCTCATTGTGTTTTTTATTGCATTTCCATAATGATTAGTGATGTTGAGCATCTTTTCATGTGTATAGTCCCTTTTTAAGATTTTGTTTTGGTGGGTGGGGATGGATATAGCTTTGTTAGTGTCAGTATTTCAAAAGCAGCTATGAAAATGCTTAGCTGTCTGTGGAGGCGACCTGCTGCAGGGAATTTGGAGACTTTTCTGTTCATCTTTTCCCTACTCATTGCTTCCCTTTATTAAATGTAGAGAAAAGTGAAGGCCCTGGTTGCCAAGCACTGCCCATTGGACTTCCTGTCCTCATGTTTTCTCCCTGTGCCCATGAGCTCTCCCCTCCACATTAGCCCCTGCCACAGCACATAGAAGACAAGACCCTAGACCCTGGCAGCCCTTTGCTGTCATTCGCACAGTTGGTGGTAACGGTGGACACTGAGCCGAATCTCCAAGCCCCATGCGAGGACAGGGGACTGATGCTAAAAGGAGCAAAGGGCTGAGCATCTCTCGCTCGCTAAAGTGAGTATAAAAATTAGAACAAAAATAAGAACCCGAAAACAATACAAAATGTGAAAGAAACTAAATAAAAATGTGTGAAAAATAGAATGTCAGCTGGATGAGGACAAAAATAAAATGACTGGAAAAATATTCCAAGTAAATACTGCTGATTGTCGTCAGAAAGCCATTGAATTGGAGATCACTGAGGCAGCATGTGAATTTTAATCTTTTGAAACTGTAGCCCAGGTGCTGGAAAAGTCTATTCTGGGAGGGAAGACATCACCACGAATGGAACTGAGCTTCACAGATCTGTGTGCCAGATTCACAGGTCTGCTGTGGGGTGCTGGGGCTCAGTGTTTTTGTGTAGATGGCATCATTGTTTTGAGATTGTGCCTTCTCACAAACACACCCCCTGCCAACAAAATTATTACTCTAAGGGTAAGAAGGCTGGACTGAAGCCCCCAGCTCTCACTAATACCAGCATTTAAATGTTATCTACCTAGGAGAGGCTGTACAGTTATGGCGGTGGCAGGCACGGACTTTGTATCCAGGGAAGCATGGACTGAAAATCCAGGTTTTCTGTTCACTATAAGTGCAATGTGTGATACATTTAGCCTTGCTAAACATTAGTACTCTAATCTACACACTGAAGAGAATGCCTATGGAGAGTTGTTACGATTCTATATGATAAATGATATAAATCACCTCACTCAGGTCCTGGAACATAGGACGTACTTGTACTTAGTAAGTGGTAGGTGGTGGTGTTACCATAATCATAATCTCATACAGCTGGTTAGGATGTTGAAAAGAGGTAAATTGAGTACGAGAACAGTGGACAATCAAAAATACGAGACAGAGTGGCCTTTGGATGCTGCATAATTAATTTTGGTATGTTTATTTTGAATCTGGGTACTTCATTTACTTCATTGATTCCTCATTAATTAAAATAGTTTTGTTGTGCTAGTTGGCAGTTATTGTTGATTTTGTTTGTTGACTGTTTTAAGCATACAATTATGTTACTATCTGCAAATAGTGATATAATTTTCACTTTCTAGAATGGACACTTCTTATTTCAGCTTCAAATAGTATTGCGTTGGATGGAAGAGTGGCTTCAGGGAGCGTGATAGTCACCTAGGGAGTTTGCTGAGAAGAGATCCTATTTCAAAAATGGTTCAATTTGATACTGTAAAAACTATTCTAGGAATAGAAAAAGATGGAAAATTTTAAATTTCTGTCTTATTTTATGGATTCTTTTATGCTTTCTATTACTCTTTTAATCTTTTGATCATTTCACTTTTGTTATTTTAGCATGTATATTTCTGCAGTTATTTTTACCTCTACATTTTTCTAAATCTCCTCCTGTAAACTGCATTTTTCTGGTTAAAAGAATGAAAGGTTTTTGATTTCATCTATATCAGATGCCCCTCTTCACTGGCTTATCCTTCATATTTCTTAGCCTTTGATGATGTAATCTGTGGTTTGAAACTGAGATTATTGTTGTTGTAGTCCTGTTAAAACATGCAAGTGGTCTAGTCTCAAAAGCTTTAGGTCAAAATAAGATATCCCACCAAAGAAGAGTCAATTTAAAAATAACCACATTTTTTACATATCCATCTCAAACACCACATTGGGGCTGTGGAGATTACAACAAATATTCTAAAAAATCTTATTTTCTCTCTTATCTACTTTCTTCTATCCATCAGCTTCTCTAATACTTTCTTTAAATTCTTTAAAAATTTATATTCCCATTCCTAACCTTTATATCTTTTGTCCTTCTCTGTTTTCCTTTGATTTGGTGTTACATATATCATCCCCTACCTCCCGCAAAAAATCCAGCCTAACAATGCAAGAAGATTCTTGGAAGGGAGAGAGAGGAAGATCGAAACAAATGAGCATAACCAGAATTTGTGTCATTGATTTACTCCTTTGTTTTTCTGGAATACATTCTTGTTTTTGTTCTATTAAAACAGTATACCCTAAGTCAAGTTTCTTTGTATTTGCATGCTTGAAAGTGAATCTTTAAGCCTTTACTTAAAGCCTTTACAGCAACTGAGATAAGAAACTGGCACCAGCAGGAAATTGTAGAAATTCTGTTCATTTTTCCTGGAAGCTTTTAGGACCTTTTCTTTATCTTTGATATTCTGAGATTTCTCTTTCATTCTGCTGGTACTTGTTGGCAGAATATTCTGTGGTTATGAGATGTTTTCTTGTATTATATCCTGGATTATTTTCTCCCCATTTTGTCTAGTCTTTCTTTCTGGGTCTATTTGGAGGATGCAGCTTGGAGGAATCCTTCTTGCTCTCCCCTCACTCTTGGACCACCCAGGTGGCACCCTGGAGAAGAGATGATCAGAGTACTTGGCTTACTCCTATTTCTTCATGTGTTGGGGGATATATTCTCTTCTTTGGTCTACTATTCTGTTCCTTCTCTCTTCTCATCACCAGAGTGGCAAAATCTTAAAAATCTAGAAATCTAGGTTTTCAATTAGGGGCAATTCTAGCAATTTCCCCTTGCCCAGGGGATTCCTAGCAATATCTGGAGACAGTTTTGATTGTCACACTGTGTGTATGTGTTGGGGTGGGGGGGGGGTGCGTGCTATGGACGTATAGCCAGAGATGCTGCTAAGATACACAAAATCAACCAAGAACTATCTGGTCCTGAATGTCGATGGTACTAAGGTTGAGCAGCCTGCTCTAGAGGACTGAGATATGGTAAAATCCTGGAGGACACAGACTAAGAAGGCTGCTGCCTGGCTTTAGTCTCTAAATCACAGAAACGAAAGAAAATGTGTGCCTCCCATGTAGCCAGCCTGATTTACTGGGGTCAGAGACCTGAAGAGGAACCACTTCCAGGGGTAGCTGTTGCATCTCCCTTTCTAGAAAACTGCCTGAGCTGGAGAAGTTGGGTGACAATATAGGCATCCCAAATTCCAGAAGTCTCTTTCAATCTTTAGTTTGGGACAATTGATAAGTGCAATAAATGTTTACTTCTCTGTGCTCAACTTGCGGATACAGCAATCATTGGAAAGGATGTGGTTTTTGCCTGCAAAGTGTGGAGTTGAGTGGAGAAGAGAGGTAATAAGATAAGAATCACTGCATCGTGTGTGACTATGGGAGGTTATAGAGGCTCATGACGGCCTGTGGCAAGGAGACTGAAAGTCATGCAGGGGCACAGGGAGGAGGATGGCTCGCTGAAGGAGTGGTGTTTAAGGGGGATCTGGAGAACAGCTCAGCAGAAGGACAGTTTCCAGGCAGAGGGGAGAGCATGTGCAGAGGCTCAAAGACAAGGGAGGGCGTCAGCACAGAGGAATGGAGGAATTGCAGCATGGCTGGAGCATTGATGTGAGAAGAAGGGGTGTGTCAAGGGCCAAGGCTGGAAGGATGGTGCCCTAGAAGGCGGAGGGCTGGTGAGGTTGGGGGCATGGCAGATAATTCAGTGTCCACTGGGCTTGGTCACAGCATCTAGATATCTGGTCACACACCAGTCTAGGTGTGGCTGAGATGGTATTTTTTAGATGAGATAAACATTTAAAACAGTTGACTTAGAGTAAAGGGGATTGCCCTCCATAATGTGGGCCTCATCCAGTCAGGTGAAGATAGGTCTCCCCAGGGGAAGTCAGGCTTCAGCTGCAGAGGCCTTTCAGATCCGAGCTGCAGCTCTTCCCTGGCCTCCAGCCTGCCTGCCTGCCTTGCAGATTTTGAACTTGCCAACCTCTACAATCACATGAACCAATCCTTAAAATATCCATCTCTGTCTATATATGTACACACACACACACACACACACACACACACACACACACACACACACACACACACTGGAGAGCTCTAATGCATGCAATCAGTGACCCCAGTGAGGAGGGTTGGTTCCTGAATGGCAGGAGTCGGGGAGTGGAGGGTAATGACCTGACCCTGTAATTTGGAGTGAGGTGAGCAGTCATCCCTCACCCGGTGCAGGGGCTGTGAGGGAGTGGGCAGCAGGGGAGACAGATGCCTGGCAGAGAGCCAGCCTGGAGAGCCCAGCAGGAGGAAGGAAGGGGAAAGATGGGCAGAGGAGGGACACACCTGCTGGAGGTGCTCAGGAGGCCAGAAGTGATGACAGCAGACATTGTTACCAGCATCCTGGGATCACACATCTGTCTTGACTGCTCAGGGTTTTGTGTGATGTGGGCAGGAAGCCTGACTTTCAGGGAACAGGTGGGATGTGGTGTCTTGATGTCCAGGGGACCGAAGTATGGGAGGCAAAGCACTGGGGGGTCTCGCATGGTCTCTTCGGCTCAGAGCAGAACTGACAACCCCATTTGCCTGATGAGGAAACTGAGGCCCAGAAGGAATGATGTGTGTGGGGGACCACAGGGCAACAGCTTCCGTGGAGACCAGGAGCCCTGATGCCCCAGCTCACACTCTTGGCCACATGTGGCTCGACCTCCCCATATGGGATTCTGCCACAGCCAGAGGGGAGAGAAGGAGAAGCAGCTCGATTTACAGAGAGGATGTGGCTGGGGGCCAGATGGGTGCCAGCCCCACAGCCTGACCTTGTCTCTGCTGTTTGAGATGATGGGGAAGTCTCTGATTATCGTTCATATCTGATCCTATTCCAGTTTCTATCTCTGAAACCAAACCTTGTATCACCTGTGAGAAATTCTAACTGTGGAAGGATTGACACCAGCCTCCGAATTAATAATGGGAACAGGGCCATGACGAGGCTTTCCAGGTGGGTGTGGTCACCTGGAATGCCTGGTGCTGCCACAGCCTCTCACACTTGGGTGGTGCTCTGCTGGCTGGGGCTGGAGTGACCTGTGGCTGTTCCAGTGGCTCGAAGAGGCCTCCTTCCCACTCCCTCTCTTCCCCTGTGCAGCCTCAGAAGGCACCTTGAAGTCCACCTGCCAGGTGCTACTTGCTGCTCCAGGCCTTATGCACAGGAGGAGGAGTATAGGGGAGACTCCCCGGCCCTCCTGGCCCTGTGACGTGTTCTGCGGTTGCCAGCACAAAATGCATCACAAGGGCTGCATTGTCTCTGGGTTGTGGCATGATGGTTGTTTCCACTGTACCCTCCCCAGTTGAATCATAAGTTCTTTGAGAACAATGAAGTATGCCCTTTATACTTTTTAAAAAATCCTTCTAATGCTTAGCATGGTATCTTCGGTTTAACTGTCACTTAAGAAACTTTGAGCGATGGTGATTCATGAGTCTGACCCACAGGTGGCAGGGACTGGTGTGAGGGGTGCCTTTTGCCCTCTACCCAGGTGGTTACTCTTTGATAATTATTGGGTGTGCTCCTGTCTATCAGGAAGAGTCCCTTGTTTTTGGAACGTCCGGTCCCTCCCTTGCTCATCAGACATGAGTGGCTCCCGTTGCCCCGGCATGGCTTCCTGAATTCCTGCCACAGGGCAAGTGCAGGTGTGCCCCCCTCGGCGTGCTGACGACAGCCTCAGTGCCCTCAGCCTCTTCCTTCCTCCCAGCTCAGGCTGTTCCAGGTTTCTCCTCCGTGTATCCTTGGCCCCCTCCCTGCACTGACAGGAAGGCCCTCCCCTCTCTATTCCACAGCAACTTTCACTCTTCTCCCATCTCCCAACTTTAACTGTCCCAACTTTCATGCTGCTCCCAGCGAAGCACGCACATCCCATGTCACAGTATATGTCTCTCCTATTACTGAAATGATCATGCTTTCTTGACCTCCCAGCTAATTAATTCCATGAGTCCAGGGACGTCCTTCTCATCTTGTCTACTCCATATTCCTACACATAGCAGATGGCCTGGCCAGTTGGGTTTGATGGGCTATTTTGAGAGTAGATGTGGCTTTTCGGGACTCCACCCTGGCTACAGCTAGTGCAAATGCTGAACGTTGTCATAGGCCAAGGACACTGGAAGGCATTTTTGCTCCGTGGCTCAGTTTGAGGCTTGTGTTTGGTGTCTGGCCCTTTAAGAAGGAAATAGTTGGGAATCTTTGATGGATCCTGGCCGGACAAAAACCTGGATATTTATGGAATATTTGTATCATTCTGGACAATTTATTATAGACATATATCTGTTCTATCATCTGTTAAATGAGAAAATGACATTAACATGTGAGCGGGAGAGGCCTCAGAAGAGATAGATTTAATAGTGAATGAACTCAACCATGCAGAAACATCTCAGTTCAGGGTGGCTAAAAATGAAAATTTGTCTTGTGCCTCAAGCCTTCACTGTCTGTACAGAATTTCTCCATTCCTGAAACCTTTTATTCTTGTAACTTTTCTACAAAGAAAAAACTGTGTTTCAAAATCTCCAATTAAGTTCTTTCTCTCTCTCTCTCTCTCTCTCTCTCACACACACACACACACACACACATGCACACACACACGTGCACACACACACACCACACACAGTAACTGATAGCAAATGCTCAAAAATGGCCCCTTAGTAATTTTTATGATTACTCGGAAGTGAGACATGGAGATGGCAGGGGAGACCCTGTTGTGTGGCAGTACTGGACGCCGTGGCCAAGTGTTTGCTCGGAATTGGCTGGAGGTGGACAGTTGATTGTGGGAAGCTCTTTGTTTGTGAAGGTGTGACTATCATCACAAGCCCTACTCAGTCTTTTTATTCTCTGTTAATCTGTGAATTGGATTTAAAAGAGATGGGATGGCTCTCCATGGCCCAGAAGAACTAATTTAATTTCTCTGTGTGTCTGCTTAACAGGCATGGGTAATATCCCGGTCATTTGTCTAGAAAGGACAGAAGCCAGCAAGCTCTTTTTGTACATTCCGCCTGCATCCCAGACGCTAACTAACCCGTATGCAAACAGAAAGAACCCTTCCTATTGTTGCATCAGAAACAACAAAGGTCTCCGTCAGCAGCCAGCCAGCAATAGACCCAGAAGTCACTTGGATTCTGTGTTTTCTGGCACAAAACCCAACGCCACACACTCGGGCTTTGTTCTCTGTGCTTCATTTCCAGAATGTTGGATGTCTCAGCAACAATCGGGCATTCAGCAGCCCATGAGCCATGTTGCCAATCTGTTACTCCATCTTTGATTTTGTTAATGTGCAGTAGTTTTCCAAAGATCAATACCTGACATTAGCTGTGTGGTGCAGTGGCCAAAAAATGATAGGGCTCTGACCTTGAAGAATTTGGGACTGGTTTTTCCTGGGGACATGTGTTAGGACAACATCTGAGAGAAGCAATCTTTCATCTCCGACCCTCCTCCAGTGCGCCCTCCTCCAGTGCGCCCTCCTCCAAATGGCACTGCCCGGGTTTCAATGATACAGTGATTGAATCTTTCCTGAGCAGCCGTGTACCAGGCGCTGCACTGGGTTTGGGAACTTAAGGCTCCGCAAGGGAGCAACAGAATGAGGTGATATGTAAAGCAAGTGCCGTCCACGCGTGGCACCACAGCTGTCTACTCCCTCCCGTTTTGTCCACTTCGCTTTTTGGGACACTGTTATGAGTTCTGTGATCTAATAACTGCTGCTGCTGCCCTCTCTCTCAGCATGAAGACTGTGGTCAGATTTCACAGGTCATGTCTCACTATTCCATACATGACTGCTGGAGATGCCTCATCAGAGGCTGGACAACCTACTGCCAAGTGTCCTATAAAGAGGACAGAATATTGCTTTTGATGGGAGGTTGCATAAGCTGGCTTCTAAGGTCTAATGCTGATACTGTGTGATTATTTTTTCAAACCACATCAGGATAGAAAAACAGATATATCAGGTGCTTAGCATTGTTCCTAGAGGATACCAAACGCTCCCTAAAGTGGTATTGTTATAATTATTGCACACAAAATATTTCAGTGATTTCTCTCTTCCCTTTCATTGTCCTAGAGCCTGTTCTCTGATTTCCAATCTCCTACTTATAAATTCCAAAAGAAAGGGAATCTTCTCTTAGCTGGCATCTCCCACAGTGTGTTAGATAAAATTGGCAGTCAAATATTTAATTGAACATAGGTCTTGTACACCACACAGAACTAGCAGATAATTTTTAGGGAAGTATGTTGTGCCGTACACCGTAGGGAGCTGGGAGGCCTGAGGAAGAAAGCGCTATGCCTGGGAACACATGCAAGCTTGCGTTCATGGATCCACCGTGCTGTGCTGGACCTCTTCTAAGGCCTTTCATTAAAGCCATTTCTGTGTCAGGACAAGCAGGTAGGAGGAGGGTACAGGTGATACTTTCAGACTTGGTCCTGCAGTGGGCACTGCTGCCTAACAGAGTGTGAGTGTGAGAGGCTCTCACAGTGTGTGGCTGCTTCCCCAGGGGTAAGATGGGGTGAAGCCCACACCTCAGCTGGCAGCCACCGACACATGGCTGGATTCCAGTACAGTTCCCTCCTGATATGGTTTGGCTTTGTGTCCCCACTCGAATCTCATGTTGAATTGTAATTTCCAGTGTGGATGGACGGACCCGGTAGGAGGTGATTAGATCGGGGGGTGGATTTCCCCCTTGCTGTTCTTGTGATGAAGTTCTCATGAGATCTGGTTGTTTGAAGGTGTGCAGCACCTCTCCCTCCTCTCTCTCTCCTGCTGCACATTGTGAAGAATGCTCACTTCCCCTTCGCCTTCTGCCGTGATCATAAGTTTCCCGAGGCTTCCTAGTCATGCTTCCTGTACGGTCTGTGGAACTGTGAGTCACTTAAATTTCTTTGTCTCAGTCTCAGACAGTTCTTTACAGCAATTCAAGATCAGACTAATACACCTCCCCATTCTCCATCCTTTTAAACCTTATTCCAATGTCAACATTCACTCTAACATTTTTTAAGACTCCTACAATGAAGAAACTAATGTCCTTAACTTTACACTAAAAAGAAAAAAAAAACCTCAGAATATAGAGTTTCTCTGCTGTTTTCTGTCCAGGCATGGAATAGAAATTAATGTGCATGAGTTTTTTCTCTGGATGTAAATGACAGGCTGGTGTTTCTATTAGAAGATGCCGTTTCAGACCAACTCTCTATCTGGGAAGAACTGTCTAGGAACATGCTGCTATGTTTGGTGAACCCGTTTACAGTTGTAGAAAAGCCACAGTGAAGTCTCTTTGTGGAATAGAAGTGACATGATTTATAATAAGATGAGATCTGCAATCTATGAACTTTGATATAAATTCTTTAGGACCAATAATATCAGAAAAGTAAGATGTTTAGTTCTAACTTTTCAAAAGTATTTTTTTAAAAGACAGCTTTTTTGAGGCTTAATCGACACACAATAAACTGTTCATCTTTAAAGGGTATAATTTGATAAGTTTTGATAAATGTATAGAAATGAGAAACCATCAGCACAATGAAAAGAACAAATGAATTTCTCACTCTTAAAAGTTTTCTTATTTCATTTTGTAACCTCCTCTCTCACTCTCTTGTCCCATCAAATACTCTAGATTAGTTTATATTTTCTGGAGCTTTATAAAATGGAATAATAGAGTGTATGCTCCTTTTAGTCTGGCTTCTTTCATTCAGAGTCCAGTGGGATTCTCAGAAACAGCTACTGGAACTAATCAGTGAGTTTAGCAAGGTTGCAAGATATAAGGTCAGTATGCAAAAATATATCAAATTTCTAGGTACTAGAAACTAACATATAGAAACAAAAAGTACTATTTATGAAAGTAGCAAATAATATAAACTATTTAGAAATACATCCAACAAAAATATGTAGAACGTTGACTGCAAACTATAAAATATTGCTGAGAGAAATTAAAGAAACTCTAAATAAATGTAGAGATATACCATGTTCATGGATCAGAAGATTTAATAGTCTTAAGATGTCAGTTCTCCCCACATTTATCTGAAGATTCAACATGATACCAATTAAAATTCTAGCAGGCTTTTTTGGTATAAATTGATGAGGTGCTTATGAAAAGTATATGGAACTGCCAAGGACCTAAAATAGCCAAAACAATTTTGAGAAAGAGAAACAAATTTGAAAGACTTACACTTTGTTTTATGATTTATTATAAAGTTACAGAGATCAGAACAATGTGATTTTGGTGTACACAGAGAGACAGACAATTAAAGGAAGAGAATAGAGAGCACATAAATAGAATCACACATATATGGATAATTGATTTTTTATAAAGGTACAAAGGCAATGCAGTAGAGAAAGAATAGTCTTTTCACTAAATCATTCCAGAAAAATTGGATATCCATTTAGAAAAGGAAACTTTAATTCATACCTCACACCACAAGCAAAGGTGAACTCAAAATTGATTACACTTATAAATGTAAAACCTAAAACTATAAAACTTCAAGAAGTAAACACAAGATAAAATGTTTATGAACTTGGATTAGGTAAGATTTCTCAGGCACATTATAAAAACACAATTATAAAAGAAAACAATTGATAAATTAGGCTTCATAAAAATTAAGAACATCAGTTTTTCAGAAGATGTTTTTTGGAGAATGAAAAGTCAGGGCACAGACTAGGAGAAAGCCATGTGTGTAATAAAGAACATGTATTTAGAATATAGAAGGGACTCTGAAAGAAGATATGCAGATGAGAAGCTGGTAGTTTCCTAAGTGGTTAAACATACACCTGCCATAAGGTTGCCATTCCACCTATGGGTATTTACTCAAAAACAAAACAAAACAAACAAAAAAACCCTTGTATGTCCAAACAAAGACTTGTACATGGATGCTTAGCATTTTTTTTTTCTTTTTTTTTGTGATGGAGTTTCACTCTTGTCACCCAGGCTGGAGTGCAATGGCATGATCTCTGCTCACTGCAACCTCCGCCTCCCGGGTTCAAGCAGTTCTCCTGCCTCAGCCTCCTGAGTAGCTGAGCTTACAGGCACCCGCCACCATGCCTGGCTAATTTTTGTATTTTTAGTAGAGGTGGGGTTTCACCATGTTGACCAGGCTGGTCTTGAACTCCTATCCTCAGGTGATCCACCCGCCTTGGCCTCCCAAAGTGCTGGGATTACAGATGTGGGCAACCACACCCAGCCAAACGCTCAGCATTTGTAATAGCCCAAAGTGAAACATCCAAGCGCCCCTCAACAGGCAACTGGCTAAACACATTGTGACATATTTGTACTTATGTAGGTTGGATATTCGTCCCCTCCAAAGCTTATGTTGAAATGTAATCTTCAATGTTGGAGGTGGGTCCTACTGGGAAGTATTTGTGTCATGGTTGTGGATCACTTATGAGTGACTTGGTACCCTTCCCATGGTAATGAGTGGGTTCTCACTCTATTAGCTCATAGGAGAGCTGGCTGTTAAAAGGAGTCTGTCACCTCCTCCCCCCGTCTCTCATGCTCCTTCTTTTGCCATGTGACACACCTGCTCCCTCTTTGCCTTCTGCCATGATTGGAAGCTTCCTAAGACTTCCTCAAGAAGCCAGGGAGATGCAGGTGCCAAGCTTGTGCAGCCTGCAGTACTGTGAACCAATTACACCTGTTTTCTTTATAAATTACCCAGCCTCAGGTATTCCTTTATAGCAACACAAAGCAGACTAATACATGTACAATAGAATACTACTTTAGGAATGTAAAGGAATAAATATTGATACAACAACATGGATGAATTTCAAAACAATCATGCTGAGCAAAAGAAGTCAGGCAAAAGGATGCATCCTTTATTCTTTCATTTATATAAAATTCTAGAAAATGTAAACTAATCTACAGTGACAAAGTAGGGCAGGGGCATATGGGAGGGAGGGAGGGAAGGATGATGAAGCATGAGGAAGCTTTGGGCTGATGGATGTGTTCACTATCTTGATTGTGGTGATGGTTTTGTAGGCATATGTTTATGTCAAACCTCAAGTCACACAATTTAAACAAATGCCATTTATTGTATGCCAATCATATTTCAATAAAAATATATTCTTCTATTTCCCCCAAAAAACTATAGAGAAATGCCTCAGGCAGAACCTTAGTGAGACAATGTATTTAACGCATCTAGTGCAGGGCCTGATGTATCAGGTGCGCTCAATAAAGGGTACTTTTCTTTCACTTTCCTTCCCCACTGCATCAAAATATTCAGATTACCGTACATCCAGTACAGAAACTTGTAGTTTCTCCTGTACAGATTATGGTGGGGCAGAAAGGCACTCATGTTTTGATCCTCAAAAGTCATTCAATACTATTTGTTTGAGGCTGAAACTTTTCAATGCTTTCACAGTATTTGGAACAAGACATGATTACCAGAAGCACATGTAGTTCAGTGTTTAAATTCATTTTTTTGAAATTCATCTGGGTTTTAAAAATGTAGTTACATGATTGAGCTTTTGCATGGAGGCCATCTTCATCCAGGAAGCATTTATTGAGGGCCCTCCGAGGTATTTCTGATGCATAGAAAAGGCGGTTAAATGAGTTACAGAAACGACCCAGCACGACCGACACCTCCTTGTTCAGCCGTTGGCAGTCCTGTTCTTTGCCACCTCCTTCCTGGTGGGCTCTGGGTGAGCCGCTGCCATATACACTCTTTTATGTTGGTGTCTTTCCCTTTATCGCTGTCACTGTGTGCATGTCTCAGCAGTGTCATGCCTAAGTGTGTCGCCACATCTCCACTTCCATTTCCGTGGAGGCTTCCTTCATTTTCGGTGCCAAGAGGCACCACGTGCCTGCAGGTGAGTTGCACCAAGGGAGGCTCTGGAACGTCAGGCACCAGCCTTTGAACCTACTTGCAAGAAACGGTGAAATAATTTGATTTCCTATCAAGAGGGGAATACAGGATGCAAAATGGAGACCTTTGTGTATGGGAGCCTTTGGTGAGACTTGTGCCTGGAGGGCTTCTTTCAATGGTGAACACAACGTGGGCAAAGCCTCCCTTGCAGAACCTCCAGTGAGTGTGGAAGAAGCCGCCCAGGGAGCTTCTGCCATAGGGTGAGGGGGACCCACAGGAGGGAGCCATGCTCCCTGAGAGCAGGCTTCATCCCGGATGCTGGCCTGGGGTGTCTGGCATGCACTGCCATTCCCCATTCCCACCAGCCTGGCACTGGGGTGCAGCAAATGACTGCGTGCCACTTACAAATGCATCGTGGATTCCACCAAAGAATAAACAAGGGGATATTATCCCCTGAGCTCACAAATGAAAAGTCAACAATTTAAGCCTCAGTTGATGTCCCGCTTGTCTACCCCCAGTGACCCTGGTTTTATGGGGCAGAAAGGGCTCTTGCCTCTGTCTCTGTGTAACTGCTCACTGTACCTTGAAGCGCACCCTTTATCAGAGACAGATGCTATCAATCAAAGTCGGTATCAGGACAATTCTCCACTGATGCATAGAGTTAAATCTACAGTTGTATCCCAGGAAGCTCTTAACTCCAGGGAAAGTGGAGAGATGGAGAGCTTATTCCATAAAATTTTTGTTAGACTTCCTCTCATTCTTTTCTTTGAAGCATCTACACCACTTGCAGAGACCCTGAATTAGCATTTTTGGGATTATGTATGTGTACTGAAGACAACAATTTAACTCTGAGGGTGCCCTCCTAATATTCATGGAAACTGATTCTAATTACACTCTTGTCTCTTGGGTTAACGACTTCTAAATAGTGCCTTCACTCACCGCCCTTTCCCGATTGTCTGGCATTGTAAAGCCTCCTTGTAGCATGTGCGGGGAGGTAGGGTGCTGTGCTGTGCTGTTCTTTCTCAGGGAACTCCCTGGCTGCTGTAGTGACCGCCATTCCTCATCTAAATACTCACAGCGGGAGCTTTTGAATTTTCCTCCATTGCGTGTTTTTGGCAGTTCTCAAGACAAGGGCATGGGCATTGGTGACCTTCAGGGGTCCTTTGGTGCTCGTGGCTCAGAATGCAGGGGAGCAGCACCAGGTCTGGCTGTCTCCACATGGAGGCTGGGTGCCGGAGGTCAGAGGCACGGGCCCACAGCATGGGCAGCCCTAGCTCCGCTGCTCCCCAAGCTCTGCTGTTCCCCAGCTGTGTGGCCTGGGGTGCAATAACTGGGTCTTTCTCTTTTCTTTATTTCTGAGTCTTTGACTTTGCTGAGCCTGGAGGGACGGCCCCTCACAGGGTCGGCCAATTCCTCGATAGTGAGCACCTCACCTATGCGCGTGCCTATCGCATGCAAACCCACCGTCCGGAGCCCACGCCCCACCACCTCCTCCTCTGGGCACTCACATGGCTCACACTGCAGTGGCCACTGTCCCCCTGCCATGGTCACTCCAGGACAGGAACCAGACACTTAGGGGCAGCCCCAATTCCCCAGAGCCCACTGAAATCACTCAGTGGCTAGGACTGAAAGCAGCCAGTCCTGAGCTTGTCCACCCCCACCCAACCTTCCCACGAGGAAGGCTTCTGCCCCGGGTTCCAGGCCTGGCCCCAGCGCCTGCCTTTGCCCAGGCTGCTCTGAGGGGCCGGTGGTGCTGGTCACCTGTGACGCTTTCAGGACTACAGGTTGCCGGCATCTCTTTCTAAGCGTTCCTGTTTAGTGCAGGGCCTGGGGTCTGTGTAAGACACAGTCAGCGGGGATTTTCTGGCTCCTGCATTTGACTCTGGTACTGGGATTCAGGATCCTGAATGGCTTTTAAACGTGGAGGGTCTTTTTTGGTGCCTGTCTTCCTAGCACCCAGCATTGAATACCTATGAAATCTCAGAACCTCAGGGTTGGGGGCGGTTAGGCACCCTTTAGTCTCCCTTGCTAGTTCTTGACTCCCCGTTGGCACAGCCAGAGCTGCCTCTAGGCGCCTTGCAGTCCCTGGTGCGCAGGGAACCCCGGCTGTACCAGGTGCACAGAGAACGGGAAGCCAGCTCCACGGAGGCCGCGTGTCTGCCTTGCTGGGGTCTGCACAGCGAAGACCCTCCCTGCATTGATTGGGCCATAGGGGGAGGTCTGGACGGAAAGTCTGCACAGGATGTGGGTGCGCCTCCCGGGAGGGGCAAGGCACCTGTCGGCCCCATCGGTTCATGGGCGACACTGCGCTGGGCCAGCCTTCTTGTTCTGCTGTTGGCAGCTCTGTCCTTTGCCGCCTCCTTCCTGGGTGTGTGGGTGTGTTTTGCTTCTGTGGGTAAAGATGTAATGAACAGACTCGATTTAGGCTGCAGCCCCTTTCTCAGTCTCCCCTGTGAAGACCCAGGACGGCCAGTGAATCCCATGAGGGTCCTGAATGGGAGGAGCGGGATTTCGGGGAACCAGTAGGAACTAGGAGGACACAGGTGGAAATGCCAGGGCAGCGGCCAGCCCGAGGCTGCAGATGCAGGGAACCTTTGGAGGCGTGACCTCCTGGGATTCATGTTGTTTACCTGATACTGAAAGTTATCAACCAACTGTAAAAGTTATTTATATTTTATAGTCCAGATTTACACATCCTGTGCACATACGTGGCACAAACAAAAAGATTCTCAAATTTCACGGGTAAAAAAGCTTAGGTTCATATACGAAGTGATTGACAAAAACGTTATAGGGAACAAGAAAAAGGGAAGAGCATGTTTTCTGTTTTCACCTTGTGTTCCTTGTGAAATAACTCATGAAGGCTTTAGAGGGAAAGGAGGAGTGGAGGAGGGGTGTGTGTGGGAGAGAGAGGGGAAGAGGAGGGAGAGAGAGAGAGAAGGGGAGAGAGAAGGAGAGGGGGAGAGGGGAAGAGAGAAGGGGGAGAGAGGGAAAGGGAAAGAGCGGCAGGGAGTGGGGGGAGAGGGGGGGAGAGGAAGAGAGAGAAGGGTAGGAAGGCGGAAGGAGAAGAGGAAGGGTAGGAGAGAGCGGGGAGAGGGGAAGAGAAGGAGGGAGACAGAAGGAAAGGGGGAAGGAGGGAGAGAGAAGGAAAGGGGGAAGGAGAGAGAGACAGGGAGAGGGAGAAGGAGAGGAAGAGAGGGAGAGAGAGAAGGGGGAAGAAGGAGAGGAGTGGAGAGGAGGAGACAGAAGGAAAGAGGAGGAGGGAGAGAGAGACGGAGAGGGGGAGGGAGAGGGAAAGAGGAGGAGGGAGAGAGGGGGAGGGAGAGGGCAAGAGGAGGGAGGAGGGAGAGAGCGACAGAAAGGGGGACACGGGGAAAGAGGAAGAAGGAGAGGAAGAGAGGGAGAGAGGAGGAGAGAGGGAGAAGAGAGAGTGAGAAAGAGGGAAGAAAGAGGGAAGACAGTGAAGAGAGAAGGGGAAGGGGGCGAGGAGGAGGAGGGATATGAGCGACATGATAAAGCTGACTTGTGAGATGGGGTTCCGTATTAGGGAGGAGATCTGGTGGCTGGCCACACTGGAATGGTGTTGCTGTAAGGCCTTGCCTCAGGGCCTGGTTGCCTCCTGAGGCCCGTGCTGCTCAGGGTGGGATGGGTCCCGGCGAGGGATCTGGGGGCTCCTGTCTGTAGCAGATTTGCTTTTCTTCGCTGCAAGTGCAGGTGGTTTGCAGTTGCACCTTTCCCTCTGCTTGGCAGATAATGCAGGATTGTGAACCGCAGCTCAGGGCAAGGCAGGGTGAGGCCCCTCCGGTCAGCGTGCCCCGAGCTCAGGCTCAAGCTTCGGCCTCTCCTGTGAGGACCGGTGCAGGGACGGTTTCAGCCACAAGGCAAGGCACTGCTCAGGATTTTTTTCCTAAAGAAACTGCTGGAAGCAATTGCTGGCCTTGGGACAGGTGCTGGCTCAATGGATTAGGAACTTGTGAGGTCGTCGCCATCTAGTGAGGAGATGCTGGAACGTCCCGGGAGTTGCTGCAGACCTGGTGGGCTGCTGTGGCCGACTCACTGAGCCACGAAGCCGGTGCTGCGTTTATCTCACGCCCTCCACCACGGCAGAGGTGAAGAGCTAGGACGAGTTATTGTCATCCTTCTAAGAATGTGTGTTTTGAGGCTCACCAGGCAGGTCTCTCCAGGTCGCTCCTTGCTTTTTTAAAAAGGAACATCCAAACACCTTTGAGCATAAGGAAGGCAATGCCAAGAAGGCACTGGCGATTGATGGGGCAGGTGGTCGTGGAATGAGTTCTGAAGAACACAGAGCTGAGCGGCACTGCGGAGCCTGGCATGGGCCTGGTGAGCACTGCCTAGGTGGGTGAGCACTGTGCCTGGGTGAGCAACGTGGCTAGGCAGGTGAGCACTGTGCCTGGGAGGGTGAGTACTGTGTCTGGGTGAGTATTGTGCCTGGGTGAATACTGTGCCTGCGTGAGCACTGTGCCTGGGTGAGCCAAGTGCCTGGGTGGGCGAGTGCTGTTCCTGGGTGCTCAGGACCTGGGCTTGGTCCTCCTGCACACTCGCCTGGGACTGGTAAACTGTGGACCTTGAGCAACAGTGGAGGAGAGGAAGCATCAAGCATGCATCACATCATTGTCAGAGAAGGTGGTGACACCCAGAGGAGGAAAGCCAGGGGAAAATGTCACATCAAAGAAAGACACAGGCTGTTTCCTCTGGGCCGAGCGCGGGCTCTTTAGAGGAAACCCTGCCCTGGAAAGGGCTTCCTCTTAGATAAAGGAGCCCCCCCTATGGCTGCAGGTGTGTCCTGAGAGATGAAGCAGGTGCATTCCCAAGAAGCTGCAGAGCAGAAGTTCTGCGCCCGTGCCCCGGTGAGTCAGGGCACAGAGGTTGGGGCCTCACTCCCCACCAGGCCCTGCACAACAGCCGGCAGGGGAGGGTGGGGGGAGGAGGAGGAGGGCAGGCCATCCCCACCTCTTCGGGTCAGTGCTGGAGGCCTGCTGCCCAGTGAGAAGGGGTTAGCACAAGGGGACTGTGGCCCTACACCTGGTGAAGGTGGTCAATTGTATATGTGGCTTTTTCACCACAATTTTTAAAAGACCCACATGGGAATGGGATTGGAATGGGGAGGCCTGCTTGCCTTGGACACTAAAATTGCCTCTGGTATCAATTGCAGTTCACATACCTGGGCTCAGTTTTCCCACCTAGGAAGTGGGTATCAAAGTTCTATCCCAAGCACCTCGGAGCCAGTGGCATGGGCTAGACACTGATGGGAGGGGCACACTCTCTGTCTGGAGCAGGATACAAACTCCAGGTGTGGACGGAGGATGGCTGCTTTCCAACTCGTATCTGAGGAGTTTGCTCCTGGGCTTGTTCCTTGCCTTTCCATACCCCCGTCTTCTCTGCCAGCCTAGAGATGTCAGGTCCGCACAATGCGGCATCTTCGAGAATTTGGAGTCTGTGAAATCTAGTCTAGGAAAGCTCTGGTGGAGCCTGTGTTGCGTCTACACTTTGAATCAAACTCCAGGTAGAAGGACAGCAGCACAACTCAAACCGAGAGAAGCCGCAGTGTTCTGGGAGAAACGCAGCCATCGTCGGAACAAATGGCCTCACCAGAGCATCGCAGGACATCTTTGAGCATTGCTGTGTGCTCCTGGGAGCTACTGAGGCTGGGGCCAAATAAATAGCTATTTATTTATAAGAGGCTTCCTCACCTGGCGGGAGGGAGGACCCCTTCCGGGGTGGGGTCTCTTCAAAAGAGTACCCGCTTGGCCCGAGGAAGCAGCCTGCATCTTTCTTTCATGTGACATTTTCTCCTGACTTTCCTAGGCTGATGCCACCTTTGGGAACTGTCTGGATTCAGTCCTTTATGAGCCCATTACAGCCTTGAAGCCCTGAAAGAGCTAAGGCCACTTAGGCTACATGACCCAGGCTCTGCAATACGGTCTATTTACTTGCTGTCATTTTGAAGAATGTGGAATAAAATGATTAAATTCTGCTTTCTTCTGTGTTTTTAGAATGTGCAAACTAAGCTAATTATTATAGGCCAGGCGCGGTAGCTCATGCCTGTAATCCCAGCGGTTTGGGAGGCCGAGGCGGGTGGATAGGTTAGGAGTTCAAGACCAGCCTGCCCAACATGCTGAAACCCCGTCTCTACTAAAATACAAAACAAATTAGCCAGGCATGGTGGCGAGTGCCTGTAATCTCAGCTACTTGGGAGGCTGAGGCAGGAGAATCACTTGAACCCAGGCAGTGGGGTTGCAGTGAGCCGAGATCGTGCCACTGCACTCCAGCTTGGGCAACAGAGCGAGACTCCGTCTCAATTTAAGAAAACAAAAAACAAAAAACTAATTGTAATAGAGTCCCGAATTTTTACTTCTTCATTGCTTCCCAGTGTATCGGTAAAGTGATGCTTTTAGCCTTTTGTTTGCCCAAACTGAATTGAAGTGGATAGATATTTAAATGAGTGAGGGTGAACCTTTGTAGTTAGGGATGGCTGGATGGACATGGCTGTGTGTCATTTTCTTCCACACTGGCTGCACTTTGCACCCATGTCCTCCCAGTGGAAGAGCCTCATGAAGTTTTTGCACATGGAGTCTCCTTCATAGCCGGCAGCTCTCTGCCCTCCTCCAGGTCGCCAACTTTTTGGCTTGTCTTATGCATGGGCTGCTCTTTGTCAGACCCCTCAAGCCTTTTGGAATATTCTCCTCCCAGAGTTTTATTTCTGTCTGTCTCTCTTTGAATTTCTCCCTCTATTTCTATTCTGCACCTAGGTGAATTTCACCCCAAACATTTCTTTGCTTTCCTAACTTAAAGCCTTACACTTTATTTAGAATTATAAATTTATTTAGTTATATGCTTATATGTATATTTATTCAAATTTGTAACTTACGCTGTAAAATGATCTAGGGACAGAGCAGGACTGATCAGGTTATTCACTTTATTTCAAAACTGTCCCATGTCTAAGGACACACATGGGCACCTCCGGAACTGCATGCCGGCTTGCCAAGGACCAAGCTGAGTCTCTCCTCCAGCCCAACACAGCACCGATTTTCTAGACAGAGGCTGGATACGTGGTCTTAGGAGTATTCTGCGTCCCACCATCATGCTCAGTAAAACTTGTTTGTGTCATATTTGAGACAAAATGTCATGGACATTGTAAGAGTTATAATTCCTATTTTTTAATCTCACATTTTTCAGTTTATTGCAACTGAAAACCTTGTAGAGACTTTGCCAGTACAATTACCACAAAGATTAGATTTTAGATACAATCTTTTAGGAAGGAAGAAACCTGAAAGTAATTCTGGCAGATTTACTGTTGTCTGAAATGTGGCCACATTTTTCCCTGATTGGTAAAATAGAATAATTTAGCTGCTGGCGTGCAGGCAAAATATTCACCTGTCCAGTCGACTTGTAAAAACTGTGGTTTTACTGATTTTTAGTGAACTTATTCGTTATCTTATCTCTGCTGCCTCTAGATTTTCCTAGTATTCAAGGGCCGGTAGTGGTGAACCGTGTATGTGGGGTGTGTGTGTATTTTAACCAGGCTTTAATGTATGAATATATACGCTCAAATGAGAGAAGTTTTATCTAGATTATCTTGTCCCTGTAAAAGCATGTCTTTCTTTATTTACTTATTTTTAATAACTTTAACTTTTGTATTAGATTCAGGAGGCATCTGTACAGGTTTGTTACCTGGGTACGTTGTGTGATACTGAGGTTTACGAGACGATCCTGTCACCTGCCACCCAAGTACTAGGCAGAGCACGCAATAACTAGTGTTCCAGACCTTTCCTCCCCCCTTTAGTGGTCCCCAGTGTCTACTGTTGCCATCTTTATGACCATGAGTGCCCATCGTTTAGCTCCCTCTTACAAGTGAGAACATGTGGCATTTGGTTTTCTGTTCCTGTTCTCCTCTTAGGATGATGGCTCCCAGCTGCATTCATATTGCTGCAAAGGACATGATTTCATTCTTTTTTTATGGCTGCATAGTATTCCATGGTGTATATGTGCCACATTTTCTTTATTCGGTCTACTGTTGATGGGAACTGAAGTTGATTCCATATCTTTGCTACTGTTAATAGGGCTGCAGTGAATACACATGCGCATATGTCTTCTTGGTAGAACAATTTATTTTCTTTTGGATATAGACCCAGTAATGGAATTGCTGGGTTGAATGGTCATTCTGTTTTAAGTTCTTTGAGAAATCTCCAAACTGCTTTCCACAGTGGCTGAACTAATTTACTTTCCCATCAACAATGTATAATAAGCATTCCCTTTCTCCACAGCCTCTCTAGCGCCTGTTTATTTTTTATTTTGTATTTATTTTTTACTTTTTAATAATAGCCATTCTGACTGGAGTGAGATGGTATCTCACTGTGGTTTTGATTTGCATTTCTCTCATGATTAGTGTGTGATGTTGAGCATTTTTTCATGTTTGTTGGCTGCACGTATGTCTTTTTTTTTTTTTTTTTTTGAGACAGAGTCTCCCAGGCTGGAGTGCAATGGTACGATCTTGGCTCAAGGCAACCTCTGCCTCCCAGGCTCAAGTGATTCTCCTGACTCAGTCTCCCAAGTAGCTGGGACTACAGGCACCCGCCACCATGCCTGGCTAATTTTCTTTTGTATTTTAGTAGAGACAGGGTTTCACTACATTGGCCAGGCTTACCTCGAACTCCTGACCTCAAGTAGTCCACCTACCTCATATGTCATCTTTTAGGAAGTGTCTGTTCATGTCCTTTCCCCATTTTTTAATGCAGTTACTTGTTTTTTGCTTGTTCAATTGTTTAAGTTCCTTATAGATTCTAGATATTCGAGCTTTGTTGGATGCATAGTTTGTGAATATTTTCTCCCATTCTGTAGGTTGTCTATTTACTCTGTTGATAGTTTCTTTTGCTGTGCAGAAGCTTTCTAGTTTAATTAGGTCCCACTTAACAATTTTTGTTTTTGTTGCAGTTGCTTTTGAGGACTTAGTCATAAATTCTTTCCCAAGGTTGAGATCCAGAATGGTGTTTCCTAGGTTTTCCTCTAGGATTCTTGTGGTTTGAGGTCTTACATTTAAATCTTTAATTCATCTTGAGTCAATTTTTGTATATGGTAAAAGGTAGAGATTCAGTTTCATTCTTCTGCATATGGCTAGCCAGCTAGCCTGGCAGCATTTATTGAATGGGGTTCCCTTTTCTCATTGCTTATTTTTGTTGACTTTGTCAAAGATGATATGGCTGTAGGTGTGTAGCTTTATTTCAGGGTTCTCTGTTCTGTTCTATTGGTCGATATATCTGTTTTTGTACCAGTACCATGCTGTTTTGTTTACTGTAGCCTTATAGCATAGTTTGTGATAGTGTGATGTTTCCAGCTTTGTTCTTTTTGCTTAGAATTGCTTTGGCTGTTCAGGCTTTTTTTTTTTTGGTTCCATAAAAATTTTAGAATAATTTTTCCTAATTCTTTGAAAAATGAGATTTGTAGCTTGATAGGAAGCATTGAATCTGCAGATTGCACTGGGCAGTATAGCCATATTAATGACATTGATTCATTTGGTCCATGAGCATGGGAATTTTTCTCATTTGTTTGTGTCATCTATAATTGCTTTTAGCAGTGTTTTGTGTTTCTCCTTGTAGAGATCTTTCACCGCCTTGATTAGATGTATTCCTAGGCATTGTATTTTTGTGTGTGGCTGTTGTAAATGGGATTGCATTCTTGATTTGGCTCTCAGCTTGAATGTTACTGGTGTACAGAAATGCTGCTGATTTTTGTACATTGATTTTGTATCCTGAAACCTCACTGAAGTTGTTGATTAGTTTCAGGAGCCTTTGGCAGCATCTTTAGGGCTTACTAGGCGTAGAATCTCATCATCAGCAAAGAGAGTTAGTTTGACTTTTCTTTTCCTATTTGGATGCCGTTTATTTTTTTCTCTTGCCCGATTTCTCTGGCAAGGATTTCCAGTTAAACATCATACTTTCAAAACACAGAACAGTTGCAAGTAATGAAACATGAGAACTAAAAGTCTTTCCCCAACCTAATTCCTCCTTCTCCAGAGCTAACTAATCTTTATGACTTATTCAAAATCCTTCCAACATGTCTGAATGAAGATTTAAGCATAGATGCAGATCTATATGTGGACACAAATGGGCAACACACATGTACGCACATAAACACACGTGTGCTTCTCTTTTCTCACACGGGGAGTATCATGCTCTATGTCCTTTCTAGCTCAGACTGGACCCGATGTGGTCAGGAACAGTATCAGTGTCCTCTCAAGAGGAAAGGGCCTTGCTTGAAGTATGATCCTTTCCTCCTTCCTCCTTTCATGCAGTAAACACTTACTGAGTGATAATACTGTCTTTCTCCTCTAGGAACGTGGCTGGAGTGTATGTTTTAAGTGGGGTGAGCGGGCACCTGCCCTGAGGTGCTGAACAGGGGCTAGAATATGAGATGTCCCAACAGGAGAACCACTGCAGAGCCATTCAGGGGACATCGCTGGGGGAGGGAGGGTCCAGCCAGTGCCCGACAGGAGCTCCGTGGTTTGCTCTGTGAGTGCTGGTGAGGGGCAGGCATGAGGCTGGCTGCGGGATGGGGACATCCTATGCTAAGGACAGTGGCCCCCACGAGGGCTGGGGCAGGTCAGACCTTTCCCAGCAGGTGGTCTAGGTGGCTGCAGGAAAGGGAGAAGGCAGTGGCCTGGTGTGAGGCTGGAGAGACACAAAGACCAGGCTGTGGACCAAGTGATGGGGTCTAGACTTGATCCTATGGTCGAAGGGACACAGTTGATGAGTGATGTGTGTGTGTGTGTGTGTGTGAGAGAGAGAGAGAGAAAGAGAGATCGCGAGCACGAGAGAGATGGGGCATGGTCTATGTTGTAGGCATTGCTTTGCCTGCAGTGTGGATGATGTGAGCCCCACACTGAGTAGTGTGCCCCACGGGGGTGGGGAGGACACGTAGTAGGAAATGATGGGCAGTGGCTGGGACCAACATCTGGACCAGGGGTGGCATGGGGAGGAAGGAAGCAGGTAAGACTTTGGAAGAGTTGAGGTGGGAGAGGAGTCAAGGATGTACAGCAGGCCTGTGTGGTGGGCGTGCAATGGCAGACATCATGGGGAGGCACTCTTGGGAGCACAGGAGGGGTCTCTGGCTCCTGGGACCCTGCGGCCTTTTCTCTGTGGCCTGTGTGTGGCTGAGACTGCTACTCTGTGCCCACGTCCTCCTTGGCTCCTCCTGGGGTGCTATGGGGGGTCCCGCCACAGCCACAGGAGCAGCCTCCGCATCATCTCTTGGCCCAGGTGCTCAGAGACCCAGAGCTTGGTGCTGTTGGACAGGAGGAGGGGACTCATGTTCCCAGGACCCTCACCGGCCCAGCTGTGGGCCGGTCCAAACCCATGGGCATGCTGAGCCACTTTCTGCTCTTCTTCGAATTTCCAGTTCAGATACCACCAATTGTGCTCCGTTATGGTGTTCCTGGCTGTTATCTGCTTCAGGCTTACTGTGTTTGCAGTGTGCACAGATCCGGCAGCGTCCCTACTCCAGAGGTGCATTTGCGGGTAAAGCACTTAATCATTTAATGAAGCACTGAGGTGCTGGCCATCCCGGGGCTGGCGTGGGCTGCGAGGTGCAGGTGCAGGCGAGTGACCACAGTGCCCGCGAGATGCACTCGTGCTTTCTAACGGGCTGGCCGGGCTCCCACTGTTCTGTGTGTATGTCTGTTTTCCATTTCGAGAGGCTTTACTTTTTTCTCTCTTTCTAAAATTAAATAGTGTGTTTGTGCCCTATTAAAGATGACGTCTCCTGGGGAGGGCTTTGGAGGAGGAGGAAGAGCGGCGAAGGCCCCAGTGGTTGCCCATTCGTTTAGTCTGTCGCCATCTGCCGCCATCTGTCCTTGACCCCGTTGTCCAGCAAGCCCATTGCCTGAGGCTCTGCTGGCTGGTGGGCGGAAAGTCCAGCTGGGGCTGCTGTCCACCCCTAGTGTGTGGCAGTGTGTTAAATCAAAGCTCCCAACTTTCTGAGTTGATGTCCTGTTGATAGAAACCTCATCTTCCCTGAGGACTTTGAAGCCAGGCTGCCTGGGTGCAAATCCGTCTTCCACTCACTGCTGGTGTGACCCCTCCCACTATATTGTCTGAAACGAGCATACAAGCGATTCTCCTGCCTCAGCCTCCCGAGTAGCTGGATTACAGGCACACACCACCATGCCTGGCTAATTTTTGTATTTTTTTTTTTTTTTTTTTTTTTTTTTTTTTTTTTTAGTAGAGACAGGGTTTTACCATATTGGTTAGGCTGGTCTTGAACTCCTGACCTCTTGATCCGCCCGCTTCAGCCTCCCAAAGTGCTGGGATTACAGGCGTGAGCCACTGTGCCTAGCCAGTTTATGGTTTCTTTAGAGGGAAGAGATTAGGAGGGGATCCCAGAGCTTGGTCTTTTGGGGACCAGCTGCCTCTGGGCCAGTGCTGCTGCTGTTAAGGAGGGCACCGATGCTCAGAGCAAGGGTCACTTCCCGCAGCTGCATGGCCAGTCAGAGGTACAGTGAGATCCAGGACCCGGCTCTACTGACGCTCACCTCTTGAAGGAGCTAGAAACCAGGACACCTCCTTCCAGGCTTGTCCTGACCACTGGCCCACACCTGGTTATGGCAGGCATCCCCACCAGGAGACTAGAACTGGCTTCTTATTCTGATTCCTGTTCTGCCATCTGAGCCTCAGTTTCTCCCTCCTTTAAGTGGGGAAGACAGTAGCAGGGCCAGTTGTGAGCCGATTGGGGCTGGAACAGGTTGGCTGCCTTCATTCTGTGCCATCTGAAAGGCGGGATTCCTGCTCCGGGGGGTTGGTGAAGCCACGTGGAATACTGAGGGGTGTCGCCTGCGACTTGGGCTCCACTTTGGTGACGTTTGGGAATCCGTGGAGATGTTGCCTCCGTTCTTGCAGCCAGCATGCTTCCTGCCTGTCACAGCACGCTGTCGGCGGCATAGTGTCCGTTTATTTAAGGCCCACTTGTGCTGGCCCCAGTGCAAAGCACAGGCCGCCTGTCTGTCTCAGTGCTTGAGACAAGCAACAGTGGAGCAATGGGGGCTGATCTCATTTTTACAGTCATGGAAGCAGGACTCAAAGAGGGGAAGCAACTTGCCTAAGGTCAGGGCAGGGCCCTGTGGATTGAACACAACCCCGCACTGTGAGCCTTGAACCATGGCTCCTGGCCAAGAGCCTGTGTCTGTCCACCTGTTTGACTCCAGCTGGAACACCCAGATTTGACTCTCCTGCCTTTTCTTCAGTCCCCTTTTTACAGTTTAGGAGAAGTGTAATTTCACATCTTTGGTGAGAAAATACACATATCTCCTCACACATGTGGCTAATCCCCCACCCTTCACTCACTCCAAAACACATTTTCTTGTCCTTTCATTGAAGGTCACATATATAATAATAAATACACTGCTCTTACGAGTATGTGAACTCTAAGTATGTCATCTGAAATATTTGGAAAATGAGTTTTGAATTTTTATGGTTTCAATGGAAAAAGTTGCATTTGGCCCTGGGGGCAGGGCTGGCACAGCATAAGGCGAGGGAGGTTCCCGGCGCGCACAGGTTAGAGGCGTTTACCCTCAGGACCGTGCAGGTGCAGTGGCAGCCCTCGTGGGCCCCTGAGCACAGGCACTTCTTTGTGCTTTGCTCTCAGTGCCTCCATTTCCTCATCCCAGCCTACGTGATTCTCAGGTGAGTCTAGCTCACAACAAAGAGATCACTGTTCACTGTTAAATTTTAAACTGTGGTCATTAAATGCTGCTGCACAGGCAGTATCTAAAGACTGATATTTAAAAACATCTGATTTTCAAAAGCCAGAGTTTGAGAGAGAAAAGATTTGGAAAGAATTCTAAGGACGCGGCTTTGCCTGCGGAAGGTCAGAGCCTGAGGGTCTAGGACAGAATCACACCCTGACTACAGCTTAGGGAATCCTTGGTGACTCTCTGGCTCCACCAGAGATTAAAGAGGGCCTGGAAGGAGACAGGTGACAGGAGGGGATTGGCCCGAGCCCAGGTGTAGTAAGCCCATGGAGGCCCTGGGTAAGGGCTCAGGGCTGCAGAGAAGGGTCCGGTCTCCTGGAGTGAGTGCAGCCTCACCAAGAAGCCCACAGTGGCCCAGCCATGGAGGGGCAGTGAAGGATGGTGACCAAAGAAGACCCCAGGGCAGCTGCTGACCTGCCTTGACCGACAGGATTCTGGAGCCCCAAGGGCGTTGTGGAAGAGCCACATGGGCCACAGAACCAAGGATTCCAAGATAGGCTAAGGGGCATAGGCACCGACCACCGGCCTCAGGCAGGGACAGGGTAAGGGGTGTCAGCAAGGGTAAGGGGCATCCTGGGGCAAAGGCCAGTGGAAGACCCAGGTCAGCTCAGGACTGGCTGTAGACAACTGGAAGGACAACATGGAAGATTCTGAAGCCTGGATAGCCTCCTGGGAGAAGGAGGTAAGTTCCAGCGACCACCTTGAAGTCTGGAGAGGACCAAGTGACCTTTGATGAGTGAGATGAAGTTTCGTGCTATTTGTGCAAACGTGGGTCAGTGGAATATGCGACTTTTCAGTTATGGAGAAAGAAAATCAATGCATCCCACCGATTTCAGATACTGCAGCTCTGATACTTGCGTTGTACCTGCTACACTTTGCAAGGAGTTTGGCAAACAATTTTCCATCTGCTCCTGTGTGACTCCCCGTTGGGAATGGGAAGGGAGGCATTCCTAGGGCTGTTGGCTTTGTGGGTTCCCACTGTCCCACTCCAACATTAGGTCTCGCAGGAGCTGGGATGCAGACCCTGGTCTAAGGCTCATCCAGGAGACCTGTGGTGATGCATTTATTTTCTAGCGATCCTCCCTGCAGAGAATGAGCTCCTGAAAGGTGGCCCGTGGCATCCAGGGAAGAGACTGTTGGGTAGGGAAGGTCCAGGGTTGGGGGCGAGGCTTGGGGTGAGAAGGAAGGTGGCCTGGCTGGTCCGGATCGGCATCTGGTCAGGAAGCAGGGCTGGGGACAGGCAGGTGTTTTCCCACGAGCAGTTTGCATGGAGATGCCTTTCCTGCCCCGAGAGTGCAGGTGCCAATGTCTGTGTTCGTGCTGTGCACATGGGGGTGCAGACTTGGCACAGCCCTGCACAGTCACTGGTATGGGCAGTGGCAGACATGGAACAGGCCAAACTGACCTTTGTCTGCAGACTGGGCAGACCCGAGGGATGTGGGGAGAATCAGGCAGGACTCATTGCTGCAGGGCTTCCAGTCACTTTGGGAACCCAAAGGAGCTTCCAGTGCTGACCCCACTGCAGGCTGCGTGCGGGCAGGGCAGGGTCTGAGAGCAGGGACTTTCCACCAGGCCTTCTGCCTGCTGCAGTGAGACGGGGCCAGGCAGGCATGAAGCAGAGGCCAGGGGGCTGTGCCAACCTGGAAAAAGTACACACGTAGAAAGTACATGAAGAACATGATTACCTACAACAGCACCAGCCAAGCATAGCTGTACACATTGGCCCATTTTCTTTCTTTTTTTTAAAAATTTTATTTTATTATACTTTAAGTTTTAGGGTACATGTGCACAATGTGCAAGTTTGTTACATATGTATCCATGTGCCATGTTGGTGTGCTGCACCCATTAACTCGTCATTTAGCATTAGGTGTATCTCCTAATGCTATCCCTCCCCCCTCCCCCCACCCCACAACAGTCCCTGGACTGTGATGTTCCCCTTCCTGTGTCCATGTGATCTCATTGTTCAATTCCCACCTATGAGTGAGAACATATGGTGTTTGGTTTTTTGTCCTTGTGATATTTTACTGAGAATGATGATTTCCAGTTTCATCCATGTCCCTACAAAGGACATGAACTCATCATTTTTTATGGCTGCATAATATTCCATGATGTATATGTGCCACATTTTCTTAATCCAGTCTATCGTTGTTGGACATTTGGGTTGGTTCCAAGTCTTTGCTATTGTGAATAGTGTCGCAGTAAACATATGTGTGCATGTGTCTTTATAGCAGCATGATTTATAGTCCTTTGGGTATATACCCAGTAATGGGATGGCTGGGTCAAATGGTATTTCTAGTTCTAGATCCCTGAAGAATCGCCACACTGACTTCCACAATGGTTGAACTAGTTTACAGTCCCACCAACAGTGTAAAAGTGTTCCTATTTCTCCACATCCTCTCCAGCACCTGTTGTTTCCTGACTTTTTAATGATGGCCATTCTAACTGGTGTGAGATGGCCATTGTGGTTTTGATTTGCATTTCTCTGATGGCCAGTGATGACGAGCATTTTTTCATGTGTTTTTTGAATGCATAAATGTCTTCTTTTGAGAAGTGTCTGTTCATGTCCTTCACCCACTTTTTGATAGGGTTGTTTGTTTTTTTCTTGTAAATTTGTGTGAGTTCATTGTAGATTCTGGATATTAGCCCTTTGTCAGATGAGTAGGTTGCAAAAATCTCCCATTTTGTGGGTTGCCTGTTCACTCTGATGGTAGTTTCTTTTGCTGTGCAGAAGCTCTTTAATTAGATCCCATTTGTCAATTTTGGCTTTTGTTGCCATTGCTTTTGGTGTTTTAAACATGAAGTCCTTGCCCATGCCTATGTCCTGAATGGTAATGCCTAGGTTTTCTTCTAGGGTTTTTATGGTTTTAGGTCTAACATGTAAGTCTTTAATCCATCTTGAATTAATTTTTGTATAAGGTGTAAGGAAGGGATCCAGTTTCCACTTTCTACATATGGCTAGCCAGTTTTCCCAGCACCATTTATTAAATAGGGAATCCTTTCCCCATTGCTTGTTTTTGTCAGGTTTGTCAAAGATCAGATAGTTGTAGATGTGTGGCATCATTTCTGAGGGCTCTGTTCTGTTCCATTGATCTACATCTCTGTTTTGGTACCAGTACCATGCTGTTTTAGTTACTGTAGCCTTGTAGTATAGTTTGAAGTCAGGTAGCGTGATGCCTCCTGCTTTGTTCTTTTGGTTTAGGATTGACTTGGCGATGTGGGCTCTTTTTTGGTTCCATATGAACTTTAAAGTAGTTTTTTCCAATTCTATGAAGAAAATTATTGGTAGCTTGATGGAGATGGCATTGAATCTATAAATTACCTTGAGCAGTATGTTGGCCCATTTTCTAGGGGTGTCTCTAAGTGGGTGTGAATGGCTGTGTTCAGACTGCATACTCTTTGTATTGTCCCATTTGTCAATGAAAAGTCCTTCACTTTGGACTGGAAGTCCAACTTTTTTTTGGGGCGGGGCAGAGTCTTGCTCTGTTGCTCAGGCTGTAGTGCAGTGGTGCAGTCTTGGCTCACTGCAACCTCCACCTCCCAGGTTCAAGTAATTCATTTTCCTGCCTCGGCCTCCAGAGTAGCTGGGATTATGGGCACCCACCACCATGCCTGGCTAATTTTTTTTGTACTTTTAATAGAGATGGGGTTTCACAGTGTCGGCCAAGCTGGTCTTAAACTTCTGACCTCAAGTGATCTGTCTGCCTTGGCCTCCCAAAGTACTGGGATTACAGGCGTGAGCCACCATGCCAGGCCTAGAAGTCCAACTTTTTACCCTTTTGTCCAGCCAAGACCTAGTCTTTTTTAGATGGAGATTCTAATTAGTGAGTGTAGATTTGCACTTGGTACTGAGGCCTGGTCATGTTTTTAAAGTGTTTCATTGATAAGCTACGGGTGCATGAAAATTTCTTATAATTACACCAGTGTTTGCATCTTAATGTTATCGTGGGGTGAAACAAGGCTCTATCCATTCACGCTTGGACCACAGGGTCACCTGTGCTTGTTCCCTGCGACTTTGGTGTGGGGCTGGCAGGAGACCTCCTGCTATGGGACAGGGGCCAATTTGGGGAGTGTCGAGGCCCCCCTCCACCAGAGGGAAGCTGCAGTCCCAGTGAGGGGTCAGGAAATCCCGAGTGCTCGGGAACAAGACTCCAGGGAGTCACTGTCCCAGGCTGGGGAGTTTTCTAAAGGTGTTCGTTGTTGTGGATGGAAGTGACATTGCTGCCGGACTGGGACGCAGGTGCCAGGGGATACAAGCGAGTTCTGGCTTCACCCACTTTCTTGGCGCGCATTAGGGAGGCGGGAGCCGTGAGTGTCCTGGAGCCCTGCATTTCTTCTCTTGGCTTCCTTTTTATTCTAGAGCTCATGGTCTCTGACAGAGGCTGATTAAATCCCTGGATCTATTTCTAAAGAGTGAGGTTTCTCGTCTTGCCACCAGATGTCAGTAAAATCCCTCTTAAAATAAATGTGCTGCTGGGCAGGTGGATCCAGAGAAGGGAGCCCTGTCTAGGATCTGAGGCTTGGCTGAGGGGCGGGAGAAGGCTGTGGTCCTGTGTGCTGATATGGGCAGCTCTGGTCCCCCCGCTCCTTGGGGAGGCCTGACTCTGAAAGCTCCCCCAACTTGCCTGCCTCGCAATCCCAACTCTGCTGGCACCCTTGCTTGTGCAGGAGGCCACTGCAGTGCAGGCGTGAGATGCGGAGCTGCTGCTGAGGGACTGGGGAGGGCCCCCACGCTGGTGCCTCAGCACTCAGGTTCCTCTGCTTCCGGCAACACCTCAGGCTCCATCTGTGCAGGATCTGTTGCAGGCACAGGGGAGGCTTTACAGGGCTTTGTTCAGTGTGGTTCTGCCTGAGGGTGATGACATTTTTATTTATCTAATTTTATTTATCTTTTTGACACGGAGTCTCACTCTGTTGCACAGGCTGGAGTACAGTGGTGCGATATCGGCTCACTGCAACCTCCGCCTCCCGGGTTCAAGTGATTTTCCTGCCTCAGCCTCCTGAGTAGCTGGGATTACAGACACCTGCCACCACGCCCAGCTAATTTTTGTATTTTTAGTAGAAACGGGGTTTCACCACGTTGGTCAGGCTGGTTTCGAACTCCTGACCTTGTGATCCGCCTGCCTCAGCTTCTCAAAGTGCTGGGATTACAGGTGTGAGCCACCACGCCCAACCAACATTTGTTAATATAACTGCAGAACCACATCGCGTCCACACCAGGGATGCTGTCGGGGTGACTCTCCATAGGCTGGAGAGGACCCCAGGAGAAAGGAGAGGGACGGTGCTGATGGAGGTGGCAGAGGGCACCGGGCTCAATCCCTATAATTCCCTTGCTTTGCCACTTTGCCTTAGAAATAAGGACCATCTCTGGATTGTATTTATTACTCATGAAACAGTTTCACGCCTCTTTTCCACTTGTTCCAGCAGAAGCGTGTGGGTGGCACTGATTCCATTAACGTGTTGTCATCTTATTTACTGGGTTGACACTGATTCCAGAAGCTCTGGACTGAGAGTGGTCCAGCGTGGGCTGAGCTGTGCTGCTGGGGGCTGGGAGGGCGGCGAGGTGACTGGATGTGCAGGCCTTAGGTAGAGCTGCGCTTAAGTCCCAGCCACACTCGTGATTCCTGGATCACCTGGGAAGTGTCCTGATCGTCCATCTTGCTCCTGCATCTCTAGAATGGCAGCAGCAATGCCTCTGCCGTCAGTATTTTGAAGTTTTAACAGATTCTGAGCTGTAAGAGCAAGAAGTCTTGGTGAGCTCTGCAGAAGAGTAAGGAGGGAGAGGAGTTGCATGTCTGCGGTGGGAATTAAAGAAGGGCCAAGCCAGCCCTGTAGGCCTCCCATGGGCTTGGTGGGCCCTTGTCTTAGTGGACAGATGAATTGCTTGGGTGATGATGAGCTGGCTGGGGGTTTGGTGGGGCCCCGTCTAAGTGGACAGATGAATCTGCTTGGGTGAAGATGAACTGACTGGGGTATCTTTACGTGAATAAAGAGCAGATTCGCCAGGAAGCAGGACAGCCCTGAACCGAGGCTTCACGGAATGTGGACACAGAGAGAAGGTGGGACTGCCAAGGCCTTTCCTGAGAACCCCGCAGCTGGCCCAGCGGGTGGCATTCACCTTTGCAGAGCGTGAGAAGGCATGGATGCTGCTGGCAGGCCTGGGCATGGTGGCCCGGCAGCCAGGGCTGTGGACAGGAATTCCAGGAGCATGGCCGCTTCCTGGTGTCAGGGGCCTGTTCACCTAGGAGGCCTCTCCCAGGCATCAGATTAGCTTCACAAAGAAGGGCGGCTTAGTGACACCTTGCCTCATCTCCCTGAAATAAGAAAACTAGGTGCCTAATTCGAAGGCCAGATCAAACCCTGAAATAGTCCTGGAACTGGAGGGTTATTTTAGGGAAAATATAACCACACCAAAAAAATTCAAATGCTCGTTCCTCCTACCTCTTGCTTTACTATTTCAGATTTTCAGAGTGTGTTTTTTTTTGTTGTTGTTGTTATTTTGGGGGAAAGAAAATCTTTGTACCTCTGTTTTTTCCTAAAGTTACATTAAAACCCAGATGGATGCTTTCTTTTCTTCCGTTTGGTGGTGGTGGGGTATTCTTCTAAGATAAGAAGCAATCTTTCCTTCCAGGGCTGTTGAGTCTGGGACTCCTGCTACCGGGTCATGGGGTTTGGCTCTGTGTCCCCCCACAAATCTCAGAGCTGTGATTCTGGTGTTGGGGGCGGGGCCTGGTGGGAGGTGATGGGATCCTGGGGGCAGATTTCACCCTTGCTGTTTGGTGATAGTGAGTTCGCAGGAGATCTGGTTGTTTAAAAGTGTATGGCACCTCCCCCTTCACTCTGTTCCTCTTGCTCCAGCCACGTAGGACCTGCCAGCTTCCCCTTCGCCTCCGGCCGTGATTGAAACTTTCTTGAGGCCTCCCCAGCCGTGCTTCCTGTGTGCCCTGTGGGACCGGGAGCCGATTGAACCTCTTTTCTTTAGCAATGACTCAGTCTCAGGTGTTTCTTTACAGCAGTATGAGCACGGACTCACACATGGGATCTTTGTTTCCAGCCCTGGCTGTGCGAGACTTGATGGGATCTGGGCTTGAGGTTCACAGGTGCACCTGGGGTGGCTGGGGTGGGGTGACAGCCAGGCTCTGGGCTCAAGCGCCTGACACACCTGGTCAATGGGACCACATTCCCTAGAAAAGGGCCATGGGAGAAGCTGGACATCCAGCTGCCAGGGCGAGCCAAAGGGCAGGAAGATTGACTGACATTTCAGAGCACGACTCACCAGGAAGCTGGTGTGCTAGCTGTCTTCATCTTTGAAAAGTTCAGGAAGTGTTGGAAAAACCAGCTGCTTCTAGAATTTTCTCTCGTACTCTATTTCCTGACATAGAGATTGCCCATTTTTGGTTCCATGGGAGTGCGTATGTCTCTTAGGCCTCAGGCTGGGCTGCAATTCCCAACTAACTGAGACCACTTCTATTTCAGAGAGGGAGGCTCTGTGTGTACCATTTGAATTGTCTTACAGAAGGATTTGTTTTAGATTCTGATTAAAAAAACAAAACCTGGAACAAAACAAAACCTCACTTACCTGTCATTTTCTGGAAAGTTATCTTCTCCATTCTTAATTTATTTCCTTATGACAAATGTTATTTATTTTCATTATTAAAAATTTAGACTTCACATATGAGGTAAAACACAAAAATAAAAACTCATTTTTCCTGGTGATAACTGCTTTTGTGGGCCATCTTTTAAGACTTTTTTCTGTGTGCATTTTTTTTTCAATAATGGTATACTTGTCAGTATTTTTTAAATGCAGGGATAATGGTTTACAATGAGAAAAATTTAGCAAATTCTACATACAGGTTTTTTGTTTTTTATAAAAAGTAAATGGAAATAGATTAAAATCACATAGTATTAAGTGATCTGGCCGTTCTTCAAATGATTCAACATGGAGTTACCATAGGACCCAGCAAGTCCATCCCTAGGCACATGTGAAATGAAAATTCAAGAGAAATAAAAATGCATGTCTACACATCGACATGTGCATAAATGTTCACAGCCGCATCACTCAGTTGCCGAAAGACAAGAACAACCCGAGTGTCTGCCCCCTGAGGATGGGTAGACAACTGTACAGTATCCACGCGGTGGAACGCTATTTGGCCTCAAAAAGGAATAAAGTGCTGATACAGGCTGCTTGGAGGAAGCTTGAAAACATTATATACTAAGTGAAAGATGCAAGTCACAAAACACTACCTAGTATATGATTCTGTTTCTATAGAATTTCCAGGCCAGGCACGGTGACTCATGCCTGTAATCCCAGCACCTTAGGAGGCTGAGGCAGGCAGATCACTTCAGGTCAGGAGTTCGAGACCAGGCTGGCCAACATGGCGAAACTTTGTCTCTACTAAAAATATAAAAATTAGCTGGGCGTGGCGATGTGTGCTTGTAAAGCTCAGCTACTCAGGAGGTTGAGGCAGGAGAATTGCTTGAACCCGGGAGGCAGAGGTTGCAGTGAGCCGAGATCGTGCCACTACACTGTAGCCTGTGTGACAGAGCAAGACTCTGTCTCAAAAAAAAAAAAAAAAAAAAAATTCCAGAATAGAGAAATCTATAGAGACAAATCTATAAGATCGATTAGTGGTGGCTTTGAATCTGAGGGCAAGGGCAGAAGGGGCTAGTGGGTGACAACTGAAGGCACAGAATTCCTCTTTGTGGTGATGGAAAAGTTCGAACATGCACTGTGGTGATGGTTGCACTTACCTGTGAATATATTTAAAAACCATTAAATTGTACACTTTTAATGAGAGAATTAATGGTATGTGAGTTATATTCCAGTTAAGCTGTTAGAGAAGAAATGTGAAGAACCCTAGACTTGGGAATGTGAAGGGATTTTAGCAACTATGTAGCTGGGAACCTCTGTATTTGACCATGTGATGTATTAGAGAGCCCCAAACCCCTTACTAAACAAGGAAAAATATTGCATAAAGTGCAGCAAACATGTTAAATGGGTAGTTCAATTCGCAAGAAAGTAGGAGAAATCTCCAAGGGCTCTGAAACGAAGAAGAAAATGAAAATCAGAGTGGTCTATAAATAAGCGGTATTTTGGCAGCCAGGGTGGGGCAGGCAGCATTGTTGGTCTCACGGTCTCAGTCACCCAGAGACCTGTGTTTTGATCCTCCCCAAATAAACAAGTGGAATATTGAACGCAATGTCACTTCCCCCCGCCCCCAACATAAAGCCAGGATCCTTGCTAAAAGCTCCATTCTTGGTCAAAGCACATTCTAGAAATCATCTCTGCACTGGTGCTTGGTGGCCAGGAGGCTGGACCACAGGAGAGGATGGTGGCGTTTGGATTCCAGCCCCAGCTCCACTCCTGCCCTGGCTGGACTGTGCTGCCAGCACAGCCTGTGGACCCCTGGAAGAGAAGTCACTCAGGCCGTCCTGGGATGGGGCATCCCCCTCAGGCCCTGCAGACGCAGGCCCTAGACATGCCCGGAGGCCGCACCTCACAGGCTTCCCGCAGATCAAATCCTGCTGACGAGGAGCTCATCCTCCCCAGATACGAAGCCCAAGAGGAACCAACTCACCCAGAATTTGCTGAGGAAGCTGGCGTGCTGGTTCTCTTCATTTCTGAGAAATTCCAGAAGTGCTGGGTCAACCAGTGGCTTCTAGAATTTTCTGCCAAGTCTTCCATGTCCTGATGCAGAGATTGCCCATTTTCAGCTCCGAGGGGAACTCTCGTCAGGTGCGTCAAATAGGAGGAGGATGCAGGATCATCACGTAACAGAGCCCAGAGACAGGCAACAAGACCCAACCCTTCCCAAGAGGAAACGGAAACAGAGGTCCACGATAACCACTGGGAAGAGGGTATGGGAAGCTTCGAAGAAGAACCAGGCAGAGCTTCCAGCAACTAGAAACACGACTTCAATCAAAACGTAAGTGATGGGGTTAGAGGGGAGTTGCATCTAGCTGAAGGGAGAATCTGCTGGCGTTTGAAGAAATTGTTCACGGTGCAGAGAAGCCTGGTGGAGATGGGAACTAGGAAGGGTGGCTACAGACCTGCAGGCCAAGGTGCCGTGTCCCCATGTCCCCATGCACGTCCCTTACCTTGCACACACGGCAACACGTGAGGCTCAGGGAGAGGCTGGGGGTGCACTGGGCGGGCAGGATGAGCCACACGTGTCCAGTTTGGAGCTTCTGAGGTCCGGTGCTCTCATCAGGAGACCAGACCCCTGTCTGTGAAACAGCAGTGAAACCTCGTCACAGGGGCTGACATCCAAGAAGCCTCCTTGGAGGTCCCCCAACCCCTTTCGAAGGCCAGGAGCACCTCTGCTCTTCTTCCAAACCAACAGGCTGGTGTGGGCAGAGCGTGCATCATGAGAAAAGGAGGGGACTGACTTGTGTTTGGGAAAGAGATTACTCAGACGCATCACTTTTAGCACAAAATGATGTAATAACATGTCAGCAGGGGCAGTTCGTGTTTGTCATCAGAAGTGAAGACAATGACGGTGGTGGCCATTCCGGGCAGTGTCCGTCCTGCTTCCCTGTCCGGCTGCGCAGCATCCTCCTCCCATCCTGTGGGCAACTTTCTGGTATTTTGCGCCCCCTTCCTCTGGCTCCCCATTCCTTCCTCGGCCTTTTACAGCCTGGTTTATGAGACTCAACCAGGAGGGGAAAGCACTCTGTGAAAGCACCTTTGGATTAGAAGGGGACCGCCAGGGAGAGAAGCCCAGGCGGCAGGAAGTGGATGTAGGAAAGTCTTCTGGCGGGCTCTCCCGGGATGAGGTTCACAGGGACTGTGTGAACTCCACCCTGGGGAGAAAGGAGCTGGCTTCACCCACAGACGGCCCCCGTTGCCCAGCTGCCAGGGAAGATGCGCATGTGGTGAGGGTGGGCGCTGGCCAGCTAGGTGGGGATGAGTGATAGCGTCTGTAAACATGGTTGCAGGAGAGGGCTGGCTTGGCTCATTGTAAGGCAGATCTGGAGGCCCTTCCCAGCTGAGCAAACACCCACTGGGGACATTGCTGGTGCTGAAACCCCAGGAGGAACCAGAGTAAACATGATGGCCAGTTATTAAAATATGAAGTCACATCATCATCTAGGATTACGCTTCAGCATCCCTGAGTGGTGTCTGGAAATAGAGATGGTGACTGTTGGTAGCAACGTTCTCAGGTTGCTTTTGAAGCTTTGTCTGCACGGAGTTTCAGGTGCAGGCTTGGAAACAAATTAGAATCTGTCCTGGTGGGAGTGAGTAGCTATGGGTTCTATTTTATGAACCCTTTCCAGGGCAGCCGTTTTATACCAGCCCAAAGCAATTACAGCTGAAGAGAGAAACTTTCCAAAGGACCTCTCCCAGGATGTCAGTTTCCTCGTGTCATAATTAAATCTTTGCATATTTCAAACCTTGACTTTCTGCGCCCAGATCAGCACAACTTGAGTGCTTCCGTGAAGGAACTATTTTACATTTTTCTTTTTGTTTAGATGTGTGGAAATCTGAGTTCTGTAAAATGCTTATTACAAACTGGGACTTCTTTTCTAAAAACTTGAAACACGCTTTCTAATATCTCCTGCAGTTAGGCAGTTCGTAATTTTTTTTTTTTTTTTTGGGATAGAGTTTTGCTCTTGTTGCCCAGGCTGGAGTGTGCAGTGGTGCCATCTTGGCTGACTACAACCTTTTGCCTCCTGGGTTCAAGCAGTTCTCCTTCCTCAGCCTCCCAAGTAGCTGAGATTACAGGCACCTGCCACCATGCCCGGCTAATTTTTATATTTTTAGTAAAGATGGGGTTTCACCATGTTGGCCAGGCTGGTCTTGAACTCCTGACCTCAAGTGATCCACCCGCCTCAGCCTCCCAAAGTACTGGGATTACAGATGTGAGCCACTGCGCCTGGCCACATTAGTCATTCTTTTTGTGTCAATCAAATGTTATAGAAAATGTACAAGATTTTAAACAATCAGAAATCTGTAATGCTTTGTGTTTCCTGTGGCACTGGGGCTGGGAGCACATCACTGGCTCTTAGGTTGTAACAGTGACTCCTACCTCGGCCAGGGCGGGGTGGTGACTCTGGTGCTGGAAGCCAGCTCTCAGCTTGGGTTCCCCAGAACCGTGCCCATGAAGAGCCACATCCAAATGTCATGACTTGCCACAGACTCACCTTCCTGTTACCCATGGCAGGGTGTTGTAGGAGAATTAAATAAGATACTCCAAGAGCTGTGCCTACTAAGATCCCCTTGAAATTGGGCAATAAATCTTAGCAATTAGTAATGGATTGGCACTAGGAAATCATAAGATTTAGGATCTAGACTCAGACCCTTGGGTTATCACTGCCTGATATGTAACAGGGGAGTGAGGAGGTCATTTCAGATTGGGTAGCACCTGAACCCTTAAGTCCTTGTTAGGGAAAAGACAGTAACCATTCAATGCACATTGAGGGCCAGAAGTGGAGAGGAGATCTTCCTAAACAAAGGCCAGCATGATGACGTAGAGGTTGCTATCATCCAGCATGACCTTCATCCACCACGCTCCCCCCCCGCACGCTGGCCTTTCCCTATGGAGACACCATCCTGGAAACTTGGGCCAGGCTGCACAAGTTCACACCCACCACAGACCTTCTCTGAGCCTGTAAGAGGGGAGGGATACATGCCCCCACCATCGTGAGAGTTGGGTCGGGGTGGTGTGTGGGCCTTGGGGAGAGGAGCTGGCTGAGCAGGTGTGAGTCTGCAGCTCCCAAGGCCAGGCTCAGCCGCTATGCACCTCACTCGGTGCAGGGGGTGTGTGACTCGGCAGGAGTGTGCTGCTTTGGGACTTTATTTTCAGAAGAAGCTTCCAGGGGGGAAGCCCAGAGTAATGGGTGAAGGAGCTGAAGAAAGATGGGTTTTAGTGACTACTGTGGAGAGGATGAAAGGGGCTGGAGACACCCACAGGTCTGTTATTCAGGGAGTATTAGGAGGTAGATTGTGTCTACAGAAGCACAGGGAAGACGAGGAGCATGTGGGGTCCCTGGAGCTGGGAGAGGAAGGGACCAGAGTCTCCCTTGCACCCCAGAAGAAGCCAGCTCACCTGGATGTTGGCCTTCTTTGTCCAGAACTGGGAGGGAACACATGTCTGTTGCTGCGAGCCACCTGGCCTGTGGCCTTTGTGACGGCAGCCCCAGGAGACTAAAGGGAGGCCCTGCTCTGCTCTGGGCACAGCTGCCGGGGTCCTGCTTCCTCTCTGAGCCCTAACAGGAGTGGCCCGGGAAAGGCTTGGGGCGCTAGCTTGGGAAAGGCTTGGGGTGTGGTCTCCGGGAACAGGTCCCAGGTGTGCATAGGACTTGCTCAGCTCTTGGCTTTCTGCGTCTCTTCAGGAAGCTTTCTTATGTTGCATGCAATGTGCCCAGCACATAGTAGGTCTCCACATGAAGAATGTCACAGCACTGGGCCACCTGCAGGCTGTATGTCACCGATGAAGAAACTCCTGAGTTATTTTATGTTCTCTTTCTCCATATAAGTGTATTGCACACGTGGCCTGGCCACACACATGTGCTCCTGGCCATGTGGGTCAAGTGGTCACCCTATTAGACAGTGCAGCCCTACCCAGTGCAAAGCCCAACCCAACTGCTAAGGGCTTAATGACTTCACGGGCATTCTGGATCCATGGAGTCCCGGGATAATTAAATATTCAGCCCCTGACCCCATGGACATGCTTCTCATGTGGACGGTTAGACACGTTTCCCATGAACACTTCTGTGGGAGGCACAGAGAAGCCATAAACCCGCCTCCTGCTCTGGGAGCTGAGGATCAAGTTGCAAAGGTCACACGTCTATAGATGTTTGAAGCTAGAAGGGTTGAAAGAAGGAAGGGATTACTTCTGCTGAGAAATCTGGAGGTAGGAAGTGAACAGGCTTAGGGCGGGGGTGGAGGAGGACGGGCAGTGTCTTGTTGAGGCTGTCGGTGGGGGAGGGCTGGCTAGCACCTGACCGCAGTGGTCCTTGTTCAGCTGCTGAGAGTAGGAGGCCCGCAGGGCCTGCGTCTGGCCTAAGAGGCCTTGCGCGTGATGGCTGCCCAGGTCTGGGCAAGGGAATTGTTTGGGAGATAGTCTGTGTTTTGTCCAGACATGAGACCAGGAGCAGTGGTGATCAGAAGCTGCCCTCCGACTCCCGGTGCTCAGGAGCTGGTGCCTGGAGTGTGGCGCGCACCCAGGAGACGTTTGCCAAATGCATGAGCTTCATGTGACACCTGCTGTGTGGAAATGGACGCACGGGCGCCAGCCGCACTGCAGACACATATTCCTTGTCTCCAGCAGCTCAGCAGAAGCTCCTGCTCGTGGCCACCTTCCCACGCAAGCAGACCTCAGACCTGCTTACCCGGCTCCCCAGGGCGTTGCTTTGGTGGCCTTTCTGCCCCCCTCAGCCCCCGCAGCATATCTCTGCTTCCATAGTTGTTGTTTGAAACTGCTCTGCCTGGCCCTGGCTGGGGGCTGTCTGCGGGCCTGAGAAGGGCTTTGTCTCGGGAGGCATCCAACCTTTCCTGAGCAGGCGGTACCTGGCTGGCTGGAGAGCTATTCACGGCGCAGGTTGGAAGGGGCCGCTCGCCACGAGCAGTCCCACAGGGCTAATGGGGTATTTTTCCCGGAACTATTATCCCATCAGATTACCACCTGCCTTGTTACTAGGCTGCGGGCTATTTACGTGGTCAGCTGGTAAGTGATAGGTAAGCATGTTAATTGAAATCTTGGGGAAAAAAGCCTGATGTTTCAAACGTCCAGTGTTGGGGGGATGGAGCATGCGTATTGCCAGTAGGCATTTATTTTCTGTGTTGGGGTCCGGTGGGGACAGAGATGGTGGCATGCTCCTGGGGCTCCCACTTCAGAATACAAATCCCGCTGACAAGAAGGCAGGGGCTGACCTCGCCGGGGAGCATGTGCAGGAGCGGGCACATGTGTTATGTTTGTGGGTAACAACGTCCTGGCAGAGACACCACCCAACAAGATGTCCACAAGCCCACTGTCCCGTCTCAGTGTCCCTGAGTTTGCTCTTTAAATATTTTTGAAGACCTACCGTGTGGTTGGATAAACTTACCCGCTTAGTGATTGTGTTCAAGGTTCTTTCTTTTTGTAAATGAGTTAGCATCGGGAATTTATTATTTACAAAGGAACCAGTAATAATTCTTTTTATGTAATGAATCCTTATCTCCTAATTAATCTGATTTCAAAGTTCAGGTTTTTAGCAGGTTGGATATTTATTTCAATGTCAACTTCTCCTCAAGCCCCATGGACATTCTACCAAAAGGCAGTAGTTATTTTCAGAATCCAAATATACGTATATACAATGCAAGAAGTTTAAGAATGAGTGAACACTAGAGTTAGGAAACGGAGGCTTTCATGGAAACAGAACTCATCCTTATGGCTCCTGGCATTCCAATCACAAGTTAAACTATTTGAAATGATAGCTTAATAGGCGCTACTCGCAGTGTGGGGGAGATAATGAGTGTAAAGTGCTCGACTTCTGCATTGCCTGACTGCTTCGTGTTGAAATTAGTAAATGCACTATCACAGGAAAATGGATTTTTGAATTTAATTTTCATTCTTTCCACATTCCTATGCCCAAAAGATAGGGAAGAGACAGGATTCTCGAGAGTCATGTTTTAAAGTCATTGAGGTGGGCTCCAAATTAAAGTGTCCTGCTGCCTTTGGCGAGTGGCAAGGGACGGGCGTGGGGAGCTAAACAGCCTGGATGGAGACTGCTGGCATTCACTGGGGGAGCCAGGTGCGGGAAGGGCAGCTTATCACGGATCATGAGAGGCATCTTAAAGGACACACGACGGCCATGTGATCACGCGGCATGGGATGGCTGGGGGTCCACGCTGGGAGCAGAAATCATGAGAGGACACCCACGCTGAGACGCTCCCTCTGCACCCCTTCAAGGTTGGGCTTGGGCACCAAGGACACCCCAGGTTTACACTGGGCGACTTGAGTTTACAGGATGAGTCTTGTTAGTGCAGAGAGTGGCCCCTGATCTTATTTGATCTGCCACCAAGTTTTGCTAATTATAAAAGTATATGTTTGTGTGTTTCTGGGGTATGACTTGCCTCATCCGAGCCCCAAGTGCCTTTTTCAGGAGTTGCTGAAGAGCTCTCCTTGTAGTCCCCCTGCTTCTGTCCAGCCTTTTCTGCGAGGTCACCGGGAACAACGTCTCCGCTGTGCCTCTGCCCAGGCCCATGCCTGGCTTGCTTCGCCAGGGCCAAGTCAAACTTTGAGGCCTCCCAGGGAGACCCGTGTCAGTCTTGGCCTCCAGAAGCTACTGCCCACAGCTGGGCTCTGTGAGCCCTGAGCATCCGGCCTGGCTTCCTCCTGCCCCCAGCACCGTCCCTCCTCCCAGTCCAGCTCCCAGCCCACTTCTGCTAGGAAACCCGGTTTCCTAACACACCACTCACAACAGCTCATGCCCTGTCTCTGCCAGACCCCTGTGGGGCACGTGCCCTCAGCTCTGCCACTTCCTAAAGCTCAGTTTCCTCATCAGTAAGAGAGAGCACTGCTGGCTGTCAGGGAATTCTCGTGGGAATAAAGTGAAAGTTAAACTTATTTTTATAAATAAAAACTGCAGTTAGCAGTTGGAGTTTACAGAGCACCTGCTGCACCCCAGGCATGACTCTTGGTGTTGGAGATCCGCTGTGAACTAACGAAGTGAACTCAGGAAGGTAACCCTGGAAACCACAGCACGTGCCCTCCCCAAGGGGATTCACATCCCATTGCTGCATCCACCCCACTGGGCCTGAACTGGGGGACCAGGACCCCCACAACTGCCTGGGTGAAACTCAGAGGCACCTTGCATTTTCAGAAGGCCACTTTACTAAAAGTGACATCTCCAGGAGCTGTGCTGTGTGAGCCTCGCCTTTTACTGCATCTCTTTTAACTAGAGGCCCATCTTGTAAGAGCCTAGGATTGCATCCTTGTGGCGATGTTTGTGGCAGTCCCTGTTTTGGTCCTGCATGAGCATGTGCTTAGCAAGAGCAAAGCCCAGTCATCCCTGGGTCCACTGTTGGAATATAGTGTGGTGCTTAATAAGAAGGATCGTCATACAAGAGCATGGTGGTGGTGTAGATACACAGAATAGGAATTCCATGTATAAATTAGGAAGTTAGAGACAACCGATTCTGACTGCAATTTGCCTGTTTAAATTTTGTAGCATGTCTGATTTTCAGTCTTCTTGTACAATAAAGCAATTTGCAAGCAGGGCTGTGTAGGGTTTGCTCACTGCTTTTTCCTTTTCCTTTCTTCCCTCCCTCTCTTTCCTACTAAGTTCTTGCTATAGGAGGAAACAGAACTTTTTAAAAACTTCTTGGATTGTGTGTACCTAACTCTTCAACCTTTGCATTAATATACATTTTTCTTTATATTTAACTTTGGTGACAGCCAAATTACATGCCCTTAATTGAATTAACACAAATTAGAGCTGAAAGGAGTTGAGGTATGAAAATTTGGGATGTTTCTTGAAAGCTTTCTTATTGCCAAGGCATGCTGAAAAAAGTCTTTCTCAGGAACGACACCAATTAAAGACACATTAGAGTTAACACCGGCAATGTCTTCCCATAGCGGGAGTGATTCATCACTGCTTCTGAACCTATTATTTAAAAGCTCAAATGTCATGCATTGAAAACCAGGACTGGCTTCAGGGATGCGCCTGGGTCTGGAGGGACTCCCCCCTCTAGGTGGCTGCTCCACACCCACTCAGGAACCTGGAGGCATTGGAGCTGACCCTTACTTGAGGTTGACAGAGGGGCTTGACGTGCCAACACGCTTTAGAAAATGGTGCAGGAACGAAAGAGCAGAGACACAGTTTAGAAACTCCAGGGACCTCAGGTTGAACTGAGCCTTAAAGGCCATCGGACTCAGACTCTCCTGCTGCCAGCCCCTTGCTGAGGTTCCTCTTCCTGTTAGCACCTCTGTGATGGTCCATTCCCTCCACCTCCTGAGAGCTCCTGCCATCTTTCAATGGCGAAATCTACAAGTGAATGGTTCCTTAGATGAAGCAGGGCTCCATCGCCCTGTGGTCCCCTGACTGTTGGTCTTGGCCCCAGCTCAGAAACGTTGGATCCTCACTCGATAACAGCATGTCTTCAGGCATTTGAAGGCAGCTACCCTGTCCATTTCAAGTCTTCTTCAGCGTAAAACCCCTCAGCTCCTCCAGCTTTCTCTCCCGGGCTGTGCATCTGTGTCCCTTCATATCTTCTCATGTAAGGAAACACAGCTGCTTCTTGAAGGCAGTGGTCTGTAAGTGAGGTCCCCAGGCAGCAGATCAGCAGGTGGGCTGGGCACAACTCTCCGTGTTCTAACACGCTTCTCAGGTGTTTGAATGCACGCTGAAGCTCAGTGGCCATTGCTGTAGCTTTCTAACTGTTCCTGTGCAAAGATGTGACAAGGATGCAGAAATACAGCTTCCTCCGCACACGAGGGCAGGGCGGGGACTCAGGAAGCCTTCCGCCTGGCCCGCAGCGGCCCCTTTCCTCACTCTGCGTGTGAAGTGGTTCTCACTCTTTCTGCACAACCTGCGGAGGGAAACCCTCCCTGGATATGCTGAGGTCAACTCCAGGGCTGGACTTTGGTGGACCTCCCAGAGCTCACGAGTTTCTGTTGACAGCCAGCTGCTACCAGGTGTGGGCAGGGCCCCGAGCTGCTTTTCCTATAGCATGGGGGGTGTCTGTTCTGTGCTCAGCCCTCCCCCAACCCTGCTGGTCCTCAGCTGCTCCAGGGGCACCTGGGCCCTTCCCCAAGCAGCTGCCCTGGAAAGAGACTCACGGTGGGCCATGGGTGACTTGGTTTAAAGGACAAAAGGACTCTGGGTGCATTTCTCCTGCCATACAGGCCATGCGATGAGAGGAGAAGCAGACATGTCTCTGTCCCTTCACTAAGTGTCAGGAGAAAGGAGGAGACGGCTGCCCACTGCTGCACTTGCTGTTCTTTCTGGCATTTCTGAGTTACTAGGGCAGCCAAAACATTCCTTCTGTGAAATGGGTGTGGCTGGTATCAGCTGGCAGCCAGGACAAACTTTGCGCAGCACAAGTGTGGCATTGGAGACCCTCTGTT